>NC_137078.1:56443512-57083012 GCF_951640355.1 Cnephaeus nilssonii | reverse complement strand
ATTCTAGCTCTTTCTATCTACTGGTTGTTAAAATTCTCCGTGATGAATACTTGCCTAAGTACCTATTTATGTGTGAGGGTTAAACTAATAGTAAAATTGAAATTAAGAATTTTTTAATCATGTATATTTTTTGTATTGATTTACTCCCCCCCCTTTTTTTTTGACAATAGTATTAAGGGATCATATTTCTTAACTTCTAAATCTGCTATGTTTTAGCTATTACCTTGGCCAAATGATTTTCCTGATCCTCTGTTCTCTCATTAGAAAAATAAAGAAAATAATCTCACAGACATTTATGGGAATCAAATGACATATTGCATGGGGTAGAACTGTTAAAGTATAAAACAAATATACATTTTATCTACATTCTTAATGATCATTGATTATTTGGGAGCCCAGTTATTACAATTTTCTCTTTTCCCAAATAGCTTTGCACTTACTTTTTGGATTTTATGAACCTCTTTTCTCACATATCAGATTGAATTGATTTGGTAAATTGTGATATTTACTTATGCATGTATATTGCTTGCATTCAAATATTTATTTGGAGAATACAAATTTATATTTGACTAAGGATACCAAACTATTCATTTTGTGTGTCTTTCTTCTCCTTGTAGGTCTTAAAAATTGTCAGCTAAGCTACTCTGAATAATAGACTTCCTAAGAAGGGAAATTTTTCATCTCTATAATGAAGAAAAGCAGGAGTGTGATGACAGTGACGGCAGATGATGTAAGTTCCAAAAGTCAGAGATCCCGCTCACCTTTTCTCTGCTCATTAAAGGAGTCACTCCATAATCCTATACGAAGGATAGGCAAGGATGTTTAGCACCACCACTTTGTCACCAGGTGTTTCTATGACCCAGACGTTATCAGCACCTGCACCCAGTATTCTTCGAGGTGGACCGCAGGAACGCTGCCCTTGCTGCAGCTTGGAGATGGGTTCCACTTGAGCTTTATGGTTTTCACTCCCCAAACCATCAATCTCTGGTGCACGCCCACAACCTAACTCTCAGAAACTCCTCTTTTCACACTGCCTGCATTATGATGACTTTCTTTCATACTTTTACTCACGTACAACTAACCTTTGAGAGTCACCTCCTATGTTGGGGGTCTTTGACAACTGCTCATAAGAAGTTTGTGACGCACACATCTTCTAGGTCTTGGGTGGTGTGGTCCTTATAGCAGCAGCAGCAGCATTACCTGGTGTTTTTTAGAAATGCAGAGTCTCAGCCACATCTCAGAACTACAGATAACACTGTATTTCAACAAAATCCTAGGGTGGCTAGATATGTATATTATATTTGAGAAGCCCTGCCCCACGTCATCTGAAGTCTGTAAACGCACCATCTTCAGGGCCTTGCATCTTGGACACCTAAGATGAAGTATCTCTTTTGTTTTCCATTGATCAGTCCCCCTTTAGAGTGTCTTTAATTGTCCAGTCTTTACTCAGTTTATGTTTGTAAGTGAGCTAAAAGTTACATGCCACTAATCAGATTTGCAGAAGGAAGGGAGGGAGGGAGGAAAACGAAGAAATTTTCTTTGTTCTCTGTAATAGCTCATTTTTGTTGTTAAACTCCTCTTTTACAGGTGGGGGAGAGCCTGGAAGGAACCTGAACTTGCAGGTTGATGTAAAATGTTATCTTTTGGGTAAAGGCCCAGTCTTTCAGGATTTCTCCCAGTTCTCATTCTTCCCCTTTAATCACGTGGCATTGGGCAAAGGGGCAGACTTAACATTAAGCAGCAGTGTAGTAACAGATGTGTGATACTGTCCTTGTCCTGTATGGTCCTTTTCTGCTAGTGTTTACTGTTGTCCAGTTGAGGAATAGTTCATTTCCCCAGAGCTTTGGTTGTTAAGTCTCTGCCCTTGGTCCTTAGGCTTGTGACAGGGGCAGCAGGTGATGGCTGCTCTCCACATGAGCAGTGTACTGTCTCAGTTCACTTAGAGTTTGACCTTCTCCTCCACTGCCTGGGCTCTTTACCTAAGTACTCAGTGGGGGATCTAGTTGTTTAAAAGATTCAGCCCTGCTTTCTGGTAGCCCTTACCTTTGGGCTCTTCACCTCATGGACTCCTGGTCCCTTTGCCCCATGCTGCAGCAAGTCATTGGCAGGGAAGCGGAGGCTAATTCCCATCTACCTTCTCTGTTCCTTTATGACTGTGGGAACTTCTAGGACCTGCAAGTGCGGAAGGAGACTTAGGCATATTATGAGGCTCTTGTCCTCCAAAATGTACTCCTTTGCCATCGCTATTTCTACTCTTTAATGTTAAGGGATCTCATTAGTGTTCTGTTCCCATTACCTATAACAACGTTTTCTTTCTTTCTTTCCCCCTTTTCTGCTCCTTGACCACAAGGGAATGTCCCTTAATTCATATTCCATGTTCTCAGTTACAGACAGTGAAAGCTATGTGTAGACATTCATGCTCTGCTCAGGATATCGATAGGGAAACTACTGGAATTTAGAAATCCCTTTTCTCTTAAAAAACAACAACTTGGAATTATTCATTAGCACTTTGTATACTGTGTGCTCCAAGGTTCTATTTTCTGGAAGAATAAAACTAAGCAATGCATGCCAACTAAAAGATGGATAACTGCTCTTTCACTTGCATCACATCCTCCAGTTATAAGCCTGATCCTCCCTGAGGCCATGGTTGCCACAGTCAAAAGATGGGAAGGTTGTATATAAGAATTTGCAAAAATTCTTATATGCACATTCAAAGATGAGGGCCCTAAGTGTTATTTAATGCTTCCAATACTTTCCATTTCTAGTTTCAATAACATTTGCTGGCCTACTATTCAAATGGAATGTGTATGTAAGCACACTATATATCCTTGGAAATACCTAATCTCAGTTTCTCACCATGAGTTTAATCATAAAAATTCAAAAATTAGAGTAAGCTCTAAAAATGACTGAACAAAAGACAAACAACAGCAGGAACAACAAAGCCTTGACTTTGTAGGCACCGATATGCCTCATCTCGACACTTTAGTGGTCCCGACATTAAGGTAAGTTTTGATATGGGGACAGGACAAAGAATCTTTTTGGTGTCTCTTTTCTTCCTCCCTCCAAACTATTCCTACCAAAGTGCACGGTTTCACCTTAGCTCTTCTTTTGTGATAACCTTTTGGAATTACATTAGCAAAAATATTGATTTTTAAACAAGGATTATCCAAGAAGACGAGGATGATCCAAAACTGGTTGTTTCCCTTGGGGTTATAAAGACAGAAGTTAATTTTGGTCAGTGTGTGATACATTTTGAAATTTGTGATTTCCAAAGGACACATTCAAATGAATGTTCCTTGCCCCCCAAATCTGTGATGTGATGAGTGGTGTAGAGTCAGCTAAAGTTGTGCTGGTTACAAGAAAGTAAGTCCTAGGTCATAAGTTCAGTAGTTGAGAATTAATGGAATTAGATTTTGGCTTTGAGAATATTAGTACTGTATAAATTATAAGTATAAATTAGAGAGTTTTAGGAAATTATGAAAAAATCTACATGGGCTAATTAGCATTTGTAAAACACTGCTAATGTTTCCAGTATTTAACTTAATTTCTAAAAAGCTTTTTCCCATTATGATCTTTTGTGGTAATGTATTTTCATGTTAGCTAAGACCTTTTCAAACACATTCCTTTAACTCAAAGTATGACTTTAAATCTGTAAATTCAAGCCTGTTGGCAAGTCAGTGGGGAAGATATTTTATGGTAGGTGTGACTTTGTTACTTTTCAAATAACATGTATCAAATAAGTACCTAGTTCATTTACTATACTATTAAACCTAGTTGGTAATATTCCCATTTTCTAAAAGAGAAAAAATATCCAATTTATTGGGAGACTATGATTGTTGGTGTTTAACTTAATGATATACCTATTTCTGTTCTCTGGTACAGTATTTCTTGCATAGGAGGGAAAGTATAGTCTTAAGACTTTGCTTTCCAGATAATCAGTACTTTCTTTACATGCAAATTTGGAGCTAGACTGATTCATAATGATGAGTTCTGAATTTAAGTTTGTTTTTTAATCTCTCTTTAGGAAAACTGTAATTCGGTATTCTTAACTAGTCTAAATGTTTTTTGAGAAAAAAACTTAATTCTTCTACGTTTTCACCTCAGCCTCTTATTTGAAACACACACACACACACACACACACACACACACACACACACACACACTAACTACAGTAAATGCTAGGTCTACAGTGCATTTAATATAACAACCAGTTACTGAACAGTAAAACGCTGAATACTTTCCAGAATATTTCAAACTGCGGGAAATTCTAGATTGTTTTGTTTTCTTCCTGTTTCCAAAGTGTGTTTCTATGGAATTTCAAATAAATTGTATTCCAAAACCGTAATTGTATTCCAAGCACAAGAAAATATGATTACTAGTATATTCCATTTTAGCAGGGCGAGTGAGGCCCCTGCAAATTGTCAGGCCTATTCTTGCCTATATTTCCATCAGCAAAATGTCCTATGCAGATCAGAAAGTATAAATTGCTAGAGTGTAACCTCTATGAGAACATTTACTACACTGTTTTTTGATACAGCTTTCTTAAATAGCACAGTGCAAAACTATAATAGGTGTGCAACAAATATTTGTTGAATGAAAACAGTTAGACCCTTAAAGGTGAGTTAATTATTCTTGTATAAACCAGGATGGGTGGAGGAGTGGGGGCAGAGAAGTTTGTTTAAACCTCAGGACATCTAGTCCTAGGTCTCCTAAGTCTATTTGGAAGGGCTAGTAGGAAGTACTTGCTTTTTTTTAAAGGCACATACTGATTTTCAGGTGAGAGACCTTGGCCTGATGGTAGGACTTCCATTATTCCCTGTTAAGATAAGAGTAGAGAATAGCCATTTGAGGTGCTGTAACATTTTCTGTCTTTGGGCTATTTTGAATGGTAAACCAGGCAATAACTCATTTGGGATCCTCACTCCCAACAGTACCAGGAACCACAGTCACCAAAAGATATGTAGGAAGAATAAATAACTCTAATCATTGGTTATAGGACAGTGCTTTTATCTTCTCACAATAATTTCATTTATGTCAACATTAGGGCAAGTATTGAACATTGCAATCCAGCTCAGAACTTGATTAATTATACTCCTCTCTCTCTCTCTCTCTCTCTCTCTCTCTCTCTGAGCACTTATATAATGTGCGCAATAAAAAAAACAAAAACAAAACAAAGCAAAAAAAACCTCAACCCTGAGAAGACCTTATATTGGAACAAAAATAGTAGTCAGCCATAATTCCATCTTGCTATCCTATGATAGAAAATATTTTTACTTTAAAACACTAAGCTAGAAACTTTATACTTTAGCCGGGAAACATTGTTCCCATGTTGTGGAATATCATTGATTTCCCAAATTTTTTTCAATTATAAGCTTTCATTTTAGCAAATATAAGGCAACTACAAAGCAAAAGAAAGCAACATCTCAGAATTTTCCCATAAATGGGAAATATTACTTACAGTCATAAAGATCACCATGAATATGCAACTGATATATTATTCTAAAACTTGAGAATTAACCTCCTCCTCTCTTGTTTTCTCTTAAGCTTTTGACATCAATGTTAGATTCTGATTGTGAGATAATGAATCAGGACTTTATGAGTGACAACTTGATCATTTAGTTTCTTATTTTACTCCACTATGCATCATTTTTAACATTTGATTTTTCTTTTTTTCTCTCTCTCCTTGTTTTCTTTCCCTGTGGATCCTCCAGAATGTTAAAGATTATTTTGAATGTACCTTGAGTAAATCCTACAGTTCTAGTAACACACTTGGGATTGACCTCTGGAGAGGGAGACGGTGTTGCTCAGGAAACTTGCAGTTACCACCACTGTCCCAAAGGCAGAGTGAAAGGGCCAGGACTCCTGATGGCGATGGCATTTCCAGACCAACCACGCTGCCTTTGACAACACTTCCAAGCATCGCTATTACAACTGTAAGCCAAGAGTGGTGAGTAGCCCCCAAATGTCAATTCTAAGTTTTATTTTCCAACTACTCCAAATACAAGTTCCTGTTATTAAAATATGAGTTATCTGTGGGGTAAATAAGGCTGTTGACATTTTGACAGTTATTTTTCCTTCGGGTAGAACATGAAACCTTTGTAACAGTAGAGATATTTTCTACCTATCTAGATTGGAAGGAGCCTATTGAGGAAGAAATGTGATACTTTTTTATTAATGTCAAGGGAAAGCAAAATGGCTGCCCATGAAATTTTTATAAAAAGAACTATTGAGTGTGTGTGAATATGTTTGAATTTAATAAATCAGTATTATATCAGTTCTGGTCAATATGGCGGCATAGGTAAATGCGGTACTCAAATCCTCCCACAACCACATTAAAATTATAACTAAACTATAGAACAACCATTATTTAGAACCACCTGAAATCTAGCTAAACTAAAGCCCTGTAACTAAAGATATAAAGAAGCAGCCACAATGATACGGGTAGGAGGCGTGGAGATGCTGAATGGGCTGGTCCCACACCCAAGTGTGATGATAAATATCAGGAAGAATATCTTGGATGTGGAGGTCTCCTAAGGAGTAAGGGGTCCCAGACCCTTACCGAGCCTCCCAACCCAGGGTTTCAGAGCCAGGAAGAGAAGTCCCCATCACTTCTGACTGTAAAAACCAGTGGGAAGTGTGGCTGAGTGAGATGGAGGGCTTCTGGAGTCCCGAGCAGTTTCTCTTAAGGGGCCTGTGCTCACACTTGGGCACACTCCTCCTGAGTTCCAGCACCACAACAGAAGCTCAAAAGGCTCCAGGGACTTATGGAAGGAATTGAACTGTCTGGCATTAGATTCCCCCAAAATGGGGATAGTGTAAATTATACTATCACGACTTCCCGTATACCAATACTAGCATCATGGGGGAGCCAGAAGGAGAAAAGAGAGAGAGCAAGAAATATGGTGCTTTTAAAATAACTTTTTGTTTGTATCACTTATTAAGGACCAGAGCTAAACATATTAAATTATTGTACAATATTGTTCCAGTAAATCATTAAAATCTGTGATTTGTATGGTGTGCCATAAAACCTGCCACATGCTGAGATCTATCTACTACGCTGATGGGTAGTCCAGTGTGTGCTCATTTAATAATGCAAGTCACCTTCTAATTGATGGTTTTTAAATACACTAAGGCAGTGCTCAGCAAACTGCGGCTCACGAGCCACATGCGGCTCTTTGGCCCCTTGAATGTGGCTCTTCCACAAAATACCACGTACGGGCGTGCACGTACAGCGTGATTGAAACTTCGTGGCCCATGCGCAGAAGTCGATTTTCGGCTCTCAAAAGAAATTTCAATCGTTGTACTGTTGATATTTAGCTCTGTTGACTAATGAGTTTGCCGACCACTGCACTAAGGGTTACAGCACCAAGACTCCAGGTATCATAGTTATTAGCATGAAGTAGCTCACCAAAGAGTCTGTATGTGATTGAGAAGCCTATTAACACATTCTAGGGAGACTGGGCTAAAAATTTGAAAGCCACCCACTTCCATCTTCTGTTTAGCTGAATTAACATTGAAACAGTCATAACTAAAATGGGCATATTTCACCCATACTGCTTATTCAATCACATAGCTTCTGTGATTAGCCTTGATTATGTTTCTGCATACTCAGAGATTTGGATTCTTAAAGAGCCCACAGATTTATTTTTCAGCATGTTGACAATGGTACCAGTGGTGTCAGTTGTTATGGTATTGAAATGCTTCACACCAGTTAGTAAATATATGCTTTTTAGAGCTATCTTATTGTTCCTACTATCTTCAAAGACTTCCCCAGAACAAATTCCTCACAATCCAGCAACAACAAAAAAGGTGATGACTGGCATAAGCAGGAATCCAGTTTTGACAGGTGTGTTGCTGTATCTGCTAAAATAATACTCCTTGCAAACTTTGAGTTCATTTAACTCAAGGATACTTTGAGAGTTCTGGAATTGTCCCTTCTGTAGAAGTATCAAATCCTAGACTCTGACATTTGGGACATGCTTGTCTATCCGTCTAACTTGAATGTATCTATCTGTACAAAGAGAGCAATTGTATTCACCCCATAGGCCATTGTGCGGAATAAATATGCTTATCTCTATAAGGTACCTAGATTAGTTAAAAGCATATGTTAGGTGATCAACAAATGGTAGTTTCTCTCCTTTTGATCATTAGCCAATAAATTCTTCTGGAAATTAGAAACCATGTTTCAAGTATCAGTAGCCTCATGCTGGGTGTCAGTAGTTTATAGGAAAATTGAGAATCTAGACATAATCCAGAAAGTTTATATAATGTAGTCAGTCAACACCACATATTAGTAATTCACTCATAATACGTCTGTTTTATTTCAATTACCTAGATACTTTTGAAAGTATGAGAATATTTGATCATTGACTGTAATATCTTCCATAACTTATTTTCATTATTTGTCTTTTTGGATTGTATTCTGGTAATTGCTTTGGTTTTCTTTCCTTTCCACTTTGCTAATTCTCTTTCCAACTATATCTAATTTGCTGTTAAATCTATTAAGTTGAATTTTCAGTTTTATTGCATTTTTTTAATTTTTAGAGTTTGCATTTATTTACTTATTAAATATTCTAGGTCAGTTTGTGCAGTTTTCTTTTCCCCGCATGTGTAAGTTATTTATTGCTGCATAAGAAATAATTTAAAAACGTAATGGTTTAAAGTAACAAATAGTTATTATCTCACGTTTTCTGTGGACCAGGAATCCAGTTGTGGCTTAGGTAGGCACCTCTGCCTGGGTCTCTCAGAAAGCTAGAATCAAGTTATTGGCCGGTGTTGCAATCATTTTAAGCTTGACCAAGTGAGTGGGATATGCTTCCAAGCTCACTCACCTGGTTATTTACTATTCCAGGTACTTGCTGCTTGTTGACTGGAAAAAATGAGTTTCTTGCCACATGGCCTTTCTATAGGGCTACTCATAATGTGGTGGCTCATTTTTTCCAGAGTAAGGGCTAAGAGAGAAAGAGAGATAATAGTCAAAGTATTTTTACAACTGAATCTAGGAAGTGACATTTCATCACATTTACATGTTCTATTCATTAGATCTAGCCCACACATAAAGAGAGGGACTGTACAAGGGCATGAATACGACGAGGTGGGAACCAATTTAGAGGCTGCCTACACATTGTAGATATTTTGAGGGTTTAAAAATTTTTTAAAAACATAGTGAGAATAATTATTTTATTCCTTTGCTCATTCAAATATATGATATTTAAATAAGCAAAGGGTCTGTTTTTTATTATCTGTGTTTTCTAATGGTTTTTATTCATACTTTTTTTAATTAAAAATAATCTACATATAGAAAAGTATACATATCTTAAGGGTATAACTTGATAAAGTTTTACAACCTGGACACAAACATATAACCAGCATCCAAATCAAGAAACTGAGCTTTACCAGCACCCAGAGGCCATCTCTTATGCCGCTTTCCAGTCACTACTTTTTCCTCACTTCTATCTATATTGTTGTTTGATTTACTTAAAGTATTCCTAAGTTTTTGAGTTTGGAACTTGATAAAAGCATCTTCTGTAAAACATATCGCATCCACTTGCATCTTTTCAGAGTGGATAATTCTAGCCATTAGATATTTTCCCATACAGAACTGGACTCAATTACTGTGCTGTCTGGCTCTCCTTTAATATACTTCATCTTTGCTCTGCTTTTCTTTAGAGTCTTAATTCCACATTTTTGTGGGGTAGAATTATTATTTTTCAGGGTACAAGCAAAATATAAACCTCCATCTACAATGAACTGTATCACCAGAAAATTCACCTAGTAATTATTTTAGTATTTTAAAAATTCATGGCCTTTGTCAATCTACATGAATTCAGATTTGTCTACAGTTTTCTTCTTAGGCTCTAATGGAGAATGAGTTTAGAAAATTCAGTTTGGTGCTGCCCACCTAACCTTGGTACCAGCAGTTTTAAATTAGAACTGTACCAGTGCTATGTAGAACATGAAGAACTCAGCTGTTTTGCAAAAATTGCAAAAATATTGCATGCTACCAAATGATACGCAAACACTTTTTTCTTTTGGGGACTTTACCTCCAGTAACCTCATCATTTTCTTATAGTGAAGAGCCAAGAAAGCTTCCCTTTTTGCTCTGGTACAGTAACCATTCTGAAATATTCCCAGAATGTTTTCTAAAAGTCATACTTTTGGGGGGGGGGGGGGAATAGTTTACCAGAGCTCCATTCCACCTAGGGGCAGGACATTTCCTCAACTTTAGCCCCTCTGGCCCATCTATCTTACCTAAGGGTGGGATGAAGCTACGAAATACTTGTGACATAGGTCCACTACAAATCTGAAGTTTAATTATAAAAGTATGAAATGCTTCCCCTGAATGCCTTCCTACCACACCAACAGGGTTTCAAGTTAATAAGGGTAAATTTAAAACTTAAAAAGCTTCAAGAGAAACAGACTTTATGTAGGAGTAGTTTCTAGGGAAGGGCAAAGAAAATGGGAGAGCAAAACCAAGATACTAGAGGCATTTGAAACCTCCAGCATCCATAGCTATGACAAACATTTGCAGCCAAACCCTAGCCAGATTAAGATGAAACTTCACACTTATGGCGTTTGCCTTAGTTTCTCTTATCTGATACATCATATTGCACTTTTAACAAGAAAATTACACAGCATGATAAAAGGCAAGGAAAAAAAAGAGCAAACCAAGCATCAGACCCAGATATGACACACATGTTGGAATGATCAGAAATAGGATTTAAAATGACTGATATGTGTAATAAGGGCTCTAATGGAAAAATAAAAAACAATCAGAGAGATGAGTAGTGTAAAGCCAAGAGATGGTAACTCTAATAAGACAGAATCAAAAGGAAATGCTGGAAATCAAAACTATAACAGAAATAATGAGCTCATTAGTAGACTAGATAAGGCTGAGGAAATAATCACTGAGATTGAAGTTAGGTGAATGGAAACTTGCCCAACTGAAATGTAAAGAGAAAATAAATCCCTCAAACCTAAAACAAACAAAGGAATGTCCAAGAACCATGTGACAGTTTCATAAAGTGCAACATATGCATATTTAGAATATCAGAAGTGAATAGACAATGGCGCAGAAGTAAATATTGAAGTAATGACTGAGAATTTTTTTTTAATTGATAGACACTAACCACCAGGAAAGTTAGAGAATACTAATAAGGATAAATACCAAAACATCTATACCTGGGTATATCATATTCATACTTCAGAAAACCCAAAACAAAAATAAAATCTTGAAAGAAGGCAAAGAATAAAAAACATGTGTAGAAAGGAGCAAAGATAAGCATTAGAACAAAGTTCTTGTTAGAAATCATGAAAGCGAAAGGAAAGTGGAGTCAATTATTTGAAGTGTTAAAAGAACTCCCACCGCTATCAACTCATAAATTTATAACCAGCAAAACTATTCTTTAATAGTGAAGAAAAAATAAATACTTTTTATACAAATGAAACTTAAGGGAATTCATCATCGACACTCCTGCCCTGAAAGAAAGAATAGAAGTTTTGGGGTGAAAAGAAAATTATATATGGTATAAACTTATATCTATATAAAGAATTGTGTAAAAGAAGAAATAAGTAAGGATAAAATAACATTAGTTTTCTTAACTAATCTTTCTTGACTACACAAAGCACAACTGATTAAAGTAATATAGTAACAACAAACACTATGTGGATAAGTGAAATGAATGACACCAAGGCCATAGTACCAACGTAGATTATATGGATGAATGAAATGACTGACAGCAACACCGTAATGGACAGGAGGGAGCAATAGGGACTATTCTGTTTTAAAGCAGCTGTACTACCCAGTAGGGAAGATTTAGACTAATTATTAATACACATTGACAACTCTAGAGAAAACACTAATTATTTTTTAAAAAGTATAATTAATATGCTAAGAGAGGAGAAAAATGGAATTATTTAAAATGCTTAATTAAAACCAGAGAAAGAAGAAAAAGAGGGTAGGACAAATTATAATAGCAATAACAATAAATGCAAACAGCTATAAATATCATAGATATTAACCCAACTATATCAATAACTATGAATACCAGTTATCTAAATACACACATTACAAGATAGAGATGGTCAGAGTGGATAAACAAAAGACTCAACTACATGTCGTTCACTAGAAACCCACTTTAAATATAAAGCTTTAGTTTTTTTAAAACTAAAACAATGGAGGAAGATATACTATGCTGATATTAATTAAAAAAAAAGCTAGTGTAACTATATAAAGCTAATTAAAGAAGACTTCAAATCAAGGAGAATTATCAGGGATATAGAGGGCCATTACATTAGAAGACATAGTAATCATTAATGTGTATGTACCTAACAACAGGGCATCAAAATACATGAGGCAAAACTAATGGAGAAATAGACAAATCCACTATTATAGTGTAGACTTCAACACCGACTTTTCAGTAATCAATAGACCAAACAGGCAGAAAATCATTACAGATGTATTTGACCTGAACAGCACTACCAATCAACTTGATTTAATTGAATTATTTTAGAATACTCCATTTAACAACAGCAGAATGCCCTTTCTTCTTAAGTGTGCATTGAATGTTCACCAAGATACAATTATCCTGGGCTATAACACACACCTTAACCAGTTTAAATGAAAAATATTATATAAAGTATGTTCTCAGATCACAATGCAATTAAGTAAGAAATCAATAACAGAAAGAGAGCTGGAAAATCCTAAATGTTTGGAGATTAAGCAACCAAAGTCTAAATAAAAGATGGTCAAAGAGAAATAAGAGAAAGTTATAAATATTTTGAACTGAGTGAAAATAAAAATATAATTTATTATAATTTGTGGGATACAGCAAGAGTAGTGCTTAGAGAGAAATTTATAGCATTATAATATATACTAGAAGCCCGATGCATGAAGATTCGTGGTAGAATGGGCTTTCCTTTCCCTGGCTGCCGGCACCGCGTTTCCACTCTGGCCCAGCCCCTTTCTGCTCAGGCCCCGCCTTCCCACGCTGCCCAGAGGCCCTGAGAGACTGGGGGTGGGGCAGAATGCCTGCATCATCACCATAGCAACGACGCAAGCATCCTGCTGCTGTCACTCGGCACCTGTGTATGCAAATTAACCGCCATCTTTGTTGGGTTAATTTGCATATCACTCCTGATTGGCTGGTGGCATAGCGGAGGTACGGTCAATTTACATGTTTGTCTATTATTAGGTAAGATATTTGACAAGAATGAAGAAGCTAAAATCAATAAGGCTTCTATCTTAGGAAACTAAAAGAAAGAAACAATTTAAGACTAAAGCAAGCAGAATAAAATAAATAATACGATTAGAACAGAAATCAGTGCAATTGAAAAAAAGAAAACAATAGATAAACAATGGAACCAAAATATGTTTATTTTAAGGATCAATAGATTGATGAATCTCTAGCAGGCCTAACTAAGAAAAAGAAGAAAAAAACAGATTACCATTTTCAGAAACAAAAGAGATATCATAACCATTGATCTCATGGAGATTAAAAGAATAATAAAAGAGTACTGTAAGCAACTCTGTAGCCACATATTTGAAAACTTAGATATTTGGACTAATTTCCTTGAAAGATGTAAAGTACCAAAGCTCACATAGGGGAAATAGATAACACAAATAGGACTATTTCTATTAAATACATTGAATAGAAAATCAATAGCTTACAAAAAAAGACAGTTCCAAGTCTAGATGGTTTCATTGATGAATTTTATTGAACATTGAAATAGACAGTAATCAGACCATCATGACCATAACACCCAAATCATTACAAGAAGGGAAAACTGCAGACCAATATCTTCAATGAACATAGATACAAAAATCTTTAAAAGAATTAGCAGATAAAATTTAACAATGCATTAAAGGATTATATGTCCTGGCCAAGGGGGATTTATTCCAGATATGCAAAGCTGGCTTGACACTTTAAAGTTGGTCAATGCCATATACTATACCAACAGACTGAAGAAGAACAATCTATAAGCTATCAATTGATGCAGAAAACTATTCGGCAATATCCAATATTCATTTATGATAAAAACTCTTATCAAGCTAAAAATAAAAGGGAAGTCTCTGAACTTGCCGACCTTTATAAAAAACCATATAGCTAGCATACTTAATAATCAGAAACTAGATATTTTCTACAATAGATTGGGACCAAAATAAGGATATCCTGTCTGTCTAAACTTATTCAGCATTACACTGGAAGTCCTCGTTAGTGCAATAAGATAAGAAAAGGAAATAAAACATACACAGTTTAGAAAGGAAGAAATAAAACGCTCTGTGTTTGCAGATGATATGATTATCTATGCAGAAAATCCCAAGCAATTGTCCAAAACAAAACAAAACAAAAAAACAAAAAACAAAATCCCCACCCAAATCCAGGAAGTAACAAGTGAGTATAGCAAGGTTGAAGATTTCACAAGGTTAATGTGTAAAATTGATTGTTTCCCTACACACTAGAAATGAACAATTGCAATTTGAAATAGTAATATAAACAAATACAATTTACAGTAGCACGAAAATAAGAAAGATAAATATTTAGATATAAATCTAAAATATATGCAGACTATATATGCAGAAAACTACAAAATTCTGATAATAAATCAAAGAAGCTCTAAATAAATAGATATACTATAATTATGGATTAAAAGATTAAAATTATTAGGATGCATTTTTTCCAACTTTATCTACAGGTTCAATGCAATTTCAATAAAAATCTCAACAAACTATTTTGTATGTATGGGCAAATTGATTCTAATATTTATATGAAAGACAAAGATCTAGAATAGCCAATATAACACCGAGGAGGAGGAGGGGGAGGGGGAGGGAGAGGGAAGGGGGAGGGAAGGGGAAAAAGAAGAAAAAATTTGGAACACACATTATCTGACTGGAAGACTTATTATGAAGCTACTAGAGGCTCAATGCACGAAATTCGTGCAAGGGGCTCAGGCCTCGCAGCCCTGGCTGCCTCAGCCCTCGCAGCCCTAGCTTCGTCCGGAAGGTCGTCCAGAAGGTCATCCAGACGGTTATTCTGCTGTACAGTCTAATTAGCATATTAGTTCTTAATTATATATAGGATAATAGTCAATATAGCTTTATATTGGCAATATATATGGAACAGAACAGAGAGCCCAGAAATAGATGCATAAAATATAGTCAATGGTTTTGAGAAAGAGCAAAGACAATTCAGTCAGGAACAGAGAGTCTTTTCAACAAATTGTACTAGAACAATTAGACATCCATATGCAAAAAAAAAAAAAATCAATACAGGGACTTACACTTTATTTTTGACAAAAAAATTAACCCAGAAGGGATCATAGACCAAAATGCAATATGCAGGACTATACAACTCCTAGAAGATAAAATATAGGAAAAAAACAAGGTGACCTTAGGTTGGGCTACAAGTTTTTTAATACAATACCAAAGCATGATCCATGAAAGAAAAAGTTGAAAATTGGACTTCAATAAATTAAAAATGTCTGCTCTGTGAAAGACAAGGAAAATAATGAAAAGACAAGGCACAGACTAAAAGAAAATATTTGCAAAACACATACTGGTATTGAATTTGTATCCAAAATATACAAGAAACTTAAAAAATGTAATAATAAGAAAACAAACAATCCAATTAAAAAATGGGTCTGTGATCAGAAGAGACAACTAACCAAAAAAAATATACAGATGGCAAACAAGCATTTGAAAAGATGTTCAAAATCATTTGCCATTAGAGAATTGCCAAGTAAAACAATAATGAGATAACACTACACAGTTATTAGAAGGGCTAAAATAAAGATAAAAATTGACAGTAGCAATTGCTGACAAGAATGTAGATAATCAAGAACTCTCACATATTGCTGGTGGGAATGCAAAATGGCACAACCACTTTGGAAGACAGTTTGTTTTTTTTTACAAAGCTTAACATAGTGTTACCATATGATCTAAAAATCATGTTCCTACATATTTACTCTACTGATTTAAAAACTTATATTCATACAAAAACCTGCACAAAAATGTTTACAATAGTTTTATTTAAAAATCACCAAAAACTGCAAGCAACAAGATGCCTTCAATAGGTGAATTGATAAATTATGGTATACTCATACTATGGAATATTATTTGGTGATAAAACAAACAAGTTATCAAGCCAAAAAAATACATGGATGAATTTTAACATCATGTTGCTAAGTGAAAGAATTCAGTATGAAAAGGCAACATACTATATGATTCCAATTACATGGTATTCTAGGAAAAAAACACAATACTGTAGAGATACATTAAAAGATAAGTGGTTGCCAAGGACTTAGGGGAAAGTGAATGAAAAAAAAGTGAATGAATCTTCAATACTTTGGACTTTAGTGAGGAAATAGATGTAAGCAAATTAGTATAATTCAGTATGTGTAGTTCTAGAATAAGAATACAGGTCAGGAGCATGTAATTCTTGCTCAGAGAGAGAAGCAAGAGTAAAAGCTGATATTTGTCCTTGACCTTGAATCTGAGTAAGCATCTATCTGCTGGACAGAAATGGAAATAACATTTAAGGCAGAGGACATAGCATGAACAAGACTTTGACTACTTAAGACCAAATGGCATATCAAAGGAATGCAAGTGTTCATAGGCTATGTAAGGTATGTGAGAAGGTATGGGTGGAGATATGGCTTATCAGGTAAATAAAAATAGGAAGTCTGAGTTTTAAAAGGTAGGCAGGAGTTAGAACATGAAGGATCTTGAAGTTTTGGCTTTATCCAAAATCAATAAGTGGAGGCCATTGAATTTTGTTATACATATGTATTGTAAAAAGGTAATAAGAGACAATGTAGAGGTTGTTTGGAAAGAAAAAAAGTTGCAGGTTGGAAATTTAGGGAGGAGACTTTCAGAGTGAGGTGGATGCTAAATGCTGAGGGATTTGAGCAGGGAAGTAGATGAGGGAATGAAAAAGAGGAGGAAAATGTGAGCAATGTTGAGGTTGAATGAATAGAAATTGGTGCTCAGTTGAATGTGGATTAGGAGAAAGAGGAAAAACCATGAACACACAGGGGTTTCTAGCTTGATATACTGGATGAATGGTAATGCCATGAAGAAAGCCCCAAAATGAGTAGAGCTGGGTATAAGGTGTGAAGTGAAAGATGGAGGGGTTAGTTTTGAATAGGGTGAATTTAAAATACTAAGTGAGCATTGGGAACAGTTAAAAACATGTCCCTGTATCATAGTTTGGAGATCATAGATATACAAGTGGCAATAAAGCAATGAAATGAGTGAGATTGCCCACACCAAGTATGCAGAGATTAATCAATACCAATTTTTATCTTTAACTAAAGATATAGCCCTAAGACATAATAATACCATGGGGCCAAATAAGGAGGAAGGAGTCAGGGAGAAGGCAGAAATGAACAGCCTGAGAAGTAGCAGAAGAAATAGAATAGTGAATTGTTACAAAAGGAGAAGTTAGGCCATACGGAAGGTTTGGCAATGTAAGATAGATGTTGCCTAGAGTATAAGTAAGATGAGGACTGAGAAAAGTCCTTTGGCTAATTCAGTTTAGTGGGTGCTTGTAATACTATTGAAAGTCTTAGAGTTATGGAGTCAGAATGCACTGGATTTAAGAATGAACCCAGGAGGCAGAGGGATGGGGAGGAATGTGCCACAGTGCATTGGTAATGTTCTAGTTCTGTTGGGTAGGTACATATGTTCCTTTGTGTACTGAATGTTATATGAAAAGTGATACTAGAGGACAAAATGAACCTTTTTGAAAGCATAAATTAGAGTTTAGGAAGAAAGGATAACAACAAAATATTACTTTTTAAGATTTTTGTTTATGAAAGCAGAGTGAGAATGGAAATTAATTGGCATAGATGAGATTAAGAAGTGTTACAATATGGACTCTTTTTTAAAAAAGTATATCTTATTGATTTTTTACAGAGAGGAAGGGAGAGGGATAGAGATTCAGGAACATCCATGGGAGAGAAACATTGATGCTGCCTCCTGCACACCTCCCACTAGGGATGTGCCCACAACTAAGGTACATGCCCTTGACTGGAATAGAACCTGGGACCTTTCAATCCACAGGCCAATGCTCTATCCACTGAGCCAAACCAGTTAGGACATATGGAGACTCTTATGTACTAGTATGCTGAACAGAAGAAGCAGTAGGTGGGGAGAGATTGAAGATAAAAAGATGGGCAATAATTGATATAGAATCTAGTAGGGGGAGTACAAGGGAAAAGATGAACTTTAGACAAGATTAGAAATGCCTTCTTTGGAGATATGTAAATCCAAGGCAGAATGAATATAGTGGAAATGACAATAAGAGAAATAGGAGACCCTCTTCTCCAAAGGTGGAAATCAGTAGTGGTCAAATAGTTGAGTGCACGGAATCAACCTCCAAGACTTACTGAAAAACAGAATGCTGGACTCCAGCCTTAGAGTTGAAAGTCTTGGGTAGGGCCTGAAAATTGTGGTTCTCACAAGATTTTAGATGATACTTATGGAACTGACCTGGGACTACATTTTGAGAACTGCAGCCTAGATTTTCTCAATGAATTAAGTTAGGTCAGCTGCTCTCCTTTCAGCCAAAGGCATTTATTGTCCAGACCTCCAAGCATGAATTTTTGCCTGGGGGCATATTTTTTCTATGACAAGCCAACTTACCTGTTGTGGGACTGAACTTCCCATGTTAGATAACAGTGCTGCTTTGAGAATGCTCATGTACTAATGATACAATAGAACTGTTGTCAGCCGCATTTTCAGTTGGACAGGAAGAGGCACAGAGATAAAGAAGGCAGGGAGTCTTGTTTCAGGGTTTTCCTAATGTTAACACTTTTTTCCCAAGGAACAGTTCTGGCTTCTTCTTTGTTGTTTCCTCAAAGAAAATTATAAATATCAGTTTGCTTGTCTCCCGCCTCCATCTGCCTGAGGGTTGTGCTTTGCGTCTCTAAAGGTTTCAGTTGTGAACATGTTGATTCTATTTGGGCATCTATTAGCTTAGGTGTGATGTCCTTAGTATTCACTGTCCCAGCTTTCACCTCTCTTGTGGACCGTGGTGCAATTTGCCTTGTGCTTTCTGCAAGACTGGAAGCAATTTCAACTGTCCTCATTATCACAGAGGGGGAAAGCGGTCAGTCCTCCAAGGGGGTAGCTCAGAAACATGGGATGTACTTTATTACCACCACAGTCTGTCGCAAGTTTACGGTCTGATGAGGTTTTCAATAAAAATATTTTATACTTTTGGGCTGCCTCTCAACGACAGATCCTAAAGCCCTGTTTTAAAGATCAAAATACCCACAGATGCTTTGCACAAATGCCATCGATTCAACAAAAGCTGGTGTCAGGATGGGAAATTGATGACACACACATCTGTTTAGCATTTACCAGGGACTTTACCACCCACTGAAATCTTTTGACTGCAGAAACTGCATTTCTGACTTGCATATCAAGCATTGCAATCTACAAGTCAGCAATTCACAAAGCTCCTCTTTCTCTGGGCTCCCCATCTCAGGTATGTGAGATAGTGGACACTGGATATTTAAAATCTTACATCATCCCCTCCTCATTCATTGCTTATATATTCTGGGATCAATCAGGTCAAAATTATATTAGAATATTGGAAATGCAGGTTTATATAGAAGGCCCTTAAGATAGGATCTGGCCTATATGATTCTAAAAATAGGTGTAAATACTTTACAGTATAGATAATATTCTTACTATAACGCATTCTAGTATATAATGTCCTTTCCACCCTCCCTATTATTTAAATTTAACTCCACAACAGCCTTGTGAGGTGGGCATTATACATTAAGGTAAAGCAAAAACAAAAATGTCTTTAACCAAAGTATAATTATTGGTGTATAGGGTTTTATAATAAACTAGAGGCCTGGTGCATGAAAATTCATGCACTGGAGTGGGGGGGGGGGGGGCGGGATCCCTCAGCACAGTCTGCCCCCTCTCACAGTCTGGGAGCCCTCAGGGGCAGGAGGCGACCAGGAGATCAGGGGAAGGCAATGCCCCCATCACACCTCTGCTGCTGCCACTGCCGGCAGTGCAAGCCTCAGCCAGCCCTGGTTACCTGAGCCTTGGGCTGGTCCTGGGCGGCTGGGCAGCCTCCATCCAAGGCTTGCCTGCACCTCAAGCATCAGCTGGGCAGCCGCCATCCGAGGCTTGCCTGGCCCTGGGTGGCTGGGGGGCTGAGGGTACTGGGGGACTCTGGAGGCAGGCACGCAGAGCAGCTGGACCCACCTGGGGGTGGGCCCAGCCATGCCACATGCCTGCTGCCCTGGTGGGGCTGAGGGAACTGGGCACCGCCATCTTTGAGGGTGTGACAGTCAATTAGCATATTTACTCTTTATTAGATAGGATACTCCATTTTTAAAAATTGAGGTATAATTGATACATTATGTTTCAAGTATCCAATGCAATTATTCAATATTTGTATGCCCTGCAAAATGGATCACCACAGTAAGTCTAAACATCATCACAGTAAGTCTAGTTAACACACATAGTTACAGTTTTCTTTTCTTGTGATGGGAACATTCAAGATTTATTCTCTTAGCCACTTTCCAATATGTGATACGTATTTAACTATATTATTAACTATAGTCATTTTGCTGTGCATTACATCCCCTGGACTTATTTTTTTAAAAACTGGAAGCTTATAGCTTTTGAGTCTCTTCACCATTTTGCTCACCTCCTCTTCTCCCCCACATATTTTCTTTATTCATTCATCCATCGATGGACACTTAGATTGTTTTCATATCTTGGCTATTGTAAAAAATGCTGCAATGAACATGGGAGTGCATATATTTTCTCAAGTTAATGTTTTGTTTTCTTTAGATAAATTCCTAGAATTGGAATTGCTGGCTCATATGGTAGTTCTTGTTTTAAATGTAAAACAATTTTTTGAGGAAACTCCATCGTGTTTTCCATAATGGCCATACCAATTTACATTCCCACTAACAGTGCACAGGGGTTCCCTTTGTTTTGCATCCTTGCCAAAACTTATTTCTTGTCTTTTTGATAATAATCATTCTATCAGGTGTGAGGTGACACCTCATTGTAGTTTTTATTTTCACTTCTCTGGTGATTAGTGATGTTGAGCACCTTTTCATGTACCTGCTGGCTATCAGTATATGTTCTTTCAGAAAATGTCTATTCATATCCTCTGCCAATTTTTAAATTGGATTGTTTGTTGTTGTTTTTTTGTTATTGGGTTGTATGAGTTATTTATATATTTAGAACATTCTACCAAAGTGACATCACAGAATATGGACTTGGGAAAAAATGTGCTGAAATGAACTGTCACTCGCATGTCATTGGTATTCAGCTAGTTATGGGCAGCTTTAGCCACAGGGTCTCTTGAAGTCACTTGAGGTGTCATGGTTTGATGCTCAGTTTCCACTGGGGCCCAATGGCATGACAGGAGTTGTTTGTCAATAGTTTATACTTCTCTGCTGCAGATGTCACAGCTTCTCGCTAGTACCCTAGGAGTGTGCACTTTAAGTAATATATTTTGCTACCACAAATAATGCCACATTAGTGATGTGGCTCAAGGAACAATTCTGTATCTTATTTAAAACATTTCCTTGCCCTGGGCTTCACTCAACCACTTTCTATATAATCTGAAAAATGGGTCATAACAGTATTCTCAAGTGTATTATATGCTGCCTCTCAAACACCAAGAGACCTATAAAGCCTGGTGGTTCCATTTTAGTGCAAGAGATGCAAGGTAATAAGTTATCCTTTACTTTGGAATGAATTTCCCAGGATGCCCAGAGCATTGGACCCCTAGAAACTTTATCTATGTGCCAGGCTTCTAAATCTTTCTGGGCTTTGTCTCACTCCGGAGCACATGTGTCTTTCTAGGGCAGTGGTCGGCAAACTCATTAGTCAGCAGCACCAAATATCAACAGTACAATGATTGAAATTTCTTTTGAGAGCCAAATTTTTTCAGCTTAAACTTCTTCTAACGCCACTTCTTCAAAATAGACTCTCCCAGGCCTTGGTATTTTGTGGACGAGCTACACTCAGGGGCCAAAGAGCCGCACGTGGCTCGCGAGCCACAGTTTGCCGACCACAGTTCTGCCACTTTCTGCTCATCAGGAATGATTAACATGACATCATGAACAGAGTGGGCCATCTGCAGAACATCGAGGTGACCAAAGGGTCTTCTGATAATATTATGACAGCGAGCAGGAGGGTTAGCACAGTCCTGGAGCACGCCTATGAATGTGCACTGTTACCTGTCATTGTGAATAGGAACTTCTTTGGATTCTTCTTATGGCCTCTGCTATGCTCAGATCCTATCAACCCTATTGCTATTAAGGAACACAGTACTGGAGCAATATGTCCTGTCATTATTCCCCGCCTATTTAGCGATGTGTGTGTCTCCCCAACCTATTGCCTTTATAAAGGCAGTATCTTCTGGGCCTTCCTGAGGAACAAGGTCAGCCACAGCATTTTCTATCTTGTACAGTGGACCTTATGCATGCTTCTCTGAACTTTATAAACTTTTCCACTATACTTTGCTGCAGCAATTCTGGCATCTCTATTTTGCTTAATACAGGCCTTTGCTTTTTTCAAGCTTTTAAGGAGCATTCCAACAGCCTATTACAACTGCCATCAGGGTGCTTGCCAGGGTGTTAAATCCTGTATTGCTGGAGATAATGCAAAACTCTCCCTAATCCAGCTTTATATCATGTCGCCTCTTAATCTAGCCCCATTATAAAACCTTAGTTCCTGAGGGTAATGTGTTATCCAGGTCCTGAAACTTTGTAGGCATGTACTTTCTCTTTGCCTTAGCTGGCCCAGTACTATCTGAGTCTGATTATGCTGAAAGTTGAGCCTAGAGAGGACATGGGACAAATCATGAGAAGGGCAAGAAATGTCTTCTAAGGCACTTGCCTCATTTGAGGACTTTCTAGAACGTCAACCGTGTGTGTGTGTGTGTGTGTGTGTGTGTGTGTGTGTGTGTGTGTATGTGTGTGTTATAAGATTCATGATAACCTCAGGATTTGAGGTTGTTAATTGTGCCTATATAGACATCTCCTTCAAAGGAGCAGGCCCCACTTCTTCCTACCAGGGCCCTAAGAGTCTGTAAGAGTTGTCTGGGCTGAAATTCTGCCTCTTCTGAAGATCCCTTAACAATGAAATCCTGTCCCTGTTTTCTTATGACTGCCATTCAGCAGCAGGAGCAGAATTTCTCTTCTGCTGCCAAGGAGTCCCTGTTACTCTCACACTTGGCTTTAAATTGTTAATTCATAGACCTGAGCATGTCATTTTCTCTCTTCAATCAATGGTGCCTAGCAACAGCTAACTAATTCCACATATTTTTAAATATACTTTATTGATTTCAGAGAAGAAGGGGGAAGGAGGGAAGGAGAGAAGTAGGGAGGGAGGGAGGGAGGGAGAGAGAGAGAGAGAGAGAGAGAGAGAGAGAGAGAGAAAGGGAGAGAGAGATTAATGAGAGAGAATCATTGATCGGCTGTCCTGGTTGGGAATCAAACCGGGACTTCCTGGTTCAGAGGTTGACCTTCAACCACTGAGCCAAACTGACCAGGCCACAGTTCTTATAGTTATTATTTCTTCATACCTCTACATACCCAGGATATTGTTGTGGCTATTGTATCCCTTTCCACCCGCACTCCATCACAGGTCGCCATAGGTGGAACCCCCAAATATGCTCTAGCATTCCAAGAACTATCCATTCTTGGCCTGATACTGTTAGAGTAGGTAGTCAGATATGAGCAGGGAAGAGAAAGTATGAACTGACCGAAAACTATTGCTTAACTAAACAAGAGAAAGGGAGAGTAGAAAACTAAAACAGCCACCAAAGTTAGACAAAAACAGGGACCAGTGATTGGTTTCTCATTGCCATCCAGCCAGAATGATCTAATTCCAGCATTCTCATCTTTAGGATCTGCTTCCCAGAACACATTGACATCAATTTCCTTAGATTGGGCTCCTCAGAACAAAACCTGAGATAGGGATCCTTGTTTAAGTGAGTCATTACGAATATACTTTCAGAAGAAAGGAAGTCAAGAAAACAGAAGAGGGCGTGGGCAAAGTGCCAAGCAGGAATGTGGTCTCACAGATACCCTAGAGCACAAATTACAGTCTGGTCCCACTTCAGTCTGGGCCCACAAGATACTCTAGAGCACAAATGACATGACCGAACTAGTCTCACCTTGAGGCAAGGGGGCAGACCTTTTGTGTTCCATGCCCACAGCTCATTGGCTGAGTTAACCCTGGTGCGGGGCTGGGGAGAGGTGTAGCCTCTCAAGCACAGTGTTCATATTTGGTTCAGGGCAATTCTCTGTGTTGTTGTCTCCAATAATCACAGCAAATGGGTGAGGGTACACCAGGCAGAGGACAGGGTCTGGGTGGATACCAGCAGCATCCACTATAACACTGTAGAGCAATTATTAACCGTAATGATCAGCAAACTCTGAGGCATTCTCTATCCTAAGTAAAAATATATTTTTAAAAACTCTTGGGAAATCTGCTCTAGGCTTGGATAGGAAGATTGTGTTTACCTTCCCTTCTTTTCAGTGGAATTCTACTCAATTCCACTGGCCATAATCCCCAATGTCCAATTCACCATTTTTGCTTGGGGATCCTATTGTAAATGAGCTGCCATCTCTGGTCTGTGTCAACTCTTAAGTCCCCGAATTGAGAATGTTCTTTCCCACCATGACCTTTGGTTAATTCCATCAATTTTTATCCCTTCCTCTTACCTGTACCGTTACTCTACAATGGCGGGTATAATTGGAATAGAGCAACATAATGTGAAAACACTGTACCTTTTTGCTTTCCATGTGCAAGTGCAAATGTCTCTATATTAGTGTACACTCTTCCTGAGAAGGGGTCAGAAAGTCAAAAAAAGGAAGATGGAAAGGACAATCCAAAAGTACTATACAAATGGTTAAGAGTGAGATTTCAATTTTTTCAGTTTGAGTTTAGGAATGTGTGGGGTTTTGCCAGAAAAAAAAAAGTATAACCTCATCTCAGGGCTTCAGTGTTCTTAAAGGTTCTGGAAATAAGCCATTGTCTCCCGAGCTGATGAAACGCAGTTTACGGTGAGAGCCATCCTGTTCTCTACTCCCCAAAGCTCTGAGTGTGTTGGCTGCAATCTGTGTTTTAATAAACCTTCCAGATGATCCTAAAGTTTGAGACTCACTTTTCCATGTCTGCTAAAATTTGAGAATCTCTGTTTGAGGAAATTTCTTGCTGATCACTTTCGATGCCATCTAGCTGCCCTCAGGGAGTGCTCCCCATTCAGCACTCAAGCCAAATAAACCCTTAATTGCTGTGTGACAGCTGGAACGTTTAACTTTCCAAATGGCTTGTCCATAATAAAAGGAAAATGAATTTTTAGAGTACTGTGTCATTAGATACACTGATTCATAAAATATGGAAATGTATTATAGTGTCTAAAAGACACAGTTTTATAGTCAGAAAAACAAGGCTTTGAATCTAGCTTGTCACTTAATCATGTTGATATTAAGACTCTGCATCTGTTAAATGATGATAATAATATCTACCTTTGAAAGCTGTTGTAACAATTAGGTGGGATGATAAAAGTCAAGCCATTAGCAAAGTGCTTGACTCTCAGAAGGTGTTCAACAAATCATAATACATTGTAGTTTGGTCATCCCTAGTTCATAGCCCCCGATTTGCAGTGGATCTTAGGGAGTAGCTCTTAGGCCACTTCCACGGGACAGGGAACGTTTTTCAGCTTTGGAATTCAGAAGCACCCCTAAGCATGTCTCAGTCGGTCCTTGGAGGCTAAGCCAAGAGAGATGCAGGAATTCTCTCTTCCATGTCTAACTCCCACAGTTCAAGTTCTACTTTATTATCTCAAGACCATCCTAGGATATTGTTTTTGGGGGCACATCGCGCCCACTCCCAACATATACAGGGCTTGGAGTCAAAGTACACTTTGGAGGCCCCACAATATCTATTTATAATTTAAAGAGCAAGCTAAAAAATGTCTTATCTTCTCTGTAGGCAGAATAATAACTCCCATAATACCTGGAACCTGTGAATATGCTACCATACATGATAAAGGGACTTTGCAGATGTGATTAAAATAAAGACCTTGAGGTGGGGAGGTTATCCTAAAAAATCCAGTCAAATGAAATCACAAGAATTCTTATAAGAGGGAGGGAGGAGAGTCAGAGAAGAAGTGACAACAAAGAAACGTTGGAGTGGTTTGTGCCATGCAGGCAGCTCCTGGAAGATGGGAAAAGCAAGGAAATTGATCCTCCCCTAGGACCTTCAGAGAGAATGCGGCACTGCTCACCCATTTTGGATTTCAGCACATCAGAATTTTTTGGAAATATATTTATGTGTTTTTAAAAATATATTTTTATTTTTTTAAATTTGCTTTCAGAGAGGAAGGGAGAGGGAGAGAGAGATAGAAACATCAATGATAGGAATCATTGATCAGCTGCCTCCTGCATGCCCCACACTGCAGAATGAGTCTGCAATCCGGGCATGTGCCATGACTGGGAATCGTACCATGACCTCCTGGTTCATAGGTCAGCACTCAACCACTGCACATGCTGGCCGGGCAATTATTGTTTTAAGCCACTGAGTTTGTGATTATTTTTTGCAGCAGCATTAAGAAACTAATAACTCTCCTACCTTCATAATAATAAAAAATTATAAAAATGTGTGCATATGCTTTTAGAACACTGCAAGTTGACAAAATATCAGTGCTGTTAAATTTAATTATTATTTTGCATAGTGAATCAGTCTGTGAGTAATCCAGTGATATTTAAATGAATAATATAATGAAGACATAATTTATAATTATTTTTATTCTATTCCATTTATTTTTATTGCTTTCATTTCAGCATAATTATGAGTTATATTGTCAGGATGACTAGTTTTTAATAAGCAATATTGCCAAATTAGAGCACCTGTCATGAGTTATTATAGTTCCAAGACAATATTTTTTATTAATTACAATTGGAGAATTTTGGCTCCTCTGAGGCAGTGGCAACTCAATAGTCATTAAAACTCTTGAAGAATACTTAGATTTAGAAATAAACTATAAATTTATATATCATGTTTATGCATTTTAAGGGGAATCACATGTGATAAATTATGATCTCAGGAAAAAAACCCAAATATTTATTTTAGGCAAATGTACTATTCTCATATAAAGATGTGATTTTCAACATCTACAAAGCAATATCTGGATGCATGGAGTTTTACTTTTTTTTTTAAATCTTCACCCAGGGACATTATTTTATTGAGGATTTTGTTGTTGTTGTTGTTGTTTTTGTGTGTGGGTGTTTTGTTTTTGTTTTTGTTTTTTTAGAAAGAGAGAGGAAGTAAGAAGGAAATAGAAAGAAATATTGATGAGAGGGTGAAATATCATTCGGTTGCCTCCTTTATGCACCCTGACTGGGAATGGCACCCACAACCTAGGTAAGTGCCCTGACCAGAATCAAACCCAGTCAACTGAGCCATACTGGCCAGTGCTACTTACTATTTAAAATTTATTCAATGCTCAGATAGCAAAAGAAAATCTTAAAAATATAAGTTTGATGGTTAGTTTGTTCAAACATCACACTCAATTGAAACTATATTAAGACCTAGAATGGCCAGAATATAGTCTCAGTTTCATTTGTACACAAATCTCCTTCATGACCATACAAACACTTTCATTTCCTCTTTCTAATTTCTTTATGTTTTATACATGCAGTTCATTTAATTTCAAAAAAATCCCCCCTGAATTTAAAAAGGCTTTATATACTTTAAAAAATGAAGTAGCCAAACCTGTATCTACTTGTGTGTATTTTTGTAGGCTTTTGCTACATTATTAATAGCAAGCAACAGTTTATACCAAAATATTACAAATTTAAAATTCAAGATTAATTACATTTTACACCAAGCACCATGATCTGTTCCTACTTGAGGCTATTCTGTTGTTTGGCTTATTTCTTTTTATGCATCTCTTATCGTGTTTAAATAAAACTTTATGCCTTGAATAGCATTTAGTTGGCATTCCCATTAAATGCAGCTTTAAGGGTAAATTTAATAAGTATTTTATGTTGTTTCATTTGGGGCAGGCTTGTAAAATACTTTATGTAATATTTAAATTGTTCCATATAATATCATAATTAACAGCCCAGCTGTGACTATATCTTTTAGTCACAAATTCAAACCATGAGCTGTACATGGCACAAAGAATGTGTCTGAAATTTTGGGCAAAATTCTGTCTTTAAAACCTTTCTTTTGCCAGCTACTTAGCACCAGTATTTTAGATGCATCTTCACTCATATTTTGTTATTTCAATAAAGTGGAAAAATATTTACTGTTTTAAAAGATTTAAATAATTCTTATTCTATATTTTATAAAAATAAAATTATTCAAGTCCTGGTGTCCAATGTGTATGTAGTTGCCACGGTAAAGATTATCTCTATTGCACTTCATGCATTTTACATCTATATTTACATGTATATAAATTTATTGGTATACAGATTGCTTAATATTACAAACTGTTCCATAGTTTCCGTGCACAGCTGTTGAAAATGCTGCGTGAATTTCTCCAAAACTATGAGCAGGAACATAGAGAGATGTAAGAAAATGTAAGCTTGGCACTGCTGGAAAATGAAATATTATAAGCAAATCTATTGCATTCATTCTAAATGAGAAGATTTATTTAAGTGATTTGTATTTTCCTTTGCCATGTAGAAGCCATGCGTGTCTTCATATCAGCTGCAGCATAGCCTGTAAACCTTTAGGTATTATGACACAATGACCTTTTATTTTGAAGATTGGAACAAGAAATGCAGAGAAGTGCCTCACTGGAGTGTGGACAATTTATGAAACACTCTCTAAAGTCAAGTATGGTATTGGGGGAATAGCCACCCTTTTAGGGGATATTTAATTCTCTACTTATAGACATGTGTCTCCCTCCTAATGTTTGAAAAATAATTATGAAAACAACAAAGGCATAATCTATTACTATAACACAATAAACCAAGTGACATGTGTGTGCATGCTAACACATACACATGCACACACACATATACACACACACGTGAAGAATTTTAAGTTGTTCAAGCCTGTATTAATAGCAGTGAGACTTATTCAAGCCCAGGTCTGCTTCACACAAAGCTCATTCTAGTACCAGTACTCCAGCCTGTTTCCTTAAAAGAGGCTTTAAACTTCCTTCTCCCATTTAGTTGTCTAGCATATTAACCATACCCTTTGTCACTCAAAACCAGCTCATATTTTGCTTCTGTGAGGAAGGCCTCCTGATCCCCCTTTGAACTTTGTAAACCTCATTCTGTTACAAGGAACACATTAGTCATCTGTTGGGTTAGATGCTTGTCTACTACTGATCTCTGAGTTAGTTCCTTGAGGACAGAGATTGTGTCTTACTCATTTCTGCATCTCTGAGACCTAATAGAGTACCTGGAATACATTAGGCGCTGAGCAAATAATATTTAACCAAACAAAATGGAATAATAGCAAAGTTATTGATTTTTAAAAAAGAAACCCACCATCCAGCCAATATCATAACTATGGGCGTGACATTCAGAAATCATTCAAATGTCTTTAGGTTCTGGGATGATTAACCACTGGGCTATTTTAAGAGGAAGCCTGATTAGATTCCACAGCTTGGGTTCTTTTTTCGGTACTTTATTTAAATATGGGCTGTTCCATATTGTCAGCGAATTCTTCCTGATTTTAAGCCAAAGCAGCACCTCCTGAAAGATAGGCTGCAGCAGCTGAGAGAGCTGCTGGAATTGCCACAGTTTTATTCCTTTGACTGGGGCATATTTAACTCAGCACATTTTAAAGAGCGGTATTTTTAGTTTCTTGGGTGAACAGTCCTGTTTTAATTCAGGAAACAAAAGATGTTGGGTTATCCAACAGCGAGAGCACCTCACTGTTTTCTCTCTGGAGCCTTTCCACCAACCATTATCGTTTTCAAGCAAAGTCAGTGCCCTCCTCCCTCTGTGTTCTCAAAGCCTCTTCATTTAAAACACACACATACAGGCCTGCAGGCATGCACGCACAGAGCAGTAAATCACGTATAAATGCTATTTTAGATGTAGATATAGAAAGAGGTATATATTGCAATTCGTTGAGTTTCTGAGCACCTCCTCCTTGTAGTTTTCTGCAGTGACTATTGAATAATAAAATCAGATAAAATGAGGTAGCGCCACCTTGCTTTCCCTGATTGTGAACGTTATTTATACATGGCTGCTTGTACACAGGTGCAAGATTTTTCTCTAGAAATATGCATTGGTGACATTGCTGGCTTGGAGGTTATGCACACCTTGAGCTTTATTAGGTGACACCAAATTATTTTTCAAAGTGGTTGAAATGTACACTCCTAACAGCATTGTTTTAAAGTTCCCATTTGTTTATTCACTCTGTGACCCTTTATATCAGTGGTTCTCAACCTTCCTCATGCCGCGACCCTTTAATACAGTTCCTCATGTTGTGGTGACCCCCAACCATAAAATTATTTTCGTTGCTACTTCATAACTGTAATTTTGCTACTGTTATGAATCATAATGTAAATATCTGTGTTTTCCGATGGTCTTAGGCTCTACAGCAGCGGTTCTCAACCTGTGCGTCGCGACCCACAGGTTGAGAACCGCTAGCAGGGTTGCCATCGGAAAACACAGATATTTACATTATGATTCATAACAGTAGCAAAATTACAGTTATGAAGTAGCAACGAAAATAATTTTATGGTTGGGGGTCACCACAACATGAGGAACTGTATTAAAGGGTTACGGCATTAGAAAGGTTGAGAACCACTGCTTTATATTGTCAGACTTCTTAATTTTTGCCAATGTAGTTGGTACGTGTTGGCATCTCCTTGAGGCTTTAATTTATGTAAATAAATGTTTCTTTGCCATTTTTTTAAGACTTCATTTGTTTTCCTACTTGACCTATAAGTAACTGAGAGAGGTCTGTTACTATTATTAATTCTTATGGTGATAGTATCTTTTTGTAGTTCTTTCAACTTTTGGTTAATGATTTTGAAGTTATTTTATTACCTCAATATAATTTTAGAACTTTTAATATATATTATTGATGTAATGAACTTTCAATCTTTATATTGTGACTCACTTTAATGCTAATAATGCTATTGTCTTTAACTCTATTTTTTTTGTCTAGCATGTATTTGTCTAGGGAGCCTTTTTCCATGCATTTACTTCCAACATTTCCATGTCCTTATCTTCCAGGAGTCTCTTTCAAAGTATGTATATTTGTATCTCCTGTCTTCTGGTTTTCATGTGGTTCAGAAGATTACTCTCTGGTGTGACCACCTATCCACTGCTTTTATTTTTTAATTCACCTTTTTGTTCTTAGATAATTATATATTCATATGTAATTAAATACCCTTTAACTAGTACACTCTTTACCTAGTTCACTCCAATGTTAACATCTTGCAAAGCTATTGTACACTATTGCTCTTCTTGGTAACTTTATTCTTCACTTCTTTAAACATTTAAAACCCGGTAATTCTGTATTTTGTATTGGACAATTCCAACCTCTGCAGCTCTTAGAGTTCTCTGACTTTTACTCACTGTGGCTTACCTTAATGTGTTTTGTGACATTTTAAAGTGTGCTTATTGCTTGATTATATATATGTGGGAATCCTCCCAGCTTAAATTGGAGTATTTTCCCTTCAAAGAGGATTTGTTTTGCTGGAAGCCAGGGGTGCCTTTGACCCAGGACCATTTTAAGACCCTTGGGGCTTAACTTAATGAAGGAGTCACAGGCTTAATTCCTTCTCCATCACATCCTTTGATAGTGCTGTGGTCCTTGGCTCTCAGGGCAACTCAGCCTCTCTTCAACTCTCAACTGTTCACTGCATTCATTCGCTGCCCCTCCCCGCCCAAGGTTTGTTTATTTGTTTGTTTTGGCCTCCCAGGCTGGGGTTTGTGAGTATAGCAGTATATCACAAATTGGGTTCTATCAATGGCCCAGCTGCTTTGTAGCACAAAGTCAGTAAAGCCCTTAGTTTATTATATTACAGAAGTTCTGGAGAGAAGGCGGCAGTGATTATTCATCTTGGGGATGAATATTGACTGAAAAAGGTATTGTCTCTGTAGTGTTATGTCTTGGAGTATTGCCAATATCCCCTCTCAACCCCTTTCCAGGACCAAAGCACTCGTTTTCCCAGCTGCTACCTTCTCTGACTTGCTCTTGTCTGAAAGGGACAGCCATGCTCAAGGGTCAACCTGCATCCCATGACTATGGCATCTGTCCATGTGTGCCCAGTTCAGGACAACACTCGAGGGCCATCCTCGCTCAGAGATCTTTAGGGAGTTGGTTTATGATCTTTATTGTGATCATATCCGAGTTCATTTTCTCTGAGAACCCTGCTTCTGTCACTTCCTCGCAGGTATTGATCATCTTATGGGCACCCCGAATGAACTTTTTGCATGCAAATCTGTCAGTCTGTTTTCCTGGACTAACTTCACTAAAATGCTCTCATTTTTTAAAAAAAAAAAATTAAAACTAACATAACCCCATGGAGTACATATATCTACACCATCCCATGAATTTTAGTTCTGGGAGCCATTTAGAAATATTCTAGCTTTACATCATTCTAAAATGATAAATTGAGATCCCACAGTTGAAATAATTCACAACAGATCAGCAATTAACTTTGTGGTCTCCAAACAAAGGGGGCTGAACGCTGATCTTCACTCTGTAAGTCCTATTATTGCACCAAGATGCTTCCCAGCCTTTAATGCTATCTTTCCTCTCTGCTTCTATGCTATATCTTCTTGTTCTTTACTTGGATACTCCTAGCAAGTTTCTTCAGATAGTTTTGAGCTCTGTCCATAAAATAGAGTATGGAAAAGATAGCCAAAGGTGCTATAACAAAAAAAGAAATATATTCTGCTTGTTTGTTTTCTGCAACATGCTTACAACTATTGAAAACAGAGGTGGATGTCGGGCTAGCTTCATGGTCCTGTGACAGGTACCCAGGATCCCACAATCAGAAGGGTACTGCTCTGGATTTAATACTTGGTTGCTGCCATGAATCCATAAGCATTTTTTAAAAGGAGCCCCACATTTTTACTTTTCAATGGGCCTCATTAATAGTGTAGCTTTTCTTGGGTAGACAGTTTTATATAGAAGAAGGAACATGGCCTCTAGGAGTCTGAAAGTTGTGGGGTTGAATCATGCCTCTGTTCTCTGTTTTAAGGCAAAAATTTTAACCCTCTGGATCTCTTTTCTCATTCAGAAAATATTGATGACAGGGCCTATAAGTATTTGAAATTTGCTAGGTAAAAGAGTAATTAACAAACACCACTACCATGTGAAAATAGTAGTTATTATGTGAAAAAAACACACACAGAATTAGTGAGGGTAAGCCAATGGATTCTGGAATCATACTACCTGCATTCATATCTATCTGAGCTTTGAATTTCCCAATGGTGATACCTTGGGTAAGTTTCTTAAGTGTTCTTTGTGTCCCATCTGAAAATCACAGGGTTGATATGAATATCACATGAGTTAATTGTAACTCCTCAGCATGGTACCTAGTTTTCAGTATTCATTTAAGTTTTTACGGTTATTGGTTCTAGGAAATATATCCAAACTCCTCTAAAACAGGCATGCTATGGAAGAAAATAATGAAAATCTTTAATGGAGAAAAGATTGGGAATACCTACGAACAACATTTATACTCTTAATACCTAGTGGAAGTACGAAGACTCCTTCAGTGTAAATTTACCTCATTAGTTGTCCCAAAGTCAGTAAGGGTTTAGGATAAGCTCTTTGAGAGAAGAACGAATTGTTACATAATTTCTCAGAATACCTCCCAAGGTATAGTGCAATGAATAATCAAACTAAAGCAAAATAAAACCCATTTTTTAAGAAGCAAATAAGTAAGATACACAGTGTGAGAGCCTATGGAATTACAGTCATCTAGTTTTTGTGGAAAAAATATGATCTGGAGAAAAATGCTGCAGTGATATGGAATCCGTGTCACAATGCCACCAAATCCTTCAGGCCCTACACACCTGTACACTTGTTAATTAAACCCAACCAACCACTAACAAAGAGTACATGCTGATTTGATGGTGTATAGATCTTGCAAAGCTTATGATTTATACATTTATCTCAGGTATAAAGGAATCTGTATAAACTAAAAAGAACACTAAGCCAATGAGGCAATTTGTATTACAGATGCCTTTTATTTATGGAATCACACTTAATTAAAAGTGGTCAGGCTCTTTTAAAATTTATTTTTGAAATATAAAAATTTATAACATTGTGTCATAAAGTACTATGGATATATTTAAATAGTCATTTAAAATGTGAGTCCATTCTATCCTTCCTGGACAAGCAGAAATGAAATATTTTAATTTGTTTTACTTTCTAACACAAGGGGGCAGCATTGTAACATTTTCTGTAGTACCACGATACTTTGTGCAGGCTTGAATACACAGTGCACCTTTTTCAAATGGATAATCATTTGAGAATTACACAATGGAAGTCCCATGCTATTTATCACTTATATTACATTCATTTTAATGCTAGTTTTGAGAACAGTACTCTCTGATTAGCATTTACACAAATTTGATACATTTTATATTTGCTACATTGTTTCTGATTCTATAACAATCACCCAATTCTGGAAAGAAGACTAGTTGCTATTATGGTTTGTAGTGTGTATGTATGGTAATTTTCTAGAAATCGGAATTTATTTAAATAGACTTCTCAATCATATCTATAGAAAGGAGATATGGTGCCAGGAGATAGGCCTGTTTGACAATAAAGGATGAGCTTTCTGTCAAATGTGACATAACATGTCAGAGAGAGAGTAAAAGTATTCTGGCAGGTCCATGCAAATGAATGGGCTTGGAGATGGGGAAGGGAGTACAATAGTAATAGTAACAATAATAAGAACAACCATGTTTTCATTGTTCACTAATAATAGATCCCTTATTTGCTTAATTATATTATTCGTAATATCATTCTCTTGTTAAAGTAGATATTAGTATTCTCATTTTTATCAGGTAGAATATGGAAGCTTGGTTTGGTTACCCTCAGTTCCTGACTGACACTCGGAAGAAGGCGGCACTGACTGCTGAACCCAGGCTTTTCCCACGGCTTCTCAATGCCTCACCATCCACAGGGAAAGAGATTGGATTCAGTGACTCAACAGAAAAAGGAATTTAATTTGATATTTAAACTTCCTCATTTACCCCATCTAGTTCATATGACTTAATCTAGGCCAGTGGTCGGCAAACTCATTAGTCAACAGAGCCAAATATCAACAGTACAACGACTGAAATTTCTTTTGAGAGACAAATTTTTTAAACTTAAACTTCTTCTAACGCCACTTCTTCAAAATAGACTCACCCAGGCCATGGTATTTTGTGGAAGAGCCACACTCAAGGGGCCAAAGAGCCACATGTGGCTCGCGAGCCGCAGTTTGCCGACCACAGATCTAGGCTATTGTGATGGTTAATTTTATGTGTCAACCTGACTGGGCTAAGGGGTACCCAGAAAGCTGGTAAACATTATTACTGGTGTGCCTGAGAGGGTGATTCTGGAAGAGATCAGCATTTGAATTAATAGACTGAGTAAAGAAGATCACCCTCACCAATGTGGTGGTATCTTTTAATTCTTTGAGGGCCTGTCTAGAACAACAGGTGGATGAAGGGCAGCTTGCTGGCTGTTTAAACGGGCATTTCCTCCTGTCCTTAGACATTGGCACTTTGGGTTCTCAGGCCTTTGGACTCAGACTGAATTCTGTCACCAGCTTTCCTGAATTCTCCGGCTTACAGACAGCAGATGTGGGATTTTTTTTTGGTCTCCATAATGAAGTGAGCCAATACCTAGAATAAATACTCCCTCTTCCTCTCTCTCTCTCTCTCTCTCTCTCTCTCTCTCTCTCTCTGTGTGTGTGTGTGTGTGTGTGTGTGTGTGTGTTCTGTTTCTTTAGGAAAAAAACAACCCTAACTCATAGAGCTACCTTAAGCAAAATACAGAATGCTATATAAAGTCTATATTTTATTATTGCACTAGTAGCCCGTTTGCACGAAGATTCGTGCAATAGACCTTCATTCACCTGGCTGCCTGCACCAGTTTTCTGCCGGCACCAGGGACCCAGGCCTTGGCTGTGGCCACCACTTCTGCCTTTTTCAGGGTCGGGGCTTGGCCCCGGGCGGAGGCCTTGGGCTCGGCGGCACCCAACATCCTTGCTAAGGATCGCAGGAGCCGACCCCCAGTGGTTTCCTGCGATCCGTGCAGGCTGCCCACTGGTGCCCACGGCCAGGAAAGCCTCCGCCCCAGGCTTTCCTGGCCTTGGGCTCGGCCGCACCCAGCGTCCCTGCTACCGATCACAGGAGCCGACCCCCAATGGTTTCCTGCGATCAGTGCAGGCTCCCCGCTGGTGCCCAAGGCCCGGAAATCCTCGGCCCCTGGGACCCCCGGGAGGGGCGGGAGGGGCGGGAGGGGCCGGGCCACGCCCCCCCAGGTGGCCGATCGCCTCTGGGACCCCCGGGACCCCGGGAGGGGTGGGAGGGGCCGGCCACGCCCCCCCCCCCCCCCCCCGGTGGCCGATGCCTCCGGGACCCCAGGAACCCCCGGGAGGGGCGGGAGGGGCAGGGCCACGCCCCCCCAGGTGGCCGATCAACCCCGGGACCCCCGGGAGAGGCGGAAGGGGCGGGAGGGGCCCAGACACGCCCCCCCGGGGTGCCGATTGCCCCAGGCACCCTGGGGAGCGGCGGCATGGGCCCGGCCACGCCCCCCGGGGTGCCGATGGGCCCTACCACGCCCCCCAGGGTGCCGATCGCCCCAGGCACCCCAGGGAGTGGCGGCATGGGCCCAGCCACGCTCCCCGGGGTGCCGATGGCCCCAGGCACACCCGGGAGCAGCGGCATGGGTCTGGCCACGCCCCCCCGGGGTGCCGATGGGCCCGGCCACGCCCCCCCGGGGTGCCGATGGGCCCGGCCACGCCCCCCCGGGGTGCCGATCTCCCCAGGCACCCCGGGGAGCGGCGGCATGGGCCTGGACACGCCCCCCGGGGTGCCGATGGCCCCAGGCACCCCCAGGAGCAGCGTCATGGGCCCGGCCACGCCCCACCGGGGTGCCGATCGCCCCAGGCACCCCGGGGAGCGGGTGGCATGGGCCCGGCCACTGGGCACTGCCATCTTGATCTTCTCAACGGTGGATATGCCACCCGGAGTCCCGCCCCCAGCCTCCTGCCAGCCCAATCGTGGGCATAGCGGAGGTGTGGTCAATTTGCATGTTTCTCTATTATAAGGTAAGATTTACTAATTTTAGCTCCCTAGATCTGAGAAAAACCATTTAATGTCTTATGACTGAGAGTCTGGATCTCAACAGGAGAACTGTGGGGGAGATTCCCGAAGACTTCAGTCCTCTTTAGAGTTGTGTTCACTGTACTAGTAAGTCCGAGTCTGAGAAGGCTGTGCGTGCTTCTGTATGGTAGCACAGTGGATTCACATAATACATTTTTCTCTGAGGAGCCCAAGGCACAGGGATGATGGTACATCACCATCTCCAGTATCTGTCAGTGGTGGACACGGAAGGCTGTGTTCAACTTAATCTTTGAGAACGAGAAATGGAGGCAAGAGCAAATTGAGCAAATTGCTGGAGTGCATTTTTCATGACTGTTAATGGTTGAAATCCTTGACAATGCTCTTTATTCCTGACCCAGGACTGTGTCTTTTGAGTTTAACATCACTTTAGGAATCAGAAAGGCTTGAGTTTTAGTCCCAGCTTGCCATTTTCTGGCTCTTGGATTTGGGAAAACTCATTGAGTCTCACATTTCTCATCTGATTTCTCAGGACTGTGATAGTCATTTGATAAATAATGGCCATTTTAAAAAGTCTACCCAAATAGCTTTGTGACAAGGCACCAATCTCATTACCTAATCTGCAGTTCTAAGTAGTACCCATTGAGGCCACTAGGTGTCTCTAGAAAGCTTGAAGTGTAAGAATAAGAAAAAAGATGCTTCTGAACAGGCTTTACAAGTTAAAGCCTTGTAAAAATATAAGATCATATTGACTCCCTTCTCTGAACTTACCTTCCACTTGATGCATGCTTATACTTTTGCACTTATCTAGTATCTAGTTAGTTACAATAAATAAACATTTATTAAACACCTAATATGTACAAGGGAAACACGTTTATTTTATAATGCATCTAGGCACTTGATAGTCATCAATGAACAAAATGGGCTAGTCCTTTGCCCCTGGAGCTTGTATTTGTACACACACACACACACACACACACACAACATTAGGTAATAATATGGAGAAAAATAAAACTTGGTAAAGGTCGAGAGAATGCTGGCACCTCCTATTTTAGATAGTATTTTGACTCAGTAAAGTCTTGAATTAAATTAGCCACATGTCCATGTAGAAAAAGTGAGCTTTAGGCAGAGAGAACAGAAAATGGAAAACCTTGAAAGTGGAGAGTATGCTTGTTTTATTTGAGAAACAGCAAGGAGACTGGGTGAACCATGCAAATTTATTGGTCTCTTATGCAATTCATTGTCTCTTTGGGAAACAATATCTATTGTAATATTATAATTTTATAGATCCTCTATTATAGGTGTATTCATTTACAATATTTTAATAAAAATAATGATAATAATTAGTACTTACTGAGTACTTGCTATGTGCCAGTTTAGTCCTTATAGCCCTACCAAATAAATATAATTATTCCCTATTATTCAGAGACTCTACATAGCCTTCCTAGAGTAAAATATTTAGTAAGTTGGTGTGGCAACACCTGGTCTTGTTTGAAAGTGCAGGCTGCAGAGGAACGCAATGAACCCAGATTGTGCAAATACATTCTCACTTGGAATCTAGATGTTCTCCCCACCCCCTTTTTTACTATTTCTGTTTGTATGTATGTTTATATATTTTCAGAGATTGGTGAAATACCATAAGAATTCAATTTTTAACAGGTTTCTAAAGCAATTTTCATTGTTTCTGATAAGACAGATGAATAAAAAGTGCAGAATGACGTGAAAGGGGTTATGGACAGCTACCAAGAAGGGATGACATGTGACTTATTCTCTGGAGGAGGAGGAGTTCATGAAGGGGGCAGGGATACAGGTGGGAGAGAGACTGTCTTTGTAGAAGCAAAGGTATGGAGGTTTAGAAGAGCATGGTTAATACAAGAAATAGCGAAGAGTTAAGTGTGGCCCGAGAATTGGTAACACTTAGTGTAATAGATATATTATTGTGCCTACAAGTAAGTGCCAGGGAAAATCTGCTACTGTGATACAGGGCACCTCCCAACTTTGGCTGATTGGGCAGAGATGGAGCCCTGATCCACAGGCAGCAGAATCTATTGTCTTACTAGGAACATAGGAATTATGTGGCTTGGAATAGGGAAGTTACCCAAATTTGGGGGCTTGGAAATTATTTGATGTCATGTTTAAACTGATCTAGATGCTACAGGAGAAAAATGGAGAAAGTGCAGAGATGGGCAAAGATGGAAAATCATGAGGTCCCTGAGAAAAAGAAATGAAAATAGCAGTCCTGGAAATAGCAGCTCTTCAATTTCTAGCACATTTACAGTTCCTCGTTCTTTAAGCCTCACAGGGCAGGTCTGTTTTCTATCCTGGATCCCAGAGATCTCTGTCTCCTTATGTTAGGGCCGTGGTCAGCAAACTGGGCTCGCGAGCCACATGCGGCTCTTTGGCCCCTTGAGTGTGGCTCTTCCACAAAATACCATGGCCTGGGCAAGTCTATTTTGAAGAAGTGGCGTTAGAAGAAGTTTAAGTTTAAAAAATTTGGCTCTCAAAAGAAATTTCAATCGTACTGTTGATATTTGGCTCTGTTGACTAATGAGTTTGCCGACCACTGTGTTAGGGGGATCCTATAGTTTATTATCCAAATTGAAAAACTTTTGAGAGTAAAAGTGGTGTTATTAATAATACAAGTATAAGCTGGAAGAGTGCTGGGAAAATAGGTATATGCCACGGTGGACTAAGGAGTATTTAACAGCTGACTCTTCAGAAAGCAACAATATCAGCAACAGGCCACATTTTGATTTGTAGTGTTTGCCCATTTCCATGGTGTAAATATTCCCACCATGGCTGACTCTGAACTCACTATGCAATATCAACTGGGTTGAAAATATTTCAAAACTTTAACAAGTCAGCTTGCTCAAGCTGTGACAAGCCAGCTCCAACACACCACTGGATACGTATTACCTCACCTAGAATACTCTCTTCCCCAGGCTCCCTCCTTTATTTTTACGTAGGTTTGTTTAAGTGCATTTGAACCTTTGCAACTCCAGAAGTACTGATTAGAACAGTAGTACGTTTGGACCTGAAACTGTAGGCAGTGGAAAGTCTGCCTCCAGGTCTCCTGGAAGGGAGACACTGCGTTAAGTTCCCTTTCCCTCCCCAGCCTGTCCAGCGCGGTGAGGGATATGCAGAAGTTGTCAGTGCCTATTGGCGAATTAGTGCTTCAAGTGTCACTCACTGGCTCCCCTACAGAAAGGTTCCTCAGCTGTGAATTACAGTTTGCCTGTCCGCAGGGGACAAGCACCTCTGAGAGAGCAGCAAACACAGCTTCTCAGGGGATTTGAGACCAAGGCTCTGATATTCTCACCTAGATCTGATTGTTGTCAACTCAACATCCCCTGTCAAACTCAAGCCTTCCATAAGCAGAAAAAGAAGCTTATTAATTCAGTTACGGGATTGTCTTACCCGATAGCTGCATGGGTACTAGCTACCTGATCAGTGCTTCTCCTTATCTTGTTCACACTGGCCCGTGGCAGGTGCTATCACTCATATTCTTTATTTTTCATTCTTCAAATAACACAGTATTTCCCTTCCAAAAAGCAGAATCTTTCGTCCTGATTTAGAAATAAACTGGTTACCCAAGCTTACTAGTTGAGCCTGGATTGTGCAAATACATTCTTACCTGGAATCTAGATTTTTTTTCTTTCCCCTTTTTATTCCTATTTCTGCTTGTATGTATCTTTATACATTTTCAGAGATTAGTGAAATATCAGAAGAATTCAATTTCTAACAGGTTTTCTAAAACAATTTTCATTGTTTCTCATAAGAATGGAAGACATTTCCTCTGAAAATCTGCAATGTATTATATTGCACTTTTGCTGGAACAAAATTTATTCTATGTCAGACATGTGTAGTCATACATGCACATGTGTGCACCATACACATATACACACATGCACACACTCTCTTTTCAGCTGAAATGGAGTCATGTGAAATAGTTCTATACTTGGGCTACGACTATCCTTTTTAAGTGAATTAAAATAGTTGTTTATTTACAAAAGTCTTCCCAGGTTCCAAGCAACTAAAAGGTTAAATAACTAAAAGTTTTCCAAGCAAACTACTCCAAAGTACTGTATAAATTAAGGTACAAAATCACATCTGTAACTAAAAACTCTAAGTCTGAGCTTTCAGTAGATATGTATTAGAATAAAAAAAGTCAAGATTCACTGTTGCTGGTACTTTGAGTTATAATAAGAGTAATTAACTTTGATAAGCCATAGTGTGAAAATAAATTCACACAAAAATTCTATGTGCTTACAATGTGTTCATTAATATATTTGATAATGTAAAATAATGATGACATGAGTCTAAATAATAGATGGTTCATAAAGGAGAATATATAAAGCTGTTTGCTAAAGTATTGTTTAAAATTCAAAAGAAGAGTAAAAATTCTGCATGTCTAATAAATGAACATAATTTAATTTACAGCCAGACAATAGATTGCTATTAGACCATTTAATACCATGTTGTAGAAGAGCACTTACTTATGTGGAAAGATAGTCAGAATATATTGCTAAGTGGTAAAAATAAGCTATATAACTTTGTGATATAAAAGGGGTCAAATATATGGTAAGGGAAGAACATTTGACTTTGGGTGGTGGGCACACAATGCAATATACAGATGATGTATCATAGAATTATACACTTGAAACCTATCTACTTTTATTAACCAATATCATCCCAGTAAATTTAATAGAAAACAAAAAGTTATGATAACATTTTTTTACGTGTATGTGTGTGTGTGTGTGTTTGCGTACTAGATATAAGATTAGAAAAATATATACAACATGGTCTGTTAACAGTGGTGATACCAGGGTAGAATCATTGAAGTCATGTTGCTTCGTTTTATATTTACACTAGAGACCCAATGCACGAAACTCATGCAAGAGTATGCCTTCCTTCCCCCGGCTTCCCTCTGGCACCCGGGACCCAGGCTTCTCTCACAGCCCCAGCTTCATCTGGAAGGTCGTCCAGAAGGACGTCCAGTCTAATTAGTATATTACACTTTTATTATTATACATTGCACTCTGTTTTATTGCCTTGAACATGCTTGACTATTTTAGTTAAAGGAAAGGTTATTCTCAATAAGCTTGCTGAATTTTGAAGGAGATAGAGTCATACACAATTAACTATAAGGTGAGGCATATGGATATGCTAAATGTATGGAGCAGGAGTATGTGAGTAATTCATTAAATCCCTGACCTTTTATTCAGGGATAGGTTTTAGGAAGGTAAGCAGGAATAACCTAGAGGAAGGAGAATACCTTGGGCAACATGAATTGATGCCTTCTTAAAGAGTTAAGGCATTTCATCCCTCCACAGGGTAAAGAGAACAAAGTGTTCACTGTACTATTAATTAAAATTCAGCTTTGTATAGTCTGTAGTTACAAACTTCAGTGAAATTGGTGCAGGATCCTATTCTCAAAAGGTTACAAAGCACATATTGTTGTCAAAGTCAATCTAGCACAGAAAGATGGCATCCTTGGAATAAAAAATTAAATGTAATTGATATAGCACAAACCACTTTAGACACTACCATAGGTTTTAATGTCAAATGATCATGAACATTTCCATGAGTCTGGTTAGCTTTTTTAAATTAAAAGTGAATGTATTTATTTCCCATAAATTTAAAGCTTATCTGATGGGAAAAATTAACTGTAATATAAACATTGTCAACTATTATAGTCCCCAATTAATGAATCAAGGTAACTATCAATACGTTTTTATAAAGCAAAAATCATCTTATTCACCTTTCCCCAAGTGCTTGGCACAGTGCCTGACACATAATAGTCACTCATCAAAAGTGTGTACACTTGATAGAACTGGAAAATGTGTGTACCTGGAAGTCTCCAATCTGTGTTTGTTGTTGAATAGAAGGTCATGATGGAAAGAATAATGAACAGAGAGACCAGTGACTTGACTTCTAATCCCAGCTCTTCTATTAACATAAAGTATGACTTCTCTTTGTGGCTCCATGTACCCATTGTTAAAAAGACGATTGGATTAGATTAATTCTAGGAGAGGTGTCTGTCATATTAAAGTACCCAAGATTCTAATGGATCCCTCAGGGTTTTATTTTTCCTTTTTTCTTTTCCTCCTTATTTCCAATGCTCACGGATTCATTAATGTATTCCACAGAAGCTTACTGAATGTCTTCTCTGTGTATAAGGCATTGTGTATGTCATACAGAATAGGTCTGCAAACAAGGCACACACAGTTCCTTGCCTTGGGGTCCTTCACTCCAATGAGAGAGCTGTGTGCCCTCCTACTTGATAGATTACATTTTAAAACATTTTACTTATTGCTTAAAGTACAATCTGATACTAATAGGAAGTTATCCTTATTGGGGGAATTGTTTGTCATTATGGGCTGTTTTTTTAAAATATATGTTTATTGATTTTATAGAGGAAGGGAGAGGGAGTGAGAGAGATAGAAACATCAATGATGAGAGAGAATCATTGATAGGCTGTCTCCTGTACACCCCATACTGGGGATTGAGCCAGCAACCCAGACATGTGCCCTGAGCAGGAATCGAACCATGGCCTCCTGGTTCATAGGCAGACACTCAATCACTGAGCCATGATGACCAGACAGGGGCTCTTTTTGATGAGATAAATGAATTTAGAAAGATTAAACTCAACATTAATATTTCTTTGTTAATTCTTTGAATGGACCAAATGATGACAAATTTAATGTTTTCTAGCTATTTTAGTAACAAAGTCAGTAGACTTCACATTATTACAATAGAGATATATCTTTAAAATACAGTTTAAAAGTTATATTTTAGTGTACCAGAATGAACTAAGATTAAAAGGAATGTTTCAGTGACATATAGTGAAGGCATATTGTCATGTAATTACAACCCAACCTATATTTTTCTCTTACTATAATACTATACTTAATGCAAAGCATATCTATAATTTAATAAAATGGGGATAAATATAAAAACTAGAGGCCCGATGCATGAAATTTGTGTAAGAGTAGGCCTTCCTTCTCCTGGCTGCTGGCACCGGCTTCCCTCTGGCACCCGGGACCCGGGCTTCCTTCTCAGCCCCGGCTTCATCCAGAAGGTCATCAGGAAGGATGTCCGGTCTAATTAACATATTATGCTTTTATTATTATAGATAACCATAGCCACATTTTGGCATAGCATATATTTATTACTTTGATCTAATAGTGTATATACTGAAACATTCTATCAAACATTCTACTTTTTCAGGATAAGTTGGCTATGCCATTATAACAAAGAACTCCAAACTCTCAGAGGCTTTAAACACTCTAGATTTTCTTGTTGCTCACACTACACATTCATCTTGGATATGCATGACCTAGATTTATCATAATACCTGGGCTGATAGCAGCCACTACCTCAAACACTTTCATGAAAAGTGCAAGAGGACAAAGAAAGCTCTGGCAACGAATTGTTTGGTTACATCCAGTGACAAATCATTGTTTGGAACTAGTCACATGCTCCATATCTCACAAGGGGTCCAGGAAGTGCTATCCTTCCATATGCCTAGGAAGAAGACAGCTGGGATACTTGATGAGTAACACTAATTACCACCATACACAGCATGAAAGACTTGTTTTCAGGCATTTAGCTCTTAATTTGCTAGGGAATCAATTAACTGTTGGCAATCCTAGTCACTCATTTAGTTGAGAAAACTTTTCATTTTTTTTTAACCAAAACATTATCTTTTTTGAGATATCCTACATTATATTATATAGTGCTTAAATTTTATCAAAATCTTCAAATTTTAGATTTATTATTTGGATTGATGTATATTTCTACACTCTTGCCCATGGATATTAATCCCTCTATTACTGTGATTTTTCAAAAGCATTAAAAAAGCAGTAAGTTCAGGTTATAATAGAGGCTTTGTTTCTTTAATTCTTTTCCCCTTTGTGTTTTCATTAGGCCCTTTCAGGTTTTTGCTTTGAAGTGCGATTTCAGTGATATTCTTCGACAGTACTCTAAGAGTGCTTATTCATTTTCCATTCTAGTGCCGTTCTGAGCCAGAGCAGATAGGAATTAGATGGAAACCCATTTTAGACTCAGAATAGTTCTAAATATCAATCTCAAAGGTTCATTTCGTTATTCAACATTCTTCAGTAAAATAGTAAACAATGTGTGAATGCTTTTCATTTTTTACTTTACATCTTCAAACTAAAAAAGGTTTTTATATGTTTTAACAGTTTTATTCGTTACTTATTCAACAAATCTTTACTGTGCTCTTACTGTTGTGGCACTCAAGCTGATGTGACTATATAGATATAACTGAAAATTTATGAAGAGTTACAGGTAATTTTCTAAGCAAGTGGTGCTTTAAGGGTCACAAAAGTTTTGTTCTTTTATGTAAAACTGGCAATACAATGAAACATACACTTGGAAATACATGTCCAGTGGCAGGGGCTAGACTGTGTTCTTTCCTGTGATCCTTCGCAGAAGAGTGATTGTGCATTGGGAAGATTATTGACTGGAGGTGCTTGTGTGATATGTTGTGTTAAATATCCTGGGATCCATACTTTATTCACTTAACTAGCCCAAAATGACCATGTACTTTGCTCTTTGGTAGAAACTTAGACTATAAAGATCATTAAGCCACATAGCATCTTCTCATGGAGTTCACAGGCAACTGGGGAAAATAGACATGTTAATGTATAATTAACAAGTACATAACATAATAAGTTTTATGGTAAAGGTACCTACAGAGTAAGATGGAAATACCAAGAGTTTGTGGAAAACTAATTTGGAGGTGTCAGTGAGATCTTCCAAGAGTGGGGAGACATATCCCAGGGTCTTGAGTGGAATTCACTGGGGGAGAGAGAAAAGGGGAAGGATATTTCAAGTATAATGAACAGCATAGGTGATTAAATGCATGGAAGTGTGAACACATGTGTAGGTGGAGGACTATACATGGTTATGGGGAGTGTTTGGAGAGTGTTGGCAGGAGGGGAGGCTGAGAGAAAGCCCTTGGGCCAGGCAGAACAGGGACCTTGCCTCAGAAGAATATATTGTTTTCTTAGGATAAGAAAGGAGAGTCATTAGCTAAAAGAATTGGAATTTATCTCATATACTCTTGGGATCCTTGAAACTTGCAAAGCATGAGAGTGATGGTCAGGTGCGTATATTCAGAAAGGTAAAAAATTGTAGTGTTGGATGGAGAGGGAGAAACTAGAAATTGTTTGGAGGCACACTTGGAGGCACACCACACAGAATTTAAATTTTGGCTTCATCAGCTTAATTCTCCAATGTCTAGATTCTGGGCAATTGAGAAAGGTGACTAATTCTTGTACTTTAATTTATAATATTATGACTGTGTGCTTAGAAAGTGGCAGCTGGTCCTTTAATAACTTGACGGCTTTTTCTACATAAAACAACTCCATTAAATTTTCTTTCAAGTACCAAGGCATTTGTTAGAAAGCAGCAGACATGTTGATAGCAGTCATTGTGTTCCTCAGCTATGAAAATCCATCTTCTTGTTTAGGCATTCTATTAATAGGTACACTGGGGATAATTCTAAGGGAATCATTTCATGAAGAGCCAAAATGACTTAAATGCAAGAACCCATCAGTGAGTAAAGGAAAGAGTTGATGGCACACATGTAGCCATCAGCAGAGTTTGAACAATGATACGCAGTTGAAATGAAATAAAGTGCTGAGAACATTTATTCCAACTATTTCAAAAGAGGAATATGATATCCTCCCTGACAATGTTCAGAGAGGATGCTGTTATCAGCAGTTTCAACTGGTTTTGACAAATCAAGAATAAAAGTGAGGGGGAATGATTAGTGCTGAAATTGACTAATTTAAAATAATAGTCTCACAAATGCCTAAGCTGGTGTTTTGCTCTATTCCTTAACTATAACAATATATCATTTGAAAGATTTTCGAAATGAGAATCATTGTCAATAATAAAGTAGGTCATAATCTTTTCTTCCTTTGGATTTTTAAATGCCATATCTTGTATTTATGAATATAAAAGCCATTATCTTTGTTACTAAAAAATATGCCTGTTGTTGCTTCTCTCTGTCATGAAGTCACACTATTCTTTCCAGCCAATCTGGATAGAGACTCTGGTCCAGAAACCTTTGCTAAAATGTTATTACTATGCATTTGTTGGACTTTCTGTGTGTGTGTTTTTTAAATGAATACATAGGGTGTCCCAAAAATATGTTTACACTTAACAGCTGATAATTCAATTGATGTCTCTTTCTTTTCATGTTTAAATCATTGGAATTAATAATTATTACAGGTGTGTATACATTTTGGGGGGACACCCTGTACTTTGAAGTTCCGAAGCATTTAGGTCCCTTACACTTTCACATATAGGTGTGTTTTGATGCATACATTTTGTAGTCAGATTGCCAATTGCTTTACAAATCAGTTGCCATTTAGATGGTCAGTCTCCCAAAAAGCCAGGAGATAATTTCTTCAAATGGCCTGCTGTGTGTGAATAACATAGCAAAAGATGATAATTGGATTTTTGGAGTTTTCTGAAATTTGGATTATGCAGGTTTGAGTCTTAGGGTTTTTTTCCTAAGATGTTTTATAGGTCTATATTACTATTATTATTTATTCTATATAATAAAAGGCTAATATGCAAATTGACCGAATGGTGGAACCACCAGTCACTATGATGCACACTGACCACCAGGGTGCAGATGCTCAATGCAGGAGCTGCTCCCTGGTAGTCAGGGGGAGTGCCGCTCAGCCAGAAGCTGGATTCATGGCTGGCGAGCGCAGCGAAGGTGGCGAGAACTTCACCCTCATCTGTGGCAGTGTTAAGAATCCCCTCCAGGGAGTGGGCCTACACTGGCAGGCAGATATCCCCTGAAGGGTTCCAGACTGTGAGAGGGCACAGGCCAGGCTGAGGGGACCCTGCCCCCCAGTGCACAAATGTCGTGCACCTGGCCTCTAGTGTATGTATGTATATATATATATATATATATATATATATATATATATATATATATATATATTTTATTGATTTCAGAGAGGGAGTGGAAGAGAGAGAGACATCAACGATGAGATAGAATCATTGATCAGCTGCCACCTGCATTCCCCACACTGGGGATCGAGCCCACAACCTGGGCATGTGCCCTGACTGGGAACTGAACCATGACCTCCTGGTTCATAGGTCGACACTCAACCACTGATCCACACAGATTGGGCTATAGGTCTAAATTATTGAGACATATAGGTGTGATAAAACTGAATATTTCCTGAAGAAGCAATCATTTGTAATCTTCTAGATTAGTCTTTCTGGGATAAAAGTAGCTTTGGCCAAAGAATGATGATGTTCTTTAATTGGCATATGTAGAATTGTATGAGACAAAAACACCTCAAAGTCTGTGCGGTTTACCAAAAAGTAGTGGGAGTAGAAGAAAAGGTATAGGGAATTACATCTTATTTTATACTGGTATACCCTGACTTAGTTTTTATGCATGGCTATTTCTGGACAGTATTTTCAAAAATTTCCTGTATTTAGATGCAATTTTACCATAACTAATTAGTCTTCTTACGTTTTTCAGTAAAAAGAGGAGAAAATAAAACACTTTACTGTTTTTAACTTCTCTAGGAATAAAAGTTTATTGAATGCATTCTTTGTGTCATGCGTAGAGTTGAATGTGATAAATTGTTGCCTTAGAGAATTGCTAGTCCAGTGAGTATTTTGTCTTGTACATGGTTTTTATTGCATTTAGGTAAAGTCCTAGGAACAAAGTGTTCCCTTGGCTGAAAATGTATGCCTTCTGTTTCTATTAGGAAAACCCAGGGCTAGCCAGCTTTGAGCATTAGCTAATTGACAACATTGGAAAAAAATATTATCTCCAAAACCAAGCCTCTTTATTTCATACCTGGAAAGCCACACAGAACTATCCCATAATATAGTCCCACTTTCACAGATCTAAATTGAAGGTGAATAGGTAACAGAGAAATGCTTCAATTCATAAATAATAATGAATGAATATAGGTTTACTAATGTAGGTATTCAAATTCAGTGACTATTTCTATTTTTACACATAGTATATAATAAAGAGTTAATATGCTAATTAGACCAGATGGTGGAACAACCTTCCGGAACAACCAGTGGGCAGGAGGTGGGGCTGCGGGGCCATGAGGCAGCCGGGGCTGTGAGGTCCTACTCTTGCAGGATTTTTGTGCATCGGGCCTCTAGTTTATATATAATATAATAAATATATACTTTATTTTATAGAGTAATTGATTTTTAGAGAAAACATTCTAGTTGTAGAAAGAACATTGGAGTGAGACAAAGATGGATTTGAATAAAGCCTTTAGGAATTACTCATTTTCAGCTTTGAATCTTTCCTTTCAGAATGTGAGTTTCAGTGCACAATGGGAAATAAAAACACAGCAAAGTTATTATAATATCTGCAAAGCTACTAGAACACAGTGATGCTTAGGAATTGGTAGCTACTTGTTAACTTATTTTTTAATGAATATTGAAGTGCTATTGTGAACAAAAGATTGCAGGAAGATATTGTGGGAGGAACACAAACAAAAACAAAATAAGATATTTGTTTTGTTTTTTGAAGGCACTTGCCACAGTTTAGATAGGTTGCTAGACACAGTCACACATCACACAAATAAGAAACAATCCTAATATAAAACATGCAAAGCCTTTGTATTATGGAAAAGTAGTGCTGGGATAATTTTTATGTCACAAAGATGGAAATTCTAGATCACATTTCCCTCCTTCCTAATCTCTTTAGAGACTTCCTCCCTAGATGTGGCTATATTAGAATACTTTTTAAGAAAGACTTCATTTTTTATGGTTATTTTAGGTTTACAACAAAATTAAAAGGGTTAGACAAAGATTTCCCATATTCTCCCTACCCCCAAACATGCATAGCCTCCCCCATTATAAACATCACTCACCAAAATAATATAGTTTTTACCAAGGATGAATCTATATTGGCCTATCATAACCACCCCCCAAAATTCTAGGGTTCACTCTTGGTATTGTATATTCTATGTGTTTGGACAAATGTATAGTGACATATATACATTGAGTGGCCAGATTATTATGATCTCTGAATGCATAATAATCTGGCCACTCAGTGTATATCCTATATAATAAAATGCTAATATGCAAATTGTCCCTTTGACCAGGAGTTCGACCAGCAGGCAGGCCGGCCAACCGCCCATGTCCCCTCCCCCTGGCTAGGCTGGCCGGACCCCACCCATGCACGAATTCATGCACCAGGCCTCTAATATACTGAGTGGCCAGATTATTATGCATTCAGAGATCATAATAATCTGGCCACTCAGTGTACATCATTATAATATCGTGCAGAGTATTTTTAACCAACCTAAAAACCTTCTGTGCTCTGCCTATTCATCTCTCCTCTTTACCCCACCCTAGTAACTACTGAACTTTTTATTATTTTCATGATTTTGCCTTTTTCAGAATGTTATATAGTTGGGGTCATATAGTATGTAGCTTTTTCTGGTTGACTTCTTTGGCTTAGTAATATGCATTTAAGGTTCCAATAGAATACTTTTAATAAACTCAAAGATGTTCTTAAGAAGCATGATCATTAACTGTTGTGTCTAATTGCAGTAAATAGAATTGTACTTGTAATGATCATAAATTGCTTCAACTAAATTCTATATTAAGTTCTCACTGTTATTTACAATAGATCCATAATCTATAAAACAATATCTTTAAGTTGGTCCTTATATAGGAAGTATTCCAATCCTATATAATAAAAGGCTAATATGCAAATTGTCCCCTCGACTGGGAGTTCGACCAGGGGGCGGGGCCAGTCCGCCAAATGCCCATGACCTTCCCCCTGGTCAGCCCCCCCCCCCCCCCAGATCGGGGGCAAGGCCAGCAGGACCCCACCTGTGCATGAATTTGTGCACAGGGCCTCTAGTGTTAGCATAATTAGAGATGCTCATAGTTGATCACTCTACACCCCTTGGGTGCTGCCATTTAATTATCCTTGACTCACGACAGACATACTAATTGATCATAACATTCCTCCCACTGAATGCAGCCTTAAAACCTTCTCATCTCAGTATTTCAGGCAATTACAACCAATTGATTTGACTTGACACCTGAGATAACACCTCTTTATCATATTGACCTAAGCATTTCTGAGTTTGAAAATGCCCATGCTTACTATCTTAACTGAAGACTAATTCCTATAACCTAGTAAATCTATATTTAAGAAATTTGCCCCCTAACTATATAATTCTGCCTTTTTGTCTTTTGGTTTTATTGTATACTAGCGTTCCCCTTGCAGGAAAAATCCTGCAATAGGACTTCCTGCTGCACTCTACACCGCCTCCGCTCCTCCCTTGTCGCCCGCCCCGCCTTCTCTGCCAGCCCGCCTGCTTTTCCCTTCACCCCCGGCCCTGCCTTCGCTTCTCCCTTCTCCTCCCCCCGGCTTGCTTGCTTCTCTGAAGCTTTACTCCCTTCTGCAGCTCTTGGGTTCTTTGACGCTGTCTTGATATGCAAATTAGCCGCCATCTTTGTTGGGGCAATTTGCATACTCGTCCTGATTGGTTGGTGGGCGTGGCTTGGTTGGTGGGCGTAGCGAAGGTGCGGTCAATTTGCATATTTGTCTATTATTAGATTAGATTAGAATTCCATGAGACCAACTCTGAAAGCATGGTAGAATGCAGTGGTTCTCAAACATTGGTGTGAAGCATAATCAACTGAAGCCTGGTTAAAGCACTTTGCTGGGTTCCATCCTCAGTGTTTCTGATCCAGTAGGTAACCATCTTTAAAAACAGGTCCAGAAAATGCTTTAAAAAACAAAACCGCAAGTGATACTGGTGGTGCCAGTTATAGAACCACAGTTGGAGTACCACTGGCATAACGAAAAGAACACAAAATTACAGGCAGAAAAACCTGCGGTGTCATTACTTTGACATTGAATAAGTTTCTTAATTTTTCTCTATGAAATTTTCTCTATAATAAAAGCTCCTGGAATTAGTTTAATCATTACAGGAGATATTTTAAGCATTTAATAAAAAAGAATCCCTCAGCAAACATTTCTTCCCTTTGTGTGTATTTTTACACTTTATAATTGAACAAAAAAAAAAATCTAGCATTACTCTGAATAACTACAGGGAAATGCAGACAGCCGTGTATTGTTCTTGCGTTTTCTTCCAAGAAATGTTACATATTCTAATCTTCAGAAACTCACTCTATTTTATTCTAAAAATGTTTTCTCTCTGCTATGAAAACCTTGTCTCAGACCCCGAGGAGAACATTTTACTTTTATAAGTTTGGGAAGCTAGCCGGGGGCTGTGTATAAAAGCCGAGGAGCCACATTGAGGCTGGAATTTCCCCCTTTACAGGGACCACTTTAAAATGAATGTGATAATGTCTGTAACACTTTTTTAGCTCCTGCAAGGGAGTATACCATCCAGATACATGTGCCTGATTGTATTGTAAATGGAATGCTATTTACATTTTAAATTGTAATTTGTTAACTTACATGAATTATCTTGCAAAATACTCGATATGAACGTTTACATCTTACAGGCCAGGGACCCAGAAACAAAGTTTGAAGAAATTGCTCTGTGATGATGAAGAAGCTGGCTATCCACAGACTCCCGATAAATTATTTATTCATTCACTCAGGTCCTTCTCCTACTTGATTGCTCTTCAATTTTTGCAAGGGTTTAATTTGTTTTCACATAAGTATTTTCATATACAGATTTTTTTTTGTATAGATTGCTATATTTTTGTGTTTAGTAATCTTGATAAAAATATCAAGGGTTTTTGTTAGGAAGTATAATATTATCTATGGCAAAATAGTTCTTAATTATAATACAGTGTTTATGGATGATATAAATGATAGCTTAGAATTGAAAGGAGAATTATTATGCTTACCATAAATCTCCTTGACAACAAGATCAATGTTTTGAATACTGAATCATTTAGAATTTTATACAGATTTAAGGGTCTCTCACCTCGCCATTTCATTCTTTTATAGACATCTGAGTTTTTAATAGGTATTCTTCAAAATCCCATTCAACATTGTCCCTTTAAGAAATATTTTTGGTCATCAACTTGGTTGTATTTGAAATGTTTCTCCATTTCTTATCATCATCATCACCTTTATCCAATATTTATTGAGCTGTGAAAAAATTAGAAATCAAGTTCAAAGAACATTTTGATTACTTCCAACCAAAATGAAGCTCCTTATTGGAACTCCATTCCAGGGGCGGGGGGGGGGGGGGGGGGGGGGAGAAAGAACAGAAGCAATTCACACGTCTTGGGTCTTCCCATCTAACAGACACATACTGGCACTTGGGCAAGTTACCCTCCCCCCAAACTGCTTGCTTCTCATTTTGAAATGAAAAGAAAGCCCTCTCAGCATACAGTATTGCGGAGAGATTGCCTTCCTGCCTTTGGCAGAGCTCCTGTTTCTCCTGTGAATCATGCTCCGTACACAGTGTCACCATTGTGCTATCTGAAAGCGGGAATCCTGCTGGGTGGTGGTGCAGCTACTCCCCGGGAAGGTCACAAGTGCACATCTGCTTTGCCTCTGTCTAGCAAGAAGTGTTCAGGCTAAGCAATAGATAATTGCGATATTCCTCTGTGTACCGCAGGTGAGATTTTTACAGGCTCCCCAGCAGGGTTGGCTAAAAGGCCATTAGTAATGATGAAGTCAAGACAAGTCTTATCCTTGCTTTTGGTCTGTTGTTCCACATGTGTCTTTCAGCCTGTCTTCTCAGTGGCTTTAACAATGAATTTGCTTGAGCCCTGGCTGATGTGACTCAGCTGGTTGAGCATCATCCCATGCACCAAGAGGTTGCTGGTTCAATTCCTGATCAGGGCACATGCCGGGGGTGTGCAGGAGGCAGCTGATCCATGTTTCCCTCCCTATCCCTTCCTCTCTCTCTAAAAGTCAATAAAAACATATTTTTAAAAAATGAATTTGCTTGAGGACTTAATTGAGGCAACTGAGGAGGAGATGGTACGTCACGGGAGCAAGGATAAATGCTCTTGCAGCTAAACAAAGAGACCTTTATTTAAGCCGACATTTATTAAGCACCTACTGTATACCAAGCACTGTTTTTTTTTTTAAGTGCTGGAGTCAGTGTGGTAAATAAAACTAAAGGTCTTTGTACTCATGGAACTGTTGTTATTCTAATGGATGTGACAGACAAGAACAATGTCAGAGAGTGATAGATGCTGTTAGGAAAATAAAGAGGGAGGAAGGTGCTGTTTTACATGGACTAATTATAGGGAAAACCTCTCTAAAGGGATGTATGAACAGGTATCTGTAGGAAACAGAGGGAAGGTCTAGAGAGAGAGCTTTCCAGGCAGCAGCGGTAAAACTAAGAGCCCCCAAGGACAGTGTGCTTAGCCATGTGATGGGCCACATGTAACTGCAACATTTATTTGAAATAGCAATGTTTTGTTGATAAAATTATACACATCTGTATAAATTCCACTTGAAAATATTACATCAGGAAAAAGAGCCATTACCACTTTAAAGATGTGAGTACAGTAAAGGCATAAAATAATACTTTCTGTCATACAGCGTTTTCCCAGTAAAGCCCTCACAGGGTTAACACAATACACTTCATACATAATGTACTGTAACTCCTTATTTTAACAACTGAAAATGTACATAAAATGCTGTTTTGACTTTCTATCTTTAGTCTTCAGCTGTTGCTGTCACGACTCAGAAATTTGGATCGCTGCCTGTAAAAGGCACATTTCCTTAGATGTAAAACATAATCCGATGGCATCTAAGGCCAGAATCAGAGATTGTGATTTTAGAATACAAATCAATTGCTGCAAAGGGGGAGGGGGCATTCCTTTCCTTTTTATTTGAGTCTTATTTATGTTTTCAACATGCTTTTTTGTGACTTTGTTTATATTTTCGTAAAGATAAAATTTTCTTTGGCTTCTGTGCATAGTAAGTGGTGCCTGCTAATTTTACTGGATTCTGTACCAATTGTATCCCAAAATGTATCTGGAAATCCAGAAAACTGAACCAGAACTGATGCTAGCATGAAATGGAAGGAGGAATTAAAGACACCCTAACCCTGAACGGGTAGTTCAGTTGGTTAGAGCATCATTCCCATATGCCAAGGTTGTGGGTTCAATCTCCGGCCAGGGCACCTACAAGAATCAACCAATGGAACAACAAATCAATCTCTCTCTCTTTCTCTCTCTCTCTCTCTCTCTCTCTCTCTCTCTCTCTCTCTCTCTCTTAAATAAAAGTATCCCTACACTTTACTTTTGGGGTTGGTATGAGGTGGCACTTAGAATACTTGTTAAAAGTGGATCTACCTTCTAAAAAAAGGAAAAATTTAGAGAGCATAAACTTAGTATCATTAAGAACTTGTTTTCCCACTTCTGAAGTTTCTCAATTACCAAAAAATAAAGTGAAAATATTGGTAATAGTTAATGTGGCACAAATTAAACAGTTTAAAATCTGAGCTTAGAACTTGCAAAATCAGTACAGATTTTATAGCAAAACACTGTTCATAGTAATGTTAACCAAGATAATTAATTTTCTAGCTAGCAGTCCCAAAGCATAAGTCAGTACTATCTGTTAGAAGCTAGCACAAGCTAGAAATAGAATCATAGGAGGGCATTTTTATATTTAATATTTAAGATCAGAAAGAAAATAAGGTATATGATGTGCCGCGCCAGCACAGTCAAGTGTTCGGTGAGCCTGAGGGAGGGCCGGTGAAGGATGAAAAAAGACAAAGAGAATAAGCTGGGTCTATGTGGATCTTCTGTGCGTGGCTGAGGCCACAGAACAGATCCAGACTGCAAGCTGATGCTTTATTTTATAGTCAGAGGTAAACAAGGTAGTGGTCACCATAGTTACAATGTTCTTGTGAGTTTCACTTGTTTTGGCAGCACTTGCTGCACCTCCCACAGCCCATTAGCTACCCAGGAAAGATCTAGGGAGCAGTCACAAGATCAAGCTTAATTATGCTAAGAGGGCTGTGCCCTCTAAGCTGGGACTTGTTTGCGGCTTTGCCAGCAGGTCAGTCCAAGGCTTAACCCTATAACCGCTCCCTACAATATGAGAAAAATTTCTAGTTTTTAAAAACGCCTGAAGGTCAAATAAATTCTAATTTTAAGTTGTAAATGAATGAATATGCTAAGGCTCATTAAGCCAATTTTCCCTTCCGAAGTTGACTTAAAACTGATAAGGGTACATTCAAATAAAATTATTTAAAAAATAATACATTAGTGAAATTAGTTGCTGCCTGGGTTAAACTAGTAATTTTTACTATATATTCAAATTATTTTTATTGTCCTGAAATATGGCATTTATAGAGAAGCAATTCCAGTTTCAGGATATAACATAATTGGAGTGAATAGGTTATTTGTAGAAAGTGGACTTTCTTTATTTTTAGGGCATGTTCATATGTTCCTTCTCATTTTTCCTTTGCTGTCAAGTCTGAGAAACACCTGGGAACTCTCATCCAGTACTAATGAAAATGCAAAATAATGCAATCATTCTGGAAAATGATTTGACATTTTGTTGGGAAGATGAACATACACTTATCATATGACCCAGGAATCTTACTTCTGGTTATTCACCCTAGGAGAACGACTGCAAATATGTGCACAAAAGAGGTTTATAACAGCTCTATCCATAATAGCCTAGAACTAGAAACAAATATCTTTATTTATTTTTATTTTTTATTTTTAAATATATTTTATTGATTTTTTACAGAGAGGAAGGGAGAGGGATAGAAAGCTAGAAACATCGATGAGAGAGAAACATCGACCAGCTACCTCCTGCACATCCCCCACTAGGGATGTGCCCACAACCAATGTACATGCCCTCGACCGGAATCGAACCTGGGACCTTTTAGTCCGCAGACCGACGCTCTATCCACTGAGCCAAACCGGTTTCGTCTAGAAACAAATATCTTTAATGGGTGGTGTGCCATGCCTGCACAGCCAAGGTTTCAGGGAGCCTGAGCGGGGGCGATGAAGGATGGAGAAATGATAGACAAAGAAAAAGCTGGGTCTAGATGGATCTTTCTGTGCCTTGTTGAGGCCACAGAACAGATCCAGACTGCAAAGTTGAGGCTTTATTTATAGTCAGGGACAAACAAGGTAATCTACAAAGTTGTTGTAAGTTTCACTTGTTTTGGCAGCACTTGCTGCCCCTCCCACAGCCCACTAGCTACCCAGGAAAGATCTAGGGAACAGTCACAAGATCAAGCTTAATTATGCTTAGAGGACTGTGCCCTCTAAGCTGGGACTTGTTTGTGACTTTGCCAGCAGGTCAGTCCAAGGCTTAACCCTACAACCGCTTCCTACAGGGTGGCTGGATAAACAAACTGTAGTATAGCCATACATCTGAAACTATCTGGCAATAAAAATGAATGAACTATTAATTAATGTAACATCTTGCCTGGCCAATGTGGCTCAGTTGGTTGAGCGGTGTCCAGTACACCAAAAAGGTTGCTGGTTTGATTCCCGGTCAGGACACATGCCCAGGTTATGGATTCAGTCCCTGGTCAGGGCGCGTAGGGGAGGCAACTGATTGATGTTTCTCTCTATCTCCCTTCGTCTCTCTCTACAAAAAATATTAATAAAAACATATTAAAAATAAATAAGTGTAACATCTTGGCTAAACTTTAAAGACATGGCAATCCTTGTCTTTTTTTGTTTTTTTTGAGAGGTTTTTGATGGTTTTTTCAATTTCTTCCCTGTTGATCAATCTATTCAGATTTTCCAGTTCTTCATGATTCAGTCTAGGAAGGTTATATATTTCTAGGAATTTGTCCATTTCTTCTAGATTATTGAATTTGGTGGCATATAGTCTTTCATAATATTCTAGTATGATCCTTTGTATTTCTGTGATGTCTATAGCAACTTCTTCTCTTCCATTTCTGATTTTGTTTATATGTCTTTTCTTTTTTTTTCCTTAGTGAATCTAGCCACGGGTTTGTCAATTTTATTAATCTTTTCAAAGAACCAGCTCTTTGTTTTATTAATATTTTGTATAGTCTTTTGTCCTCTATTCAATTCAAATCTGCTCTAATTTTTATCATTTCCTTTTTTTCTGCTGACTTTGGACTGGTTTTGTTATTCTTTTTTTAGTTCTTTAAGATGTAATGTCAGGTTGTGTACTTGGAATTTTTCTTGTTTCTTGAGATAGGTCTGTAATGATATCAATTTCCCTCTTATTACTGCTTTAGCTGCATCCTGAAAGTTTTGATATATCATATTGTTATACTCATTTGTCTCTACATGTCTTTTTATCTCACCTTTTATTTTTTCTTTGACCCAGTCATTTTTTAGTAGCAAGTTGTTTAGTCTACACATATTTGAGGATTTTTTAAACTTCCTTTTTTTGAGTTGATTTCTAATTTCAAAGCATTGTGGTCAGAGAATATGCTTGATATGATTTTTATTTCAATCTTCTTAAAATTGTTGCGGCTAGTTATGTGTCCCAACATATGTGCTATCCTTGAGTATGTTCCACGTACACAGGAGAAGAATGTATAATCTGATGTTCTGGGATAAAAGGGACTATAAATGTCAATTATGTCCATTTGGTCTAATGTATCATTTAAGGCAGATATTTCTTTATTGATTTTCTATTTGGATGATCTATCTATAGGGTATTTAGGTCCCCTACTATGGTTATATTTTTGTCAGTTTCTCTCTTTAGTTCTGCTTTACTAGTATATATTTTGTGCTCTCTGATTGGGAGCATCTATATTGAAAAGTGTTATGTCTTCTTAATATATTTCTCCTTTATCATTATGAAATGTTCATCTTTGTCTCTAGTTACCTTTGTTATCATAAAATCTATTTTGTCACATAGCTTCATTAGTGAATTCTACCAAACATTCAAAGAAGATTTGATATTTATCTTCTCAAACTCTTCTAAAAAAATTGAAGAGACAATACTGAGTAACACATTTTATGAGGCCAACATAACCTTGATATCAAAACTGGCAAGGATAACACACAAAAAAACAATAGACAAATATCTCTCATAAATATAGATGCCAAAAAAAAAGCCACAAAAAACCCCACAAAATAAAACGTTAGCAAATCAAATACAAAAATATGTTAAAAAGCACATCACAATCAAGTGGGGCTCATTTAAGGGACACAAGGATGGTTCAAAATACACAAATCAATCAATGTAATACACCCCCACTGACAAAATAAATGATAAAAATCATATGACCTTATGAATAGATGCAGAAAAAGCATTTGATAAGATACTACATCCATTTATAATTAAAACACTCATTAAAATGGGTGTGAAGGAAGGAATCTCCACATAATAAAGGCCATATATGACAAACCATCAGTTAATATCATACTCAATGGTGAAAAACTGGAAGCATTTTCTCTAAGATCAGGGACAAGACAAGGATGTCCACTCTCACCACTCTTATTCAATACTAGGGGACCAGTGCACGAATTCGTGCACCTTGAAAGGAACTGTGGGCCCCGAGGTTGCAGTGGGCACAGGGTGGGTATCGGCCCATCCTCTGCACCCCCACCCGGCCCCTCCTGCTGCAGGCCCCAGTCCCCTCTCTGCTGGCAGTCTCTACCATGCGCTGATGGTGCCAGCCCTGCTCATACCCACTGACAGTGCAGAGCGATTGGGGCTGGCACCAGCAGTGGGTGTGAGTGGGGCTGGCGCTGTCAGTGGGTTCGAGCAGTGGCTACTGCCCTGATTGCCCCTCAGGTGCAGGGGGAAGTAGAGAAGCCCTCAGGGACGATCAGGGCTGGCAGCTGCTGCTCACACCTGATGACAGCGCCAAGCAATTGGGACCAGTGCCAGGTGCCAGCAGCGGGTGCAAACGGTGGCTCCAGCACCAACTGTGGGTGTGAGCAGGGCTGGTGCTGGCAGCAAGTGCAAGCGCCGGGCAGGACCATGGCACACGGGAACAAAGAATTTTCAGTAACCACCAGAGGCTCACTCCGATGACAGCGACCAGCTGACACGCCTGCTCACCTGCTCCACCATCCCGCCACAGTTGATACCCACCATGTTCCATGCACACTCCTGGTGGTCAGCACATGTCATAGCAACCAGTTGTTCAGTTGTTCCAGTTGTTCTGCCGTTCGGTCTATTTGCATATTAGCCTTTTATTATATAGCATAGTACTGGAAGTCCTAGCCAGAACAATCAGGCAAGACAAAGAAATAAAAGGCATTCAAATTGGAAATGAGTAGTAAAAATGACACTGATTCTTTTTCCAAAATTTATCTTTATTATTGAAAGTATCACAGATGTCCTCTTTGTTTGTTTGTAACATGATTCTTTATATAGAAAACCCTAAGACTCCACCAAAATTCTATTAGAAACCATAAACAAATGCAGTATAGTTAAAGGATACAAAAATCAATGTACAAAAATCCATTACTTTCTTACAGACTAACAAAGAAATTTCAGAAAAAGAAATGAAAAAAAAAAATCCCTTTGTAATTGCAACCAAGAATAAAATACCTAGGAATAAATTTAACAAAGGATGTGAAGTACCTATATACTGAAAACTACAAAGCATTATGAAAAGAGATTGAGAAAGACACAATGAAATGGAAAGGTATTTTGTGTTTATGGATTGGAAGAATCAATAGAATTCTACTGAACCATAAGAAAAGATGAAATACTGCCATTTGCAACATGGACCTTGAGAATATCATGCTAAGCAAAATAAGACAGAAAAAGTTAAGAACCATATGACTTCACTCATATGTGGCATATAAAATTGAAAGCAACAAAAGAACAAACAAGAAAAACAAATAAAAACTCATAGACACAGAAAACAGAGTGGTAGTTACCAGAGGGAAAGGGATAGGGAGTAGTAAAGGATAAAGGGGTTCAGATATATGGTGACAGAAGATGATTTGACTTTGGGTGGTGGGAATACAATGCAATATGAAGGACATGTATCATAGAAATGTATACTTGAAAACTATATAATTTTATTAACTAATGTCATCCCAATAAATTTTAAAAAATGAAAAAATAAAATAATAATGAAAAATAAAAAAAATAAATGTTCAATGGTAATAATTTGGAATATATATATATATATATATATATATATATATATATATATATTGTTTTGTTTTTTTCTAGAGGCCCGGTGCAAAAAATTTGTGCATGGGGGTGTGTGTCCCTCAGCCCAGCCTGCATCTTCTCCAATCTGGGACCCCTTGGGGAATGTCCGACAGCCGGTTCAGGCCCAATCTCATAGGGATTGGGCCTGAACTGGCAGTCAGACATCCCTCTCACAATCCGGGACTGCTGGCTCCTAACCACTCATCTGCCTACCTGCCTGATTGCCCCTAACTACTCCCCTGCTGGCCTGATCGACACCTATCTGCTCCCCTGCCGGCCCAATTGCCCCCAACTGCCCTCCCCTGCTGGCCCGATTGCCCCCAACTGCCCTCCCCTGCTGGCCCGGTTGCCGCCAACTGCCCTCCCCTGCCGGCCCGGTCGTCCCCAACTGCCCTCCCCCGCCAGCCTGGTCACCCCTAACTGCCCTCCCCTGCTGGCCTGATCGCCCACAACTGCCCTCCCCTGCTGGCCATCTTGTGTGAGGGTGTGATGGTCAATTTGCATTATACCTCTTTTTTTATTATTATTGCCAATGGTTTTAATTTTTCTAAATTACCAATTATCAGATATTACCTCTTTAATGACAAACAAATGTTCAAAAGCCAAAGTTATATATTCCAAAGGATATATGTGTGGGATTTTATTAAGAGGAAAACTCTGCACATCAAAATCTTAACTACTTCGTCTAACCCCAAATTTCACCGTAATTGTTTAAATGGTAATTTAAATAAATTTTAAACCTATTTAAATAAATTTAGTTTGGAAAATATTTGAAATATTTACTTATTTCAAAAATATGTATTTACTTCACTCTTTAATATGAACAAGAATATTAACCTTATATTTTATTCTGTTAAGACATTATGTTAGCTATATAATAATAAAATTTTGCTTTATAAACAAGGGAAATATTTCCTAAAAATACTTAATCAATTTGGGACAATTCTATTTCTCTCATGCATGTGTGTGCATATCTTCTTGTTCTTCCTATCTCTTTCTTTTTTTCTCTGTTTACTAAAAAGAATGTTTGAAATTTTAGATTTAGTTCAAATAATAACATGACATTTTCCAATAATTAAAAAAATATTCTTAGGAAATTTGGGGCTCTGATTTGTTTCTATTTAGTTTTGTTGTATGGACTACTTAGGGCAGGGGTGGGAAATGTCTAGCCTGCAGGCCATATAAGGCCCATGAAATCATTTAGTCTGGTCCTACCAAGGCATTAGACATGAGTTAATTAAATATTTGACTAATTTTTAAGTTGATAATTTGTATGGCCTGTGAATTATATTATAAATATCCAAATGGCTCTTGGCAGAAAAAAGGTTCCCCACCCCTGACTTAGGGTTTGTATTTCTGCTATTTTAATTGAATAAGTGTTCCACATGCAGCACATGATTGAATAACTATGTAGCTTATGAATATATTAAAAAAAAGCAGTGGTTGTAATATTTGAATAGGACTTGCAGATATCAATGGAAAGAAAGCATGGGGGCAGCCATCTTGTGTGAGGGCATGATGGTCAATTTGCACATTACCTCTTTATTATATAGGATATATATATATATATATATATATATATATATATATATATATATACAAATAAAATATAACTTAAGGACGCCCCCCCCCCCCCAAAAAAAAGACATGCTGAGTAAAAGAAGCTGGTCTCAAAAAGTTAAGTACTGTGTGATTCCATATAAATGACATTATTGAAATTATAAAACTATAGTGATGGAGTATAGATACAGCTTGCTATGGATTAGGAGTGGGAGGAGAATATGACTAGAGAGGTAAAGCCCAAGACAGTTTGGGGCGGGTCGGGGAGGGGTGTGACAGAACTCCTCCATTTCCTATTTCTGGTAGTTTTTACAGGAATCAACATATGTTAAATTTCATAGAAAACTGCACCAAAAAGGTCAATCTTGTATGATAAATTTAAAAATAAAACAATACAGACAAAAAAGCAACTAAGGATGCTTTACAAAAATAAACATTCTATTTAAAAGTCTTTGCTATAAAACTTAGCATGCTTGCCTATAATATGTCTTCAGTCTTGGATTTTACATAAGCTAATATTGCACTGTTTCGGTGGTATGAAACATTTATATGAAATTAAATTTGAGTTACTTCTTTTTAAAAAAATATATTTTTTAATTGATTTCAGAGAGGATAGGAGAGGGACAGAAAGTCAGAAACATCAATGATGAGAGAGAATCATTGATTGGCTGCCTCCTGTACACCCCCCCCCCCAACAATGGGGATCGAGCCCACAACCCCGGCATGTGCCCTTGACCGAAATCGAACCCAGAACCCTTCAGTCCACAGGCCGATGCTCTATCCACTGAGCCAAACCAGCTAGGGCTTGAGTTACTTCTTAATACTAGAACTTCATAGCCAGTCTTGATAGATAAAATTCTATTTTTTCATTATAAATTAAAAATTCATCATTAATGTTATTAAATTTTTTAAATTTATGATATGAACAGAAATTAACAGAATGTGTAGTAAACAAACAAATCTTGAAATTAAGTTAGTCAATCTTGATCTAAGCTGGTATTTTAGAAGCATTTTCCATATTAATGTTTATTCTGTACTGTTTTTAAACTCATAGTATTAAGATACTAATTTAAGAAAGTTTTTTTCTGTAAAGTAGCTTGCAAATATATACTTAAACATAAAATGAATTTCTGAATATTGTTCTCTTTTTAAGAGCAATGGAGTGAATTGGTTTAATTTTCATATGTGCTATATTCTTTCTATGATCTCTCTGGTATCATAGTTAATTGTTTTTATACAGATAATTATTTACATTAAAATTTTTAAATGTAGATTAATACTATATCATTTTTTCTTACATATTTCACAGAAGACTGCTGACATTGTAGGAAATAATAAAAAGATACAAGCTGATTTTTAGAGAAAGAGGTTTTCCCAAATGTGCCTTTGTTTTTAACATATATGTCCCTAATAGCCTATTCATTTGAAATCATCCTTTTAGGTAATTTGCTGACAAGTTAGTATTATCTTTGGGAACTGGAGTGCCCTTTTTTAATGCAGATTTTAAAATACCTACCATAGGAACAGTTTCTTTTCTTGCATTTAGGTGTCTGAATCATCCCTGCTAATATATCTTGATGTTAACCATGATCTAGGAAACAAAGAGCTTCCTTAGTATTTTTGTCTGTGCAATATGCCTTCACAGAATATGTCTTGTGAAAGAAGCACCTAATTACCCTGCCAAAGCCAGAAAGCACTGTAAGAAGAGGACCAAGCAAGGCTATCCTACGTGTACACCACCCAATGAATAGAAATTGCTGCACATGGGTACTGTGCTTCTGTACTGCATTGAGGATGTGAATAAATACTCCTATATAATAATGAGGTGATATGCAAATTAACCCTCACACCCTCACAAGATGGCTGCCTGTGACCAGGCCGGCAGGGAGGTTAGTGAGGGATGACCAAAAAACAACTGAACAGCAGGCTGTGTGGAGCGACTAGGTCAGTGGGGGGGGCCGTGAGGGGTGACCAGGCTGGCAGGGGTGGCAGTTGGGGGCGACCAGGCTGACCAGGGGTGGCCAGTTAGGAGTGACCAGGCCAGCAAAGGGAGGCAGTTGGGGGCGGCCAGGCCAGCAGAGTGGCAGTAAGAGGCAACCAGGCCAGCGGGGGGCAGGGAGGCAGTTAGGGGTGACCAGGCTGGCAGGGGGTGCAGTTGGGGGTGAACAAGCCAGCAGGGGGATCAGTTGGAGGATATTAGGTTGGCGGGGGGGGGGGGGCAGTGAGGGGCAACTAGGCCAGTGGGGGGGATAGTTGGGGGTGACCAGGTCAGCAGGGGGGGCAGTAAGGGGTGACCAGGCCAGCAGGGAGGGGGCAGTTGGGGGTGACCTGGCTGGCAGCGGGGGGCAGTTAGGGGTGACCTGGCTGGCAGCGGAAGGCAATTAGGGGTGACCAGGTCAGCAGGGGAGGCAGTGAGTGGCTATCAGGCTGGCTGGGGAGGGGCAGTTAGGGGCAACCAGGCAGGCCAGCTGGTGAGCAATTAGGAGCCAGCAGTCCAGGATTGTGAGAGGGATGTCTGACTGCCGGTTTAGGCCCGGATTGGAGAGGGTGCAGTCTGGGCTAAGGGGACCCCCCACACACCATGCACTAATTTCATGCACCAGGCCTCTAGTAATAATGATGATGATGATAATAATAATATTTTAAAAGAACAAAGACATGCTAATTAAAATGGCAAGCATAGCAATGATTTAAGAAGCTCATTTAGGGATCTTTTGTAAATTTAAATACAAGACATTAGAATAGCCCTAACTGGTTAGGCTCAGTGGATAGAGTGTCGGCCTGTGGACTGAAAGGTCCCAGGTTCGATTCCGGTCAAGGGCATGTACCTTGGTTGTGGGCACATCCCCAATAGGAGATGTGCAAGAGGCAGCTGATCGATGTTTCTCTCTCATTGATGTTTCTAGCTCTCTATCCCTCTCCCTTCCTCTCTATAAAAATAATCAATAAAATATATTTTTAAAAAGTAGATTAGAATATTAACTGGACCAGCTCTCCAGACAGTAAGAAAAATCCAGGGCTAATAGGAGAGCATGATTTGGGGTACTATATTAATTTTCTATTTATTTTTTCAATAAAAAAAATTAATTAGGATGGAAAATCAGATTCTGGGGACATAAAGATAATAAAATAGTTTATTCTTTGGAGAGCTTGTAGGTTAGTTCAGGACACACAAGAAAGTATGTACTGTGATATATGATGAAACATTCTGAGAGATTAGTTCAGGGCTGTTGGAGTACAGATGGTTTCAAACAGCTGACCCTGCCTATAGAAGCTGGGGAAGATTTCACTGAAGAGTTCTCATTTGAATTTAGCCTCGATGGATTAGACATAGTATTCTTGGCAAAGAAAATGGAGATGCAACACTTCAGGCAGTGAAAACTACATAAAATGATACATAAAATTGTGAAAGGTTTACTGCTTAATGTTGTTACAGCTCTTGCTCTAATTTGAGGTGGTTTGTCCTATTTCAATCTGATGTCCTGGTACTTTATCTTAGTCTGCGTTTAGAAGATCATCCACTTATATATTCAACAAATACTTATTTAAATACCCACTATACTAATCCTTCTCAAACTCTTAAACAAACAAACAAAAAACAGAAGAAGAGGGAACTCTTCCAATCCCATTTTATGAGGCCAGAATTACACTGTTACCAAAACCAGGTGCGGATGTCACAAGAAAAGAAAATTACAGGCCTATCTCCCTGATGAACATAGATGAAAAAATCCCCACCTTAAAAAACTACCCTACTATATGGCAAGTACAATTCTGGGAATTGCGATGATAAGATTGAATAAAATAAAGTTCTTGCCCACATGGAACTTAAATTCTAGAGGTAATAAATGATAATAAACCAGACAATAAGTAATACATATGTTTACAAGTACTTTGAAGAAAAATAATGCAGCATGGGGATTTTCGTTTAAATATGGTGATTAGGGAAGGCTTCATCAAGCAAATATATTTGGGCAAACCCTGAAAAGAGATGAGGTTCAAGCCAGGCATACAAGTATCTTGGGGACGAAGAAACTTTCATGACATGTTCAATCAACAAAAATGAGGCCAGTGAGGCTGGAGCAGAAAGAGCAAGTGGGAGAGTAGAAGGAGGTGAAGTCAAAGAGGTACTGAAATGAGAATGGAGAAAAGTTAGATGGCTTTCTAGGCCATGGTGTAGGCTTTTACTCTGAGTATAATGAGGAGTCACTGGAAGGCTTTTCTTTCTAGAATAGGACCATCTATTAAGAACCTATAATACCATACTTAAGCATCTTGGGCATAAGCTTTCAACCTTCCACTTAGGATTCAGGTGACATTGCTAGGTGGCACAGGTTAAAATGATCTTTATGGAATACAATTTTACCAATGATGAGTAATAAAATAATATCATGTGGCTGATATTCATATCTTCTTATGAAAATAACATGCTAGATAATTTCAGACTCAAGGACATTCACTACTTGTGAAGATATACTTTCAGTGACATGATCTGACCACTCTGCAAGCATGCATTCTCTCTTCTGTCTCATTAAGTATCTATACTAATAAAAGGGTAATATGCTAATTAGACTGGACATCTTCCAGATGTCCTTCTGGACAAAGCCATGGTGGCAGGGGCTGAGGCAGAGGTGGTTAGGGACAATCAGGCTGGCAGGGGAGGGCAGTTAGGGGTGATCAGGCCGGCAGGGAGCAGTTAAGGGCATCAGGCTGGCAGGCAGAGGCAGTTAGGGGCAATCAGGCAGGCAGGCAGGTGAGCAGTTAGGAGCCAGCAGTCCTGGATTGGAGAGGGTGCAGGCTGGGCTGAGGGAATCCCCCACCCCCCTGCACAAATTTCATGCACCAGGCCTCTAGTCTAATGTTATAAAAAGTTTGGTGTAGACCAGCTGGCATGGCTCAGTGTTTAAGCATTGACCTATGAACCAGGTCACAGTTCAATTCCCAGTCATGGCATATTCCTGTGTTGCAGGCTTGATCCCTAATGAGGGGCATGCAGGAGGCTCAGATCAGTGATTCTTTCTCATCATTGATGTTTCTCTCTCTCTCTCTCTCTCTCTCTCTCTCTCCCTCTCCCTTCCTCTCTGAAATCCTATCTAATAAAAGAGTAAAATGCAAATTAACCATCACTCTGCTACACCCACAAGCCACACCCACCAGCCAATCAGGAGTGAGTATGCAAATTAACCTAACCAAGATGGCTGCAACCACAGAGCGAGCAGGAGGCTTGGTTTTCCCTGGTAATGGAGGAAGCCAAGCTTTCCGCACACCCTGGCTTGCCTAGCCTCCACTCAAGGCTACAAAGTTTCAATTATAGAAGATAAATAAATCCCCAAAAAATGTCTGCGGCCACGGAGTGAGCAGGAGGCTTGACTCCGCTCAAGGCTACAAAGTTTCAATTATAGAAGATAAATAAATCCCAGATACCAGGGCCTCCACTTGGGTCACCGGGGGGCATGGCCAGCCTGCAAACCACCACAGGCCCCTCGCCCAGGCGTCCCATGCCCCAAGGGACCCCCCACCCTGATCCGGGACACCCTTCAGGGCAAACCAGCCGGCCCCCACTGGTGCACCAGGCCTCTATCCTATCTAATGAAAGAGTAATATGCAAATTGACCATCACTCCAACACACAAGGTGGCTGCCCCATGTGGACACAAGATGGCCGCCACAAAATGGCCAGCAGGGGAGGGCATTTGGGAGGGACCAGGCCTGCAAGGGAGGGCATTTGGGGGTGATCAAGCCTGTAGGGGAGGGCAATTAGGAGTGACCAGGCCGGCAGAGGAGGGAAGTTGGGGGCGACTGGGCTTGCAGGGAAGGGCAGTTGGGGGACGAAGAAACTTTGAAGTTTGAAAGGGACCAGGCCTACAAGGGAGGGCAGTTGTGGGCAATCAGGTCAGCAGGTGAGAGCAGTTGGGGGGGGGCCAGGCCTGCAGGGGAGGGCAGTTAGGGGTGACTAGGCCTGCAGGGGAGGGCAGTTAGGGGTGACCAGCCCTTCAGGGGAGGGCAGTTAGGGGCAAACAGGCTAGTAGGGGAGCAGTTAGGCATCAATCAGGCTGTCAGGGGAGTGGTTAGGGGGTGATCAGGCTGGCAGGCAGAAGCAGTTAGGGGCAATCAGGAAGGCAGGCAGGCGAGCAGTTGGGAGCCAGCAGTCCTGGATTGTGAGAGGGATGTCTGACTGCCTGTTTAGGCCCGATCCTACTGGGATTGGGCCTAAACCGGCAGTCGGACATCCCTCGAGGGGTCCCAGATTGGAGAGGGTGCAGGCTGGGCTGAGGTCCACACACCCCTTGTGCACGAATTTCATGCACCGGGCCTCTAGTCAATAATAAAAATATTTTAAAAAATAAAAAACTTGGTATAAGATTGACTCCTTAGAAGCTATACAGTTTTATGTCTTAATTTTCTCATCTAAAAATGGGCAAAATCATGTGCATTCAGTCTACAAATATTTATTGAGTATCTATACTATGCCAGAGTCTGTTCCATATTTTAGAAATGAACAAGACTCAGCCCAGCCCTAATGGACATCATAGTTGAGTATCATGGGGAATCCAACAAGGGCTTCAACAGCACTTGTCTGATATGTTTACAATGAGGACCAAATGAACTAATTAAAATGTTTACAACAGCGGTCCTCAAACTTTTTAAACAGGGGGCTAGTTCACTGTTCCTCAGACCGTTGGAGGGACGGACTATAGTTTTAAAAAACTATGAACAAATTCATATGCACACTGCACATATCTTATTTTGAATTAAAAAAACAAAACAGCAAAAACATGCGGGTCGTAGTTTGAGGATGCCTGGTTTACAACAATAACTGGCACAAGTAGGTATGCAATAAATGTAAACCACTTCTCCATAATCCCTTAATTCTTAAGAATGGTCAGTTAATTATTATTTCCCAAGATGGCTAGACAACTATTTTAATTCAGTTGAATGTTATATTTCTTCAATCATATTAGAATACACCTCTAATTCCATTTCTTCAAACTGAAATTGAGAAATTGGGAGAAGTTACTATCCATGGTGAGCAGGAATTCTGTTCAAAGAGGCTGTTGTTTTTGTGGTGATCTGCATTCACTTATTCCTTTGTCCGACTAAAAGAAGATCTTGTGTCTCTTTAATTAAATAGAGTCTAATGGCTGTGCTCAAATGGTGTGTTGTTTAGAAAAAGAGAGCTGGATAGTGAAATAAATATAGATATAAACAACAATAATTTAATTCTGTTAATATTGAGTCCTAAATCTATTCCTCTTTAAAAAGAAGCTTCTGAATAAACTGTCTTCTCAAATGTCTAGCTTTGTATTCACAGAATCTTTAAATTTTATATGTTTAAATCTTTAAATACTATATGTGCCTTTAAATTAATATAGTTTCATAATGACAATTAGTTAAAAATTATTAGGTTCCAAGAAAATTTATTCCAGGTTAACTTTTAATGTTTGAAAGGAATTGAATGAAAAATAATGTAATTGTTTATTTAAAATAATTTGATTGCACAGCCATTACCTTTAAAAAAAAGTAACAATGTTATACTTGCACTATAAGCTTATCATTTTGTTTGGTTGCACTTAGTTTGCTTTCCATTTAGAGTCCAGATTGCTAACCATTACACCATGGGGCTCGTGTTGCTTTCCATTTAAATTTGATGAAAAATTAAAAAAAAATTATCAATTTGTCCATAGTACATATGAATGATTCCTTATTGATTGTTATTGATCATATAACTATACTCAGATCCTTTAATTATATTTTACTATGGTAAATTTTTCATTCTTATTGCTTAGATGGATGTGGATATCAGGAATTTCATATTAACCTTTTGCACTTGGATGTCGAGTGTGACTCCACATGGTTAGCATTAGAATAAAGGAATCGAGAAAAAAACAAGCGAGTGCAAAGGGTTAAAGGTGAAGACATAGCTATAATTGAAATTCTTAAATAATTCCTAAAGGCAACTATCTGCACACGAATAAACTGAATCAGAATTACTTATTTCTCCGTTTGTGGTGTCAAGAGTTAAGCATTACATGTGTGTTGGAAGGTTTTTACTTTGGTTCTTGAGCATCTTCCTGAGCACTCAGAAGGGCACACAAACTCTACTTTCTTCTTGGCTGTTTCTACTATTCTGATTATCTCTCTCAAAACACTGTATTCTTGACTAAAACAAAGAAGGAATTTATCTACTTTTACTGTGATTTTGTTTACTTTTTCTTAGATACCATCTCCTATTTTCTACTGTCAAGATTCATCTTTGATTTCAATATTTAACAGAGTCTAGTTTTTCTTTTGATTCTAGTAACTAATTTTTATGCATTTACCTGTACAGATGAATTTCCTCCTCTCAGAGATAACTTATTCAGACTTTAAAGTAGTCTGATTACCTTTTAAGTTTCAGATTTCAATTGTCTTGAGTATTCCTAAATGTGGTCTAGAGTAGAAAGAGTTAACAGACTTTACATATTTTTGAGAATTTTATTTCTTAGGATTATTTTCAAAATTTCTTTAACTGGGACATTGTCTGTCATAGTAGAAAAAGTGAAGAGTAATGTGAAATGTCATAATGTCACATAAATTGATGATAAGAATTGGAAAGTAACTATAATTGCACCATTATGCTGCTACTTTAAGTAAGTTTATGTCAACATTTCCTTATCTGAACCCCAGTTTAGATATAGCTAAATCTGGGGTGTGAAATTTGCCATAATTTGAGTAGAAAAAAATTCTTAAATACTTACTATATTTTGGCAGCCTAAAAGAGTGAATATGAAATATACCTTAGTGACTTCCAATTGCTATTTTTTTTAATCACTATGAATATCAGCAGGATATCACATATTCTCATGTCCCAGCTTTAAATCACATTATTGTTGGAGGAAAGGCCTAACTTTGATTTCATAATTCAGTAAATAATAGACAGCATTAACCATATGTCCCTTATAATATTACTAACAACCTATTCTTTTTAAATAACATATATATGTATATATACACACACATATCCTATATAATCCTATATAATAAAGAGATAATATGCAAATTGACCCTTACACCCTCGCACAAGATGGCCGCCCCATGTGATCAAAGATGGTCGCCACAAGATGGCCAGCAGGGGAGGGTAGTTGTGGGCAATCAGGCCAGCAGGAGAGGGCATTTAGGGATGACCAGGCCAGCAGGGGAGGGCAGTTGCGAGGGACCAGGCTGGCAGGGGAGAGCAGTTGGGGGCGATTTGGCTGGCAGGGGTGTGGTTAGGGGGTGATCAGGCTGGTAGGCAGGCAAGCACTTGGGAGCCAGCAGTCCCGGATTGTAAGAGGGATGTACGACTGCTGGTAGTCGGACAACCCCCGAGGGGTCCCAGATTGCAGAGGGTGCAGGCTGGGCTGAGGGACACCCCCCCAGTGCACAGATTTCATGCACTGGGCCTCTAGTGTATATATATATTGATTTCAAAGAGAGGAAGGGAGAAGGAGAGAGATAGAAATATCAATTATGAGAAAGAATCTTCAATAGATTGGCTACCTCCTGTATGCCCCACACTCACGATTGAGCCAGCAACCCAGGCATGTGCCCTGACCGGGAACTTAACCTATGACCTCCTGGTTCATGTGTCGATGCTCAACCACTGATCCATACCTGCTGGGCTAACAATTTATTCTTAAATAGGACAGTTAAATTATCTTCGAATATATAAAGAACATGTCTTGGGGCCTAGTTGCACACAATGACTATTTTACCTCTTTTTATCATATAATAAAAGTACTCAACTGGGAGTTAGAAAGCCTGGGTTCTTGCTTTAGCTCTAAAATCAGCTACAAATGTAACATTGGACAAGTCACTGAACTTCTCTACATCTGTGCTTTTGTCTTTGAAATGAGCTGAACAAGATGATTCACTTGAACTATAAAATTCTATAACTGTACATTTGTTCCTGATATTGTATTTTAATGTATTATTAAAACATCAATATTTTTTCAAGGTACCACCTGTAAACTAAGAGGTCATATCCTTCCTATTATGTTGGAACTAGGGGCTCAGTGCATGAATTTGTGCACCTTGAAAGGAACTGTGGGCTGTGAGGCTGCAGTAGGCACAGGGACAGGTCTCAACTCATCCTCTGTGCCCCCTCCTGGCCCCTCCCTCCATGGTCCCCGGTCCCCTGGCTGCTGGCAGCCCCGCTCCCACCACTGCTGTTCCCACTCACTGATGGCACTGGCCTTGCTCACACCCGCTGTTGGCGCGGAGCGATTGAGGCCAGAGCCAGCAGTGGGTGCAAGCAGGGCCAGCACTGTCAGCAGGTGCAAGCAGCGGCTACTGCCCTGATCACCCTTCAGGAGCATGGGGTGGTGGAGAAGCCCTCAGGGGCAGTCAGGATTAGGACCGACAGCCACTGCTCGTACCTGCTGATGGCACCAAGTGATCAGGACTGGTGCCGGGCACTGGTAGCGGGTGTGAGTGGCGGCTCTGGCTGCGGGTGTGAGTGGGGCTGGTGCCAGCAGCAGGTGCAAGCACCAGCTGGGACTGTGGCACACGGGAGCAAAGAATTTTCAGTAACCACCAGAGGCTCGCCCTGATGACAGTGACTGGTGCCCCGCCTTGGTCTGGCACCCCCGCTCACCTGCTCCACCATCCTGCTGCAGTCAACACCCGCCATGTTCCGCACACCCCCCCGGTGGTCAGCGCATGTCATATCAACCGGTTGTTTGGTGTTCTGGTTGTTTGCTATTCTGTCTATTTGCATATTATATATTTGCATTTTATTATATAGGATCACTTTCCCCAAGGGCTGGCGTGGGGGGTTTCTATTTTCCTATAGGTTGGGTATGCTCTTATCCAGCCCTTTAGCTATTCAGCCATAGTATATGACATACATGAACGACTTTATTAAGGTGGAAGTCCTCACACCTTAGAGGAAAAAAACAAATGTCTCCCCTTTTCACTGAGGTCTTACTGTGAATCCTTACCTGTTACTCTTGCTGACCAGCCCTAGTTCTGCTTTTTTCAAATCTGTGTGAGATGAGGCTGGCCCTGGTGGCAGTCATTGCCAGTGCAAACTTTTCACAGCATCCGTACACTTGGAGCACCACAGTGTTCTTTTTCCTTCCTCATGCCTTTCAAAGTATAGAGGTTGCACATTCAGGTTACAGTGATCTGCTTTAGAACTTGAGGCATTTTGGGGACTCTCCTGCCCATGTATCTCATTTGCATGTCTTTGTGAACAAAATACACAACCACACACAATTGCAAGTAAATATACCCATCTACAGACAGTGTTTGTACACCTACTTGCACACACACAAGCATAAGGGTACTTCTTGACCTTGGACTCCGCACTTGAACTGGGAGTTATTACCTCCATTTCCATTCTGGGAAGCTTTGGCTTTCAGAAGTGATTTTGTATCTAACGGAGAGGCTGCTGTGGGCAACCCATGAACAATGAGCTTAAACAGAAGAATGAGGGTAATGTTTATTGGAATAAAGATTAACTTTAAATTCCTCAGGGGAATGAACCAAATCCAGTGCTTTCCTGTTAGCTGACACTTTTTATATTGATGCTGTCTTGGATCTTCAGGAGAAGGGCGGGGTGGGGGGGGGGAATTCAGCAAATCAGCTCTTTCATTCAGCAGTGGAATCTGGGGGGCTGTTTTTAGCTAGGCTTTCCGACAATCCCTGATTTAATGTTTTCGCTCTGGTGAGGACAGTAGCTTCACAAATTTTGTGAAAATCTGAGCAATGGAGAGTGTTGTTCAGGGGGAAACAGAGTGCAGTTGTTTAAATAATCCTGGGCCAATAAGCATTTGGTAGGTGGAGTTACTGTTGTGTGCATTTGCGGAGCAAGATAATTCTGAATGAAGACTTTAAACACCACACAGGCTGACGGGCTCTGGTTCTGCTCTTTGTGAGAACAAAACAAGTGACCAGGCGGCTAGGTTTTGCTTATTGTCCGTTGGTGAATGCAGCTTTTTGATAAGATTTTTAAAAATATACATGCAAAGGATTTATCAGAAAGCCTTATGAATATTTCATTAGTTGATATAGTCAACTGAATGAATTCAGTGAGTGTCAGTGTGTAGCTTGCAGACAAACCTCATCCACCAGGAGGCTACTGACATAGGAAGCACTTTGGCGCATTTTCAGAGGCAAAGCCGGGCTGATAAAGCTCCTTGTGACAGCCTGACTTGCCATTCTTCGAGTATGCTGCTCTTGCTCTGAGCAGTTCATACACTGGAGCCTCGGCTTCCAAAATTAAACTGGAAATAGTTTGCAGACTTACCAGCCTCCTAACCTGCAGCTGTGTCTCTGGTATGTTTGAGGTTTTTGTTTTGGATGGTGAAAGCTAGCGCTCCACATAAGACATGACAGCAAAAAATTCTTCCAAGGAACTTACTGCTTCTGAACCTGAGGTTTGCATCAAGACTTTCAAGGAGCAAATGCACTTAGAACTTGAGCTTCCGAGACCAACGGGAAACAGACCTACATCTCCTAAAATTTCTCCACGCAGTTCACCCAGGAACTCACCATGCTTTTTCAGAAAGTTGCTGGTGAATAAAAGCATTCGGCAGCGGCGTCGCTTCACTGTGGCTCATACGTGGTAAGATGCGATTTGGAACTGTCTACACTAGTGCTTTTCATTAGTAAGCAGTGATTTCGAAATGTAGAGTATAGAAAATTTGAGTTTTGTTTATAATACAGATCACAAGTGTGAAATGAATGGAGAGTGGGTCAGCTGAGGAATACGTAGTGCACTGTGTGTTAAATGATCATTGTGCTGTTTCCAGATAAAAGAAGCCTCTGACTGTGGGGAGTCTTTGAAATTACTGCTTATAAAAATGCCTAGCTAATTCCAGGTAAATTGAGAATTGAAGGGAGTTAAACAAAAACACTCAGTTTTTTTGTCCTGTCTCCATTGAGGTGATGGGTGACTTTTTTGTATGTTTTGTGGTTACTGTTGATGACAATTTGAGTAGTATATTTTCGGTACAAGATAAGTGTTTTAATCTTGGTTCTAATGTATTTCTGAAGACAATGTCTGAAGTAAAAGTTATTTTATTCTATTGCAATGTTTGTAGTGGGTTTTAGCTTTATTGACTTTATCATTACTCCACTTCAGGAAAGGGAAAATTAAGTTCCCACTTCTGAAATTATAGTTAGTTAATTTTCTTTGTGATTAAAAATGCTATTATCTTTAAGATCCTCTTATAAAAAAAGTTACTTAAATTTTTGATAATAATAAATAAATTTCCAATTTACTTGGAAATGCCAATTAAATAAATTCAAGAACAGCTCTGTAAAAATTGCCCTGAACAATAGGCTAGCTTCCTTAAACTTGTATAATAATGAAATAAAGAAAAATCACAATAGAAATTAAACTTTAATTATAAAAGCTATGCCATTTCAGATTTCTTTGAAAAATATATTTTCATTCAGTTGAAAATACCCTTCAAAATTGGGTATCTGTACCCCTATAGTTTTTATTTAATGGACCATAGCAATGAATGGAGCTAGTACCTCTTAATGGTAATTCTAACACAACAATTTTGTGATTGTGTACTAGATTGCCAACACACATTATAAACTGAGCATATCTAGTTTTTGAAATTAATATTTACTTGAATTCTGTTGTCTAATCTAGTGCACAGTGCATTGGTAAATTCAAGTTATCCCTAGAAATATGTAGCTTACTTTTCATGGCCACCACATGTTTAGCCAAAACATACTTTACCTAGCTAAACATGATATGGTTGTTTTTGTTTTCTAACAATGGACTGTTGTTCATGTAATTGGTTTATTGAAGAGCTTTGGTCATCTTTTTGATGGATTAAATCTTATTTAATCATAATCTCAGACTTGTAGAATACACATGATGAGTTTTTAAAAATCTACCAATGGTAACATTTGTATGAAGAGAAGATTTATATATAAGTATGTACTGATTTAAAGAGGTCCTCTCTCTAATGGTATACCCTACCCTTAGTGCATATGTATTTCTATGTAATCTGTTAAGTAGTATAACTGAATAGAAGAAGGTATATGGGTTTGTTAATTAGTTCTCATAAATAAAAAACAAGGATGAAATGCATATACTATAGTTAATAAACTCATATTTTTTACTACTTGGATTAATATTAAGCCATTATTTTGATCAGAAGGACATTTAATTTGAGTAAGCTAATTTTCAGGTAATGGAAAATCTTCATAAAATCTTGGTAATATTTTCTTTATTGTAGAGTTCCTGAAGATAATAATTTGACCTTTCTTTTATTTAGAGTACAGTTTTTATGTTCTAGGAACATAGAGTAATAATTATTGTATTTTTCTTTCCAAAAAAAATCCCAATTCTAAAATGATTAAAGAGTAGTTTTACTCATTCATTATACAAATTTTCTTACAACAAGTAACAAAAAAGAACAACTAAAAACTATCTGAGGTAACTTATTGCAATTAAAATGATCTTCTAGTTAAGTTAAAACAAAATTTTCTACAAATGGCTAAAAAATAAAACACATGGCTGGTACAATGTAATATAATGTAGGGTTAAAGAATACATTCATCAACACACATACTTTATAACTTCAGTTGTGACTATTATCCATTTTCACCCTTTTTCTCCTTCTAATTCATGTACTCCCCTTCTTATGTTGCTTAGTAAAGCTGTATCACAGTTTGTCTTCAGCTCCTGATTGTGTCTATACTTATGTTTATTTCTATTATTTTGTGTGAGTGTATGTTTAATATTTTTAAATTTTATTTTCATGAAATATCCCATATTTCTTTATGGAAAATATACACATATCATATATTTAAATGACTTTCTAACTAATCTTAAAAAGTATGTGCTTTTTTTAAGCATCATATGGAATAGTTACATGAGGAAATAAAATCATAAGTACTTTATTTTTGCCTCATTGTCATGATGAAATGTAACCATCCTTTCACGATCAACGATTGGTATTTTCCAAACCATGCATTTAAGTTAGAAATTCCAAGATATGCACTTAGAAGTCTCTAAAAACATGTTATTACTTTACAGTAGACAGTAGACTTCTTTTAAGAAGATTGGATTGTTTTGATTCCAGCATTGAAATTAAAGTAATTTTCATGATGAAGCTAAACAATTCAGAGGATACAGTTTATTTCTAAACCCTTTGGACAATTTTTTATCTTTAGTTATTTGTAGATTTCATATTTTGGTCAGATGAACATGTAGTTCTGGTTTTGAAAACCTACATTGTGAAGTGTGGGCCAATGGCAGAAGATTTTTAAAAAATACTTGTGAAATACCTACTCTGGGGTTATTTAGAAAATATCTGGGCAGAAAAAGTAGATATTCAATGTGCTGTCACTAATCAGAATATTTATACAATCCTAAATCTGGAAGGAATTTGGGTGATTATTTCATTGCTTTCTTTATCCTGGGGCAGGACCACAATTGCTCCATCTTTGACATATGGAAATCTGCCCCATTTTTAAGACTCTGGAGAAAATAACTCTATCACCTCACTCAATACACATTCTCACTACTTCACAGTCCAGGTATTGGAAAATTCTTCCTTATGGTCAACCTATATATAATATACTAGTGGCCTGATGCACAAATTTGTGCCCATTGAAAGGAAATTAATTAGAAGAAATATTTTAATATTGCTATTCACCCTTTCTCTATAATAGAAGTGTCAACCAAATTCATGATCAACAATGACAGATCGAAACACATGCGTGTGAATGGCGCCAGCGAGAGCTTTATATGTATCACACATGCACGAGTTAACTTAGCCTCTTATATATAGAGAATAAACTTGCTTAATTAGACCTGCTTTCTGATTTAGCTAACCTTTTTCCAGCCCAGTGAAGCACCCCAACTTCTCTTTCAGGTAATTGTCAGGAACACAGCAGTAAATATCAACATGAAGCAGATTATTATTGTAGATCACGCAGGGAGAACAAAGGATAAAATATTAAACTGCAGCAGTGTTTGACTATATTCTGCACAGTGAGAAAACCTGAAGTCATTTTCAAGGTCCACTATTTCTTACTTCTTTTCAGTTGTGTCAAGTTTCTAAACTTTCTAAATCTCTGTTTTTCGGCTAATGAAAAGAAAATAGGATTCCACCAAGTCTATCTACCTACTCCAGGACTTCTGTGAGGATCAAATGAGATGAGGCACAGGAAAATGCTTCACAGACATTTGGTTAAAGTGTGAAATGTTTTCACCTGGCTATAAAGCAAGCCGTGTTCTTGGGCTGAAGAAGCTGCAAGGAGGCTAGTCGTCGCTAGGGAGAGGAAGCCAGGCGTTGCTACGTGATGTCATTACCTGGCTCCCACAGCGACTGGTTCAGGGCTGGGCTGGGCTGTGGGCCGCATTTTGTGCCATGGGGTCTTGGCAACATTGTCTGCGATTTGGTGGGCTGTCGCTCCAGGGTGGTGGCAGGCCTGTGTCCCACTTAGGGGGCACCAGGTCCGCAGTGCTGTTTCTCTGTGTGTGTCATGGCAGCTCCTGCATTGAGCGTCTGCCCCCCTGGTGGTCAGTGCACATCATAGCACCCTGTCAGAAGGTCAGACACAGCATATTAGCCTTTTATATATATAAATAATATGTATAATTTGTATTTTGGTCTTCAATGTATATTAAGACTTAGAAGACCCTGCATGAATCTGAAGATCATTATTAACTGGCCCCAGGGTTTTCTTTTTTCATTCACTCAACTTATGGAATTGAGCACTGCTGTGAGTAAGAAAAAAAAAATTCTCATTTAACCCACATGGATCCCAATGCCTACAATATTTTAAGTTCTTTACTAGAATGCTCACATATGTTATCTCATTAAAGTTTCATTTGACTATAAGAATATGCTAAGTTCATGTTCTTTTCAATATTACATGTTGCAGATATAAAAAATCTTCTGAACTGCTTTAGCTTCTTCCAAGTGTTTCTACCTAATTAATCATTGTTTCGACCTTGAGCCACCATCCCAAATTTCCAAATTCTGAAACCCAGAAGTGGTCATCACACTCATTAGATGGCATGAAAAAATATACATGTCACACTTTGCCAAGTGTCAATGGAATAGTCAGCATTGCTAAATGGGGAGTGGGGAGATTAATGCCAGAGTTACTATTTATTATTTATCCCCAACCCCAAATCAGGGGTGAAAATTTCTGAGGCATAATATAATCGTATCTGGCTTGTTTTTTCTTGACTGGTACTTGCCACACAGTGTCCAGCTTTTTCAACCTTGTTTCCTTTGCTGATGTCCCAACCTTTTTCATCAGTTCTCCTCCATCACCATCAGCCTGATGCTTTCTGAAAGAAGGTATTTATGACAGTCTTGAATACATCCTGGGCCTATCAGACACCTCTTCTCTATACTCTCCTCATAAAGAGCACATGTATTGATTGGTGAGACCCATGCTCTGTTTGTCCATGCTTGCAGATAAATATGCATGCACAGGGAACACTATTCTTTCAATTAGGGTTAGTATTAGAAAAAAGACTTACTTTTTCTTCTTTTTCCCCTTATAGTTCTACATATATCTTTGAAATCTTCCATGAAATATGAACTTTTGTGCCTAATATGCAAATGCAGAAGTATTAACATAGTTCATACTCTAAAGGAACTTATATCTGATAAGGCAAAGCTGGATAACTGGAGAGGAGTAAAAAGAAAACAGTGAAGTTAGTACATGCTTGACCTTCCTGTAAACTTGAGGTATATTTGTTGTCTTAGGCAATTTAGTTCTGGTTTGTTAGCTAAATCTACTAAATCTGTGCTTGTATTTTTCAATTTTCTTAGATTATTTTCTAGCAATATTGGAAAATTTTGAGAAATATTTGTGTCTGTACATACTTACAGATGAAATATTTGATTGAACAAGACATTTATTGAGATTCTACTATGCTCTAGATCCTACACTGGACTTAGGAGATAGGAAGTTAGAAAGAGAGAGTCCTTGTCTTTGAAAGAACTATGTAGTACTAGAAAACAAGTTTATGCATTAATAACTAACCAATGATTTGCAAATAATATTGAAGAATGATGATCAACTTGTTATTAGAGCATAGATTAAGTGAGTACTGATGGAGAGTAAGTCAATGTGTTAGGGAAGGTTTAGATAAGAGATGTTATATGTATGAGATCTAGAAGAATGAATGGGAGTTTTTCAGGAAAAGAGAGGCTGGAAGGGTATGTTTTTGTGTGTGGTTTTTTTGTTTTGTTTTGTTTGTTTGGTTTTTGTCCAAGGAAACAATAATAAGGAAATTCTATTAACAAATAATCCTATATAATAAAACCCTAATATGCAAATCGACCAAACAGAGGAATGACCGGTCATTATGACACACACTGACCACCAGGGGGCAGATGCTCAATGCAGGAGCTGCCCCCTGGTGGTCAGTGCACTCCCACAGGGAAGTGCCGCTCAGCCAGAAGCCGGGCTCACGGCTGGTGAGCGCATCAGTGGTGGTGGGAGCCTATCCCGCCTCCACAGCTGTGCTAAGGACCCCTCGGGGGATGTCCGAGGCCGGCAGGCGGACATCCCCCGAAGGGTTCCGGACTGCAAGAGGGTACAGGCCAGGCTGAGGGACTCCCCCCTCCCCAGTGCATGAATGTCGTGCACTGGGCCTCTAGTAGTAATAATAGCTCACATTTATTCAGCACTCAAAATGTGTCTGATATTGTTTTAAATATATTTACTTATTTAGTCTCATAAAAAGCTCATGAGTATAATTATTTTCATTTTATGGGAAAAAGAATAAAGCATAAAGAGGGTAAGTAATTTGCCAAAGTTACACAGCAATTAAGGGTCTGCGTTGGGATTTGACTCAGAATATGAAGTATGAAGGGAAGTGAGCAAAGTTCACTGGAATTACAGCCTAAGATGAAAGGCGGCAAACATGGGAAGTAAGACTATATCTGTAGATTGGAGCCATGCTTTAAGGGATTCTGGGCTTTATTCCATCACCAGGAAGCTACTGCAAGGTTGTGAGAAAGGAATGGTCATAAATAGCTTTTGCTTTGGAAAGATACGTTGCAGGCCTTGTGGAGGGTGCAGTGGTGGACTAGGAGATTAGAAACAAAGGGGAAAGGGAGAATGTGCATTTGAGAGATAATGACTTCTAATTATTGTGTAAATCCCATAATCAAAAACTCTGTTTATACCATTTTTTATGACTTAACAAATTACTGTTTATAGAAACTGAGAGGCAAGTATTCAAATTTGGTATCCCTTGCATTTATCACCTACAATGTGATGTTATGGATGGTACTAGCTGATACACTACCCCCAAATGCACCAAACAATCACAGCTGAGGTGCCTGGGAAGATGAGTGCATTTGGGGAAAACCCTAGTGCTCAGTCCTAATTTACCAGAGGTGCTTTGTGTTGTGTTTTATGTATAATCCTGGTGGGTTGGTTTTTTTTTACAGAAATTATCTTAGTCCACAGTCTGAACTAAATGCCAGTGGAAGTCTATGCCTCACAGCCTGAGTCTATTGCTTTAATCAGAGCAAGCATTTTCTCAGTAATGCAAGTCTATAAATGGTGTTTCCATGGCCTCCTTAGTGTTTGCAAATCTTCAATATATTGGATTTTAAAAATGCTTACTGTAAAAAAGGGCTTTGTAAAGTAATGATGAAATCCCCCAGGGCCCATGCTGGAAGGTGGCCCAGCAACCATGCCTGCTGTCCAACCGCTAAAGTCTAAGCCCCTTTTGCAAAATCACATTTGCTTTCTTTTCCCCTTCCTCTTTTGTCATCTCCCAGTTTTTCTCCATAGGTGTTTATAGTGCTTATTTCTCTAACATCACTGTCAAGACACCAGCAACAATACACTTGAGACATTTAAATGATTCTCAGAAAAGAATCTAAAATGCTTACTGTGGTTGACAAGGCCCGACATTATCTGGCCTCAGGCTACCTGTGACCTCATTTCCTGTTCTCCAGCCAGGTAGCCTCCTTTCTGTTCTTCAGCAAACCTAGCCCGCTTCCACTTGTGGGCCTTCACACTTAGTGATTGATTACTCTGCCTGGAAGATGTGGACATGGCTCACTCACTTCCATTCAGGCTTCTACTCAAATGTATGTACTAGAGAGGGCTTCTCTGTTTCCTCTATTTAAAAAAGCACCCTTCACTTTCTAGTCCCTTAATCTACTTTATATTTCCTCTATGGCATTTACTATTACCTGAAAATGCATCATCTGAAAAGACATATCTGTTTATTATATTGTTTTTACCTTCTATTGTCTACCAATCCTACTGCCTTGCCCGAGGACAGAGATTTCGCCTTGTTTACTAAATCCCAGGCACCTACAAGAAAGGCTAGCACCTAATATATATTTGTTGAGAAAAAAAAAAGGAGAATGACTATGGTTTATGTTTCCCACGGCTTATTCTTTGAGCACTCTTCCTTCAGCCCAATATGAAGGAGGAGGAAAGGAAGCTTAGGTGATGCTTCTTCTAAAAGCATTCTTATTCATCTCATAACAGTTGTGTTGTTCCCTTTCTGACAGTAAGGCTACTCTCACTTGCTTCCTATTTTTGTATTCTAGGATATTGCAGATACAGGTTTAATTATAACATCTCACTAGAGGCTAAGTGTTTTACATGGTAGTCTATTTAATTAAGCCGCAGTGTACAAATCATACTATCTAGACTGTAGTGCTATAATGTGAATATCTGTCTGTCGCATGGTACAGTTATTTATTTTAGGTATTCCTCATGCATCACACAGCACAATTAGTGCCACAGCTCAGAAAAGCTCTATAAATCTCTTACTGTCTGAGTGGAAATGTTGTACACAGGAATCTGTTTGTTATCTGTCCTTTAAAATGTTTGCACATCATAGTATATTACATCATTTACCTATATTTTTTCACTGATGCAACATTTAAAATAAGAAATTTGAGCTTTTTATAGGATTTCCTGGGTAACTTGGAAGTAAGAGTTGGTGACTTGCAGAGTGAGGCAATTGTGAGTTAACAACTCTTATACTGTAGAAAAACCATCACCAGGAGTAAAAAAATTCTGTCTCATTTTCCACTGAACTGAGAGGTTGGGACCTCTGTCACTCATAGTAATTGTTTGACACAGATATGTTTGAATCTCACTGTGTAGTTTTGGTTGAAAAAAGAAATGTGTTGACCTTCTCAGATTGCTTCTTGCTGGAATATGGGCATTTTCTCTTTGAGGGAGAATAAGAAATGGCAGCTTCTCCAGCCCTTTCCTGGCAAACAGCACCCGTCACAAGGTGTGCTCCCCGGGCCGCCTGGCTGCTCCTCTCCTGGCCTACACCCCTCACAACTCAGGCATACTGCAAATTGCACAGATTGGAAATAAAGGGGTCTGGGTAGTGTGGCATCAAGGAAAAATGCTTTCAAATTATATTTTCTTTAAATCAGTGTTCTAAGAATCATTTTGAGGATTCCATGAGAAGTAGGTTTGTGACAATCTTTTTCCTGGTCCTGGATCAAACAAAGCCATATAGATGACTATAGGGTTGGAAAACTTTGGAGGCATCTCATACAGATTCCATAGTCTCCAAGCACTTGAAAACCACCAATTTAAGAGATAAATGACTGGAGAGAGAAAAAAATTTCTATGCAGCTGTGCTTGATGAAGTCATAGAAATTTCCAGATAATTTATAACATTAAAATTATATGCATCTAAGATGTCCAGGAGGGCAGAAGGGAGGAAGGATCTATGAGTCAAGGAGAAATCACTTGTAGTGAAGACTTAAAATAAAGATAAATAAAAAATAAATTAAAAAGTTGAAAGGATAGTATAACAAATACCCTCTATCCAGATTTACTAGTTATTAATGTTTTTCCACTTTACCTCTGTATTTCATACATAAAATCATATATATGCTTTCTTTCATTTGCAGAGAGCACATTTTGATGAAGAGCAGTGTTTTTTGGGATCAAAAGGAAACTCATCTATTTTTACAATTATGGAATTATTTCCATTACATCAGCATATTCTCATACCATAATTTCAGAGTTTAATTCTTAATACTATACTCACATACTGACAAATTATGAATAAGTTTGTAGTCACATTTTTAAAAGTCAACTATTGAAATATAGTGGAGGGCTAGAGGTGTCTACTAGTATAATAGCTGTGACTTTTCCTGGTCATGAATTATTTGTTTGAGATGCTTGAAACAGTTTCTAAGAGGATAGATGTCTGTAGCATTCAAATTTTTCTGCCCCAAGAAGAAAAGTTATGTTTTTTCCTAACCCTATAAAAAGTGTGCCATTATTATGGTACATTATATAATGTCTTAACATACTACACATGGGGTTCTATAATTGTACTATTTTGAAGTTACCTTGAATTTTATTTTTTAGTGTTAAAATATTTGTTTTATGCTATATTATCTGGAGTCAAGAAAGCTATATTGGGTTTAATATTTTCTCTTGATTTGCTATTGAAAGTTTAGATTAATCAGTTAGCTATCTTGGCCCTCAATTTCTTACTTTGCAAAATGGAGAAAATAGCCTTATGTTTAAATATTTTCAAATGTTAATTTAAATTAAAAAATATCTGTCCATGTAATCCACTATCTATCTCCTCTGATAATATATTAGAGTACTTAGCAAAATACTTCATGCATTATAGATCATGTAATAGATGCTACTATTTAATTATATTACTAAACATCTAAACATATACAAACATCCACATTATTGTCAGTCTTGGTGGGTGAAGCAGAAATTATTTTTTATTATTTGGAAAGCATCCACTGGGTATGGAATGTGTCAATTTGAAAGAGACAAAGTTCATGTGAGTTTGTAAAGAAATAATTTTATAATTCCACTGTGTAATCATTTGATGTACTAAAGAAACAAAATATAACTCATTTATTATCATTTGATAATCATATTTTAATGAACCAAGTGTGAATAGATTATATCCCCAATAAGAAAATTTATAGCTTTATTTGGCTGCTATATTTTAAAATAGCATGTGTTACCATCCACTGTGTGAAAAAATTAGAAGAGAACCAATTTGAAGTAATTCCATCCACTTGCACCAATAAGCTTGAATCTCAAAAGAAAATAAAGGATAAGAAGATGCCTTTTCTATTTCAGGAGCCCATATGTAAAACTTCAATATAAGATTCAGTGCACGAATGCCTTGGGAAAATTCCAGTGTTATAAGACACTCATTTATCTCAAAATGTGTCCTTGCCACTTTCTATTCCTCCACAAATTAATAAGCTCACACTATTTGTTACAGCATAGAGCTTCTGAGAGGACTTCTGTGACTTAACTTGGCCATGGTTACCTCAGCAGTTTATTCAGGAAAACTCTCTCACCATCATAACTATTTAGGCTTTCTGAAGAGAGATTGAAGAAGACAGGACAAAGAAACCAAGAGATCCAAGTCTTTCTTGCTAGTGTCTGAACTGCCCAAGACTTCCTGAGATTTTACCATTAAAATCCATATGAAATTTCAACTTCCTGGGGATAATTAAGGCTGTGGTCCTTACCTCTCAGACTACTCAGGCAGGTCTGAGCTTACCCAGAAAACAGAGTGTGTCTCCAACAGTCTATATTTACCAAAACAACACAGGTGTTAGTGGCAAAACAGCACCAAAATGTTTCTGGTGATTGGACCTTGGTTCAGTAACCTCAGAGCTTGAGTTCTGGCTAAGAAAGAATTCAGAGCAAGACTCGTATATTAGCAGAAGTTTATTTATAAAGGCTCAGAGGTAGAAGAGGTAAGCTGTGGAGGAAGTGAGCCAGCTGGGCTGTGTGGGTTCAGGAAACAAGTTACAGAGGCAAAAGAAGGGCCCCTGGAGCTTAGGCAAAAGAAAGCAAAGAGACACACCTAAAGGAAAAGGTGAGGGAAGCATGAGAGAGGGAGAGAGAGAGAAGAGAGATCAAGTGAGCTAGAAGAGCTAGAGGTGGATCCTCCATCCTGAGGGATTTTATCCCCTCTCTAAAGGTGGGGATCTTAGGGGAGGTCCCAGAGGAGGACCTCAATAGAATATTCATCAACTTTTCTAGGTGTGTCCTTTCAGGGTTGTGGTCTCCACAGATTGGTCCCTGCCAGGGCAGGGGGTCAATAGTCATGGGTCCTGAAGTCAGCCATGGTGTCAGCCCACCTGGCCTTACTGCTTTTCTGGGCCTGGAGCTGAAACTCAATTGAGGTCGAGATGTTATTTTTAGTTTGACCAAAACTCTGTCTCTGTGGTCAACAGACCCAAGACTCTGCTCCAAGATCATTCCAGGCAGGTCAGAACCTCATTGTCCTGAGGGCTTAATGCTTAAGGGAGTAGTTGAGCAAGGGCTTGTGTGGGAGTCACATGAGGGGTTCTACCATATGATTAGCTACATGCTAGGGAGGAAAGGTCAGGGGGTCTAAATCACATGACCAGCAATATGCTAGGGAGGAAAGGTCCTTGTTTTCCCAGTTTTGCCCCTGGTGACATTCCATACCTGATCTATTATTCCTACTCTGCTCATGCCTGTCTAACCACACAAGGACTTTTGGAGGCTGGGTAGTACAGTGCCAAGAGCACAGCATTTGAATCCCAACTACACCTTTCTTTACCAGACACTAGGTTATGGAAAAATCATTTAGCCTATGTTAGTTTCTTTTTCTGTGTCTGAAAAATAAAAAAATATTATTTGTATCTCATTAGGCCATTATGAAGATTAAATGGAGTACTGTGTGTATGATGTTTAGCATAATCCCTGCACAATGGTAGGTAAGCAGCAGATATTAGTTCACTAACATATCCAGAGCTTATGACTTCATATAAAAATTTATAATGTATATCATAATATAAATTACTTAAATATCTATATATATAAACAGGGAATATGCTAATTAGCCGGGTGTAATGATCCTTCAGGAGGAGGTTGTATCACAACCGCTCAGGAGGAGCTGCGGCAGATGAGCAGGAGGGGACTGTGTGCAGCCCCCAGCCCCAGCGGCCTTGGGGAGGCTGGGGCTGGGGCTGGGGGCAGGCCAGAGTGGAGACACAACACACAGGAGTGCCTGCCCTCACCCCAGTGGACACAACGCAGCGGCCAGTGCTATGCAGGTCAGGCGCGGCCCCCCGAGGGGTGCCTCCTCACTTGGCAGGAGGCGGGGCGCCTCCTAGGAGATTTTAATCGCACGCTGGTCCTCTAGTTTTATATGATATGATTTCATTAAATACGTTTTTATTAAGCAATTGTTGTGCATAATAAATTTATTCTTTTTAGACCACTTAGAGAATACTTAGTTTCATAGGGTAGTACTTCATCTTAAAACCTATTTAAGTGTTTTACCACAGTAAAATAAAATTTACAAAGAAAAAGAAATCACTATGTGTTAGGAGGTTTAATCAGTATTATTCTTCAGAGATGACTGCAAATTACTTTGGCCATAAAATAATCTTCATTCTTTAAAATTCCAGTTATCTTCTTGAAATTCATACTTGTCTCCATTAGTGAAACTAGATGCTAGTGAAACACTATTTCTTTAAGTTAATTTCAATAATTTCTAATGCTTTTTAAAACTGATGTTTGTTTTTATTTTAGTTATTTTTAAATCTTTATTGTTGAAAGTTTTACATATGTGCCCCTCTTTCCCCTATTGACCCCTTATTGCCCGTCTCCCACCCACCCCCCTGCCCCAGGCCTTCACCACTCTACTGTCTGTGTCCGTGGGTTATGCATATATACATACAAGTTCTTTGGTTGATCTCTTCCCGCCCACCCCTGCCTTCCCTCTGAGATTCTGAAGTCTGTTTTGTGTTTTTTTAATGTATTTATTGTTGACACTATTTCAGATGTACCCCATTTGAAGAGATTAGCAAAAACTGATTTTCTTTTCAAAGTACCAGAATGTCACTGAAGTTATTTTCCCCGTCTTTAGAATCTAACCTCCTAGTGATTTGTTTATATGAGAAAGTTTATTCATGAGCGGCAATGGGAAAGGAGCTCAATCTGGAGTCAAAGAGTCTAGACATGCTAGACATGAATCCTGGTGTCGCCACTTACAAACTGTTTTTTGTTTGTTTTGTTTTATGTGTGGGGCAGAGGTAGTCATTTAACCTTTTAGAAACCTCAACTTCCTCATTTGTAAAGTAGAGAGAAAGCAGTTCTTTCCCTATTCATGTATGATATTTATAAAATTAATTATAATTGTTATAAAAACACAGAAATGGAACCTACTTGCTGGAAGAAGAAAGATCCATTTGTAGGACAAAAGTAATGTTCAACTAATACAATGAATACAAAGCAAAGTGATTGGCTTAAATGGTGCATGTTTATTTGGATTGTATGTAAAGAGTGTCCTGTTAATAAACATTATTCAGTACCACAAACATTGTATTTTATAAAAGGGAGGATTTTCTGCTATATTGGACTGCACAAGGGAGAGACTGTATGGAGACGCAAGCTAAACTAAATGGTACCTTTGGATCTTATCTACCCCCTTAAGTCTTTACATCACTTTTACGCTTCCTGCAGAAAGATAATGGGAAGCTCATATAACCAATATTCAGTGCAGTGAATGTTGCATTTAACCTTAACCAGATGACTTTATAGCATTTAAATCAAATTGCTCTTTATTTCTTGGTTGTTTCCAAGAATATTTAGGGATGAAAACAGAAGTAAAGGTTATTGCTTCTCTTTTGATAAAGACTTCCTTCTCACATTATCATTGGTCAGGTTGATTTTGTCTCCTAGCAATTGAAAGGCATTAAAAGATTATATCTTTAAGACAAGGGTTCTGTTCAAATGAATTGATACTTCATTGAAAATAGCTATTCAAATAAACTGAAAGCTTTGCAACAGTGCAAAATAGGGTAAAATACTTTGGACTTCACAAAAATCATGCCAATTTTATGGTTCTGTCTAAATTAACAAAAATAAGGTTTTAAAGGAACTTATCTGGCAATTATATATTAAATGAAGCAGCCGAGACCTGTTTGGCTCAGTGGACAGAGCGTCGGCCTGCGGACTCAAGGGTCCCAGGTTCGATTCCGGTAAAGGGCATGTACCTGGGTTGCGGGCACATCCCCAGTGGGGGGTGTGCAGGAGGCAGCTGGTCGATGTTTCTCTCTCATCGATGTTTCTAACTCTCTATCCCTCTCCCTTCCTCTCTGTAAAAAATCAATAAAATATATTTTTAAAATAATAATAATAAAATAAATAAATGAAGCAACTGCTTCATCTGAATAAAGCTTTACAGAGTCTAATATTATGAAAGAGCTATCTCTATAAACACAGCACTAGCTTGGGATTCAAGGGATTCGAGTTTTAATGCCAGCTAAATCCCAAATGCCCAGTGAGCCTATATGCATACATTTTCTGCTGGTAGCTTTTTTTGTCAAATGAATTAATAATTACCTGCTCTACCATCCTTACCTTATACATAGATATGAATATTGAATACCAGTGGTTATAGAGTGATTTGGTTTTCTGCAAAGTAACTTGGTAGAGACATTCAGAAGAAAAAAATATTCTAGGATATTTTATGCATATGAAATTTTTAAGAATGTGACTCAGCTTTCAAGTACATTAATGCATTTTATATTTTATGTGAACCCTAACAAGGCTTTTGCCAAGTACTTTGAAAGTTGAGATGTTTATATTTATTTTCTTAAAGCATTGCTGTATTTGTTAGTCTTTTTCCAATGGGTAAAAGCTGGATAGATGTTGCTTATTAATTATGAATTAATTAAGACATTGCTTATGAATTAATTCTGATGTATGGCTTGTATTTTCATTTTGTATTGATTCCAATCAACAAATATTCATTGTTGAATGATGCAAACATGATGCACCTTGCCATCACGGAGCTTTGTTCTAGCTAAGGAGAGCATATACTGTCTTGGCTTGTGAAATGATTTTACTTGATAGATATAAATGTTGCAAGTATACAAGCAAAAAACATAATGGCTCTCCCACTGCTACCAAGTGGTGCCAATCTGATTATGAAACTGAAGGTGTACAGAACAGTGGTGCTGCTCCTCTTTCCAAATGCCTGTGAGCTTTGGATCTGCCCCTGCTATGGTGACTTATTTCGTTCAGTAATTAATCACTAGGTTACTATGCTTGGGAATCTGGTATAGAACAAGAGGTTGGGTATAAGTAGTCTGCTGGTGTGAGCAAAAAGGAATTAAGCTCCAAGAGAAAGGAAAAGGATAGCAGTATTTTAATTTTTTTATATTGGGGCAATAATAGAAAAAATATACCATACATATCTTATATCATTAAAATGTTTTCCTCCATTTACAGATGAGGAAATGGAGACTCAGAGAGGTCAACTGACTGATGCTAGGTAACCACGCTACAAAGTGGCACACCAAGAATTAGCCCATGCATTCTTAGGGTTGCACATTGTGTATATTGGTAAGTTCCATAGATTCAGTGGTACTTCCTCACACAGCCCACTCTACTCTCCTCAACCTCCAGCTCCCAACCCCAAAGGGAAAATGTTCAGGGTTATCATACTCTCATGTCTCCTTTTTAAACGCCTTCTCACAGTGAGGACCAAACAAATTAATTCTCACTTAAGCATAATTGACTCATGGGGTTTATTGTGTCATTCCATTTTAGGGTAATAAACATTAAACTAGAAGAATTAATCTGCACTGGTAGAATTTGACACATTAGAGAGCAGAGGCAAAGGGAAGTATTATAGAGGATGAACTAGTATTTTCCAATCCCCTCAAGGCAAGGGACGCAGATGATAGGCAGAATGTCTCAGGCATATAGTTCTAGCTACAATCCTTTCCCTCACTCACCATGTGTACCACCTGCCTGTTCTGTGTGCCCGTTTCCTGCCTTCCTCCTGTTTTTATGGATTAATTCTGTGTACTTGTTTAAGGCCAACCCCTACACTATGCACTTCGTTTTATCCCCTTTCACTCTCTAAGATTTTGCTCTTGTACACGTCCCTGCTGTCCCCACATTATCAGGTGTTTGTTTTTTTTTTATCTTATTAGATTATTTCTATCACTCTACAAAGGTGCTATAGCTCTATTCTCTCAAAGGCCCTCTTTGACCCCATGAACCCATCTATATATTACCACCAATCTGTTCCTCTTTATAGCAAAACTCCCCAAAATAATTGTTTCTACTTCTCTCCACATTTTTCTCTTCTCTAGTACTCTTTTGAAAACGAATCAAGTTTTCCCCTCACAACTGCACTAAAACCTTCATGTGCCAAATTCAATGATCAATTCTCAACCCTCATCTTACTCAGCCCATCAGCAGTATATCATATCGATGATTACTCTCCCTTTCTTGAAACACTGCCTTCCCTTGGCCTGCTGGACACTTTAATCTCTCTCCTTCCTCAGAGACTGGTTTTCCAAAATCTCCTCAGCTGGTTCCCCTTCCTGTCTCCAAACGTTAAATAGAAATGTGTCCCCCCTTTTCTCTTTTTTATATACACTTACTCCCTAGGCCAAGTATCTCACTTAGACCCATAGAGTAAAGTGCCCTGAGAATTGCACACAAGTCCAAACCATGGCTATTTCCCCCCCATACTATGACTGGCTATTAAATCAACAAGAACAACATGAGTACGTTCAGGACAGAGTAACACCATTGTCAATGATATTTTTAGGGAAATACCTGGAAGGAAAAATATCAGGAGTCATTGTATTAGACCATTCTCCTTGAGGCCAGGTGCTATTTTTTCCAATTGGCAAAGAATTTTTATTTTATTTCCAGTTTTATTGACATATAACATTGTATAACTTTAAGGATGATTTGATATATGTATATGCTGTGAAGTGATGCTACTTTAAGTTTAGTCTCAGCACATTGCATGGTAATAGGCACGTAACTGTTGAACTGAATTTCTTATTCTTTTCTCTAATATGTCTATATTTTTGTTGCACATGAGAAAGATATATTTTGGTCCCTATTTTACCTTTGAGATATTGACAAGGCAGATGGTGATATAATAATATAATATCTGAAATTATAGGATATGAGAAAACCCACACACAAACTATTTGTCAAACAATTAGGATATTCCTAAAATGTGAACAGATGTACAATAGAAATTAGCAACACAAAAGACAACCCAATGTTTTAAATAGAAATAGAGAATTTATACATGGTTTTCTAGGTTAAAATATTTAAAACCTCTTTCTTCTAAGTACTCAGTTAAGAAACTCATTGTTAATTGACACCTAGATTTTATAATTGTTTTCCTTTCTAAATTGTGATAATGATAAATATCAAGAGTTATATCTTATTTTTTGTCCAGGTCCAAATGCTCTTTTTTGAACTTCCATGAAAGATTTTTTTATCCAAGTTTTTACCAGTTGAGAATTCTTAAGGGTTGTTTAGTTTTCAGGAGTTTATGTCTTAAATATTTTCTGGTTTTGTAGTAGCATACATCAGACATAACTTTTGTATTTAGATTAGGATTTTCATTTTTAACATGTTCTCAAATTCTCTAGGCATTTAATGTTTCCATCTGGTCCTCAGAAAAAATTTCACATTTGTAATGCAGCTCAGGCTTCTGCTCAGAGAACCTCATTATAATTCCATCCATGACTCTGGTTTGATAAAATAGAAACTTTATTAACTTTGGATTTGTTTTTGCCTTTGCTGTCTTTTTCCTCTCTGTTACCCAGGAATAACACTTGATTTTAATGATACATTTCTCTCTGAAAACAATCGTAGTGTCACATCATGACAACAGACTTGCTCCCACTTCCTTCTGTGCAGTTTGAAGCTGCTAGGGCAGAAGCATTCACATTGTGAGCCTAGTACAAGGCAAAACTTAGCAGTCGTCATACTTCCTCTCCATTAAACAATCTGTTCTCAGTCATCACAGATGGAGGAGATATTTTCCAGGACTTGAACATTTCCTTGAAATAGCCAGACAACTAGGAATTCCCTTTTACCATGTTAAATTCTAAGTTCTAGGGCAGATGTTCACAGCTACTAGCAGTGTGTTTTCTGTTTAGTTAGCTGCTCAGTACATGTTTATTTCTTTAGTAAGTACTTATGTAGCTCTTCCTATATGCCAACTTCATAAATATAAAGTCATTTAAACCTCATAGCAACTTTATGAATAAGATACTATTAGTACAATATCTCTATTTTAAATATGTGGAAACTGAGGCAAGAAGGCAAAAAACAAACACACAAATAAACAAAAACAAACAAACAAAAAAACCCACAGCTAACAAGTGGCCCAGCCAGAATTCGGACTTAGGTGCTCAGGCTTAAGTCTATTATTTTAACTACTAAGCTATGCTATGATTAATGTGTTCTGTTGCAAATCTGTGAAAATCTATTATTGTTTTCCCAGATTTGAACTGTGCACTCTGTGTAATGCCCCAGTCCATGTTTGAGTTGTAGGTACATTCAATGAATGTTTGTTTATGTAAGTGTTTAATGAAGAAGGAGTGAATAAGGACTGAGTTTGCCATACTTTGAAAAGACAGAAACAAAGACAAATCACACTGGTAGCCAGTGAGAGGCTGCTCTTCATTCAGAAATGCCAATGGGTCCTAGTATCTAAGGATAACCCATATGTAAGACCCAAAAGATATTCTTAAGATAATGCTTTGAATTTGAAATTTTAAATCTGAGAGAATTGTCTTCATTCACTCATTGCTCTTTACTAATAGTTTTTATTTTATTTTAATCATGATAAAATATATGTAACAAAATTTACCATCTTAAGTGTTTCTAAATATACAGTTCAGTGTTGTCAAATACATTCACATTGTTGTGCAACCAATTTATAGACCTTTTCATCTTGCAAAGCTGAAACTTTATATTCATTAAGCAACAATTCCCCATTCCCCTTCCTTCCAGCCCTGGAACCCACCATATTATGTTTATCCATTCATGTACCTATGGACCTTTAGTGTCATGCTTTCATCTTTTGGCTATTGTGAAAAATGCTGCTATAAACATAGGTATACAAATATCTCTCTGAGAACCTGATTTCAATTCTTTGGAGAATATACCCAGAAGTGGAATTGCTGGATCATATGCTAATTCAATTTTAATTTTTCAAGGAACCATCATACTTTTTCCTAATGGCTATACCATTTTGCATTCCTACAAGGGTTCCAGTTTCTCCACATCCTCACTAACCCTTGTTATTTGTTTCCTTTTTTCCTTTCTTTCTTTTTACAGTAGTCATTCTACTAGGTTTAAAGTATATCTCACTGTAGTTTTGATTTGTGACTAGCTAATAATTAGTGATGGTGAACATCTTTTCATGTCCTTGTTGACCATTTGAATATCTTCTTTGGAGAAATGTCTATTCAAGTCATTTACTCATTTTTTAAATCAAATGGTTTGTTTTTGTTGTTGTTGAGCTATAAGAGTTATTTATATAGTCTTCATTTTAAATATTTATCTGATATAGGATTCACAGATATTTTTCCTGTTCCATAAGTTGCCTTTTCACTGTTCATTGTGTCCTTTGATGCACAAAAGTTTTAAGTTTTTATGTTCTCTCATTTGTGTATCTTTATTTTGTTTCCTGTGTTTTTGCTGACGTATATGCCATTTGAGAACTTGGTAATGATGACTGTACAGATGACTACCTAGGGGCCCAATTATATGGCTAGGTGATTTTTAACCCTTTGCACTCGCTTGCTTTTTTCTTGAGTCCTTTATTCTACTCGGGATTTAATTTTTTAAATACCCCAGATTTTACAAAGCGTGGCAGTAGAATAAAAAACTGGAGTTTCTTTTCATACAAACTTATTTATTTGGATTTCTTTATATTTCAAATTATTGATACATTCAAATAGTAATTTGCACTTGACATCCTAGTGCAAAAGGTTAAAAAGACCTGAATTTCATCTATATCCACTTAGATTTTAACAATGAAATGCTATTTTGCATTTTATTTTTCCCTTCAAGATTGTCCTTTGTTACTTTCTCTCACCATCACCATCACCAGGTAGGATCAAGCCTAAACGGGCAGTCGGACATCCCTCTCACAATCCAGGACTGCTGGCTCCCAACTGCTCACCTGCCTGCCTTCCTGATTGCCCCTAACCGCTTCTGCCTGCCAGCCTGATTGATGCCTAACTGCTCCCCTGCCAGCCTGTTTGCTCCTAACTGCCCTCCCCTGCAGGCCTGGGTCCCCCGCAACAGCCCTTCCCTGCAGGCCCAGTCACCCCCAACTTCCCTCCTCTGCTGGCCTGGTCACCCCTAACTGCCCTCCCCTGCAGGATTGATCACCCCCAACTGCCCTCCCTTGCAAGCCTAGTCCCTCCCAACTGCCCTCCCTTGCTGGCCTGATCGCCCACAACTGCCCTCCCTTGCAGACCTGGTCCCTCCCAACTGCCCTTCCCTGCTGGCCATCTTGTGGTGGCCATCTTGTGTCCACATGGGGCAGTTATCTTTGACCACATGGGGGCAGCCATCTTGTGTGTTGGAGTGACAGTCAATTTTCATATTATCCTTTGATTAGATAGGATAGAAGCCTGGTGCACGGGTTGGGGCCAGCTGGTTTGACCTGAAGGGTGTCCCAGGTCAGGGTGGGAGTTCCCTTGGGGCGTGGGGCAGCCTTGGCGAGGAGCCTGTGGTAGTTTGCAGGCTGGCCACGCCTCTGGCAACCCAAGTGGAGGCCTGGTATCTGGGATTTATTTATCTTCTATAATTGAAACTTTTTAGCCTTGAACGGAGCCAAGCCTCCTGCTTGCTCCGTGGCCGCAGCCATTTTTGTTGGGATTTATTTATCTTCTATAATTGAAACTTTGTAGCCTTGAGCAGAGGCCTGGGCCCGCCAGGGCAGGTGGAAAGCTTGGCTTCCTCCATTGCCGGGGGCAACCCAAGCCTCCTGCTCTCTCCATTGCTGCAGCCATAGTTGGGTTAATTTGCATGCTCGCTCCTGATTGGCTGGTGGGCTTGGCTTTTGGGTGTAGCGGAGATACAGTCAATTTGCATATTACTCTTTTATTAGATAGGATTTTTTCTTTTCCATAAGGCAGCCAATGAAAAATTGTAAAGCTAATCATGGAATTTGGGGTGCTATTGGAATGTATAATGGCCAATGGTTACAGGAAGCCCTATAGCCTGTTTTGGTCCAGGTACTCTTCCTACTTCTAATCTGCTTGTGGGAGAAAAATGTCCAAAGGACAATATAAACAGGAAATAAGTTACTTTGTAATAACCTGGAGTTTTATCTGAAATTCTAAAGCTTGGCTCTCTGCTGAACTGAGCTGGAGCATGTGGTTTCAGCATATGGTAATGTTATAGATGGTCAAGGATACTTTTTTTGGCAACTCAATTCTATCATTAATAACTGAGAATCATACCTGATGCAGACAAACAGATGTATATATAATTATATGCATATTTTCATACATGCTTATATTATTTACAGAAAGGAAACTTAATTGAGTAGGTCATGATTGAGCTGAAATATGACTGGCTAAATGTCTCTACCTAGGAGGAAATTTGGAAGAAGAGCATTTCCATCAGAAAGAACAGAAAATTACAAGTGAAAAGGCTTTAAAGTGGGAATGTGCTTGGCACATTTAAGAAATAGAAGCAAGGCCAGTGAGTCTAATGATATGTTGGTGAGGATTCCAAGTTATATTTCTTCCTCCAGAGGGAAAAAGAGGAAAGGGTTGGATAAAGCATCGCCTGCTATATGATGAGAAGCTGAGAACTCCTGTTGACTTTGGAGACCTGCAGTTGGCAAGTAAGGAATTGGTCTTGTTTTTTTATCGTTAGTTCATATTATTCTTTACTATTAAAGTCTTTATTCATTCACTTACCAAGAAAATACCAAACACTTTCTACATTCCAGGCAGTGTTCAACATCTAGGCATTGGAGAAACTAAGATAAACAAGACAAATGCTTATGGTAGGGAGCTTACTGGTATGTTGTATGTTTGTGGGTGGGCCGTTTGATATCATTTTCTAATTATTGGCCATGTGACCTGAGGTAGATTATTTAACCTCTCTGTGTTTGAATATCTTCATCTATAAAAGGAGGAATTTATTGTAGATACTCCATGGAGTTGTGAAAATTGAGTTAATATATTGAAAGCATTTAAAATAGTGCCTCACACATAATAATCACAGTAATTATTATTAGTTATTATTGTTGTGTTTGTTTTCTAGAATGACATATAGGAAAGGTTTAATTTATTCATACTTTTAGGGAAGTTTAAAATAAAAAGTGAAGTTGAGTTCACTCTTCTATTTATTTAATAAATATGTATTGAGTACCACTGTGGTCAGATACCGTTTTTCTGCTTTTCACATACTCCCATCCTACTGCCTGTATTATCTTTGACATCATTATTCAGCTGTCAAACTTTAATATCTGCATCATCCTCTTTAATCTAACCTTCTTCAGTGGAGGGAAGAATTTAGATATTATAGACCTAAATTGAACAAATAACTTTTTAGGTACGATTGTGAATCATGATATCAAGGGTAATCTAGTCAGTGAGAGGAAAAATGCAAAAAGAATTTAAAAAAAAGAAAGATGATGAAACTCTTAGCCAACAGATGGAATATAAGAGAGATGAGAAATACAGGATGTCATAAAAAGAATTAAAATCATCAACAACTATGTATATTCCGTAAGCTTTCCATATTCATTTCATATTTTTACCTTCTAGCAATTTTCTAGTGCTGAAACACACCAAAGGGCCTGCAGTGATTGCTTTTGGTTGTATAATACATTAACAGAGAGCAGAACAGTGTAGCTTGCTTTCAAACCCAATATATACGTGAGTAGAAGGAGATGGTGGGATATAACCAGGGGCAGAATATATAGGACAGCTATTGGAGGAGAGAGAAAAGCAAATCTTGCAGAGAAAAAGGCAAATGGGGTGGGGTGAGATGGAGAGCATAATTGGCTGGAGTTGGGAGCATTGGCTTCAAGCAAGAAGGCTGGAGGGTCATTCTCTGGAATTTGAATTGTGTCCATGCAAGCACTTCTTTGCCATTTCTGGGTTTACATACTTGCCATTCTCTATCAGACTGTTGCATATCAAAGCAAAGATTTGACAGCAGAGAATTTATTGTCTTTGTGTAACCAGTAGTTTTCATTGTGGCTGGGATGTAAAAAACTTTTAGTAAATATATACTGAATTGATATATCAACTTATTTATCAATAAATCAAGTATTAAAATAAGTCTGTATGAAAAGGATTATACCCACTAGACTTAGCTTACAACTTGTTTAATATAGATGTGTTTAAAAATAAAGCCACCAAAATAAAAGGTCAATATATAATATGTGGTTACTGGAGTCAGGATAATGATTTATCATGTCAATATACTAATAGTCTTTCAATTTGTTCTACATATATTCAGTAATGGTGGTAGACAATTGCTTTTCTTGGTCACAAATTGCATATGGGATCATTTGGACCCTTTTCAACCATAGTCAGTATTGTGGAAATAGCAAAATGTTTTCATATTTTTAAGGATATTATTATATTTAAAACATTATTTGTGATGTTGAGGACTAGAAAACTATTTAGGAAGTTATAAAAACAAAATAAAAATGTCATTCCTTCCTGGTGAAAATCTCTATACCATCCATTTCTGATGTTTAGAAGCTCAGGTGAGGGCACTACTGTGTATCCCCTGACTCTGCTTGTGAAGTACAGAAAGACTTAATGGAGAGAATCCATTATTAGTGAGATTTAAGAAAATTTCTACTCAAGAGTGCTTTTTAAGAACCATTTACATTTCACCCATTATATATAGTTGCAAGTGGAAATCAGAGTTAAATGGCACTATTTATTCCAGTTGTATTTTAAAACCACTTATAGATGAGCACTTAGGTGGCTGGTTATCTTTTATATAGCTCTGCATAGATCACAGAATCTTTGAGGTGGAAATTGCTTATTTTACTATTACTCTTGTAATAGGAACTATATAGCTGTTTTAGTAAAAAGTAAAATGTGAAAAGCTAAGACAGACATACAGTATCTATCTAAAGAGTATATCATTTTGACTTTTATAATGCAGTAGATTGAATGAATAGGCTTTAATATTCAGTAATTTTATTTTGCAGTTATAGTTGATAGACGATATTATATTAACTTCAGGTGTACAACATATTGATTAGACATTTATATATCTTATGAAATTATCATTATTTCAATTTTGCCTTACTTTGCATGTGTAGACACAAATGGAAATCTCACAAAACCTTTCCAATATGATATTAATATTTTAATATCCCTTATTGAACCTAGAAACTGTTTTTGCGGTGACAACATCTTAATGGTCTTTCAAATATTTAACTTAAGGGTAGGATTTGGAAATAAGTAGCATTATCAGACTCAAAATGATACTATTTTATAAAAGTTTCTATGGAACATAATCTTAAATTAGTGGACTATGCTTGTGTTATACATTTATCCAGCCAATATTAATTGAGGGCCCACTATGTTCTAAGGAATGATATAAATGTGTATGAAAATAATTTAAAAATTTTGTGATACAGACTGATCCTACCTAATAATAGACAAATATGCAAATTGACCATACATCCGACACACCCACAAGCCACACCCACCATCCAATCAGAGCGAGTATGCAAATTAACCCATCCAAGATGGCTACAGCCACAGAGAGCAAGGTTTCCCAGGCAACAGAGGGAAACAAGCTTTCCGCCAGCCGTTGCAGGCCTAAGCCTCCACTCAAGCTACAAAGTTTCAATTATAGAAGGTAAACAAATTCAAACAGAAATGGCGGCAGAATGGAGCTTGAGAGAGCAGGCCAGGGTTGCCACCGGCAACAGGGGAAGCAAAGCTTTCCGCACACCCTGGCCGGGCCCACCCGCTTAAGGCAACAAAGTTTCAATTATAATCCCAACAGAAATGGCTGCCGCCACGGAGGGAGCCCCAGGCTTGGCTCCGCTCCAGGCTACAAAGTTTCAATTGTAGAAGGAAAATAAATTCCAGATACCAGGGCCTCCACTTGGGTTGCCAGGGGGCGTGGCCGGCCTGCAACCCACCACAGGCCCCTCTCTCAGGCCACCCCACGCCCCAAGGGAACCCCACCCTGATCAGGGACACCCTTTAGGGCAAACCAGCTGGCCCCCACCCCTGTACCAGGCCTCTATCCTATCTAATAAAAGAGTAATATGCAGATTGATCATCACTGCAACTCACAATATAGCTGCCCCATGTGGTCAAAGATCCTGCCCCCATGTGGACACAAGATGGCCAGCAGGAGAGGGCAGTTAGGAGTGACCAGGCCGGCAGAGGAGGGAAGCTGGGGGCAAACAGGCTGGCAGCGGAGTGGTTAGGGGGTGATCAGGCTGGCAGGCAGAAGCGGTTAGGGGCAATTAGGAAGGCAGGCAGGTGAGCAGTTGGGAGCCAGCAGTCCTGGATTGTGAGAGGGATGTCCGACTGCCCGTTTAGGCCCGATCCCACCAGGCTGGGCTGAGGGACAACCCCCTCTCCGTGCACAAATTTCGTGCACCAGGCTTCTAGTCTAAGAATAAAACAATATAGGATGTAACAAACATATAATTTCATATTTTATAATGATGAAACTACCTATAAGTTGAAAACACCATTTCTTTTTTTTTTCTTTTTTGCTGTTTTTGGGAGTAATTATACTCTTAAGTTAATGGTAGTAGTTCTCTCTTACTATGTTCATACTTAAATGCACCATGATATAATGACATATAGTTTTGATGACCTGATTACTAATAATACCTTCAATGGCATTGTCTGAGGCTAGCTGTCTGCTACATATTTTATTTTGCTATTGCAATAGCAACTAAATGTATGAGTGCTTGTCCTAGCCTAGAAATCATTAATTAAGAAACTGAAGTCCAATTTATTTAAAAATCAATTATTAGAATAAGCTTATATTTAACATGAAGTTATTTAAATGTTCCATGCAAATTAAGTGATGGTCCAGTAAATATTTTTTGAAAATCATGTCCACTACATCACATCCTTTGAAAAATGTATACTATGGGAGTGCCTTTGCATCTAGAAGCAGACAATTAGATATTTTTACATATAACCATATTATTTTTTATTTTATTCTGCTGTATCACACTAACCTAAATCTAAGCTGGAAGTCTGTCCAGATCTGGTTTGGATGACTGGTTATATAGATAATAGAAAAATATAGGAGCTAAGCATGCTTCTATGGTACATTTGTAGGCACCATTCAAGCTTCAGGTTTAAATTCTTCAATTTAGGTCAGCTAGCCAACAAGAATTCACCGAGTGGTCAGTCATGACTGCGACCCATACTAGACTGTGTATATAGAAGTCAAAGAAAAAATAAATTAGCTATTATCAGCAAATAAAAAGGCATAAGTTTAAGAGTTTTCATTAATGTTGAAGAGACTAGACTAATTTTAAAATATCTTTAAATTTTGGCCAGGAAATTTTGTTGCTAGTCAGCACTGTAGCTAGCTAGGCCAGTTGCAAGAACATTTCCTAGTTAGGTCAGAATAATAAGGTGCACTATAGCATTTTGCTGGGTTCAGTAGAATTCAGATTAAGGCAAGTGTCTGGCACCATAATAATGGAAGTCACATAAATAAGTAAGTAAGTAAGTAAATGGTGTCACAGAATAGTGAGAAATAGGGCTCTTCCCTTTGGATAGGTAGACTAAGTGGCTACAGTCCTTCGGTACCTTGGAGAGCTCTCAATAATCTTTAACTTTGGTTTTGTGTAAGGTTCTACTAAGGTTTTTGTTTGTGTGTTTGTTTGCTCTCCTAGACTTAGGCCTACTTGATTAGTTCTATCATTATGGTAGAACAAAACATGGTTAATGCAGCTATACTCCAGTTGCTGTGAGTAGACTGCATGGTGCTAGGATATCAACTTCATCCTACTAAAATCTTTTGGCCCTCACACTGGATCCTAGACAATAGTTTTGGATTCCTCAAAGGTTTCTATGTACGGAGGAAGTCCAGTAAGCTTATCAGAGGCTCACAAGGTTGGCACACATTCTTTCTAGGAAAGGATCATGTTTTTGGCTCAGATAGGAGTAGTGTTTGTTGCCAAGGACACAGTGGTATATACTCAGTTCCAATTAGTGGTAGAGACAATAAACACTGTTAGGGTTCAGAGAAGGAAGTTGTTAGTAAGGGCTATAGAACCTTTGAAAGACTCCACGAAATAGTTGGCCCAGTAGTAATGAAGGGTTCAGACAAGCTGGGATAAGAGAGGAGGAATTCCTGGTGGAGAAAATGGTTAACATCAACATTCCATTGATTTCTGGGGAAGACAAATACAAGACAAAGTCTTTATTTTAAATAGCCTATAGTCCACCTGAGGGAGAAAAGAAACATACAAGCATAAAACAATATTAAATAATTGATAGTTATGTAGCAAAAGATTAAGAGTATAAATTGACAGTGATGCTTTAGAGATAGAGTCTTAAGAAGAAAGGATAAATGTTGGATAGGGATGATTAGGGTAGTGTTGTAGAGATTTATCTCCTGATCTGAGTCACTATTTTCTGCTTCTTATATAATTACTTTATACGTGTACTTTGTGTCTGTAACTGAAGGACTTACTCCAGGAAGACATGCCTATAAAATAAAGGAAAAAACTTGTATACAGGAAGATCTGAGTGATATTTTTATCATCCCTTCTGGGGGTATTTCAGCCTGAGATCTAATTTTTAGCTCTTGAGCTGCCTACCACTACTGTTCATGCTTCTTCCTGCCTCTTGACTTTTGGATTCTCCAATCCGAGAGACTCTCCATACAAGTGTGCTCCATTAATGTGGAGTAGAGATGCTTGCCCTTGCAAAGAGTCCTAGAGGACAAAAAATATTCAATAATGGCTACAAATACTATATAAACACTATTTCAATAATATTCCATTAGATCTTTCACCAAGGCATTTTCAGAATGTCTCTAAAAATATAAATCTAATTTCTCAATATCTTGGCATTAGAAATACTGCAAAGGTTGCCTCATTTACTCCTTACCCAATCAGGTAGCCATTCGACCTGTATCACATCTCTGAGAGCTGTGTAAAACAAAACAAAAAATATATATATATAAATCCTCACCAGAAGGTTACAATTCTGAAAATGAATTTTAATTACCAAGAGCATTTGGTCAATATTGGCTTATAGAAAACATATAGATACATGTCTAGTTTTTTTTTTTCCCAATAGATTTTTAGAGGAGAAGAAGGGAGAGGGAGAGAGAGAGAGAAACGTAGATGTGAGTAAAACATCAATCAATTACCTCCTACATGCTCCCTACTGGGAATCAAGCCCACAACCTGGGCATGTGTTCTGATCAGGAATCGAACAGGCAACCTTTTGGTGCACAGGATGATATCCAACCAACTGAGCCACACCAGCCAGGGCTAGGGTTTTTTGTTTATTTGTTTGTTTTTTAAGGAGCCTAAGAGATGCCCTGGAAGTATCAATGACTTTTTTTTTCTCAATGCTTTAACATATACAGTAGAAGGGGCAATGGATGTGATAGGACTCGTGGCTACAATTTCTGCTTTGACCCAATCTGGTTTTGGAACTTGGGTAAATAATCAGTCTCACTCAGCATAGAGCTTGGGCTTGATATCAACGTTCCTTTCTAGATCTAGCTAACATTGTCTCATATCTTCTAGTATTCCCATATATGGCCCTAATTAGTAGAGGTTTATAGGATGATAGCACAGCTTTGAGACTAAGCTCTCAAATTTTGGAGTTAGGCAATTTGAGTATACATCTCAGTTCTGCTATCTATCATACCAAGAGAAAAGGTACTTAACTTCTCAATGTCTTTGTTTCCTGGAATGTAAAATGGGGTCAATAGCATTTAAGATGGTTGTTATAATTTTACAAGTTAATACATAAAAAGTGCTTAGGATCCTGACTAGCACATAATAATTCCTACTTGTTTGCTGTTATTGATATTGTATAAAGCACTCAGATAGTGCCTGGCATATAGTGTGTACTCAGAAAAGTATTAGCTGTTATTCGTATTGCCAGAAAATCCATTCCCATTTCTGTAAGCAGTATTTCAGGCTTTGTCCACAGCAAAACAAAACAAAAACAAACAAACAAACAACCAGATGAGAGATAGCCTCTTAAGACAGATCTATGTTCTTCACTTTAACAAAGAAACCAACAAAATTTCTTGGGCAAATTGCCTCCTGAGGAAGGGTACACACTTTGCTTTATGATGTCATGACATATGCCTGTAAAGGACTATTATACAATAGTAATAAACTTGCTTTTTGCTTTTTCAGCTGCAACCAAGGATTGATTTGAGTAATGCTATTATTTTGTGCTCCAATGTTACTGTGAAAATGCATATTCAAATTCTTGGCCTTTATTTTACCTATTACCTTGAATCACTTTCCTTACTAGTATAAAAACCCAATAAAATTTGAAAATATATGATTAAATGGGGAGATTGCTCTAAATTGGTAGAATATAACTTAATACAAAATAGTTTGAGTAGAAATATGTTGAGATAAATGTGATTTATATTACAAATACTTTAGAGCAAACATTTTTTCAGCTTATAACTGTTCAGATGTTTTTGATTAGAAGGTGAGAGATGAAGAGTCTATGAACTCATCTTTTCTAAATTAAGACAACCCCAATATTGATTCTCATACAGTATCTAATCTAATAATAGACAAATATGCAAATTGACCGCACCTTCGCTACGCCCAAGCCACGCCCACCAGCCAAGCCACGCCCACCAGCCAATCAGGATGAATATGCAAATTATCAAAACAAATATGGCGGCTAATTTGCATATCGCGACAGCATAGAAAGAAGCCAAGAGCTGCAGAAGGGAGCAAAGCTGCAGAGAAGCAAGCAAGCCGGGGGGAGGAGAAGGGAGGAGCGGAGGCGGGGTCGGAGGAGAAGGAAGTTGAGCAGGCGGGGCCGGGGGAGAAGGGGCGGGGCCGGGGGAGAAGGGAGCAGCGGAGGCGGGGCCAGGGGAGAAGGGAGGAGCAGAGGCGGGGCCGGGGGAGAAGGAAGTTGAGCAGGCGGGGCCGGGGGAGAAGGGGCGGGGCCAGGGGAGAAGGGAGGAGCGGAGGCGGGGCCAGGGGAGAAGGGAGGAGCAGAGGCGGGGCCAGGGGAGAAGGGAGGAGCGGAGGCGGGGCCAGGGGAGAAGGGAGGAGCGGAGGCGGGGCCAGGGGAGAAGGGAGGAGCGGAGGCGGGGCCAGGGGAGAAGGGAGGAGCGGAGGCAGGGCCGGGGGAGAAGGGAAAAACAGGCGGGCTGGCAGAGAAGGCAGGCCGGGGGAGAAGGGAGGAGCGGAGGCGGGGCCGGGGGAGAAGGGAGGAGCGGAGGCCGGGCCGGGGGAGAAGGGAGGAGCGGAGGTGGGGCCGGGGGAGAAGGAAGGAGCGGAGGCGGGGAAGGGAAAAACAGGCGGGCTGGCAGAGAAGGTGGGCCGGGGGAGAAGGGAGGAGCGGAGGCGGGGCCAGGGAAGAAGGAAGGAGAGCAGGCTGGCGGAGAAGTTACAAAAGCAGGGGGGCTGGTGGAGATTGCGGGGCGGGGACAAGGGAGGAGAGCAGGCAGGGTGGGGTAGAGTGCAGCAGGAAACCCTATTGCAGGATTTTTCCTGCAACGGGAACGCTAGTTTATGAATATTTTTACTTTTATGATATTAATTATAATTCATATGTTACTATAATAATCAGCTCTATGGACAAAAATGTAATCATCATAATATAATGAAATTAGTTCCCTACATCTAAACATAGAATCATGGAATATTTTAACCATTAACTTTATGATATTTTGATTTTATAATCTTAAGTTGGAAGTGACCAGATTCTGTTTCTCATTCAGTGATCATAATGATAAAATCATATTTGCTTGATATACAAAAGTACTTATAACCAGCATTCCTTTTGTTGCTCATCAGAAATTATTATCATTAATTCTAGAAGACTCTGAGGTATTAAATGACATATTGAAGTGTAGCAGCAAAATTGGTATCTAAATCTGGACTTCTGATGCCATATTCTATATTTGCAGATATTTAAAATAAATAGACAAATATAGTTGACTAGAGGCCCGGTGCACAAAATTCGTGCACGGGGGTGTGTGTCCCTCAGCCCAGCCTGCACCCTCTCCAATATGGGACCCCTCGAGGGATGTCTGACTGCCTGGGCATCCGGACATCCCTCTCACAATCCAGGACTGCTGGCTCCCAACTGCTCGCCTGCCTGCCTTCCTGATTGCCCCTAACCACTTCTGCCTGCCAGCCTGATCACCCCCTAACCACTCCCCTGACAGCCTGATTAATGCCTAACTGCTCCCCTGCCAGCCTGATTGCCCCTAACTGCCCTCCCCTGCAGGCCTGGTCACCCCTAACTTCCCTCCCCTGCAGGCCTGGTTACCCCTAACTGCCCTCCCCTGCAGGCCTTTTTCCCCCCTACTGCTCTCCCCTGCAGGCCTGAGTCATCCCCCCCCCCCCAACTGCCCTTCCCTGCAGGCCTGGTCGCCCCCAACTTCCCTCCTCTGCCGGCCTGGTCACCCTTAACTGCCCTCCCCTGCAGGCTTGATTGCCCCAACTGCCCTCCCTTGAAGGCTTGGTCCCTCCCAACTGCCCCCCCCTGCTGGCCATCTTGTGGTGGCCATCTTGTGTGTTGGAGTGACAATCAATTTGCATATTAATCTTTTATTAGATAGGATAGAGGCCTGGTGCATGGGTGGGGGCTGGCTGGTTTGCCCTGAAGGGTGTCCTGGATCAGGGTGGGTTTTCCCTTGGGGCATGAGGTGGCCTGGGCGAGGGGCCTGTGGTGGTTTGCAGGCCAGCTACACCCCCCAGTTACCCAAGCGGAGGCCCTGGTATCTGGGATTTATTTATCTTCTATAATTGAAACTTTGTAGCCTTGAACAGAGGCCAGGGAGGCCAGGGCGGGCAGAAAGCTTGGCTTCCTCCATCGCCGGGGGCAACCCAAGCCTCCTGCTCTCTCCAGCTCCATGGCTGCCGCCACTTTTGTTGGGATTTATTTATCTTCTATAATTGAAACTTTGTAGCCTTAAGTGGAGTCCAGGGCCGATCAGGGTGTGCGAGAAGCTTGGCTTCCTCCATTGCCGGGGAAACCAAGCCTCCTGCTCCCTCCATGGCTGCAGACATCTTGATTGGGTTAATTTGCATACTCACTCCTGATTGGCTGGTGGGCATGGCTTGTGGGTGTAGTGGAGGTATGGTCAATTTGCGTATTACTCTTTTATTAGATAGCATAAGAGAATAGTACATGGAGTATAACACTCTTTCACCATGGATTAATAAAATAAGAATTAATATCTTTTCTTCTTTACTCTTATCTGGCATTTCTTTTCAGAGAAGGGCAATAGAAAGAGTGAGGCATCAAGGAGACATTGTCAAGGAGGTAAACTGATTTATAGCCAGTAAAATGGTTTAGCCAAAAGTAAAGCTATCTCCCATTGGTACACCTTTGGTGAGGTACAACCAAAATATAAAATCAAATTCATATTTTTTAAATTGACTAATCTTTGGAATTTATAATATAGAAGAAATATCATATATTTAAGTGACCCATATATTTGTGTGTGTGTGTGTGTGTGTGTGTGTGCCTATTATTCCAGAATTGGGCTGCAGCCTAGCAGTTGTTTTTATTTTTAATTATTGATCAGCTGCCTGTAAGGTTCATTTTCTATTAATGTGGAGGTAGAATTGTTTTTCCTTCCTCTTTAGTTCTTGATGAACCCCATATGGTTCTGGCACTCACAGCTCTTCAATAATTCAAGCTTATCATGGGGGAAAAAGTCAAGTTTTAAAAACTTAGATTAGTGGTTCTCAAAGATTTTCTTTTTCCACATTAGCAGTAGAACTATTTCTTCAAGTTAAATTATAAAATTATAATCTGGACTCAAACTTTTAACATAAATTTTAAGCTGCACTGCTTGGTTTGCATATGAAAAGGATTATTACTCCATTGTCCCTTAACTTTTACTCTCTCTGTGGTGCCCCAGAGGTTGCTCCTTAAAAGCGTGAGCGTTCTGTTGAACAGAATTTGAAATATTTGAAGTAGATGGTACAACCATCAGTTAGACAGAATGTAGCTCTGGTTCAGGACTGCAACAGATGAAATCTAGGTTTAGACCATGGCCTCACCGCCAACTAGCCTTGTTAGCATGAGCGGGTAGTACAAGTTTCTCTAAATGTTGTTTATTTCCCAGGAAAAAAAAAAAGGGGGGGGGGGAGGATAATATGATGCCTACCTTATAAAACTATTCTGAGAATTTAAGTAATACATATAGGGTAATAGGCGCATATAATTACTGATACCAATATTTAATAATCTCTTTTAAGACATACTTTACAATGATTCAGTGTTGGCAGTATAATGAAGCAGTAGAGATAATTGTACTCACAATAAGTATGACCTTCTTCATGAGAGACCTGAATGTTTCAAATTCTAATCCTGAGATGCTGTGGTTTTTGTTCTTTTTTTTTTTAACTCTAAGATTCGTGTATAGACATATATATAAAATGCACCCATTTTGAATAATAAATTATAAAGTGTCATGTAAGATGCTGAATTGGTGAAAATCCTTATGATACTGTCCATTTTCTTTGATGGTATGTACACATATTTAAAATAATTTCACAAGGGCAGGATGGCCTATCTGATCTTTCCATGTGCAAATAGACTATTATTAGGGTACAGTTTCTTAAGTAGAGGTTTATGTGCCATAGTACCATTTATTCAACCCTCATTAAAGAATCTCTTTTGCTTTTGGTCTTTCCTTCTTCCTTTCCTGTCTTTGCTTCCTCCCTGGTTTCTACTCTGTGCCAAACACTGTTTTAATTATGAACTAAAATATACAATGGTTGTCACAATCTAAGAGGTCACTTTAACCTCAACAGTATGCAACTAAACTATTCAGCAAAAATATCATTCATCTAGAAGAATGCCTCCTACAGGACAATATGGACAGAGCGGTGCCATAATAACTTTAATCCCACTCGTTCTGCATCCACTAAACCAGTGGTCGGCAAACCGCGGCTCGCGAGCCACATGTGGCTCTTTGGCCTCTTGAGTGTGGCTCTTCCACAAAATACCACGTGCGGGCACGCACGTACAGTGTGATTGAAACTTCGTGGCCCATGCGCAGAAGTTGGTTTTTGGCCTGAGCGATTCTATTTTGAAGAAGTGGCATTAGAACATTCAAGGGGCCAAAGACCCGCATGTGGCTCGCGAGCTGCAGTTTGCCGACCACTGCACTAAACCATCCTGCTTCCCATGGCCTCTGTCACCCCGTACCTGGCCCAGGCTCTCCTTGCTTGTCCTGCCATGCTGCCCACTGGCTTCTTTGAGAGTTGCATTCAACTCCAAGTTTTTGCCTGTTTATCACTAACTTCTGGGCCTACTGCGTACTGTTCTTTAATTTACTGGATGCATGAAGAGGTCTCTTCTAAAAATATGCTTGCCTCTGGGAAGTAGTATACTTGAGGGTATACTTTGATTTTTAGTTACAGCCATAGCTGGAATATGTTAGCAGCCAGCTGAAAGCAAACCTAACTCAGGAAAAATGCCAGAGAGCACGTAGATGTGCCAAATGAGAAGACAAAAGCTCCAAAACCTAAAAACATGGGAGGAGCAGAAGAAGAGGCTGGAAGTAAATTTTCTTTTTTTGTAATTTTGCCTTAAGCTTTCCATTCGAATCATCTTGTGCTGTTAATATTAGACTTTTGGTTAATTAGCATTTCAAAAAGATAGAGACAATGATTCTGTGATTCACCCACTCCAATGAATGACAGCTTGACTAGCCCAGTAACACAGGTCCCAGCCCCACCCCTCCACTAGGCTGCTCAGAATTCTTTCCCCTAATCTTGATCTTTCTGTGCTTCATTGTTATTCCTTGTTATTAGTTAATTTTACTGAATTCTAATCTGTTTTCCTAATCTTTCTATCTCTATGTCTATATTTCTCTCTCCTCTTTTGTGAGTCAGCTTCTCTCTTCTTTTTCTGTTTTGCATACCCTTAACTTGTATCTGTATGTGCCATCCATATTGAATTGTGTGTTTAAAATATCAACAGTGGTTATGTCATCAAGATTTATAAGCCCTAGTTTTTTCCTTAAATAAAAAGTGTGTTGAAAACTTTAAATTTCATGTTTCAAAGGAGAGAAAAGGGTTTTTTTTTTCTTTTTTTACTTTGGATTCTAAATCAGAATATTTCAGTAGAAGAAGAATCATCAGCCCCAATTTGATTTCTTATTTTAGTGTAACTGGGTAATACATTTCATTTGTACATGATATCATAGAATATTTCTGGGTTGCCTAATACTCTAGTTTCATGCCACAAAGTTTTATGAATTGGCTTAACTACAGAAACTATTCCCTAAAACATATACCAAACATTAAAAGGTTAGAAAAGGGGAAAAGGTGTCCAGACACTGAACAATTTTGTACACACTTCAGACTGTAAATCCACTGAACTCACTATCTTTGTTCTTTTTCCTTCAGTGCTTTGGAAGACCCCTTAGCATTTCAAGGAACTCATGCTGTATGTGCTGAATATTGGAAGCGATCATATTTCTGTTTTATTTCTACCCCTGTTCAGCTCCATCTGCTCTAGCTTTTCCTCTTTGGTCCTGAAGATTTTATCTTACCATTCACTTTCTCCCAGGATGCCCTTCAACTGGTCTGATATTTTTATTTCCCTTTGCTAAAGCATCCATTCCCCCTCCAGTTGATATATTGAGGCAGGGGGATTATCTTTTTTTCTTTCAGGTCCTTATCCTATATCTCTCTTATCAGGTATCTTGTCTCTGCTAGAGAAGAGCTTCTAAATCTATCTGAGTCCATTGGCCCTCTTTGCATTTTAGTCCTCTAATACTTCTTTCCATATACTCTTATTATACGTAGTTTGGATAACTTTCTGGTGTCAACTGCAAAAATGGGCTAACCTAAAATACAAATTTTTGTTTAATTAAATGTTGAAATTATTTTTAATAAAAATATTTTTAAATTGTAGTAAAAATTGTTTATGGAAGGTATTTTTATCATTGGGTCAAAGATTGTGTGTGAATCAGAAAAAAAAAATGTTACCTAAGTCTAAACTGCATGGCAAATCAGAAACAGAAGAGATTAATTAAATAAAATGCTTTAAAGAGCTTTTCTAAGAATTTGAAGGATTTATACAATTTGGATAGAAAAAAATTGGGGAGGGTCTCCAGAAGCTCAGAACTGCAAAAGTAAGGAGTCGTTGGGGGGTGGCATAAAACTGGTATATGCTGGTATAGTACAGGGCTAGAGTAAGATGTGCACAGTAGACAGAAGTAATTTCTTCAGTCATATATTTAAAAAATTATTGAATTGTTTTTGCATTGCGCCAGTCATTGTGGTAGGTTTTGGTGTTTCAGTGTTAATTAAAAACAGAAAACATAAAGTATACTACTATATAGGCTTTAATTGAATAATTATACAAAAACTTAATGATAAACCATTTAATACATGTTTTTCAGGGAAAGAACTTGGAGTCATGAAAGTATATAGCTAGGGGTCTTGATATCTAGAGAGTGGGATAGAGAAAGTTCCATGATGTAGTGACATTAACCTAAAATGTAAAGTGGGATTAAAGAGAAAATTCTTTTTGTCTTGCTTTGATAAGATTGGCAACCCAGTAGATAGAGAATAGTTGAAAATATAGAGGAAAGGAAGATGTCTGCAAGATTTTAGAGATGGTACAAATACGAAATGAAGTTGAATTTTAGGTGGGATTTCATTCATATTCTGGGTGGTGTTCTTAAGATTGTTTAGCAAATAAGCTCTTGGGCAGGGACTCAACAGGTGAAGGCATTGCTTTAAGAATTTGGTGCAATGGATTGTTGAATGATTAGAGTAGGAAAAGGCTAATCAAGTTAGATGAAAGATCGCTGCATATAAACAGGCGTAGAGTCATAAGATCATGAATCTTCAAGCTAGCTTAATGTCCATGTGAAAAATATCCTGTATGTGTTTTCAGTTTTTGTGACATCTTTTCACTCCTATTTTTTAAAAATGGAGTTGAGAGTGTGTATCTCAAGTAATATGTTCACTGAAATCTCTCCTATTCCCTCAGGAAGAGTTATAGCTTACTCCCCCAGAATCCCACAGAATTCTATTTCTAACTTTGTTAGCTCACATTCTGTGAAACAATTAATTATTTATGTTTTTGTTCCCTGAATAAAACTGTTAACTTCCCATGAGCTGGGAGAGTTATTTATTTTACATAGAGCACCTAACGAAATGTTTTAAAATAGTGGACACGGTGGATATTGTTATTTATTGATTGAGTGCCTAAATGAATAGTCAGCATCTGCATTTTCTATATTTTTCCACATGTAGCTTGTCTTGTTCTCTAACTTCTTAGTGTACCTTTATGTAAAAAACTTCATAATTTGGAAAGAGACAATACTTTTCTTGTTAAAATCAGTTGCAGGTTCAACAGACAAAAATGGATTACTTTTCAAGACACAGAAAGTGAGTGGTAATTGATTTATCAAACACTATATTTATTTAGTTTATAGTATGATGCATACGAAAATCATTTTCTGTTTTTTCATTCTTGGGGGCTGGTCTCAGAGGTCTACAAGATTGTTCAATCACTCACTCTGTCTATCTATCATCTATCATGATGTACATACACATACTTGAACTAAATAAACATGGATTTTAATCTTGTTGCCTTTAATTAGCTGTGACTCAGAAAAGCCATATAGTTACTGAGCCTCAGTTTATGCATCTAAAAATGGTGAATAATTTCTCCTGTCTTATGGAGTTTATAGCAAATTTAGAAATAATATCTATAAAGTATTTCATATTTTATGTACAGTGGCTATTATTTTGACATATTTTATGGTACTGTTGTTCTGTAGTTATAAATAGGCTTAAATAGTGATTGCTTTCCATAATTGACTTAATTATCATTTCTAATCAATTTTCCTAGGCATTTGGGAGGAAAGTCTGATTTCAGATATTGCCTCTTTAAGAATGGAGTTTGCGAGGATGAAGCTGAGATTCTGCATTTCTCTACCTCCATTGCCTATCCATACTGAACCCTTTAGGATGGAGGGTGGGATGGGTCCTCCTACTAAAGGAGGAGGACAGTGGCTGTTCCCAGGACCCTATGTCCTTCTTGAAGCCTTTTCAACCAGGATGACTTTTGTATTGGAAGAGTGCTTCCTGGTATTGGTTTGTGTCTATGCCCAACTCCTGACACATAAAATTGTTAACAGAGAGTTTGAGGACACTCAGGCCCACACTGTCATGGGATAGAAAAACAAGCACCCCTTTCTCTTAGAGGAATCACAGAATATCTTACAGTTATGCTTAATTCTGTGCACTTCCTTAGTCAGCAAGGAAAAGGAGGCTGGAGTCAAAAATGCATCTTTTTTTCCCCACTCCTCAAGAGAAAAGCTATGTAGAGGGAGTAGGCTGGATGCTATGATTCTTTACTGCATTAGGAAATTAAAATTTCAGGTGGCACTTCTCTTTGATAAGCTAGGTACGTATGGGGCAAGAAGTTGTTTTTGGCTTATCTTTTTAGTAAGAACAATATACTCAGGCACAGGGTGTTGGAAAATAAAGAAGAGGTAGAGGATTTGATGGAATGGATGGGAATAAAAACTATGCATTTCTAATAAAGCACAAAAATGTAATCCTGTAATGTCTGAGATTTTTGGATACAGTTTTAAGGAAGTAACTTTACTCAGGAAATACAATTTAAAAAATATTTTTATTGATTCTAGAGAGGAAGGGAAAGGGAGAGAGAGATAGAAACATCAATGTTGAGAATCATTGATTGGCTGTTTCCTGCACACCCCACACTGGGGATTGAGCCTGCAACCCAGGCTTGTGCCCTGACTGGGAATTGAACCACAACCTCCTGGTTCACAGCCCGACGACCCTCAAACACTGAGCCATGCTGACTAGGCAGGCAATACAATTTTTGATCAGAGAGAGCAAAGGTATAGAAGAGATTTTCAGTTTGGTCCTATTTTTAGGGAGGACCTTAGGTGTTGTCTTAGTAGCAATCATTTGGAAGTCAACATTAAGCTCTAGGTATTGAGCAAGGGGAGGGAGAGAAGGGGATCCTTTTAAAAAAGATGAAAAATACCTGTTCACTTGACAATTCTACTTCAGTTTTGATGTGCCTAATCTTCTTGGCTGAATGGTTCCATTTCTTTAAAAACTTCCAACCCATTTTTTTTTTCTGGAATTGGTAAGATTGGAAGTGGGTAAGATTTGGGAGCATCCTCAAAATGATTTGTTGAATAGAATAATTATTTCTCTAAAACATACTCATATTAACATTGTGCTTTAAACAAAAGGGTTGGGGTAGTTGTAGCTATTTGTTTCTTGGGAAGCCATGCTAAGCAAAAGAGCTTAGAGAGCATGATAGCCCAAAGATAAAGTGCTGGCTTACCTTCTATTTAGTAAAATATTGTTTAAATGACTCAATTCTAGTGCTTGGAATCTAAAATTTTTATCCAGTATTCACAGATGTGCAAAAATGTTCCAGCATTTCCCCAGTAGACAAATTGGTACTATTTTTGTACTGACAACACTCCTTGATATTGGTTTGTTCCAAATTATCATCCAAAGCCAACAATCATTAGTGTAGCCTCTGAAGCTTTTTGTCATTAAGTCTTACCAACCGCTCTCTCTCTTTCCTGCCTTCTTTTTCTCCAAACTTAAGACCCAGCTCTTTGCAGCTTCTACAACATGCTGTTTTTGCATGTGCTGTACCCAGTGCTTGGAACATTTCCACTTGCCTGGTCGATTGCAGGGTGAAGTCAGAGTTAGCTGTCTTTTTTATGTGCTCCAGTTATATTTCTGTGCTTTATAATAGCATTTATTACCACATATAATATGTTGTTTTCCTGCCCACCCCCCTCCTCTTGGTCATGAGTAAGATCATGTTTTAATTTTGCATCTATCTATCTATCTATCTATCTATCTATCTATCTATCTATCTATCATCTCATCAAATCTAACTTATGATTTGACACTGTGTCTGACTCAGTAGGTAACCAGTAGGTTGAAAGAATAAATTAATATGTGAATTTCAAGTGCTTTATATAATGAATATAGGATATGTGAATGTTAAGTGAATGTTTTAAAGGAGATACTTTTCTTTAGGAACAACAAATTTCTTAATTTTATTTTTAATACAAACATTTACAGAGATGTACAGGGTTTGATTAGCTATTTTCAAAGGAAATGTCATACATGGAGGTCACTAACCATGTAGAAAGTCCTTTCAACTGACTTCTGCTGATTACCCCCCAAATACCTTCAATTTAAATAAATATTAAAATTCCTTGGGTATATAGTAGAGTGATTCCATATAACACTTACATTAAAATAACTAAAAAGAAAGATGTTTTAATTTCAATATTCAGAGCCAAAATAGCATAGATACATTTTCTCTCTTTTTTAATTTATTTTTCCTGTTATCATTTATCCCCTCTATGCCCTCTCCCATGTCCACCATCCCTCTGCAATCACCACACTGTTGTCCATGAGCGCCCCCCCCCCTCTCTCTTTAGCATAGGTACATTTTCTTCATGTGTTTTCTCAGGAAAGAAAATGAGACTATTGCTACTTAATTCGTGATACATTTTAACATTGATAGACCCAGCATACCTTAATATTCTGATTCATTACTACACACATAATGGCAGTAATTCTTCTCATGTGTCTGAAATAGATTTTTGAGAGGTTTACTTACTGAATTTGAGGGACAGATTAATAAGTTAGGATGAAGTAGAAGGCATGGGCAGAGCTTGGAAAACAAAACTGTAGAGTACAACAAACTTGACTTCAAATCCGCAGTCCTTCACATTAATAGCCCTAGGATCTCGATTAAGTTACTTAACCTTCCTGAGCAATTCTGTCTCTCATCTGAAACAGGTTGGTAATGTTATCTAGTTCAAGTTGTTAGGAGGTTTGAAAGAGATAATGTCGGGAAAGCAAGCAGCCTAGTTCCCAGAACACAGCAAGTGCTCAATAAAACACCATTTTTCTTTGTTTTATTTCTTCCCTCTTCTTGAGTGGGTGTACTTGAGGTAGTGGCTTTTGAGTCAGACGATCCATATTTAACAAGACACTTCACTGGCATTGAAAAGTTTTTAATCTGTTGAAGGAAGAAAATTGTTATTAAAAAGACTGATTATTTTGTATTATCAAAAATAGATATAATTGTTAATATAAAAATAGATTGAATGGTGATTATAGTTAATAATACTGTATTATATGCTTCCAAGTTGCTAAGAGAGTAGTTCTTAAATGTTCTCACAAAAAGAATTGCTAATTATGTGACATGATGAAGGCGTTAGCTAACACTATAGTAGTAATCATTTTGCAATGAATTATAAGCATATCAAAGCAGCACACTGTACACATTAAACTAATACAATATTATGTGTCAATTATAACTCAATAAAACTGGGAAACTTGACTATCCAATGCCTATAAAAATTCTAAAAAGCATTGGTAGTATGAACCTAGCAAACAGTAAGTCAAATTGGAACTGTACTCTAGCAATGGTTATTTTCAGTGTAATCTATATGTTAATTATTTTATTACTGTGAATCTGGGATTATAAATATTCTGATGTAATTTTGAGGTTAGCCCTGTGTGTTGAGCTTTAAGAGGCCTCATAAAGGAAGAAAGGGGCCAGATGTATCAGTGTGCCTACTGTGAGTTCTAGTGCCTACTGAGTATCTACGTGTTAGTGCTTTTGGAATAAAATAAGTCTGAGCCCCAGCCCTTTAACAATAGCTCTTTAGAGCTTTTAGAAGAAGGAAAGAAAAAACGAAAATTCTTTTGAATTATTTGACCACAGAATGCAGTTATAAAATAAAGTGAAATGGAGACATCAACTAATTGGATTCGTTTCACTATTTCAGTCAATCTGTGTTGAATCTCTGAGTAGAACTGGTTGAGTGGCTTACATGACAACCCTCCAAATCAATGGAAAATTTCCCAAGCTCATGATGGTTAGGAAACAGAAGGCCTCTTTTAAAGGAGTGCAAAACTCAGCAGTTTGGGTTTCATTGAACTGGTTTAGTGGTTTCTACTTATATAACTTCCATATGGAGACTTAAGGGGGACATGGAAACTAAGCCTTCTTATTGCACTACCTGAGAGCAGCTGCTGTTTTAGGGATGTCTGTTTAAGTGGCCCAGAACCCTGAAGATTTTTCTTACCTGCCTTCCCCTGGATTTCTTTCCCAAAGACCAACAGAACTAATCAAACTTATGAAAACTTATTTCTAATGATAATGAGAGGAGGAAATCCAGCTTAATCTTCCTTTCAACGTTCAGAAGCTCTTGGAACTGTTTATTTAGCCTAAAAATCAGCAAAGTGCCAAACAGAATCAAAACCAAATGGGAAAAAAAAATGTTCTGTACTGAAACATGGGTAGTGCAGTATTTGCTTTTCTTTTGAATAGTCTAAAGGCAAATGAGGAAATCAGGTTGAGCATTATAAATTATAGGCAGCTAGGGATGATAATTAGCAAGGACTAAGGATATATTCTTGAGATTAAAAAACAACAACAATTGTCACTTGGTTATAGGAGGACATTGAGAATCATTTAGGATTGGCTAAGAATTATGCCAAGCTTTTTACATTCATTTTCTCATCTAATTTTCTCACCAGTTCTTTGGAGTAATGAATTAGAAAAATTCAGTTTTTTACCTCTTACAAAGGGAAAAATCCAGTTCTTTTCTACTATGAGCTTCTTCTCTGTGAGTCTCCTTTTCTATTCATACAAAACACTTTAGTTCTGATCACAAAATAAGTGGAGGTTCTTCACCAAGCAATTTTCCGTGACACTAGTTGGGTGTTCCACAGTTCAACTCAATTCTGACACTATCTACCTTGAGATAACATCAGATTCCACAGGTGAAGGGCTCAATACCCCAAGACTGCCCCTGCCAGTACCCAACAAATATACTTTATACACCAGTTGCAATCCCAGGTTGTCAAATGCATTTCAGACCAACTGGCTGTAGATTGGAGGGAGGTTTCAGCAACCTCTTCCTTAGGTTTGATTAATTCTTAGAGTGGCTCACAGAATTCAGAGAAACACTGACATTTATCAGTTTATTGTAAAAGGATATGGTAAAGGATTTAGATGAACATCAGATAGAAGAGATGCATAGGGCAAGGTATTTGTGAAGGAGGGCAGTTTCCTGCCCTGTTCAGGCATACAACTCTCTTAGCACCTCCATGTGTTCAACAACCTGGAAGCTCTGCAAACCCTGTACTTTGGGATTTTATGAACTCTTCATCAGGTAGGCATCATGGATTTTTAATTTCATTTTCAGCCCTCTTCCCTCTCTGGGGAATGGAAGGAGGGCAAGGCTAAAAAATAAAATGGGGTAAATATATATTTACTTTAAATTAGCAAAGAAACCACATTACATATTTGAAGAAAATAATGAAACCCGCAATATTCACAGAATTTAGGAAGAAAAATAAATCTCATTAAGCACAAACTAAGTGTATCACTATCTCAAGGTCCCATTAGCCATATTGCAAAATTGTTTGTACCCATTTTAATATCTCCCAGCACCAAAAATTATGACAGAGATGAAACCAGAGTAGAAAAAGAATTAGGAGAGAGTAGGATACATTCCAGGACCTTGGTTTTTGGTGGTATATTGAGGAATCATGTCTAATGAATAGTCAACATAGATTTAAACTATTCTTATTTTTTTCTTATCTGCACCGAATATTTTCAATTTTTTATCAAGAAGATTCTGAATTATCAAGAACTACATGTTTTTTTTACCTTAAGAATAGAGTAATGATTATAATTGCTAATAGTAAAGAGTGGGGAAGGCTGTCTTAATGAGGAAAGCATTTTGTAACATTGCTTCACAAAGAAATACTATCTCCTCCAGTATTTATTCTTTTCATATAGTGTTGAATCAAGTACTCCACAACATGTACATACAGTGGACTCAGGAATAGTCTTTAAGAACCAAAAAGCTTTAAAAAAAAAAAAGGCTTGCCCTAGCCGGTATTCTCAATGGTTAGAGCATTGGCCCACAAATCTAAGGGTCTTGAGTTTGATTCCCAGTCAAGGGCTCATACCTGGGCTGCAGGTTCAATCTTGGACCAGGTTGGGATGATTTTTTTTTTTCTCTCTCTCTTCTTGCCTCCCTTCCTTCCTTCTACTTTCTCTAAAAAAAAAAAAAAAAAAAAAAAAAAAATCAATGGAAAAAATATCTTCAGTGAGGATTAGTTAACAAGACAAAAGAGAACCAAAAGGCTTGGAACCTGTGGATCAATGTAAATAAATGTCTCTAAATTTTAATTAGATTTTTAAAATATCCAATTTCAGAACTATAAGCAGAATCAGGAGAGCACAACTAAGAATAAAGAGGATTTTGAGAATTGCTTTAGGTAGAGAATAGCACATTTTAGCCTTATAATATTAATTCTTATGATTGTATTTATATTTGTGAGACAGCTTGTCATTCTAGTGAGCAATGTGGCAAGATTTAGTGAAATACAAAATTTACGAAGCTTTCTATCTCTACTTCCAGAGATAGTCCAACGCTGGGATTAAGTGTAAGGACCCTGGAGCCTGAATGACTGAGTTGGACTCACAGCTTCACTGCTTACTGGTTGTACTTAACCTCTTTGTGCCTCAGTTTTAGCAACTGTTAAATAGGAATAATAACACTTACCTTACTGGGTCATTGCCTGGATTATAGGTGTCATTGGATAAAGGTCTTAGAAGCAATGCCTGGCACATAATAAAAAAGCATTCTATAGGTGTTTGTTATCATTTCTTTCCAAAGAGAAAAAACCAGAGTTTTTCTTAAAATGGACTAGAAGTACCTGTACAATTAGCCGGATTCTCAAACTTTATTGCTAGCCACGGTGCCAAGTATGTGAACTCCATATCAGAGTTTCCCAAACTGTATTCCATGTGGCTATTCTGAGATAATCTATGAGCAACAATAAGTTTTGAGCATAAATTTCCAAGTACTTCTATATCCTGAGACCCATACTTCCAAGTGATAAGCTCTAGAAATGATTGAGCAATAATCTTCCTCTCTGAAGAGATCAGGGAAAACTGTTGCTTCTGTGGGCTTTCACTGAACTGACTGAAATCTATGCTAAGACTTTGGCCTCACCTGCTTTGAGTGGTACAAGTTCAGGTCCTTTGAAGAGGCAGATTGTAAATGCCAATTAAATAAATTTCCAAAACCAGCTGTCCTACACGGCTAAAGAAAGTGTTGCTTGTTTATTTAGGGTTGGTGAACTTGTTAATAGCGATGATGGCCACCTGTGGGCATGAATAGGGCCAACAAGCTAAGCGACTGGTGTGTCATTTCCACAGGGTGTGCTCATCAATTCTGTTCTTCGGATAGTGACTGGAGTTGTCCTTTCAGATCATTGCCATTTTCAGACTTGCTTCTAGTATCCTCTTTTATTCATTGCATACAGCAATTTGTTCCTTAATTCAGGCAGAAAGCTCACAGTTCCCTCATTACTATTCCTCTTGCCCCATTCTCTGAACACAAGGTTTATGTGACTGCCATCATTGCTTCCCTTGGCTTTTGATCACTAAAATTCCCATTATCCAGGCATCACTTGTATTTGTGAGTAAACTTTTCCTTTTGAGCCACCCCCATACTCCAAGGCTTCTAGATGAGCCGTTTCCTGACAGCTAAGGAGCAATCAGCTCCACCATCCTCCTACATAACACTGAATAATCTTTTCTGCAGTCACTAACACAGACTCCCACGAGTGTACCCTCTTATACTTGGGGATGGTGGTGAGGGATCTTGACCAGATATTATCCAATTTGGGAGAGTAAAACAGTAGGACGTAGTATTCAATGTGCTTTTTAATAATTATCTGGAAGGCGTAATTAGCATGTTCAATATCACTTGTGCCACAAAGAAAATAGTCGAGGAGAAATAAACCATGGAATCTATGGATGTTTAGTGATAAAAGTAACAATATGATTCTCTAGGTCTGGTTCCTTTATTCTATAGTTGTGGTTGGTGAGGCCAACCAAAGTTAACTTGCTCAAGAGCCCACATTTAGTCAAAGAGTTGCAGAGACACTTCAGTAATCTGATCAAGCCTAGTGTTCTTCATTCTCAAACATTTCAAGCCTGATAACATGTTTGAAAATATCTAAACATGTTTTATACTGATTTCAGAGAGGAAGGGAGAGGGAGAGAGAGATAGAAACATCAATAATGAGAGAGAATTATTGATCAACTGCTTCCTACATGCCCCCTACTGGGGATCCAACCCACAACCCGGGCATGTACCCTGACCAGGAATTGAACTGGCCCGCCCCTGGTTCATAGGTTGATATTCAGCCACTGAGCTACATCGGCCAGGCTATCTGAACAGTTTTTACTCCGAGGCTACTTGAAGTAGCTTCCCTTTCACTTGATATATGTCAGAGGACTCACAGGAAGTCCACTCTTAACATATCAGTAAGTCAGTAATGAAATCAGTGAGGGAGTAAGAGTAGACTCCTTCATTTTTAAGTTTCAATGTTGGGGCAGAGAGGAGAAAAGTTCCCAAGTAATTGGCTCTTGGTCTTTCTTGAATCTGTCTACAATTGCTATAGTAATTGACTGGCCCACTGACTATGGAGCTTTTACTAGATTCTCCATATTTTATGTTTTAATTATTTTTTAAAAAATCAGTTATTTGTTATTTTGAGAGAGGAAAGATCATAAATCTAGGATTAGGAGATTCGGTTCTACTCCAAATTCTATTGTGAACCTGAAGCCTGATTATGAGCAAGTCAGTTCCCTATTCGTTGCCTGAAATTCAGTTATTAAAAATGGGAAGAGCTTTGAGTCCCTGAAAGTTATAACTAACTGTATTACATATATTTCTCTACATATATTCAGTTAAAGCATTTCATACATTTCCAGGAAGGACATGTATGATTGGAAGGACAAGGGCTGGAGTTTGGCATCTGTGTTTGTATTGTCAGCTGACAGGCTTTAAAATAGGAGTAGTATGGTTTGAACAGCAAAAAGATGATCCCAGGGTTTCTCACTAACTAATGAGAAGATGCTGAAGAGAATTTCTGAGTAAGGGCACCACGATATATTTGGAGGTTCTTTAACTAGGCCTCCATTTTATATGAAAAAATAAAAACTCATGTGATTAAAATGTAGCTGATTTTGTATTAAATTAGGATGTTAGCATATATTCTAAAACTGGATCATACAAGCTTGGATTTTCTAAATAATCCTTCAAGGGACTAGAGCAGGAAATTAGAGTTATAGGACCTGACTCAGGCTTATTTGCAACGTGGTCTTTTTGCAAGTATAAACATGGAAGGCACTGCAGTAGGTCTGGGGACCACTGATGCCAAAAACATGATTTTAGCATTTCTTTGCCCTATGTTTTCCACCATCATGTACCTCCTCAAATTGCTTTTTCCTTTTCTTTTGCAGAAATACAAATTGAATCCTGAGTGACTTTCTGCTTTAGAGATGGAAAAACATATTACATTTCCCATACTGATGCAGAGAATTAAAGAAAAGCAATGTGAAAAACCCACATAAAATATTTTAAAATACTCCTAAATGTATAACTTGAAAAGGATTGGGCAACAAAAAACACTCTTTTATGTAGGTCTTTTTTTCATTCAGTGCTTTGCCACAGACTTATGGAGATACATGTGTCCTCAACACAGGGCATTCATTGTCGCTTAATAAAACACTAAGCAACTTTAAATTTTGTTTCCATAAATCATATGCTCCATTGTAAATATAAGTTTACTTCAATATCAGTAGAAAAGTTATTGATTTTTAGTAATGACTTAGCTGCTCAGATGCTCTGTTGTACCAGGGGTCAGTGACAGGAACAGGGTTCTCTGCAGTATTGTAGCCATGACATTAGTGACATCACTTAGTGTAAATAGTATTTGCAACACTTGGGAAACAAAGCAGTGGCTTCTTTGCTTGACTCTGTGAGAACTTAATGAATACTAAGAGGTATGTAATTAACAGTATTGATTTCTCTACATATATTTAGCAATTTTATGTATATGCACCCACATATATACATAAAATGTTTTATTTAAATATTCCTACTAATGCATGATTCACAATGCTCTATGGACTCTGGGGATAAAGTTGTTCTTGTATTGCAAAGCCATGTTCTACTTTAAAAGCAATACTTTCAGATTGTATAGCATATGGACTCAACAGGGCCAAGAAAACCCACAACATTGGTTCTAGTCTGAGGTATACATTTGTAAAAAAAGATCCCTTCAGTTTTTTTCTTTCTGGAGCTTAGATACTAAAACTAATGAAGGGGTGGTGGTTAACTTGCAAGGATGTGTTAGTCTGTGGTGTTGGGAAGATCTGTGAGGGGAGCATCGTTATTACTATAGGAATGAACACTGCTCCTGTTATGGGTGCACAGAGGACAGACTGAACATTAAGGAATGGAAAAGCAATGGGAAGAGGGAGTGTCATCCAAGGAGAATGGGAGAAGCTACACATGAAGTATTTTATTGAGAAAAGAACAGCATGAAGTATGGCGGGGACCTAGATACTGAAAATTCCTAAAGGAAATGTGAAAAACAGTTACCACAACTTGGGTGGAGGCTGCAAAGAAAGGATTACTTTTCTATTTTGAAAAATTAAATTTTCTTCTAAAATAGACATATCCTGTCTGTTTGCTTTTGAATTCTGAAGTCTTTCTTAAAAATTAAATTTGGAAAACAAAATTAGGAAAATATTAAAGTTGGTTCTAGACTTTGCATTTGAATCCTGAGTTATTTTTTACCAGTCTTGAAATTTGGGGCAAGTTACTTGACCTTAAAACAGAGTATAAAATAATACCACCTCAAAATTATTTGGTTAGTATATGATATATCCAAATTCAAACCGCAGTCCATGGAGTGGACATTTCTAATGGGGGAAAAACAAATGGAATCTGGCATATAAATCACTCATTTTAGCATTTGAGAATAAAGAACGAGAGGGTTTCTCCCCTCCTCATATTCTCTTGGAAAAAGAGAATGACTTGTTCATGTTTGAAGACTGTAGACGTAGAAAACATTTATTATACACATGTAAATATAAAACTAGATGATAATTTGCAAGGGGAATGAATAAAATGCTATTAAAATGTTAATTTTGACTTTCAAAAAGATCTTAATGAGTTTAATTTTTATTCATTTGCTAACTTAGATAGTCAAAGTAAAACTTTATTTTAATCATCTCTTCATAAATATAAAAGTGTTATTTTTATAAAAAGATATATTTTCTAGAAATGTTTATCAGTAGATTAATATTATTCACATACTGTGGTGGAAATGGTGATATGCCATCCAAATACCCGCTCAAAAGAAAGACTTGCACCAGCTCCTGTTGGTTCATCCAAGATCATGCTCTTCCCATATCATCCCACTTTCAAAGCTGATGGAGGTTGGGGATAGAAAGCCATGTTCGTCCAATGTGGACCAACTCTGATGTCTGTGGGGTAATCAAGGCAGTGGGAAGGCCTGCATTGCAGCTCAAATTCTCCTTTTGCCAATTCTCTTGCCTTCCCCTCCCTTTCACAGGTGTTGAGGCCAAAAGTACTCCTTAGTAAACATCCTGCATGCTAACCTCCATCTTAGAGTCTGATTTCTGGAGAACCCAATCAGCATCATGAACTTCTTTCTACTGCACACAAATTCTCATATGGGTGCATAAAATTAAAAAGTCGGTTTTTACAGTTATGCGTGTCATCAAATCATCTACCCTATACTCTAGGAATTCACAATGGAAATTAACAGTTTGCATGTTTTTATATGCAGACCCTTAGCTGCTGAAGAGTTTTGAGGAAATGCTAATTACATTGATAGGGTTAAGGAGACTATGGCTTTCATCAGACCCACTCATATAAATGAGAAAGCTGGATCCCCAAGGGGTAAAAGGTCATGTTGTCACATTAGAGGTTGGAACACAAAGCAGGTTTACTACTTCTTCTTTAGCTTCCTGTGTTCAAAGACAAAATTTTCCATCTCTCTTCTCTCCTTCTTTCCTCCTCTGTTCCTTTAACCCAGTTTTTCCCCCCTGATATTCTTAAGCTGCATCTGTTTCCCAGAACTGTAGGAGTGTGGTGTGTGTAGGGACTTATATGAAGGGCCCATGTAGCTCTTGTAATGCTGTCAACTTGCAACTGTGCTTAAAATTGATCAAATTAGAGGGTGTTTTCTGGACCCCATAACACTAAGCAGTTCTCCATGATGAAATGAAGATTAGCCAGTCCTTCTTCCTTGGAGAACGCAGGAGGCAGGCTGAGGGACAGCTTCTTCATTTCACAGTCAGGACTCCACATTTGTATCTTCCCCCCATGAGCACAAGAATTGTTTTCAGCATTTCTTAGGAATTGCATTATATATTTATAATGTATTATTTCAGAGATTATTTTAGCCTTTACAGTGCAGAAAGACAATGTATTTACTGCTAAATATGTTCTAGAGGTATGGCCTGGATTTATTCTATATTTATCTCATATCTATTTATTTCTAAGTAGTTGAGGTTGGTTTATCTTTCCTCTGATGCCTTAACATTTTCATAATTATTTAATGTTGTACAAAATGCTTTTGCTTACTTATATACAGTAGAGGTTTGTTGAACAAATAATACTCTATCTAGTTAATATATTCAGGCACTAAAGAAGGGAGTTATGTCATAATCTTACTTAATTTAAACCTCACAGTAACACTATGAGGTAGACATTATCATCTTCATTGTCAGATAAGAAATCTAAGGCTCAGCAAGTTCAAGTTATGACAACTACTTACACTTGCTGTTTATGTCCCAGACATTCTCCAAGAGCTTTGTATATATTAATCATTTATTTCTCAGAATAACTTCATTTATTTTGTTTTATTTTTATGAAATTTATTGGGGTGACATTGGTTAATGAAATTATAGGGGTCTCCAGTGTACAATTCTATGATACATGATCTGTGTATTGCATTATACTGTATGTTTACCACCCAAAGTCAAATCTCCTTCTGTCACCATATATTGGACCCCCTTTACCCTTTACTACCCTTCTACCCCCCCTTCTCTATGTTAACCACCATACTATTGTCTGTGTCTATGAGTTGTTGTTTTTTTCTTGTTTGTTCATTTGTTGCTTTCAGTTTTATATCACACATATGAGTGAAATCATATGGTTCTGGACTTTTTCTATCTGACTTATTTCACTTAGCATGATATTCTCAAGATCCATCTGTGTTGTCACAAATGGCAGTATTACATCTTTTCTTATGGCTGAGTAGTATTCCATTGTATGTATGTACCACATCTTCTTTATCCAATCATCTATTGAGGGACACTTCGGTTATCTCCATGTCTTGGTCACTGTGAATAATACTGCACTGAACATAGGCATGCAAATACCTTTGCAAATAAATATTTTCATGTGCTGGGTGATATGGTAACTCTATTCTTAATTTTTTTTAGGAACCTCGATACTGTTTTCCATAGTGGCTGATTCAGTTTACATTCCTATCAGCAGTGAATAAGAACAACTCTATTTAAATATTCCCCATTATTATCACTGGTGTTTTATAGATGTAACCTGGCCAAGGTCCCATGGTAGGTAAATAGTGGGAGTGAGATTCAGCCTAGGTAGGGTGACTAACCATCTTGGTTTGTCCAGGAATGAGGGCCTTTACAAGACACGGGACTTTCAGTGTTAAAAACTGCAACATTCCTAGGCAAATTGGTCACACTAGATCCAGCTTGTCTGCTCAATTGCCCACACTCTTAAGCACTTAGCTCTTCTGTCTCTCAGATAGAGGGTGGTGGTGGATCCAGGGTTTGTTCTTTTTTGTTTGTTAGTTTTTGTCATTATTAAAAATTTATCTTTATTGTTGAAAGTATTACAGATATCTTCTTTGTTTCTTTTTTGTTTTGGCTTTTCTCCCATTGACCCCCTCCATCCAGCACCCACCCCTTCACAACACTATTGTCTGTGTCCATGGGCTATGCATATATACATGTAAGTTCCCTGATTAATCACTCCCCCCAACCACCACCCCCACCTTCCCTTTGAAACTCACCTGTTCAGGGTTTGAACCCTCCTGTGGAACTCTCAAGCCTGCCTCTGTTATTTCCAATTTATGACCATGGTACAAATATATTGTAAAAGTGAATCATGATTTGCTAAATTGAAATTTGTTAGGATAGGTAATCATATGCCAAGGCCTCTATTTGTCATTACTTTTATTTTTAACAGCTTTATTGATGGATTATTGATATATAAAAACAGCACATATTTAATGTACACACTTTGATGACTTTGGACATATTCATATGCCATCACTACAATTAAGGTCATAAACATATCCATCCCCTTCAAAAGTTTTCTTGTGCTTAGCCCTTTTTTAAAAACAAGTTATAGAGGTCTACTGCACAACATAGTATCTAGTTAAAAAGACTGTATTGTGCAATTTAAAAAAAAAAAGAGTTGTTAAGAGAGTAGATCTTATGTTATGATTCTTAATTGGCTTCATTTCATTTGACAGCAGGGCATTTATTTTTCTTATGCTTTATTTGTACCCAAGCCTACTCTCTATTTCCCATAAGTCACTATAGAGGCTTATAAGTCACTATAGAGGCTTAATATATATATGGTATCCCCCCAAAATGTATACATATGCTTTGAATAATTATAAAGGCAGTACTTATTAAAATATATTTCACTTTAAAATGGAGCTATCAGCTATTAAAGTGTATATTTTGGGGGGACACCCTGTATTTACAGGTACCTCTCAGCTTCCTCTTCTCTCATGCTTCCCCCTTAGGCCCCTCCTTTACTAGTGTTATTGTTTCTCCTACCCTGACTGCCTCATTTCATCCTGTGTCAATTTCATGGAACTGCGCTAGGATTTGAGAGAACAGAGAAATCAGTTTACACTAGTGTTGTCATGGACACCTCCATAGAGAAGATATGAATCAAACTGAGTGTTGAGTAGTGCAAACAATGTAGATGAGCATCATCAGTGAAATGATTTTGCTTTTGAAGGGACATTACAGACTAGAAATGTATTAAATTACTTTTTTTTTTATTCCATGACCTTAACCATATGCAACTTAACTACTGCCTGCCTTGATGAACTAGTTTTAAAGACTCTGTGTTTGAGGGTAGTGTGTCATAAATGCCTGTAGGCTCAGAGTGCTTGACTGTATTGGAAGTTGGTTGAGCATTAACAGGAGCACACATGCAACACGTACCAGGGAGTGACTTGGCTTGCACTTACCTTCTCTGAGCCTCAGCTGTCTTTTGGCTAACCACACATATCTAATAGAGTTGTTGTGAGGATAAAAATAGATCAAGCATTTATTAATAAAATAGCTAGTTTGGTGCCTGGCACATAATAGCTGTTATTAGTCTTAACCAAAGAATTATTATTCTGTTCATGGATAAAAACACATTAAAAACAACTGCTTTTGTGCTTTTTTCAATGCTCTGATGGAATAAAAAGTAGATGGAAATGGATGGCTGTTATTTGAACTCTAGGTCAGTACTAAGAAATTATTTTTAAACCCACCCCACTCTTTTCCTCTATAGCAATGCCTTTTTGTCTGGATTGGGATTTATGTAGCTGCTTTTCCTGGTGCCACAGTAATAAACATTTAAGAGCACCAGATATTTTCACTTTTTTAATGCATACTTTTTCCATATGAAATATGTGTTAGAATGCAGAACATGGACAATAGATGAAATTTTGAGATATAAAATAAATCATTAGAGCAAAGCCTGAAAAATATTTTGCATTTACATATGTGGATATGTTAGATTGTTGACAGTGAGGTTTTCAGGGAGTTTGTGGTCGAATATTTTGTCCACAAAAAGGTATCAGAAATGTTTCTTTGTTCAACATAGTTTGTATTCATGTTTCAACAGAGTTACTGCTTTTTGTCAATACAAATATGTGTTTCTTGTTCTGGTTATACTTCCCCTAGGTTAAAATAAGGGCAAAACTGGTTTTAAATGTATTTTTCCCATGGTGAATGCAACTTTATTACTTGGTTATATTTTATTTATTTTATTTGGTTATATTTTACTAGTGGCCCAGTGCATGGATTTATGCACATTGAAAGGAAATTAATTAGAAGAAATATTTTAATATCACTATTCGTTCTTGTTCTATAATAGAAGTGTCAACCAAATTCACAACTGACAATGACAGATAGAAATACACCCATGCGATTGGTGTCAGCAAGAGCTTTCTATGTATCACGCATGCTCAAGTCAACTTAGCCTTTTATAGATATAGAATAAACTTGCTTAATTAGACTTGCTTTCTGATTTAGCTAAACTTTTTCCAGCCCAGTGAAGCACCCCAACTTCTCTTTCAGGTAGTTGTCAGCAACACAGCAGTAAATATCAGCATGGAGCAGATTATTATTGTAGATCATGCAGGGAGAACAAAGGGTAAAATATTTAACTGCAGCAGTGTTTGACTATATTCTGCGCAGTGAGAAAACCTGAAGTCGTTTTCAAGGTCCACCATTTCTTACTTTTTTTCAGTTGGGTCAAGTTTCTAAACTTTCTAAATCTCCATTTTCTGGCTAATGAAAAGAAAATAGGATTCCACCAAGTCTCCTATCTACCTACTCCAGGACTTCTGTGAGGATCAAATGAGAGGAGGCACAGGAAAACACTTCACAGATATTTGGTTAAAGTGTGAAATGTTTCCTATAAAGCAAGCCGTGTTCCTGGGCTGAAGAAACTGCAAGGAGGCTAGTCATCACTAGGGAGAGGAAGCCAGGCATTGCTATGTGATGTAATTACCCAGACAGACCCTTAGCATATTAGCCTTTTATATATATAGACTAGAGGCCCAATACACGAAATTCGTGCAAGGGGCTCGGCCCTCACAGCTGTGGTGGCTTGCCTTGGCCCTTGCAGCCCCAGCTTTGTCTGGAAGGTGGTTCAGCTGTCTGGTCTAATTAGCATATTACACTTTTATTATTATAGATAATCAGATATGTAGGTGGTGCTTACTTTATATCTGCCATTGAAATTTTTTTTTCTGTTTCTTCTATAATATAATTAGCTTCAGGCTTATGGAAGGCAGTAAGAAACAGATACCTAGGGGAAATGAAGTAGAATTTTACATTTTAATTTAAATGCTATCTGCATGCAATTTTTTTTCAGACCCTTACATTACAGAGAAAGGTAAAGAGAGCCTGAGAGAAAATAAGAGAGTAAGAGAGAAGGCAAGAGAACAAGAGAGAGCTGTAAATATAGCCTTTCCCAGCCATGGCCAGGAAGCATGTGCCCTTGGAAGAATGGTCAGGGAGATGCAATGTCAGTGACCTTGAAGATGGAGGAAGGTGGCCATGAGTAGAGGAATGTAGGCAGCATATAAATGCTGAAAAAGATAAGGAAACGGATTCCCGAAGAACCTCCAGAAAGGCACACAGCCCTGCCAACATCTTGTTTTTAACCTAGTGAGACCTGTGTCAGACCTCTGACTTTCAGAACTGTAAGATAATAAATTTATATCATCTTAAGCACTAAATTTGTGGTAACTTATTATAGCAACAATAAAAATCTAATACAGCCACGAATTAGAAGTGTATTGTTTTTAATGTATATGTATTCACCTCTACCATGATCTGTTAATAATAATACTTAAATTGCCATCACCTACTCAAGGCAAATTGGTTTGTGGAAGCGCTCAGTTTGCTGCATCATGAGCATACATAGAGGGAACTATAGCCTTCGTTCAAGAAATATTTACAGAGCACTTGGTATATACCAGTCATTTTGCTAAGTGCTGGAGGTGCTGTAAAAAATAATAGCCATGTTCCCTCTTCTTACAACATTATCACATTAGTTATGACTAGTTCTGCCCGTCTTTCCCCCCATTTTAGGTTGCACATTTCTGGAGAATAAGGGCTCACTCTTCTGTGCTTCTGCTCAGCATTGTCCCGGGATTATCGTGACTAAACAGTTTTTATTTTTTAGTATTTGGAAATCATTTTATTTATTTATTTATTTAAAATCTTTATTGTTGATGGTATTACATATGTCCCCTTTTTCCTCCTATTGACCCTTATAGCCTGCCCCTGTCCCCTGCCCCAGACCTCCACCACCCTATTTGTCTGTGTCCATGGGTTATGCATATATGCATACAAGTTTTTTGGTTGATCTCTTCCCACCCACCCATCTACCTCCACCTTCGTTCTCAGATTCAACAGTCTGTTCCATGTTTCTACAGTTTTTAAAGGACAGGAGTCTTTTTGGAAGCTAATACATATGTACTTAAGATTACATATAATATGTACTTTAAGAGATTCCATTATAATATGGAATCACGAGAGAGCTCATTTTATTTGGCTTTATCACACTGTTTATAAGATACTTCTTACAGTGGAATCCCTAAGAATTTAAAACCATTTTTGGCCCAAACAGTAGTGAGCAAGTAAAAAGCCCAAATAGAATTCCAAGTTGAGAGACACATTTGGAATCCAACCTTGACTTCAGACACAGTTTTTAAGTTGTTCTGCAAAATCCAAATCATAAATGACAGTTATGCCAAGATTAATTCTTTAACTGCTATAGTATAACATCCTATAGGAAAGCCAAAGGCTTTTTGATTCAGAAGGGGCCACAGCCAATAAATTTGATCTTGTGGTTCTCAGTCTGGCTTTATTTACCACTGTGTTCTGAGCTTTAGGACTAAATTTTGTAGGACTAATGGACATGAGACTTTCTCCAGTGTCCTTGACTACTACTTCTGACTCTTTAGGTATTATTTAGGCAAAAAGTAGGAAGAAAATATATGGAACCTAAAATTCTAAGAGTTTTCACATATTATAAAAATTCTTTTTATATTTGAAATATGTAATTCAGTAATTATAGTTTTCTTTGAAAGAACATTTAAAAATGATAAGCTTAAATAAAAAGTGCTCTTTTTGTGCTTTCCAATATTGTAGCCACTAGCCACATATGTAACTGTTGAGCACTTGAAATGTGGTTAGTCCAAATTGAGCTGTGACATAAGTATAAAAAATACACACCAGATTTTGAAGACTTGGCACAAAAGTACAAAAGAATGTAAATATCTCATAACAAATTTTGTATTGATTATATATTGAAAGGAGAATATTTTAGATATATTTGGCTAAGTAAAACGTATTATTAAAATTAATTTTACCTATATTTTTTAAAACTTGCTTTAATGTGGCCACCAGAAAATTTACAATTACATATGTGCTTTACTTTTAGGGCTCACATTATATGCTACTGGACAATTCTGTTTTAGATGATGTGTCATCTCAGTTCTAGGAAAATATAAGAAATCATGTTTGGATTCTTAAATGTGAAGTGTGAGGTCAGTGTCTCTTGCTTTGTGAGGTCTTTCTTTCTGAGAGTGGAAGAGGAGCAACCTTCTTGTAATGAGAGATGAATAGCTATAACAGACATAAGAGAAAGTTTAGAGCATCATTGATATGCCATCAAAAGAGTTAATCAAAACTGGGAGTGAGAAGTGGGCAGTGTATTCTATCAGTTGTGCTATCTAGATTATTTGTCTTTTTTTCAGGAAAGCTCTAGAACCCATCCCTTGACGATGAGAAAGAGCATGTTCATTCACTACATATAGATAAGATCTACAGCCTGAAATATGAATCCAGGAGAATGTGAAATGACAGATTTTAACCTTATTTGAATAGAGAGGGAAGCACTGGGTAGAATGGATTAAATATGGTGATTTCACACTGTCTTCAGATTTGATAGTGACTGAATTTATTGACAATGTAGCGTTTCTCGTTTTATTGCAATACTAGAGGCCCGCTGCCACCGCTTTGTCTGGAAGGTCGTCAGATCAATTAGCATATTACGCTTTTATTATTATAGATTATTATTATAGATTGTTATTAGAGCAGGGGAAGTGGTTATCCAAGTACCCATGCTTTCTATTGAAGGAACTAAATACCTGATGCCTCCTTAACATGGGTTCTGACTATCATCCCACTAAGAGTAATGACTGCCTAGTTTCATGAGGAAAAGGATGGGGACAGCAAAAAACATCTATAAAATGGGAGCAGGGGAAGGAGTTTGAATCAAAAAGTCTCTAACTCTGTTTAATTCTAAGATTCTTTTTCTTTCTTTTTGTTGTTGTTAATCCTCACTGGGGGATATTTTCCATTGATTTTTAGAGAGAGTGGAAGAGAGAGGGAAAGACAGAGAATCATCAATGTGAGAGAAACACATCAATTGGTTGCCTCCTGCATGATCCCTGACCAGGACTCTGACCAGGAGGAGCCTGCAACTGAGGTACGTGCCCTTGACTAGAATCAAACCTGGGACCTTTTGGTCTGCAGGCCAATACTCTATCCACTGAGCCAAACTGGCTAGGGCGGTTCTAAGATTTTTTTCAAGGCTTTGTTGCAGTGCTGTGAACTACACTCCTGTGGAATTTATTAAAAATGATGTTATGCCCATATAATCTGCTAAGTCTTATTATTTTATTTAAGCTAATACACCCAAGGAAACTGGGAGTTCTGTGTTAGCAAAAAGGAAGAGATTTTCAATATCCTCTTACTGCTTATGAGCATCTGTTTTAGAAGTTCTCAATTATCTCCAGGGAGAGAAGGACATAATAGTGACGTTTATACAGAAGCAATTGAAGTGATCACATTTGGTTCCCCAAATGGGTCTTTGCTTGTTTTAGGAGCAGAGGTAGGGGTTGCTCGTTAATCTATTAAAATTGCTAATATTCCATTTCCTGACCATGAAAAGGGATAATTTTGTCTGAGTAAGCAAACCCAAACACTGAACATCTTGGTTACAATGAACAGCAGGAGTTGCTCTGCATTTCTTTACAAAGTGCAATTTTCTACTCTACAGATAAGCTGTTGGGTGCTAATCACAGAAACTATGGTAGCTGTCACACCTAAATAAAATGGCATTCCACCCATTAGTGTCATAGAGAGTTTACAAACAATGGCTTTGAAAGATACAAGGGTGGGGAGGGGGGGGGGAGGGGGAGACAATGTAGAGATTCTCTGTAGCTCTCTTCCAAGAATTTAAATTGCTTTCAGATGTTAAAGGAAATCAGATTTGTTCTGCATGACTTCAGGTGGGTTAGGAAGAAGACATGATAAAGATGAAGGACATTTCTAAGTTTACCAAAAAGCTTCCTAACAAATAGTGGTAGCAGTGACATTGGTGGCAGTTGGAGGTTAGGTTCACCCATGAGAAAATGTGTTTAAACAGAGAATAGACAACCGTCTGTAAATCATGCCAGAATGGGATTCCTCCCTTAGTAGAAACCTTCAAAGACTCATTCATGTTAATATGTCTATGAAAAGCAATGACTGACTTGTGTTAATCGTTTTAGAAAAAGAAAGTTGCAGTACCTGGATTGAATTACTCTTTGCAAATCCAAAGGAAATGCACTTATGCATTTAAAGCTGTTGAGCATTTGTATGTCAATTCACATCCCCACTTCAGGGCAATGAAGGACATGTTTACTAGTGAGGATCTTCATTTTCCAGTCAAGAGCCCTTTAGATGAGAGAAGACTGTAGAGTATAGGTGTTTCTGCAGCCCTCCCACATACAGCAGCCTGGTAGTTGATAGTTCTGTGGCCTTTGCTAGTCTTTATTCTGACCTTATTAAAACATTAATTAGCAAAACCTTCATGAAGCTCCCTTGCACACAGATGCCTCATTGTAGATATGATTCATTTTGCACCCTAGTAGTTTTGCTCACTGAGGATATGAAAGAAAACAAACTTAACCTTTTGCACTCGGATGTCGAGTGTGACTCGACACGGTTAGCATCGGTAGCAGCTCTTTTTATACTCTTTGAATGTATCAATAATTTGAAATATAAAAAAATCCAAATAAATAAGTTTGTATGAAAAGAAACTCCAGTTTTTTATTCTACTGCCGCGCTTTGTAAAATCTGGGGTATTTAAAAAATTAAATCCCGAGTAGAATAAAGCAATCGAGAAAAAAGCAAGCGAGTGCAAAGGGTTAAAACCTTCACAAACTGTGAGGATGGCAATGTCTTTTCTCTAGTTTCTTATTAAGTTGGAATGACAAAAAGTTGGAACAAGCAGAGAAGGTGCAAATTATTTCAGTGGTTCTTAACCCTGGTTATCCTTTGGAATTTCTGAATATTAAAAAAAAAATTCAGGGTCTGGGCCTCATACTCAGAGATTTTTTAATTGGGCTAAAGTGGTTTCTGAGCTCTATTTTTTGTTGTTTGTTTGTTTTATAGCTCCTCCCAGATAATTCTAATATGCAGCCAAGATGGGGAAGCACTGGCCTTTCCTAACTTCTTTGCTTTCTTAGTGGGGATATTAGAACTCAGAGAGCAGTTTAAACTTTTGTTGTTGTTTGTGGCACACGTTGGAAAGCTATAAATTTGGACAACACATTTGAGGGAACTGAAACTACTATAAACCACAAAGTGCAACACACTTAGTGCTGCAGTATGATGATGGCTCACAGTGTCTACAAAAGCCTGCCTCGTTACTGTATGGGTGATCCATCAGCTTCGTAAACAACTCTTTTACTGTCCTAACCGTGCGCTCTTACGTACTCACAGTCAACATTCTAGAAGGTTTTCCAAATTTGTGATCTTTGTTGCCAGTTCCTTGTTTGCTTCTAATTGCAACAAGCTTAAGGTGACCAGATTTTAACATTGGTAAAGCGGGACACCATTGACCGGGGGGTGGTTCTTGATTAAAAATTTGGTCTATATGGAGCAACAAAAATTTTCATAGAACGCAAAAATAGTATTGTAATATATTTTTTAAAATTTCAACATAAGTACAATTTACAAATATAATAAATAAAAAATTATGTATAGTATTATTTTATTCTTTGGCATATTTCTCATTTGAGTGAATTTTTTTTAGTAGATTGCTGTCGTTGTTTAAAAGGTCATGAATTTGCCATAATGTAAGCCGTAAGTGTCACTTTCAAGGCCGGCACTAGACTTTTTGCCGCCACTATAAAATATAAATAATACGAATACTGTCTGCTAAATTCAAGAAAATTTATGTATTTATGAAATAAATAAATAAATTACTTACCTAAATTATCTGAATAGCTGATTTGTAATGACATCACTTGTTTAACTAGCTTACTAGCATGCAGTACGATGTGTATCGTCTGAGAGACAGTTACAAAATGTTTTCGTCGTTGCCAATCTCAAAAAATGCCATTGTTCATTAAGTCCAAACAATGGTGGTCGAATTCTAACAACTGATCAACAATGCGAACTTTGATAAGCAGTTCTCGATAATCAGTTCTCAACAATTATTTGTTATTATTAAAGTTTAACATTATAAAATTAACAAAAATAATATAAAACTCATATCCTGGCTAAATAGCCACATGGCCGCCGAAAACCGTATATTCCCTTCCTGTTCTCCTGCCATTCCCTAGCTTGTCGTGCATTCTTTCCAAAAATCGGAACTTTTTTAAAACGCCGCGGGACGTGAGACAAATTGTTAAAAATCGGGACTGTCCCGCCAAAAGCGGGACGTCTGGTCACCTTAAACAAGCTACATTCTCCTTAAAACTCAATTCCATGACCTGCCTTGTTCAAAATGTCATCTAACAGACATTTTATTCATTCATTCATCACTGGAGATATGGTGGTGAGAGAAAAACAAATACAGCCCTTGTCTTCCTGGAGCTTACAGACATTAATCAAACAATTTTTTAAACAAATGTAAAATTGTGTCCATGACAATTCTAAAGAAGATGTGTAGCTCTAGCAGCAAATGCAAAATAGGGATTCGACCAAATTAGAGAAGTCTGTGCAAGGCTTCCCTTATCAAGAGGAGGATAAACAGGAATTAACTAAGCAAACCATGAAAGGGACAATCATTCCTGAAAGGGGATGTTAAATGTTTTACCATAACAACTTTCTATTCAGTTGTAACAAATAGAATTTTATGCCTTGATCAAAATATATCTGAATACCTAAGTGGTTTATGGGCCACTGGATTTTAATTTGGAATCTAACAAATATAATGAGTTGAAGGGACCCCTTACAGAACTTGGAAATGTTTAAGTCAGTGAAAATTAGGTTATTGATATTTTACACTCTTGAAGCTGTAAAACTGATAGTGATGTTTTTATAAATGGTCTCAGAGTTGAGGATGATATAAAACTTTCATGAATAACTAAATTTATGTAAGTGGCTTCCAGAATTTTTGATAGCGACAGTTTTTTTGTTTGTTTGTTTTAAATATATTTTATTGATTTTATTACAGAGAGGAAGAGAGAGGGATAGAGAGTTAGAAACATCGATGATAGAGAAACATCGATCAGCTGCCTCTTGCACACCCCTCACTGGGGATGTGCCCGAAACCAAGGTACATGCCCTTGACCGGAATCGAACCTGGGACCTTACAGGCCGATGCTCTATCCACTGAGCCAAACCAGTTTCGGCATATAGGGACAGTTTTCAAAAAATTATCAGCCTGCCCTGATATTAAGTTATAAAACATGAAGCATAAGATGATTTAAAGAAATATTCTGTTTAATTTAACCCAGATCAAATCCCTTGCATGTTCTATTCCTTTCTAATTTCTCAAATAGAAGAAATCAGTTTCTCTCAATGTATTTAGAATTATTTATTGGATAATATGCCAAAGTCCTCCATTACTTTAAGGAAGAGCAGAGAATAATGGTTGGATCCACAATTTTCAGGCTTTTCTGTTGAAACCACATGATGAGTAACATAATTCCATGGGTATTGTTTATGATCCAATAGTGATATGTCCACTCCTCTTTTTTCCAGTCATGAAAGAATATAAGAATGCATATAAGTGAGAAGAGTATTTATTATAGAGGAATCATTGAGGCTTAAATTATAAATAAATCCTTATGTTGCAAACTGTGATACCTTACTATATTTAATCCATTCCATAGCTAATCATAGTTAACCCTGTATTCATTCCAGCCCTCTGTTTTAAAAGTTAAGTTACTACTTTATCTTTCTTTTAAAATTAAATTCTTATAAATAATGGTGAGAGATTCTTTATTCTAACAACTGGGCCATTCAGCTGGCATTCATTACTCTAGAGAAATCTTCCATTGGGTCTTTGGTGGAGACAATGAGACAGTCTTCCCTAGAAAGTGCTGCTACTCCTCTCTCTGAACTAACGTGACCGTCTCAGAGGTGATGGGTACTACCTTGAAGGAACAGAGAATGAAGATACAAAGAAAATATGTTCTTTCATGCTTTTAAGCCTTTGTACCTGCTGTGCCAACAGACCAAAAGGCTTTCTCCCACTTTACGCCAGAGAATGCCTACACATTATTTAAATCCAACTCCGGTATCATTCTCCCTGCAGTCTTCCCTAGCGGGTTCCAGGAGGTATTTGCTACTCCAATCATTTGTGTACTAAGTTCAGATCTCTCCTGTGTGACATTTTCAGTTATACAATTTATTTACCTTCACATAAAAACCTGAACTCAAAGTTAAGCACCCACCTAGGCCTAAGTGTCTGAAGTACCTTTAGTATAGTTTTTTAGTGTGTATTAAGAAATGGTTTTTAAAATCAACAGTTGGGTAGGTGCATGAATGATTGAGTGTGAGTTGAGATGAAAAGACCCTTGTTCTCACAGGGAAGTTGCAACAGATTAAACAATTGTTAAGAACATAGGTTTCTGCTGTGAATTGTGCAAATGCTAAGTACACAAAGTCTGCCACAGGATCTTCCTTTGACGTGGAATAAAAACACTAACATCTTAGGTCCTGGTAACAAAGGCAATAAAAGAGCAAGATGGAGGACCCTCAGGAACGGGTGATGTCAGCCAGTTCCCTAGCAATTTTATGGAGGGTGGTATTTTGACAACTGTGAGGACAAGACCTTATTTTTCAAAGTGTCCCAGTGATGTCAGTTGAGTTATGAAAATCTGGAAGCCAGAAGCATCTGACTTACACCCCTCTGGCTGGTTTCCTAGATGTGTAAGTCTAGAACTATCTGGAGCCTGTTTCCAATACAGTGGCCATTACCTTGTATTCCCTGAGGAACAAAGCTATCTTCATGCTACTTATTATTCTGAAAACCTTGAGTTCTGAGAAAAAGTCACCCTCTAATTAATAAAGTCACTCAACTGCTAAGCCATCAACATAAGGAGGATAAGGGGTTGCCATCCAGGTGCTCATGAACATGCCTGGTCACTTCTCAGCTAGTTCTCATGTGACATCTATCATTTCCTTGTTTCCCTACTCCAGCCTCCCTCCCCCTAGTACCACCAATCAACTAGATATGTTGCCTCTTAAGTCTCAGAAGCTCTCCTGGTACAGTGTACCTATCTAAAGCACTAATATGGATAAATGACTTAATTAGTATTCTTTCAAGTCCTATAAAAGCTTAGCTTATATCTAAAATAGAGCAGTTACTAAAAAAAAAATGAGTAAAGGACGGTTTTATTTTCCTTTTGATATGTTCAGTTTTTAAATTTTGAAGTGGAAAATTTCTAAATGTTTTCAAGTAAATGAACTATCAAAGCCAAAGTCAGAAGTAGAGATTTTTATAGGAGATGCTCTTGCAGAAAGTTATTCATAAAGAACATTCAGTATGTTTACTACTCTGAGTCCCCTGAAATGAGCAGGTGTTTTTCCTATTAGGTAGAACATTCAATGCAGAACATTATAATGAGGTTCAGAAAGGTCAGAATTAACAATAGTTACCCAAAGTTGAGTCATGGCTTTTCTCTTGAGAGTAATGATGTAACTTGTAAAAAACTGAGGTATAATTAAATAGAATTAGATTTTCATACTCCTCAAGATTACTCATATTTAAGATTTCACTTAGGTTTCATCTAGCCTTTGTCAGTCAGAGACCCAGTGAAACCTAAATTTGTCCCAGATGTTTGTAATGTGGAGATGTTAGTGAAGGAACTACTTGCAGAAGTATGGTCAAGATGAGGGACAAACCAAGAGACTAACAGCAGTGTGGGGTGGGGGGTGGTGGGTAGGTCTGAAGGGGCAAGAAGCAAAAGAGTGTTAACAGGGTCATACACTGAAGCTGAAAGGAAGGACCAACCACTAGAGCTGTGGAAATGGAAGATGGTCATAACTACTGAAAGAAGAAGAAAGAAAGAAAGAAAGAAAGAAAGAGAGAGAGAGAGAGAGAGAGAGAGAGAGAGAGAGAGAGAGAGAGAGAAAGAAAGAAAGAAAGAAAGAAAGAAAGAAAGAAAGAAAGAAAGAAAAGAAAGAAAGATAAGAAAGAAAGAAAGAAAGAAAGAAAGAAGAAGGGAGGGAGGGAGGGAGGGAGGGAGGGAGGGAGGGAGGGAGGGAGAGAGGGAGGAAGGAAGGAAGGAAGGAAGGAAGGAAGGAAGGAAGGAAGGAAGGAAGGAAGGAAGGAAGGAAGGAAGGAAAAAGGAAGAGAAGGAAAAGGAAAAGGGAATGGAAAAGGAAAGTGAAAGGGAAAGAAAAGAAAAAGAAAGGAAAGGAGAGCTAGAGGAGCATCCAGAAGAAATATCCTTGTTCTATCGCTTTTGCTCTCCAATTTCTTGCTGGTGTTTACCATTGGTCACATCCAAATGGAAGTCAAGAGGAGTTTCTTTCTTAGACCATTAATCAATAGTGGTCTCATAAATTCTTGTTCTTGTGGTCTACTGTTTTCTTTGACTCTGAAGGCTACTTTTTCTTGCTACCTGTATGAAACTCTATAGTTGCAGTATGTCTTACTTATTTCTTGGACTCTGCACTCTGCTCTCCCATGTTTATTAGAATGTTACAACATATGTTTCAACTTAGTGCCAATTCCTAATTATTAGTAGCATTTGTTAAAAAATATTCTGAATAAGTATTTTGTCTTCCTCATTTCTTGCAAAATCAGAAGTTTAAAACTCCAGAAAATTTTAGTTTTTTTTCCTAAGCTATTTTTGCTTTTCTGATTTTAGAACTCTGTAGCATGAATCTGGGAACAAGATAAAAATGTTGCTTGCTTGTAACTGATAATAAATATACAATTACAATTTGCTGATATGTTTTTATTATTAATATTTAAAACATTTTATGTACTTTTTTGGATTTCTGTATATAAAATTTTATTTTAGTATTTTAAATCAAAGCTCAACATTATATATGAATATGTTTCTAAAAAGGTATATTAAATTATTTTAAACATGAAATAAATCCCTGCTTGTATCATTAATGGAAAAGAAATTAAAGACTAAAATCAACTTGTTTTTAGTTCACATCAGTCTTTTATTATTTCATGCATTTATTCATTCATGGAGCAAAATATTTATTGAGTTACTGTTAGCATATGTCATTAAATATAAGTTATTATCAATTTAAAGCAACATTCTGATTTCATAAATACCAAAATGTGTGTTTTAGAATTGTTAAAATAATATATTATAATCTGTGTTATAAGTATATTTCAGTTTAGAATAACTTGGGTTGGGGAAACCTTATGATCTAGGATTTATAACCAAAGGAAAGCAAAACAAAACAAATAAACATTATCTGGGTGTCATTTTTATGTTGCTCTTCTTTTTTAAATAAGTCTACTTTGTGCTTTGAATGTAGGAGTATGCTATACTTCTTTGACATTCTATGTTGTGTGATTACACAATATAATCATAGAATGTTAGTGATGAAAGCAATGTTAGAAATCAATCATAGAGTCCTACCTCCTCATATCAGAAGAGAGAATCAGAAAAGTGCTAACTTTCCCAGGTCACTCAACTAGTCAGTAGCAGAGTGGAGACTAAAATTCAATTCTTAAATTACTTGTCCAGTGTTTTATCCATTATCCAGTATAGCTTTTGAGAGGTACATACTCAATGAATAATAACACATGTGCCTATTATGTGTTTACTAAGTTCATAATTAATTCGTTATTGGGGTTATCGAGTCCTAATACCACTCTTATGTGTTAGAGTTTTACTATCATTTAACCTTAGTACCAAAAGGTTAACTGATCGCTTTGTGTCACCTTTATATGTGTATATGCATTAATAGTTTTTATCTCAGAAAAACTTCATCCAGTTCTTGTTCTACAGAACGGCTTACCAATTTTCTTTTGGATGTCATTGTTCTTCCTTCCAGCAACAAAGATTTGAATGAATGAAACAAAGAAACAGATAAAAGTAGCCCTAGCTGGTTTGGCTCAGTGGATAGAGCATTGGCCTGTGGACTGAAGGGTCCCGGGTTCAATTCCAGTCAAGGGCATATGCCTGTTTTGCTGGCTCAAACCCCAGTGGGTGGCGATCAGGAGGCAGCCAAGCAATGATTCTCTCTCATCATTAATGTTTCTATCTCTCTTTCCCTCTCCCTTTTTCTCTGAAATATATAAACGTATATTTAAAAAACATGTAAAAGTAATTTGTATGTATAAAAATAGAGTATGCATATGTAATGTGGTCATTTATTTCTTTATTCAATCTTATCAAGATCTTAATTTTTATTTTTTGTGATAAGTATTTTCAGATCCTTAATTAATTTTGTAGTACTTAGTGATGAGACAACCTTTCTCCCATTTCGTAAATTAACTATACATGTTGGAGTTATGTAGATATAGTGGAAATTAGAAAGAAACATATATTAAACACAATAAATTTTGTCATAAAAGCTATATAGCTGTGATTTACTTTTAATCTGCTATTTTTAAACAATCAAATACAATCATCTGCATTTATATTTGTATCATTGATTATAAGAAAATAAAAAGCTTGCCCTGAAATCTTGCAGATTGATGAGTAGTATTTTTATACAAATTTCCTAAGTGTTTAAAAATGTTATTTCCAATTTAAGTAGGAAATGATTCTAGTATTACTACTGAATAAACAAAACTGATTTTGCCCTTGAATTTAACTACCACACTTCAGTGCTAGCTTTGTTGAAATGTTAATGTAGATGTGATGTGTCAACATTGAGAAAAATATCAATAACATTAGAACATTTTAGGTAGATACATATATTCCCAAAATGCTGCAGAATATCTTTATGTACATAAATTCCATTTGGGTTTCTTCATTCTGGCTACAAGGTTATGGCTTCAAGTCCATTTCTGCTTTCCAATGTCTTATATCTTATGTCTCAGTCACCTTCCCACATTAATCTTCTGAAGGGATACCATATGAAACCCAGTATTTAAAATGTTGGTTTTAGAATTCCAAAGGCTTAACTATGAATTTTAGCTCCAACTCCTAACTAGCTGTATGATTTTAGGCATGCTACTTGATCTCAGACTTGGTTCTCTTATATGTAAAATATAGAATATAATGGAAATTTTGCAAGATTACTGCAAAAATTTAGCAGGAAAATTAATGTAATTTTTTGGTTCAGTGTATAGTGTTTGATACATCTTAGCTTCTGTTTTTATTTTGTGATATTTACACACACACAAAAAAATCTTAAACTGCTAAAGATAGGAAACAGATAAGATACAGCAACCAAAAGTCAGTGCCCCTTGAGGGGGCTATATCTATAATTGTTCTTTTTCCATTAAAAAGACGGAAATACAACACAGCTTAGAGAACTCTCAGTGAAAGAACAGTGGAGAGCAGAAACAGCCCAGTGAGGCTACTCCCAGGGAAACAGGGTTAGAGTCAGCAAGCATTTTGCACAGCAAGCACTTAAAGAGACAAAACCTCCATGGAGATTTGTGCAGCAATTATTAAAATTAACCAATAGCTAAAACTATAGAAGCAGAATTGGTGAAGAATTGCTAAAATCTTGAAAGCAATGGCTCCCTGGAGGATTTTTTTAAATTGACTTTTAGAGACAGAGGAAGGGAGAGAGAGAGAGAGAGAGAGAGAGAGAGAGAGAGAGAGAGAGAAACATTGATGTGAGAGACAAACATTGATTGGTTGCCTCCCATATACGCTGACCAGGGATTAGCAACCTAGATATGTGCCCTGATAGGAATCGAACCTGCAAACTCTTGGTGTACAGGATGACATTCCAACTAACTGAGCTACCTGGTCCGGGTGACTTACCATATTTTTTTTTATCCAAAGCACACTCACCTCCCCGCTTTCAAATGTATATTTCAGAATTTGTGAATTTGGGATGGATCTTACACTTGAGGCTAATGTTTTATTTCCCACCTGGGTATAGGGGGGCTATTAAATTAATTCTGCATCTTAAAATAACACACCTTGGGATTGAATAAATAATATATGTTTTGCTATATTAATTAATATATTTTGAACAATTGCAGATGGAAATATGATAAACATTCTTATTTAAACATAATTCTTAATACAAACCATAATTTTATATAAAATCATTATAATATAGACCGAATGGGATGTAGAAATATAATGGGGCACTCAAGAAGACCAATGCAGGATCCCAGAAAAGGAAAATCCAAAATGGGATCAGGACTTAGATTTTCCCATTGTTTGACCAATGCCTTCATTCCAGAACCAAAAATATATTATTTATGGTTTGTAGTAGTTATGTATATGTTCAGTTTACCGTTTGGTAGGTGTAGGTAGATTTTACCTCAGAATGTGGCTAAATCCTTTTGAATAAACTTTATATTGTCTTCATGAAGTCTTGAGTTATAATAATTCCAGTCTTTTATAAGATACTAGAGGCCCAGTGCATGAAATTTGTGCACGGGGGGAGGCGGGGGGGTGTCCCTCAGCCCAACCTGCACTCTCTCCAATCTGGGATCCCTCTCACAATACAGGACTGCTGGCTCCCAACTGCTCACCTGCCTGCCTTCCTGATTGCCCCCTAACCACTCCCCTGCAAGCCTGATTGATGCCTAACTGCTCCCCTGCCAGCCTGTTTACCCCTAACTGCCCTCCCCTGCAGGCCTGGTCACCCCTAACTGCCCTCCTCTGCAGGCCTGGTCACTCATAACTGCCCTCCCCTGCAGGCCTGGTCCCCCGAACTGCTCTCCCCAGCAGGCCTGGGTCCCTCCTAACTGCCCTCCCCTGCTGGCCTGATTGCCCACAACTGCCCTCCCTTGCAGGCCTGGTCCCTCACAACTGCCCTCCCCTGCTGGCCATCTTGTGGTGGCCATCTTGTGTCCACATGGGGGCAGGATCTTTGACCATGGGGGCAGCCATTTTGTGTGTTAGAGTGATGGTCAATTTGCATATTACTCTTTTATTAGATAGGATTGAGGCCTGGTGCATGGGTGGGGGCCGGCTGGTTTGCCCTGAAGGGTGTCCCAGATCAGGGTGGGGGTTCCCTTGGGGCATGGGGAGGCCTGGGCGAGGGGCCTGTGGTGGTTTGCAGGCTGGCCACGCCCCCTGGTGACCCAAGCGGAGGCCTGGTATCTGGGATTTATTTATCTTCTACAATTGAAACTTAGTAGCCTGGAGCGAAGCCAAGCCTCCTGCTTGCTCTGTGGCGGCAACCATTTCTGTTGGGATTTATTCATCTTTTATAATTGAAACTTTGTAACCTGGAGTGGAGGCCTCTGCCGGCCAGGATGTGCAGAAAGCTTGGCTTCCTCCATCGCCGGGGAAACCCACGCCTCCCTCCTGCTCGCTCAGTGGCCTCAGCCATCTTGGTTGGGGTTAATTTGCACACTCGCTCCTGATTGGCTGGTGGGCATGGCTGGTGGGCGTGGCTGGTGGTGTAGCGGAGTGATTGTTAATTTGCATATTGCTATTTTATTAGATAGAATAGATAGCAAATAAAACTTTTAAATGTGTAAATTGTTGCTAGAACCAGATGAACACCTAACTGGGCAATGCAGTAAGAATTGTTCAACAAAGGGGGAGTAGAACATGCAGGAGCCCTTCTAAGCATGGTTTTCAGGTAAGGTCTAATTCCATTTGGTGACTGTGTTACCTCCCTGCTCTGTCCTTACATGGCTACCTACTCTCTATTTCAATTTGAGTATTGATGTTCATCAACCATCTACTCAGACCCATAGTTCCAATCGACTTTATTCCCATTATTATCAAAGACAATAATCAACGCATATCCTTCTCTAAGAATGCTCTATTACTTTCCTGCTTCCATGCTGCCACTCATTATGTTCCCTTCATTCTGAAATACCCTCCTTGCCTTATTGCTGTGTGTTTATGAAATCCTAACCACACTTTGAAGGATAATTCAAATTGTCACCACTCACTGAGACAATTTTCTTGATTATCATTGCATGATTTGCTACTCTCAGTTCTTCCATAGCACATTTTTGCATTTTAACTTTTTATCATACTAATTTCTAGACATTATATGTTTAATGATTTATGATTCTGTTTTCCAGTAGAGGCCACATATTTATTGAACACATACTATGTTCACACAGTACTAATATGGAGATGAAATGGTCATACTCTTCCAGATCATAAGTCTAACAAGGGCACAGAAAAGAAAATCTCTAAAATTGAGTATGATAAATACTAGCATAGATATATAACAATAGCATGTCATGGGGTATAAGAGTGATACCTAAGTTAATCTTCATTTTAGGGGGCAGTGACTCTCTTGGTTAGAAAGAACTTCCAGGAGGAGGCTAAATCTGATCTTTGCAAGTAGCCCCTTCATGATATTCTCTCATTTAAACCATTTTGGGCAGAATTCTGATCATATTTATTTATGATTATCAAAAATCAGATTTACTCTCTCTTTTTGTGCAAACCTCTGTTATCATATTGATCCCATGCTTTTTTATGCTTGCATTTACGTGTGTGTGTGTTGATATTTGTATGTTTATCCAACAGGACTGTGAAATCTTGATTACGGTAAACAGTAGTTCTGTACACTTGCTACTCTGAAAATATCTGTTTCATGTCCATACACCTTTCAAAAATTGTAAACTCTTTTGAGGCAGTTGCCACCAACTCCTCCACAGGTGCTTAGTTCAATGCCTGGAACATGCAGGGCAAGCGCTAAATAAATGAGTTAAACTAGAGTGTCTGTATATAATCTTTTTTTTTTTAGGAGGTCTGTTGCAGTTTTTAGTTGGAATATAGAAGTGTTCTTGTTACTATATATAGACTGTAATTTCGTGGAGGCAAGGCTTTGAGGGTGGAAGAGACAGATTTGTGAGCTGGAGAAAAAAGAATGTGTCAGTGTACGGGAGGATGGCAGAGGGAGAAGTAGAGATGGAGTGGGAAGCTGGGGGGCGGTGAAAGGTGGTAGAGTGAAACCCAAATTGATAATAAACCACTTAAAAATAATTTGTCCCAAAATGCTGGGTACTCTAAATGCATCTTTGCCAAAATTTATATATTTCTGGTTCACATTTTAGGAAGATGGTGATTTAGGCCAGGGAAGAAGTAGACAAGTTCACATTTCCATGGAAACAATTACCATAAAATATTGATTGATGATAATATTAGGAAGTAGGAAAGAGATAGTTGCCATGGAAACATGGACATTCAGAGAATGTACTTGAAGAGATTCCTTATTTCTTTTAGCTATCTGATTATTCTAAAATTGCTATGCCTTTGTAGTTTATTTTTAATATTCCTTAAGATTTGTTTAAGAACATTTTCAATCTTAGTTATATACACAGGAATTTAGGGAATATTCTTTGATTTCAACTCTGTAAAATATTACTTTTTATTATTATAAAATCTTTTTTAAAAAGTGGCATATTTATTACATAAGCTCTAGAAGCATTTTATAAACAGGAATCCTTTTAAGTTACTCTTTTCTTTAGACTATGAAGTGATGTTAATTAATTTTTTAATAAAATTTAAATTATTGCTTTCAATTTGCATTAAATGACAGCATAAAATACTCTATAAATATTAAGAGATCATTTCTGCCTTAGATGGTTTGGCTCCATGGATAGAGTGTTATCCTGTAGCCTGAAGGGTCCCAAGTTCAATTCCAGTCAAGGGCATGTACCTTGGTTGCAGGCTCTATCCAAGGCAACCAGTCGATGTGTCTCTCTCACATCAATGTTTCTCTCTTTCTCTGTCTCTTCCATTCTCTCTAAAAATCAATGAGGGAAAAAAGTATCCTCGGGTGAGGATTAACAAAATAAAAAAGAAAAGAGATCATTTCTACTATTATTATACAATAAAAATTATCTCGCTTTTTCTCTAATCAAGTGTTTACAACTTGAATTTTAATATATTTTTTAGGTTCAGAATTTTATTTTTTATTTTTTGGCTGTCAACTTACTATGGAAACATGAGGAAGTTCCTATTAAGGACAATATATTTGTAGTTGATGAATATATAGAAATTAGACAATTAAAAAACATCCATGTTTATAGAAATGCAACATGTATAAATTTGAATTGATAAAGGAGGATATTAAACTCTAGTGTTACCTACACATTTGTGGGGTTTGATTTAAATGATCCTTTGCTGAGCACTTTAGATATATATTCTGAAGTGATTCCTTACTTTCTCAGTCCTGTAAAACTGAAATGTAAAGACCATACACCAAATACATGATTTTCTGCAAGATACTAATATACCAGAAGTGTCACACTTAGATTAAATTGCCTTTCTGAGAATTGTTTTATTTTCCTGGATGTCACCTCTTGTCATCTTTTTTGATGTTGAGAGTTTAGTATTGCAAAAGGCGAGCATGTAGACCATTTGTGGTGGCTTTCCTGTTATTACTGATCTTTCATATCTCAAAATAGTATGTTATAAGAAAGGCCTGTTGAAATGCTATATGACTATGTGTGATCTATAACGTTAGAAAAATATAGCACATTGATTTTTCACTGCAGGCAAATAAAAAGACCTCTCACTTTCTTAAGGTCATACAACTTTATACATAGGATGGACTTAGAAGTGAACTTGTCTGACTCTTTCATTTTAAAGGGGAAAACACTGAGGTACAAAGAGGTTAGGTGACATAATATGGGCCATGTCTCCTGTTTGTCAGATTAGTGTTCTCTCCACAGCACCAGTATATCTCCAAGGCATGACTTGGGGATATGATAGCCTACACCCTAAGTTCTATTTACCTACCCATAACCCACCACAAATAAATGCACATAAGTAGACTACTCACTATTTAAATAAAGCTTTAAGACAAATCCTATATTGAGTACTTCTCATATGATGAAAATTATGGAGGTTGATGAATACCAGGAGACTGCTTAATAAACAATGAGAAAGCAGTGAAGTATGATAACGGTCTATGTATATCTAAGTAGAATTAACCTCCCACCCAAAAATATATATATATCCAAATCACTACTAAGCGAAGGAGACAGAACTGACTGCTGTAATTACTTTAAGACTTTTCGTATCTCTTCTAGTGCTAACATTTTTCACCTCATTATGTGAGCATTTTCTTGTGATTTGTCTAAGAAAAATTCTACTACTAAAATGGTTTTACCAATTTTAGTTTGTAGATTTAACCTGTCTTTGGAGAGGACAATCAGACAGGTCTCTAGTCTATTAAATGGTTAGGTAGTGAAGATTTATTTCCTTTTTATATATTGAGTGAATATGGTGCTTTTGAGGATGTTAGTGTCTATGTAATGTTGCCTTTCGAAATGGTGCCCGAATGGCCAACTCACTAGAAATGTTTGTGGGTCCTCTAGATCTTAAGTCTCTGGTCCAGGGACTGTATGCTACTGTGAGACATGGCAGGACCAACTCTGGCAGGAATACTTAGTGTGCCCAGCAGATTAACCCATTCAATAGTACCTCTAGGCACCATTTTTATGGGGTCAGGCAGACCTGTGTTTGAATCGAGGCTTCGTCACAAAGTGTCTGTGTCAGCGTGGGCAGTGACTTTATTTCTGCAAACCTATTTCATGACATTATGGTGAGAATTTAATGAGGCAGTGTTGGCAAAAGTTTTAGGACAGTGCCTGGACAGTAGGTCTCAATACTATATCCAATGCTTTATGATGACATGAATGGCTGTTGAAGAGTGGAAAACACAGTGGTATGAGTCTTAGGAGTCCAGATCCATAAAGCAGCTTGTATCACTCTCCTTTTCCAGCCTCTCCAGACCTACTCTCCCTACTCCTACCTCTTGCTTCTTCTTTGGGATATAATGATATGACTATGTCTCTTCCTTTTGCCTTTTGGGGAAAAAAAATCATCTCCAAGTTTTATTTGGCAACAAACCCAATAGGAGACTAGATAACATGGTTATCCCCAAAATAAATAGAAATTTAAACTGCACTAATAGAAGTATAGTTTCCAGAACTCTGAAAGTTCTCTGGTACCCTTATGGACTGCATGTGGAACCCTGAGCTTAGTTTTTTGATACTGTCTTTTAAGGACATTAAGAAACTAGAGAGTATCCAAGGATAGTATAGAAGGAAAGAGGTGGAAGACACGGATATTTACTATGGAAAATAAAAAGAAACGGAGTATAGCCGAGCTACCTTTAACTATACAATGACTTTAATGTGGAGTGAAGTGGTCCTTTGGAAAGTCAAGGCTGGGAGCCCCTCAGACTTCGCTTTTATTTGGTGGGTGCTATAAGTAGAGTATATTTGTCATAGAACCTGGTTTTTAGCCATGCCTTTCTACCAATTTCAGACTCACTGCCTGTGTCAGAAAAGGTTCTGGATATGTGATTGCTCATTGTTACATCCTCAGAAGAGGAGTTGAAAAACCTTTGGTTTAATGAATTCATTTTTACATTTATAGTGGCAAACATATCCACATGTTTTCTTGGTCAGAAAATATTTTTCATTTCAATGACACTTGCCTTTGGTGAGGAGTAACCAGGTCACACTTTCTTTTGCTCAGCAATTATTGGCTATTCTTTCACAGAGTGATGATTGACCCATCCATTTATTCAAGAAAAGCTTACTGAGCAAAGATACTTTGACAAGAGATAACAAATCCCCTGCACTTTGAGAACCTAAGTCCTCTGAACAAACATTTAATTTTATTGTGGTAAAATACACATACTATTTACCATTTAAACCACTTTAAAATATAAAATGCAATGGCATTTAGTACATTCACAGTGATTTTCAAACATCAACACTAGTTTCAGAACATTTTCATCACCCTAAAGGAAACCACGTTATCTGTTAATGCAGCGACTCCTCATTTCCTTCTCTCTCATCCCCAGGCTACCATTAATCTCCTTTCTATTTCTGTCTCTATGAATTTGCCTGTTCTGGTTATTTCTTATCAATGTAATCACACAATCTATGAGCTTTCATACCTGGATTCTTTCACTCAGCATAATAATTTCAAGGTTTATCCCTGTTGCAGCATGTATCAATACTTCTGAATAATAATCCATTGTATGGGTATATCACATTTGGTCCATCAGTTGCTGGGTCATATGATAATCTTTGTTTAACGTATTGAGGAACCCTCATTTTTTTTTTTTAAATGAGGCTTTCAGCCTTCTATTATCTGATTTGCCTAGAATTTATGGGAGTACGAAAGGTTGCCAGTGCCTTTATTCCCACCTCTTTAGAGATTTAGCACTATCCACTTATATATGAAAATGGGGAAAAATTATTCATAATTGTGACTAAAATTATAAGCCTGTTATATTTTTTTTTGCAAAGGTATAGATCTAGAAGGGGATATCTGTATGTCCTGAGGCCAGCAGCCCATATTATTATTTTTAAAATATATTTTCATTGGTTTCAGAGAGGAAGAGAGAGGGAGAGAAATGGAAACATCAATGATGAGAGTGAATCATTGATTTGCTGCTTCCTCCATGTCCCCCATTGGAGATCGAGCCTGCAACCTGGGCATGTGCCCTGACTGAGAATTGAACCCTGACCTCCTGGTTCATAGGTTATGCTCAACCACTGAGCCACATCAGCTGGGCCCATTGTTTTTTCACAAGGTGTGTGCAACTGGGGCTCTGGGCCTTCTGTTTTCAAGTTGGTCTCTATACCATACAGGAGGATGAGGACATCTGGGCCTTCTGAGCTGGTTAAACACCGGCTCTTGTTCAGTGTTTGCCACACAGAAATGTGCTTTCACGAGACACTGGAAATTTGGATTTTTATGTGATCTTTTAATTTTTAAATGCTAGAATTCATTCACATTAAGCAAACAAACAAAAAACACTGTGTGAGCCAAACAAGACAAGATTGGGAGTTGGTCATCAATTTACTTCTTCTGCTCTCTTTTTTTCTTTATCCCCTCAAAGGATTATAATAACAATAAAGTCAGTCATAGCTAATGCTCTAAGTATTATGCTCCAGGTACTAGTCTAAGAACTTGACACATGTCAACTTTATTTAATTCTCATGACTACTCAATGAGGTAGGTGTAATTTCCTTATCATAATTTCTATAGAGCACTTCTTAGAGTTCTTCAGTTATTTATTTATAAATTTGACTTTCCTTTATATATATTAAGCAGCTTGTGAGCAAGGAACACAAGTTTACATTTATTTACATTTACATTTATGACCCCAGGACTCTGTCCAGTGCCAAGTATATGTAGATATTCTCTATATTTTGGTTAAGTGAATGAATAAATTGTTTCTGTCTCTGACTATAATTCTTGGGTACTCTACAAAGTAAGAACAATCACTACTATTTAAGACTTTCTGAGGCACATACTATAGCTATTAGTTTATTAATAAAGGCCATGCTGTGAAGAAGTTAGTTGCTTGGTCTCTAGAAACAGACTTTCTGACTCAAATCTTGTTTCTGCCAGTTACGGTGTGTGTGATCTTGGTCAAAGAAACTTCCTCTATGTACTCCATTTTATTGTCTTCAAAATGGTAATAATGATATAATGATAGTCATGGCTAACTTGTTTTAATCTTTACCATGTGCTCTGTGCTGTTCTAAGTGATTCAAATGAATTATCTCTCTTCATGATACCCAGCTCCTGGAGTTTGTGAGGATTAAATGAGTTAATTCATGGAAAGCATTTCTATTTTGCTTGGCACACAGTAAGCATTCAGAACTGTTGACTATTATTATTATGCACATTTTACCAAAGAGGGAATTGAGTGGTAGAGAGATTAAGTTGTCTAAGGTTATACAGCTAGCAAACTGCAGAACTGGGATTCAGATTATTGCCTACATGGCTAAAAACTTCTTTTCTTAACCTCCATGCTGTACTGATCATATCCCTGAACATTACTTTCTCTTCTCCTTTTCCTGATTTTCACCTAAGCCTCTACTTGGTCCCAAGAATCCAGTTAGAATCGATATTCCCTTCTTTCTCTGACCCTTTTTGTTGATTATTGGGCAATTCATTTTGTACAAAATTGTTTCTTTTTTCCATATCATTATATTAAAATGTACCTTAAATCTTGTCATATATTTTAGTTTTTGTCTTATCTTTCTTTTCTCTGCACCACAGTGAAGGACCTCGTATGGAAATCACAAAATACATTAGGAGTTCTATCAGGTGGGTGGCATCACTTTATAACGTTGATCAAAGAACAATCATGTTCTCTTGAAGTGTAGGCCACCTATAGCTTGGGAGCAACGGGGAGTTGGCAGTAAGGGAAGAAAAGAGATTCAATCTAACCACCCACTCATTAATTCATTTATTCATTCAAGAAGTGTTTTTGGTACTTATGATAGACTCATTCCCTGTCTCGGAGGACTTGGAATTCAGACACATTCAGATCAGATGGATCTGATGATCAGAAGTGTGATGAATTTTGCAACCAGATAGCCTACACATCTTTCTCCTATAATGCATGTTGATTCACTTTAAACAAAATTAAAAATTAAAGTGTGTGCCCCAAGCATTCTGTCTCTGAGTTGCCTGTGTCTCTCTACCTTTATTTCATTCCTTTTCCCTTGGTCTCTCTCTCAATATCATTCAAAGTTTTCTTGACAAACTCTTGGGCATGGACCAGTATTTCTGGTTAAAATAGAAAATTTTCTGGTTAAAACTACTGAGTCATGGTTGCATAGGTGCCCTTTTAATGACTTGAAGGAGCTTGAGGATTCTGACCTTTTATCTCTGTTGTTTTATATTCCTGGTAGCCTGCAGGTTACATATGAAATATGTCATGTAACCCTGCTGGTGCTCTAAATTCCCCATGGAGGTTCTGCAGGGTGATTAATCAAGTGCACTGTACATAGTTTTTGAAGTACAATTGGAAAGCAGATGTAATGCAGTTCAATAAATGCCAGTGAGTTAAAGAAACTTTATAGAATTCACCACAGACTAAGAGAATGGAGAGAGTTATTTAAAGAAAAGATTTAAGGAGCTAATTACACACAGCTTGACTGAGCAGAAACCAAGGGAGAGTTAATAGTTCTCTGATATTATTTGAAGAGGCTAAATGTTGAGGAGGAAAACATATTTTATGTAAAACAATAAAATGCTATTAAGAGCAAGAGGCAGAATTGCAATGAGAATATTTAAATAAAGTATGTGTGAACTGTATTAAAAATAAAATTTATTGAATTATGAAGTAATCTTTCCTTGAAGAAATAAAACTAAGCATAAAAATAGACTTACACATTCTTAAAGAAAATAATTTGAATACTTGTTGGATAGTTGAAGTGACCTATTTTTTATGTCTATTAATTTCCAATTGGATCAATTCTTTCGTTCCAACAAGAGTCTATTCTGTGACAAGATGTTTCTATAGCATGTGTCCTGTAAAATTTCAGGTCTCTAACTGTAAGAGAGGCGCAGGATGGCAATATTAAAAGAATTGCTCTTTAGCATTTTGTTTCATTGGCATATTTCTGAGAGTAATGACCAGGCTATGAATTTCCATGTTCTTGTAGCATCATGTTTTCATTTCCTAAGTGAAAAAGTAAGTTATTCCAGTTCACACAGGAAGATTGGGTCAAAGTGTTACTAACCAAGCTCCCCAAACTATCATGAAACTACCAATAGAATATGTCTGTAATGTAAATTGTTGAAAACTAAATAATCAAGATGAACTTATATAATTATTTTGACAAAACCATCCAGTTAAGGAATATAGTTATCCTATATAATAATAGAGTAATATGCAAATTAACCATCACTCCGCGACAAAAATGGCGGCGCCCATAGACACAAGATGGCGGCGCCCAGTCCTCTCAGGCCCGCAGGAGTCCCCCAGTCCCAGGGAAGGCTGCCGCTGAGAGAAGGCAGCGAGCAGCCCAGCCTGTTGGCCTAGGAGGCGGCTTTGCCCTCCGGCCAGATCCTCTCCTAGCCCTGAACCTGGCCTTGGGTCTGGGAGGCGCCCTTGCACAGCCGCCATGATCAGCTGCCCGCCCAACCCGGGACATGGGTCTGGGAGATGCTTGAACATGGCCGCCATGATCAGCTGCCCTCCGCGACCCGGGCCGTGGGTCTGGGAGGCGATCGTGCACGGCCGCCTCCATCAGCTTCCTGCCTGGACCCGGGCCGTGTGTCTGGGAGGCGATCGTGCACGGCCGCCTCCATCAGCAGCCCTCCGCAACCCAGGGCGTGGGTCTGGGAGGCGATCGTGCACGGCCGCCTCCATCAGCAGCCCTCCGCAACCCAGGCCCTGTGTCTGGGAGGCGATCGTGCACGGCCGCCTCCATCAGCTTCCTGCCTGGACCCGGGCCGTGTGTCTGGGAGGCGATTGTGCACGGCCGCCTCCATCAGCAGCCTGCCCGGACCCGGGCCGTGGGTCTGGGAGGCGATCGTGCACGGCCGCCTCCATCAGCTTCCTGCCTGGACCCGGGCCGTGGGTCTGGGAGGCGATCGTGCACGGCCGCCGCCTGGACCCGGGCCGTGGGTCTGGGAGGCGATCGTGCACGGCCGCCTCCATCAGCTTCCTGCCTGGACCCGGGCCGTGGGTCTGAGAGGCGATCGTGCACGGCCGCCTCCATCAGCTTCCTGCCTGGACCCGGGCCGTGGGTCTGGGAGGCGATCGTGCACGGCCGCCTCCATCAGCAGCCTGCCCGGACCCGGGCCGTGGGTCTGGGAGGCGATCGTGCACGGCCGCCTCCATCAGCAGCCCTCCGCAACCCAGGCCGTGGGTCTGGGAGGCGATCGTGCACGGCCGCCTCCATCAGCTGCCCTCCGCAACCCAGGCCCTGTGTCTGGGAGGCGATCGTGCACGGCCGCCTCCATCAGCTTCCTGCCTGGACCCGGGCCGTGTGTCTGGGAGGCGATCGTGCACGGCCGCCTCCATCAGCTTCCTGCCTGGACCCGGGCCGTGGGTCTGGGAGGCGATCGTGCACGGCCGCCTCCATCAGCAGCCTGCCCGGACCCGGGCCGTGGGTCTGAGAGGCGATCGTGCACGGCCGCCTCCATCAGCTTCCTGCCTGGACCCGGGCCGTGGGTCTGGGAGGCGATCGTGCACGGCCGCCTCCATCAGCAGCCCTCCGCAACCCAGGGCGTGGGTCTGGGAGGCGATCGTGCACGGCCGCCTCCATCAGCTGCCCTCCGCAACCCAGGCCCTGTGTCTGGGAGGCGATCGTGCACGGCCGCCTCCATCAGCTTCCTGCCTGGACCCGGGCCGTGGGTCTGGGAGGCGATCGTGCACGGCCGCCTCCATCAGCTTCCTGCCTGGACCCGGGCCGTGTGTCTGGGAGGCAATCGTGCACGGCCGCCTCCATCAGCTTCCTGCCTGGACCCGGGCCGTGGGTCTGGGAGGCGCCCGCCCACAGCCGCCTCCATCAGCAGCCCTCCGCGACCCGGGCAGTGGGTCTGGGAGGGCCGTGGGTCTGGTCTGGACATTGCAGTTACATTGTGCAAGGCGTGCACAATCAGCTGCCTGCCGAGGCCCGGGCTGTGGGTCTGGGAGGCGACTGCACAAGGCCGGCGCGATCAGCTGCCCACAGCAGCCTGGGCATTGGGCCTGCGAGGTTCCCGTGCATGGCAGGAGCCGTCTGCTGCCTGTCCCAGCCTGGGCTGTGGGCCTGGGAGACCCAGGCTGCCTATACACCTCCCTCCCCACCTCCCCACCCTGCCCCCTCTGAGATCATCTCCCATCTGCAGCTGGGGGGTGTAGGCCTGGGAGACAGCCGAGCCCCCCAGAGCTATTCCCTCCAAGAGGCAGCCTGGGGTGTCAGGCTGCACCCCCATGGAGTGATCCCCCCCACACACTATAGCCTTGGAACTTCCCTTGCTGCCAGCCGAGTGATTCGAGATGGGCGGTGATATCTGGGCGATGCTGCCCAGCAAACCTCTCCCATTGGGTAGAAAGTTCTGACCAGGTTAGGGAGGTAAATGGGTTTTGTTTAAAATCTTTAGGAACCACATGGAAATGTCTGAGGTAGGGTTTCACATCGGAAGTAACTTACAACTAATTTCTGAAGGCAAACCTGAAGATTGCAGTTACATTACTGGAGAGTACCCCAAGGTCCGGAGGTTGGCTCTGCAGCGGCGGTGCAGAGTGCTCCCCACCCTGGTTCCTCAGCACCTTGGGCAGGGCTTGAGCCCACCCAGGAAGGCCTTTTCCCCTACAGTTTTCACCACGGCAGGGAGGTTTTGTAGACATGAATAAGAAGTGCCCACGCACAAGTCCTGAAGATGCCGGGGCCGGCAGAAATGACAATCAAACCGGGAAAAGAGCAAAACCAGAAACACCACCGATCCCATCATAGATCATCTTTTTCTTCAGATGACTGTGTGTTTCCCTCTTCTTTGTCTTCTGGAAGCAAGACAGATTCAAGTACTGACAATTCTACCAACGGAAAAGTTAAGAGAAAGAGAGGACAGAAAAGGAATAAAAGGAAAAAAGAAAGAAAGGACAAAAGTTGAAACATCAAGAAAAAGAAAGAAAGAAAAAAGAAACAACCACATCATATCACCTTTCTAAGGTCTCATGAAATTCCTGTTTAAGTTTATTTTATGACACTTTTAGTTTGGGTTTACATTTTTACTGGTTTGTGAAGACCACGGCAGGTACACAGTCCAATATGTTAAAGAAAAAAACCCTATCTACTAAAGAGGTAATAGGAGGGGAGAGCATTTGGGGGTGACCGGGCTGTCAGGGGAAGGAAGTTGGGGATGACTGGGCTGGCAGGGGGACAGTTAGGCATTGATCAGGCTGGCAGGAGAGTGGTTAGGGGGTGATCAGGCTGGCAGGCAGAAGTGGTTAGGGGCAATCAGGAAGGAAGGCAGGCAAGCAGTTCGGAGCCAGCAATCCTGGATTGTGAGAGGGATGTCCGACTGCCCGTTTAGGCCCGATCCTAGGATCGGGCCTAAACGGGCAGTCGGACATCCCTTGAGGGGTCCCAGATTGGAGAGGGTGCAGGCTGGGCTGAGGGACACCCCAACCCCGTGCACGAATTTCGTGCACCGGGCCTCTAGTATATTTAACAAAGGAGAAGATACTGATTTCTAACTAGGATTACAGTTTTAAAAAGAAAAAAAATGGAGACTTGATGCATGAGTGAACTTCAAAATAGATCATTGAAAATATCGACAAAGGTTTTTATGTCTGGACATTATTGCTGAGATAGCCTGAACTTACAACAAAAAAGATATGAAGTCTAACCTATGATAGAAAATAGGAAAAACAAAGTTGGGGGTGGGGCATGTCTTCACCAAAGTGCCCCCAGTGGTCACAGAGAGGCCCCATCTTAGAGGCAATATCAGGATGGTCACTGTGTGTGTTATGTGTCTACTAGAGGCCTGGTGCACAAATTCGTGCACCAGTGGAGTCCCTCGGCCTGGCTGCGGGATCAGGCTGAAACCAGCTCTCCAACATCCCCTGAGAGGTCCCAGATTGCGAGAGGATGCAGGCCAGGCCGAGGGACCCCACCAGTGACGATTGGGGCCAGGGAGGGATGCGGGAGGTTAGCCAGCAGGGAGGGGCTGCAGGAGGGCTCCAGGGCATGTCTGGCTGGTCTCACTCAGTCCCAATCAGCTAGACCCCAGCAGCAATCTAACCTACCAGTCAGAGCATCTGCCCCCCTGGTGGTCAGTGCATGTCATAGCGACTGGTCAGCCGGTCAACTGTCTGCCCCCTGGTGGTCAGTGCATCTCAGAGCGAGCAGTTGAGTGGCCTTAGCATATCATTAGCATATTACCCTTTGATTGGTTGAACAGACAACCAGATAACCAGGCACTTAGCATATTAGCCTTTTATTATATAGGATGGCTTTTTTATGTCTTATCAGACTGTTGTAGATGTTTAGTGAGAAAGTTATCTTCCATATTACATTTGGTTCTTAGTACAGATCTTCTGAATCTTCCTCCCCTTTTTCATCATGGCCTTCCTGACTCATTGCTACTGAATATACAGAGCTTTCTCCAAAGTCTTTTTCCCATGTCAGAAAATTCAATTTTAATCTATTATTTCTTAGTTTTCTTCATACAGTAGCTGTTTGTTTGTTTTTTTTCAGAGGATAAAGCTTCTAATGTTGGCATAGATTGAGATTAGTTTGCATTTAGTATACTGTGTCTTTTCTATTATCAACATTATCAGTATATTAGAAGGGTCAATGTTGATTCTCCTTCACTTGGAGGTTTAGTCCCACCAGCCTTTGTCTGAGAATCTTACCAAAGTGATGTTCTCTATCTCAACTATTTTGTGGGCTATACTTGCCTCATTAAATTTCAACAAAATTCAGTATAGAAGATGTTAATCTAAACCAAATCTCTGTAAAGTCATGTTTTAAAAAAACATTTATTGAAATATATATCCTAATCATCTATATGAACAAATTTCTGAAGAATAAAGGTTATATAATAGATAATTTAGGAATAAAGAAAATTCCATTTATGGGTTAGAAGATTTATATTAGTGATGACTCTCAAGGAAATTTCATTTTTTTGGCAAAGAATTTGCTAACCACGTGGGCTAGAGAAAAGTGTCCAGGATATGGTGGTAGCAATGGGAAGATTCTTTGCATTTCTACTCACTTGTTGCTTGACCTGGAATTAGGCACCTCTCTGAGCATCAGTTTCTTTATTGATAAAAGGGAGTTGGTGAAACCTATCTTTCACTAGAATATTCGTTAAGAAATTTGGTCTTGCAACTACTATGTATCCTCCAGTAAATTACTTTATATCACAATGCCTTCATCTTGTAATATGTAAACTGGAGTTGTGAGCACTGAATAAATTAAGATATGTAAAGTACTTAGACATGATATATAATGCCTAGCACAAGCTACATTTTATAGAAGAGTTTGTTATATTTATTGCAATATTATATAAGATTTAGAAATTATTTTGTAAAATTTACAAGATAAATTATACTATAGTGATTAAGGAACTGGGGTCTGGAATCCAAATACTGTAGTTGTATCACTTATAAACTTATTATATCACTTTTAAGCTCTACCTTAGGAAATTTATTTAATCTCCTACTGCTCAAATTTTATCACCTTTAAAGTGGGGATAACAATTGTAGCTGTTACCAAAAACTCAGTATTCCAGGAATTTAAGTAAATAATCTCATTTAACTATTCCCACAATTGTGTTTGAGCTAAGTCTTATTAATAAATCCATTTTATACATAAAGGACTGAAGCATAGAAAGTTAAATAACTAGGGTACATTAGGCTAATAAGTGATAATGGGATTTGAATCCAGATACTTGAAAATCCTGAGCCATGACCCAGGATATCGATCACCAAGTTATACTGCCACCAAAGATAATAATGACATAGTACCCATCTCACAGTATTATTGTGAAAGTTAAAAAAACTAATTCATGTAAAAAAATTAGTTCTAAGCCTGACACATGGAAAATGTTCAATAAATATTAACTCTCATGAAAGAATATGATTATTTTAAGAGGTTAAAAGTCTTAAGGCTGTATCACATGGAGAGCAGTGTTGAATAGTAGTTGGAAGTGTAGATGTGGTAACAGATTTCAGTCTGAATTTCATCTCTTCTACTTGCTAACTGTGTAGCCTTGGGAAAATTACTTACTTTTTTCACTATCCCTCTATAAAACAGGGAAATGATGATACCTACCAGTGCTATTTATATGCCTATTGTCTCTCATCTCCAATTCCCTTTCTATACTGCTCTGCAGGGCTGGAGATGGAACACTGGACCACATTTCTCAAATTCATTTATCAGCTGACTTCTAGTCAGGTTCTGCCAATGGAAGACACTGTGGGAGATTGAAAGATGGGAGGTAGGAAGAAAGGATCACCTTCCTATTTTCTGATCCTATTGGCATCTCTCCAGCAGCATGGGACTGGAAGGCTCTGGACTTCAGCTTTCTATGGATACCTCTAGTAGTCATGCCCCTTCAGCCTTCTGAGTGCCAGCTGTGTGATGGCTCCTTCTCTGAATCTATAACTTCTGTTAACCCCACATCTTCCCTTTTCCTCCATCCAAAGGGCTGTTAGCTACTTCTTACTAATACCTTGGCTATGTCAGCATCTTCATTTCTCTTTCAGTCATCTACTACTTGTGTAACAAATTTCCTGTAATCCTTTTGGTTTGACTTATCATAGTTTTAGCTTTAATGACAGGACCCTGAATAAAACACTTACTCCTAGAGTTCCTATAGGCATCAAATAAGATAATGATGTAGAAACCACTTAGTACATTCCCTGGCATAAAGAAAACATCCAGGAGATTATAGTCTATGGCATTATATACTTCTAGAACTTTCTGATTCTTAGGTTGGTTCAGGAATCTGAACCAGTTGTGAGCCATAACCTTCAATTCTTTATGATGAGGAACCAGCTCCTGAGTAACCAGAATGAACCCAGATGAGTGGTAGACTGAGGATTGGATATACTTCTATTCATCAGTTGATTTGTAAAAATTTCTCTAAGTGACTGGTCCTTTTCAACAGAAACCAAGTTGTGTGTATACAGAAGTATACACTCGAGAAATGTCCCTAATGATATGGAATTTTTGGACTGGAACCTAGATTCTTTGTCCGCCAGAGTCAAAGAATGAATCCATGAACAGAGGGTAGTATAGCAAAGGTGGAGGTTTATTGAAGAACAAGTACAGACTCCCACGTGGGAAGAGGGAAAGAGTCCCACAGAATGGACTCCCACGTGGGGAGCGGGAAAGGGAGTTTCCATGGTTTATAAAGGCTGTAGTTCCTGTGTCCTGATATCCCCTCTGATTGGTCAATATTCCCTTTCGAATTGGTTACTATAGTGACTCCTGAGGCCCTCCTCCCTCATTGTCCTCTTATTCCTTCTGGGCTTTCTTCCTTCTTCTTTATTTTGTAAATATAGACCTTTTTTGGCTATTTCCAGTTCCCTTGTCTTATGGAAATATACCTGTTGCTGCTTCCTTGTCTTATGTAAATGCAACTGTTGCTGCTCCCTTGATTATGGAAATGTAACTGCACCTGGCTTCCTTGTCTTATGGGAATGTATCTTCTCCTCTTCTGTAGCCCTATGATTTTTTCCATGGACCCCAATTCTAAAAATTCTCTAAACCTGCCTATATTTCCCTAAAATTCCTGTTTCACTGACACATAGTGAGGACTCAATAATACTGGGGTGAAGACCAATTCATTGTTAGAGAACAGGAGTTTAGGCAAGTTAAATCATCCTAGAGTTGTCCCATCAATTTTTCTTTATCACTTTCTCTAGTTATGAGTAGTAAATGCAGAAATAGCTTATATTCATAAATATGTCTCAGGCATGGCCTAAAATAATGGTTCTCAATTCTGGTTTCACATTATAATCATCTAAGGCATTTAAAAAGGGAAGTCTAAGTTCTTGGCCTAACCTTTAAAGATTCTTATTTAATTCATGTGGGGCGAGACACAGGGAATTGGTATTTTTAAAAGCTCTCCAGTGAATTCTAAGATACAGCCAAATCTGTGATCTTAAAGATAAATTACATATTTAGCGTACACTCATTAAGGTGGCAGAAGACCATAAAATACATATTTTTAAATATTCTCATTGTAAAACATCTGTGATGGCTTTTCTCATAATGTAGTGATATCTAAAATACTTCATGGAACTAGTTCTTATGTAATAACTGAGATTAACTATAGTAACTGAGTAATTCAATTGAACTTCTTTACTACATAGACATCACACATGGGAATGAAATGGGCACTGTGTGTGTGTGTGTGTGTGTGTGTGTGTGTGTAGCTGCAATTACTCTAGATTTGCAAAAACACCATTTTGCATGCTAAAATGACATGTGCTCACTTCATAAGTCACCTATTTTAAAATGTCATCAGATGCCTGGAAAGGGAGCATTTTTGTAAAATACTCTTGAAATGGATTAATGTTATACATCCTTATAACAGAGGAGTAGAATTGGAAGTGTTTATGTAGAAAGAAGTAAGAAAATAAAATCAGAAGAGCACTGGAATAAAGAACACAATAGAATTTACTCCCACCTCCAAAATCCTAATATTTATTAACCTGCATCTTCCTTGCATGCTTAATCAAGTGCATCTTTGTAGTCTATCTGCTGCTGTTGTTTTTTGGCTTATTTTACTTGTTTCATCTACTCTCCTCTGCTCAATTTTCCTCTCCTTAAGAACGAAGAGCCTCCTTTTTCTTTCTAGGGACCTTGCTTATCCATAGTCAGGGATCAATTTAAACCTAAGTGTATATCTACCATTGGAATTTATATAACGAATACATGTTTATAGAAGGCAAGGTATATAAAAGTTAATTGGTTTCCATTACCTCTGTGCTTTTTTTTTTTTAATGTTTTTATGGATTTTTAAGAGAGAGAGGAAGGAAGAGGGAGAGAAACATTGATGAGAGAACAGCTGCCTCCTGCACCCTCCCACCCCCCACCCCGCCCCCTACTGGGGATCAAGTCCACAACTCAGGCATGTGCCCTGACCCCCCTGACCAGGAATGGAACTGGTGATTGAACCAGTTACCTCTTGGTGCATGGGATGATGCTCAACCAACTGAGACACTCCGGCCCCAGCAACTTCTGTGTTTCTTTTGACAGGACTTTCTCTATATGTAAAATCTGTTCCCACTCTACTGAACAAGTGTATAGGCTTTAGCATCACAAGGCATAGGTTTGAATCCTGGCTCTGTCGTTTTACCAGTTAAGTAACCTTGGGTAAATTGCCTAAACTTACTGTATTTCATTTTAAATGAGATAACTATAGTAGCTACTTTATAGGAATTTTGTTAGGATTGAAGTAAAGTAGTTTATGTAAAGTCATACAAAATGCCCATTATAAAGTGTTCAATAAATGTTTACTATTATTACCATATTTTCCGGCGTATAAGACGACTGGGCGTATAGAAGATTTCCCTGGGTTAAAAAGTGGTTTTATACAACGAAAAATACGGTAATTGTAACCGTCATTATTTATTTATTTTATTCATTCATTCATTCAATTTCTTTTCCTGAATAAAATGCATTTAATTCATTATTCATTAGTGAAATGCATTTTAAAATGTTATGAGTATTTTGTATGCTTGAAAAACTGTGCTCAGCACTGATGAACAGGATATAAATGTTGTTTTCCCTCATGGAGTTCAGAATCTAGTGTGAGATAAAGAAAAACAATAGATAATTATTAATTACTATGATTAGACTTGACCTTTGATGTATTTAGTTCCCCTGTGTAGTCAGTCACAAAATCCTCTCCAAAGAAAGAAGCATTTTCTGTAAAGTGTTTCCATGCCTTCCCTTGACAGTCCTCTGCCACCTCCCTCATCCTGTACTTTGTCACTTTGTGCCTATCAGCACAACAGCCTTCTAGTTACTGTCCAGGTCCATAGTATTTTCTCCTTCATTCTCTTCCTCTATGACCACATTAATCTTCTTTAAACACTGCTTTCATCATGTCACTGCCCTGTTCAGTAACTTTAAATAGATCATTTGTTTCTCCTCCATCAAGTCCAAAGTTATCTGCTAACTTACAAGACCACCCACCATTTGTTCCCAGCTCTGTGTAATTATGTTTTCCATTTCTCAGGGTGCAACATCTGCTATAGGAGACACTGTGTAGGAGACATAGAAATGGCTAACTTTTGAGTGCGTAAGGTGCACTATGTGTTGCAAAGCTGTTTGAAACGGCTATCTCTAATTTTTATAAAAGTGAGTCTCTTCATAAGACATGATTCTGATTTACAAATGAGGAAAACAATTCTGAGAGGTTAATGAATCAGGTTAAGAAATTTACTTATGTTAAGCCAGGATTCAAACTCATGTCTATTTCACCTCACCTTCCTCTTCTTCTCACTGTGCCTCTACTCCATGCTATATCCTGTTCTATGCTATACATGCTCTACTGCATGCTTCATTTGATTCAGAACGGCTTTTTTCTCATTCTGTCCATTGAAAATCTTAAATATCTTCATGATCTCTAAGTGCTAGTTCAAGTCCTATCTCTTTTGGAAAATGTCTAATCCTTCCTGCCTTCATTGATCTCCTTCATCTTTGAACTCCTGCAGTATTAACCATCAGTACCACTTTGTTTCTAACCTTTCCCTTTGTATTGTGTTCTATTGTTCTCTAGGTGCCAGTCTTCTTTCCATAGCTACATTGTAGGTACCTAAAACTCAAACACTCTGTATTACATCATAATCCCCTGAATGAGTTGCAGTTTCTCTGAGCATGAGGTAGGTATGAAATACATGCTTATTAATAAGTATACTTTTCTTCCTTAGTCTTTTGAGTCATCTTGTTATCTTAGGTCCAGGTGGGCAGGACAGAAAGGAGTCAAGAGCAAGCATTAATTCAGGTGTTTTTTTTTTAAGAAATTAAGGCAGCTTACAAATAATATGAAAAACACAAGAGAATATTGGGATGAAAGAAAATAGGAAAATAAAAGTGGGAACAATGTTGCTAGGAATATGACTTAAAACATACAACATTGTACAGGCAAGCACTACAGCCTTCTCACTTGTAAAATTCAGTGTCCATGAGATAAAAAATAAATAAATTGCTCATGAGCACTAAATCTATTTTTGGTACAAAGACAAGACAGGACTTTATCCCCAAGGATTCTTATTAAGAGGAAATTGAGTAAATTAGTGAACAACATCCTTGCCAACATCATTACAGTAGTTACAATAAAGAGTTTCATAGGAATCTTTCTTATAATGACCCTGTGTCTAGCCAATGACATCATGGCAACAAAATGAAATATAGTAAGAACAATTCCCCAGGTAGGGTGCAAGGCAAATGTTGTGGTTTCAACCCCAACAAGCCCATTCAGTAGAAACATTCAGAAGGTGCTGGTGCAGATGAGTACTCTAAACATCTGGAGATGCATATATGGAAGTTCGGAGGTAGCATGCATCCAGGAGAATGAAATATGGAGAAATATCATCTGTTTTTCCAGTCTTTCTTCAGATAGGCAGTGGTCTCTTTATTTTCCACGGGGTTCTGCCTAGGTTTGGGTGTCAGTGCCCCAGCAAATTAGACTGAGATTCTAGGCATAACACTGCCATGCACATGGAGTTAAGGCAGGAATGGTAGAGGTTGTGGAATTAGCTTGATGGATGTATGGGTATGCCAATTCACTCAGTTAGGGTGGCACCAAATGTTAGGATTAGTGAGAATTGGGCTAAAATATACCTACGCCACGACTTTGCTCTCTCATTGACTCATGGGGGATCTCAGTGTATAACACAGAATCACCTTAAGTGCACACACCTGTGCCCCATCCGGGTCCATCCAGGACCCACTGAGTCAGTATCTTTGGCATAGTTCTCAGGCAACTGTGTGTTTTCAAACCCCCAAATGATTATCATGGAGACTAAAATTTGAAAACCACTGAATGAGGGACCATGTTACAGGTTTCAGGTGGAAGTATCTGCTCTTTGGCTGACTTGGAGCTGACATTAGACACTGAGCAATTTTAATGTGACTTAGAGGATTAGCTACTATTACATATTTTATGAAACACAGAATGATGAAGTGGTTTGGAACAAGTCACTGAATTAGAAATAGCTTTTGATGAGAGAAGTACAGACATGGAAATTTAGAAGTCCTCTTAATAATGGGGAAAGGTACAAATTTAATGGACGGGGGAGTTTTAATATGAGCTAGCAGCACATCCTGCCAGTTAGCTCCATATGAAACAGCTCTACAAGCATCTGAGAAGTTTTATTTTGGGAGAAGGGAAATCTAGAGTGGCCCTGCATGCACCAAGGCAATAATAACTCAACAGCAGATGAAAACAGATCAATAGGTTGCTATAGTTAGCAGAATGGCTGGGCACTCTGATTTCAGACACCTCTCCTGGATTCTGGACACACTTTACCAGCCCGAGTACAGAGCTCCAGAGTCTGAAGTGTACAGTCCCCTCTACCTTGATAGGTGATGGGGAATCATGACAAGCTTTGTTTGTGTCCGCCTCAAAAATAGGTGTTTTGACTGCAAGTTTGTGCAGCTGTCATTGGTAATGAGGAGCTCAACCCACGTTGCTGCTTGTTGTGTGTTATTGTTTCATTTGTTTGTTGTAGTGATTTTAAATAGATAAATAAAGGAATTGGGGGGAGGGTTTGAATCAAAGCAATCAGGCAACTTCAATAATGAAATGCTATCCTGGCTTTTGAGATAGGAAATCTATGCAATCCCCGTGTTAATGTTACTCTCGCTATAGGGATTCTTCACGCCTATTTTATCAGCTCAGTGGGGTTCAATGCCTCTCTTTCCTGAAGGGAAAAAAGCAGAATTATCACCAAGGTAATGAAACATACTACTCCACAGTTATGGAGTGTTTTTATTAAAAGCATGTTGCTTTGGTCTCATATACTAGTTGCAATATGTGGGCATAAAATACCAGAATAGCTCTCAAGGGAAACACTTTCCTTTGTGCTAATTTAAAATTCCTCAAAGAGGACACAGTCAGGTATGATGTTCACATTTTTCTCTTTGCTACCTGAGGTTTTCATAAAAGAACAGGTAGGTGCACTATGCTAAAGGATCAGCTGAGATTGAAGTCCCCTGACCAGGACCAACAGTTCACCATGATCTGCTTTCAGAACCATTCTTGCCCTTCCTGAAATCCCACACTCTCAAGTTTATTTTCTTATGTCATTAATCATTAGGAAATTGTAATTAGGGTTCAAGCCATTGGATTTTACTTGTTAATGCTGCTAATAGTCCCATTTTATCTTTTTATGACTGAATTTCATTTTGCCAGTGAAAATTTCACAATTAACTTAGATTCTGAAAATTTTAACCCAATGCTGCAGTTTGCAAACCTCACTATTAGTTCCATCCAATTAGAATTTCATTCTCCAGCTCATTTCATCCTAATTCTATCAGAACTTTAGGCCCCATGTTCAATTCTAGGACAATTAATTCCTACCACAGTGTGTAGTCTAGTGGATGAGATAGACTCATAAGGAAGTAATTCTAATAAGGTGTGATAAGGATAAGAATAGAGATGTTCGAAAAGACAAATGTAATTGAGGAATGTCTATTTGAGTTGGATCTTTAAAAATTGAATTGGATTTTAGCAGCATGTGAAGGGAAGGGTGCTCATGTCAGGGAGAGAACCTGCATGTACAGGGGCACAGAGTCATGAAAGAGTAAAATGTTGGGTATATTCTGGAAACAGCTGGTAGCTTCATGCTTGTGAGGAGGGGTTGGAGAGCAAAGGATGAAGCCAGAAATATAGGATCCATACTGTGAAGGGCATTATGTTCCACTCAGTTGGGCTTAAGCTTTATTCTATAGGGATTGGAAGGCTAGCCAATGACTTCTGAGTAGGGAGACTATTTTATAAGAAGCATGTTGGAAAGTTGGATGCTGGCAGAAATATGCAAAAATTATTTGGAGTGCACCAACTGGAGGCAGGGAGATGAGTTAGGAGGAGATAGTGGTAGTTCTAAAAACAGCTGAGTGGAGCGACAGCTCCCCAGACCCTTTGGATGGAGAGATGTTGCTGAGCAAAGTGTAGATAAACTTGGTGATGAGCTATTTGAAGAAGAGAAGAGAAGAGAAGAGAAGAGAAGAGAAGAGAAGAGAAGAGAAGAGAAGAGAAGAGAAGAGAAGAGAAGAGAAGAGAAGAGAAGAGGCAGCCTGAGGTTTCTCACTTTGGCATTGGTTGGTGCTGTCTCAATGCAGGCAGATAAGACATACATGAGGAAGTTCCTTAATTATATTTTAAGGACAAGAAGTTCCTAAGTTTAGTTGTAGAATGATGAATTATGAGTATCTTTGGGTATCTAAGTGGAGATGTCTAGTATTTAGTTAGATGAAGAGGCCTCTAGCTCAGTAACAAAGTTTTGACAGAAGACTTGGATTTGAAAGTATGGGGACTTATTTTTAGCCTGCTTGAATCATGTCTTTTTTTTTAGATGCAAACAAAACTTTTAATTTAAAATTTAATATCCATTTTAATAAAAATACTTATAATTTTCCTCAATTTGACCAATACTTCCTTTCAAATGCTACTTTTTATTTATTTTTTATTTTTTTACCAACTTTCATATACATTTTTATTTAATCACCTCTCATAAATTTTTTAGAGCTAAGATTTAATATATGCATTAATATTTTTATTTTATTAATATGTATTTATGTTTATAATATTAATAACTATTTTATATTGTTAAAAATTACATGAATTACTAAACTTGTAATTTTAAAAGCCTTATTGAGGTTTAACTGACATAATAAACAGCAAAACAGCACTTTTTTTTGGTTGTTAATCCTTACCAGAGGATATTTTTTTCCATTGTTTTATTTTTAGAGAGAGTGGGCGGGGGGAGAGAGAAACGTCAATGTGAGAGAGACACATCGATTAGTTGCCGCCCCCCCCCCCCACCCCCATTGGGATAGAACCTGCAACCCCGGTACATGCCCTTTTTTTTTTTTAATTTAATAAATCTTTATTGTTCAGATTATTACAATTGTTTCTCCGTTTTCCCCCCCATATCTCCCACCACCCGGTTCCCAACCCCCGCCTCTGTCCTTACCTCCCCCCTGCTGTCCTTATCCATAGGTGTATGATTTTTGTCCCATCTCTGCCTTTCTGTGTTTCCAAGTCCCTGCATCCCGCGCTCCAGCGCAGTAAACAATGATTGCTGGGCACACCTCTGCAAAAAAGTCACTCTCACTTTCCGACCCAATGGCCGAGAGTCCAGCTTCTCCCCGTAGGCGTCTGGGTCCCCCGCGTGTCCCCAGAAACTGGATTTCAGAGTGATTGGGAGCTTGGCTCCCTTCGGGTTGAAGAAAAGCTGCGCGCCCAGTCGCCCGCCACCAGCCCGATTCGCGCGCCTCTGTACCTCAGCTTTTCCAGCATTTGTGCTCCTTTCTCTTCTTAGTTGTAAATCTTCCACTCAGCCAGCTTTCCTGTGGTTCTGGGTGGTAGACGTTTTGTCTTTTAGTTGTAGTTTTGAAATTGTTGTGCAAGGCAGCAGTTTAGTTGTTTAACTTTGCCGCCATCTTGGTTCCTCCTGACAAATGTTACTTTTTAAAATCTTTATTGTTGAGATTATTATAAATGTCCCTCTTCCCCTCCCCCCATAGCTCCCCTCCACATGGTTCTCACCCAACCCCAGGCCCACACCACCCTATTGTCTGTGTCCATAGGTAATGCATACATGCATATAAGATCTTTGTCTAATCTCTTTCCAACCCCCCCACACCCGTTTCCCTCTGAGAATTGTCTGTCTGTTCCATTTCCATGTCCCTGATTCTATTCCATTCACCAGTTTATTCTGTTTATCAGATTTTTTATTCATTTGACTTTGAGATTCAGTTGTTGATAGATTTGTATTTGTTGCCACTTTGTTGTTCATATTTTTAATCTTTATATTTTTCCTCTTCTTAAAGAATAGCCTTTAGCATTTCATATAATACTGGTTTGATGGTGTTGAACTCCTTTAGCTTTTTGTCTGTGAAGCTCTTTATCTGACCTTCAATTCTAAATGAAGCTTTACTGGGTAGATTAATCTTGGTAGATTAATCTATTCATCATTTTGAATATTTCTTGCCACTCCCTTCTAGTCTGCATAGTTTCTGTTGAGAAATCAGCTGATAGTTGTATGGGCACTCCCTTGTAGGTAACTAACTGCTTTTCTCTTGCTACTTTTAAGATTCTTTCTTTGTCTTTTGCCTTTGGCATTTTAATTATGGTGTGTCTTGGTGTGGTCCTCTTTGTGTTCCTCCTGTTTGGGGTTCTCTGTGCTCCCTGGACTTGTAAGTCTATTTCTTTCACCAGGTAGGGGAAGTTTTCTGTCATTATTTCTTCAAATAGATTTTCAATATCTTGCTCTCTTCTTCTGACACCTCCATAATTGGGATGTTGGTACACTTGAAGTTGTCCCAGAGGCTCCTTACACTATTTTCATATTTTTGAATTCTTTTTTCTTTTTGCTCTTCTGGTTGGGTGTTTTTTGCTTCCTCATATTTCAAATCATTGATTTGATTCTCAGAATCCTCTACTCTACTGTTGAATCCCTGTATATATTATTCTTTATTTTAGTCATGCTTACTTTCTGACTGGTCCTTTTCCTTTTTTTTTTTTTTTTTTTTTTTGGCATTCTCACTAAGATCCTTGAAAGCCTCACTAAATCCCTTGGAGGTTTCTAGAAGATTCTTGAGTAACCTTATAACTGTGGTTTTGAATTCTATATCCAGAAGTTTGCTTTCTTCCATTTCTTTCATTTGTGACATGTCTCTGTCTCCACATTTTGGCTGCTTCCCTGTGTTTGTTTCTATGTATTGGGAGGAGCTCCTAAGTTTCCTTGAGTTGATAGAGTGGCCTTGTGTAGTAGGTGTCCTATAGGCCCAGTGGCTCAGCCTCCCCAATCACCTGAAGTCGACACTCTAGGTACATCCCTTTGTGGGCTGTATGCACAGTCTTGTTGTAGTTGAGCCTTGATTGCAGTTGGTGTCACTGGGAGGAATTGACCTCCAGGCCAATTGGCTGTGGGGACCAGCTGCGACTACAGTGGGAGAGCTTCTGTGAAGAAGACAACCTTAAGGAGCAGGACTTGCTTCAGTGGGGCTTTGGTGCTCACTGAGTCTGCCCTTTGAGTGTGTCACTTTATGGATGTGAAGAGTTGTAATCTGGTATGATCTCACACTGACCACTGGGTACAATGGCTCTTGGGTCTCCAGGGAAGTGTGAAGTCAGCCACTATCTGGGGTCACCCAGCAGGAGCTACAGAGAGACTTCCTCCTCTTTGTATCAGGTTTGGAAGTGCCCAGATGAGGACCAGCTGTGAAGCAAGGCAGGCTGATGCTTGGTCTTGCCCCTTTTATTGATATGTTCAGGGCTCCCTGACCCAGCTGCAGCTTGTTTGACAGGTTTTAGCCCGAGAAAGGACAGGCCATTCATATGCAAAAGCAGCTGCACACAGCTTGGGTGGGGTTGTAAATTGGGTGGGGCCAGGTCTCAGGGAATCACCAGAGTAGAGCAAACAGAAATGGCTGACAGTCAGCCCTGCACCAGGGAGGTCCCAGCACAGGAACAATGACTGCTGTGAGTACCTCCATCTGGAAGAAAGCTGTCCCCAAGTTCCTGCCCTCATGCCAGATAGTCCAGTTTCTCCTCGTATGTGTCTGGGTCCCCCAGAGACTCACCGGGCACTGGAGCTCAGAGGAAGCAGGAGCTTGTAAGTTTAGTTTGTGGTGCCGGCCTTTTAAGAGGAGCAGCTGGGTCTCCAGCAGCCTCTGTGTCACTGAGCCTCAATTTCCACTGGTTTTTACAGCCCGTAGTTCTTACTGCCCATAGGGACTTCTTTTCCTAGCTCTGGGACCCTGGGCTGGGCGTCTGGTATGGGGCTGGGATGCCTTGCTCCTCCTGGCAGCCTCCGTAGAGATGACCTCCCTCCCAATTAAAAAAGCAGCACACATGGTTGCCAGACCAGCCTGTTCCATGCCTCCCCATCTCCTACCAATCTCAGTGTGCTTTCTTCTTTACTCCTCTAGTTGTAGGACTCCCATTCAGCCAGCTTTCTGGCAGTTCTGCATGATGATTGTTCTGTATTTTAGTTGTAATTCTGATGTGGTTGTGGGAGGCAGCAAGTACAGGCATTTGCCTACACCGCCATCTTGGCTCTCCTCCATGAATCATGTCTTTATAATGCTATTAGTAAACCTATTTCTGCAGCTTCATTACATAGATGGCTCCTTTAGAGATTCTACTCTAGTAAGTCTTAAGTATTTTTACGTCTGCTGCCACTCTCTCAGATCTACTCTATGCTATACTTGTATTTTCGTATTTTCTTTTACCCTAAATGAAACAAAGGCCGGCCCGTTTATCTTTTTTTCAATGTCATCCTATTGAGTATTCAACAAGGTGAAATGGAGAGAACTTGAACTTAGGGGCCTGGTAATCACTGGGGATTTTCACAAATGTTCTGGTTCTCTGCCTGGAGTAATAGGATTGCACCCCTCAATCTGACCTTGTAACTTAGATTTAGCTATGTGACTAGTTTTTCGCTCTTGAAGAGTGAATAGTAGAAATGACTTTCATTTCTAGGTAGATGCTTTAAGAGTTTATTTGCAAATCACCACACCTCTTTTTCTGTCTCTGTAGCCTTTGAGATAGGAGCCTTCATCACCCAGGGTTCTTGAATGACTATAATGAGCAGAGTTCTCATATGACCAACTTAGGTAGTGTGTTTGTGTGTGTGTATGTGTGTGTGTGTGTGTGTGTGTGTGTGCAATCTGACTGGAAAAGAGCAAACTAAATATGGGCTCAAGTCCTGGCTTTGTCACTAAGTAATAACTCTCAGAAAGCCACACAACTTCTCTGAGTTCCAATTTCTTCATTTTTGGAATGGAAATAATACTGAACTTGCCAGAGCTCTGTGAGAATTGGAGACAAGGTATACAAAGTACCTTATAAAAAGTAGCCATCCACTTCATTACAATATATTATTACATTTATAGACAGTTACCCATTTTTAGTACATTGATCTTATAATACCTACCTATGGCTATTATCTCGCTCAGATTTGTGTTGTACTCTTGAATATGTCATCTATGTGTTTATCTGAGCAATTACTACAAAAGAGAGACAAGATAAGGCCAAGGATAGGACCACATAGTTATGCCAACATAGATATTATCACATATATGCCATTTATTAATGGACTGTCTTTAGAGAGCGTTGTACAAATAATCCACCTTACAATAACCTCAAATTTTTTCATCTTGTCCATGAAGATGTAGAGTTTTTCCAGTTACCATATAAAAAGGGTTGCACTAAGCCAGTCACCTTGCTAAGACTGCATATGAGATAATCACATAGGCTTCTTGAATATTTATAAACTATTTTCATAATGACATTTTGGCTTTTCCCCCTATTTATTCTGAAATACACAAATAATTTAACTATTCTGTTTACTTCCAGTGTAATTCTACACCAAATATTCTGTCATTCTGCCATCATAGAGTTATTGATCATGATTTTATTAACAGTTTTATACCATCTCCTTTATTTTTAAACTCCATTGGTCCCTCAAGACCATTGTCCACACACAGCAGTTGCCAACCCGTGGTCTGCGGACCATTGGTGGTCTGTGAGGTCTGAAAGGTTAGCGACCACTGGTTTAAGGAAACCTTTGGAGCAGCGGTCGCCAACCAATGGTCCAAAAGGTTGGCCACTGCTGGTCCACAGGATAAAGTTTATTGAAGATTTATATCCATTTGAATATCAACTGAAAATTGAAATCTATGTTTGGAGAAGCATACAATATACCCTTGATTTATGTGGCTGACAAATTTAACTCAGAAAGAGTAAAAGAGATTATAAGATTACATCTCATAGCTTCATTTTGAAGAAAATAATTGGTATTGTGGAAGAGATGGCAACTTGGGGACAAAGTGACCTTGACAAATGTAGAAGTAGCAGAACTGAAAGATAAGAGTATGGATAAGGCAAATGTAGTTTAGGATAGTAGAACTAAGGATTACCCTGAGAGTTAGGTTTGAGACATATATTAAAAGAAGGTATCACTTCCTGTGATGATCTGATAAGGCTATACAGCCTATTTCTTCCAGGGATAGTATAGTCTGGAAATTCATTTACAGTCTAGACAGGTTTAGATATATTTATAAATGCATCAATAATGTACCATGGAAGGTAGGATGGGTCATAGGAAAGTATGATTTTTGAGTGGAACTTTGAATCACCTTATTTTCTAAGAAGGAACTTACATTGAATAATTTAGACTTGGCCAAATTTAGCCATTTCTTTGTTCTTATATTGTCATCACAACTTAATCGCTTAGAGGAACAAATTGTCATAAGTTCACTAAACCCTTAGATGACAGAATCATTTTTATATGTGTATACTGACATTATAAGGCCTGTGTATGCGGGGGTTGTGTGGCGAAGGGGAGAAAAGGGGGACATCTATAATACTTTCAACAATAAAGAGAAATTAAAAACTAAAAACATTTAAAATTTTGAGGAAGGAGGCACATACTTGTGATACTCTTCATAGAGCATTCATGCTAGAGAATGTTGAAAGTCATAGGCCTGAAAATGTCAATTATAAGTATGTTTTCTTTAAAAATCTATCCCTCTGTTGAAGTGATAGAGGCTCCTCGCTGTACCCTTTCCCTAGGCAGCCAAATTAATTGGGAAAAGGAAGAATGTGTGCAATGGAGCCTCGGCTCACACATTATACAGTGCCTCTTCCCTGCAGCCCCTGGGAGCACCCTGTGGTGGCCCTGTCTACCTATGTGATGGACTTTCAGAAGTGACAAACAGCTTCTCTTAGGTAAAAAGATTTAACCGGCAATTAAAGTGGCATCCTAGGTTTTTTAAAAAATAGTAACCAACTTCATAATTTTATTTTCCTAGCATCTGTTCTATTCAAGCCAAGCCTACTGTGGTGATCTTCATGAAGATAATTCAGTGGTTTCCTAGCAACCAAGTTTCCTGTGGTTTCCTTGGTTATAAGCAATGACATAACTCTTGTGGGCAACTTTAAAAGCACAGGAGAAAACCCTCTTAAAGAGTGAGGTTTCAAAAAATTCAGGTTACTGCTCGATGAGTGTTTCTATTCATAATGAATAATTCTTTCCCCATGGGTATTAATTACTCTAATAAATGATTATATGGAGATTGCAAAGTAAAATCATGTTACATTATATGTTCTTTTTCATCACTTTTGTCTTATGCCTCATTCTACTTTTTCCCCCCCTGAAATTAGGACTCTTTTCCCATCTCTTCTCATTGACTACCATCCTTAGACATATCCAACAGATGAAATTTAGACACATTTTAATAATTACTCAAGGGGTATTTAATGAAGGCAGAAGAGTTGTAGGTGCTCAAGAGTAGGACCCAAAACTACTGCCTTGTTTTTACTAATTAAATATATTTTAGAGGTGTAGTTGGATGGCAATGTCAAGGACTGCTGTTGTAATCTATTAAAGAACTGTTAATTTATACTCAGTAATTTTCCAGTGCCAGCATTAACTACTTTTATGTACTTAATTATTTTTATCTTCTATATTTATTTCTAAAGAAAAACTACTATATTGGGTAGCTATATTCTCTGGTGATATAACTAAAATCTGTAAGTCAACAGAGGAAGGAAAATAGAAGCTTACACAGTTAAAAGTAGATGTTGTGCTGTATAGACTATTCATCTTTGTATCTTTAGTGCCTATGATAGAACAAGCTTGTGATAAACATGAAAGATTGAATTAATGAATGATCAGGGGTCAACAGCTCCTCTAGTTTTTACAGTGGAAATCAGGAGTTTGTATGGGGATTGCCAGGCTAAAGTAATTAACATTTGGTAAAGGAGAAAAATATAATGAATTCTGTACATAATAATTTTAAATTTTGAGTCAGAGTATATTTCTTTGCATACTATGCATTTATTCATTCAAATATTTATTATGGGCCTACTAGGGGCTAGGGTGTGTGCTAAGTGCTCAGAGTACAATCCTACATAATAAAAGAGTAATATGCAAGTTGACCGTACCTTCGCTATGCCTAAGCCATGCCCACCAGCCACGCCCACCAGCCAATCAGGGCGAGTATGCAAATAAACCCAAGCAAGATGGCTACAGCCACAGAGAGCAAGGTTTCCCAGGCAACGGAGGAATCCAAGCTTTCCGCCTGCCCTTGCTAAGCCTAAGCCTCCACTCAAGCTACAAAGTTTCAATTATAGAAGGTAAACAAATCTTAACAGAAATGGCGGCAGCCACGGAGCTGGAGAGAGCAGGCCAGGGTTGCCCCCCGGCAACGGAGAAAGCAAAGCTTTCCGCACACCCTGGCCAGGCCCAGGCCTCCACTTAAGGCTACAAAGTTTCAATTATAGAAGGTGAATTAACCCCAACAGAAATAGCTGCCCGCCATGGAGCGAGCAGGAGGCTTGGCTCCGCTCCAGGCTATAAAGTTTCAATTGTAGAAGGTAAATAAATTCCAGATACCAGGGCCTCCTCTTGGGTCGCCAGGGGGCATGGCTGGCCTGCAAACCACTACAGGTCCCTTGCTCAGGCCACCCCACGCCCCAAGGGAACCCCCATCCTGATCCGGGACACTCTTCAGGGCAAACCAGCTGGCCCCCACCCCTGCACCAGGCTTCTATCCTATCTAATAAAAGAGTAATATGCAGATTGACCATCACTCCAACACAATATGGATTCCCCCATGTGGTCAAAGATCCTGCCCCCATGTGGACACAAGATGGCCACCACAAGATGGCCAGCAGGGGAGGGCAGTTGGGAGGCACCAGGCCTGCAAGGGAGGGCAGTTGAGAGGGACCCAGGCCTGCAAGGGAGGGAAGTTGGAGGCGATCAACCCTGCAGGGGAGGGCAGTTAGGGGTGACCAGGCCGGCAGAGGAGGGAAGTTGGGGGCAAACAGGCTGGCAGAGGAGCAGTTAGGCATCAATCAGGCTGGCAGCGGAGTGGTTAGGGGGTGACCAGGCTGGCAGGCAGAAGTGGTTAGGGGCAATCAGGAAGGCAGGCAGGCGAGCAGTTGGGAGCCAGCAGTCCTGGATTGTGAGAGGGATGTCCGACTGCCCGTTTAGGCCCGATCCCGTTCTGAGCACTTAGCACACACCTTGGCCCCTAGTAGGTCCATAATAAATATTTGAATGAATAAATGCATAGTATGCAACTTCCCACTGGGATTGGGCCTAAATGGGCAGTTGGACATCCCTCGAGGGGTCCCAGATTGGAGAGGGTACAGGCTGGGCTGAGGGACAACCCCCTTCTCCGTGCACGAATTTTGTGCAACAGGCCTCTAGTAGTAAATAAAATGAAACGGGATTCCTGGTTCAAGGAACAGGAATAAAATAAAATTATTAGGAATGATAAATTAACTAAATGATAGTACAAACACAAGTAAAATTATAGCTTTGTTAAATATTGTCAAGAAAAGCTGCATGATGCCATGAGTTTTATACAAGGAAACCTGTTCTGATTTGGGGATGGGGTGGCCAGGGACAGTATCTCAGAAAAATTAACATTTAAGCTGAGTTATAAAGGGTTGAGTAGGCACAACAAAAGATGGGAATGGGTGAGGAAGAGTATAGACAGTGGGAAAAGTGTGTACAAACAGCTTGTGAGACTTAAGAGGAAACTAAAGAAGTCCAGCAAGACTGGAGTGCAGGCAGCAGGAGTGAGCACAGAATGAGAACAGGTTTCAGAGGCTTCAGAGGGGTCCTTTGACCTTATCCTAGTAGACCAGGCTTAGCAATTAGGAGAAACAAGCTAGAAAAAGTTTGGAAACATTGCACATAGTGGCATTTTAATGTTTATAGTAATAAATGCATTTCAAAGATCACCTAAGAGCTTGATTTGAAGGTGAGAACTTAATTCTGAGGTTACTGAGCCAGAGGAGTGGCTACAGGATAGGGCTGGTGATGTGAATGTGGCATTTGGTCAGACTGTGCTAGTGGACTAAGGTCCAATTTAGGGAAAATTGATGGCCAGGAAGAAGCTTTAATAACCCAGGCAGGAAGACTAAAAGCCAACGGCTCTGAGTCAGGCCAAGAGCATGACAATAAAGGAGGGGATAGTAAAAAGCATAAATTGAAAATAGTTTTATAGCATATGCTTTACATACATTTCATTGAATTTTAACAACTGCATGTTCCCTTGGAAGTTGAGGAACAGAAACTGTAAAGAACATACCCTGGATGATATAATTGCAGTGAGATTTGGATTCTAAAAACTGCACTTTTTCCCAGTATAATACATCATATTCCCATTCTTTCTCTCAATAGTTTGGTTCAAAGATCTTGGTATCAAGATGCCCTTTACATAGTAGTACTTTCTAGCCCTTGTGGTCGTTGATCCCTTGAAATGTGGCTAGTCCTAATTAAGTTGTAGCTTTAGTATGAAATACACATTATAGACTTCATACGGAAGCCAAAGGCTTCATTTGAAAAAATAGTAAATATCTCATTAATACTTTAAATTGATTATATATTGAAATATTATTTGGCTATGTCATATTAAAATATTTTATGAAAGTTAATGTTATCTATTTCCATTTATTTCTTTAATGTGACTAGTAAACTATTTAAATTACATACATGTAGCTGGCACTATATTTCTATTGGAAAATGCTTATATAGAACACTAGAGGCCCAGTGCACAAAATTTGTGCATGGAGGGGGGGGAGGGGGTGTTCCCTCAGCCTGGCCTACACCCTCTCGCGATCCGGGACTCCTCAGGTGATGTCCAACTGCCAGTTTAGGCCTGATCCCATAGGGATCCCTGTGGGTTCAGGCCTAAACTGGCAGTCAGACATCCCCCTCACAATCCAGGACCACTGACTCCTAACCACTTGCCTGCCTGATCATTCCTAACCACTCTGCCTGCCTGCCTCATTGCCCCTAACCACTCGTCTGCCTGTCTGAACACCCCTAACCTCTCTGCGTGCCTGCCTGCCTGATTACCCCTAACTACCTCTGCCTCAGCCCCGCCATCACGGCTTAGTCCAGAAGGACGTCTGGAATGATGTCCGGAGGGTCGTTCAGCTGTCTGGTCTAATTAGCATATTACACTTTTATTATTATAGATTGTCATCACCCCCAAAAGTTTCCCTTTGTCATTCTTCTTCTCCCACCTAAGTCCTTGGTGATATTCTTTCTGTCACTATAATTTTGCCTTTTCTAGAACATCAAGTAAATGAAGTCACTTTTATGTTACCTTCATTTAACATAATGTTTTTGAGATGCTTTTTATTGTTGTGTGGTATCTGTGGATCTATAATTTGATTATCTACTTCTCAACTGATGGACATTTGAGTTGTTTCCAGTATATCTTATTGTTAAGCTGCTATGAACATAGAAGCATAAATCTTTATATGCACACCTATTTTTTTTTCTTTTGGGTAATTATGTCAGAATGGGATGCCATGGTTAGCATAGACTCGACTTCAGAAGAAACTCTTTTTAAAATTTTTTCATGCAAGTGGATATGTATGATAACTCACTGTGGTTTTAATTTATGCTTTCCTTATGGCTAATGTTATCTTGAGGATCTTTTGACCATTCACATTTCTTCTTTGGTGAAATGTGTCATTTGAATATTTTGCCCAATTTTTTTCTCTTATCTGTCTTCTAATTGAGTTGAAAGGGTTCTTTATATATACTGAGTATGGTAGGTTCTATGTTTGTGTCTTCAAATTCACTTATATCTGTCTTCCAAAGTGCTTAATCTGCCAATAGTACAATACATTGTATTTTAAATATTGTAGTTTTTATCTATAAATTTCCAGTTGGCTCTTTGTTCTAAACATCATCTTTGAAATCTGTTCATATGACTTCTGCAGCCTGAGTTTTCCTTTTTATCACTACTTAAAACACCAGCACTTCTGGTGACCTTTCAAGAGGCAAGTTGAATTTTTACTGTTGAGCTTCCAAGAAAAAGTAATAATTAAGACTAATAACACATTAACCTCCAAGAAAAGTAGTCTACAGATTATAATAAACATGTTGTTCCTAAAATTTTGGGCTCAATTTCTATATCAAATTAGAGCATTTTAACTAGAGTGATTTCCTTTAACTCCCATAAACGGCTTCACTCAGCCTTATTTCTGTTTGTGCTTATGGCTTTCAGTAAGGCTGTATGAAAACATCGCACCTTTTGTTGGAACAGACACACAGACACACACACCAATACAGTCACAATGAAACATGAATCACCATAATCCATTCCCATCACTTCTTCGCCTCCTTGGTTGCCAAGAAGCTGTAAACTGGATGTAATTCTTAAATCTTTTGTTTCTGGCTTGGCGAAAATCTTGAATAGTTTAAAGTAATAAATTAATAGATGTCATTCAATATATTTTTACAGTTTCGACTCTTATTTCAACTTTGTTGTTCCTAATGCTTTTTTATGTTATCATAATTTTAATAGCACAGTATACATTTTTTTTTAAATTATGAAATTGTAATGGAAAGTAACTCAGTTATTTCCTGTTCTTCACTACTCTGTATTTCTCCCCTGTGAGTCTCTTTAATAATCACACAGAACTCCTGACACTTCTAGTCACCAAATGTGTGGAGGTTTGTCCCCACAACAAGCAGTTCTCTGTGACACCAGCTAGGTGTCCTACAATCCAACTTAATTCAGCTTAGTTCTGGCACTCTCTACCCTGAGATGGTGTCAGATTTCACAGCAGCAGGATTCAGTCCAACAAGGCTGCCTCCCTTCCCCCCACAACTTGAGAAGCCAGTTTCAAGGCCTGTGCTTTTGATCGATGACCAGCTCTAGCTAGAGGTTCCAACAAACCTTTCCTCGGTTAGGTTTGCTAGAGCGGCTCATAGAACTCAGGAAAACACCTTTATTATTTCGTTAAAAAGGATGTGATAAAGGACATGGATGAACATCTGATAGAAGAGATGCATAGGACAAGGTATATGGGAAGGGGGTAGCTTCCATGCCATGTCTGGTGCACCGCTTTCCACATCTCCGTGTGTTCACAAGTCTGGAAGCTTCCTGAACCCTGTAGTACTGGGATTTTGCAGAGGCTGTATCAGGTAGGCATAATTAATCATTAACTCTACTTTCAGCTTTTTTCTTCCTTTTTCCCTTCTCTAGAGTATGGAGGCAGGCCAAAAATTCCAAGCTTCTAATCATGGTTTGGTCTTTCTGGTGACCAGTCCTCATCCAAGAGTCATCCAGCAGCTCACCCAGGGTCACCTCATTCCAACAAAGGACACGCCTACCATCCGAGAAATTAGGAGCCCTGGATCAGGAACCACGGTCAAAGACCAACATGAGAACCAGAGATGCCTTTAGTGTTCTTATCATTTAGGAAATTACAGGAACTTTAGGAGCTCTGTTCCAGGAACTGGGTGAAAAGACCAATTCTTTTTTTCCCTATTAATTCACAAAAAACATAAAATTCCTTTTTTTTCTATTTTTACAGCGCTGGACACATAGTTGATACTCAGTAAACCCTGATGAATTGAAGTTCTCTGCTAATAGACAAAGCTAGTGAATATATCCTTTCTTCCTTTCTTGAATACTTAAGTAAGCAGGCAGTGGATTTATTAGAGTCAATTTATCTGAGTGCCAAGCACATCTTGGCACTTACAATGTGAAAAATGTTGTGGCGGATGCTGGGAAATACATTGAGAGATGTAGTCTCTGCCCTCATAGAACAGTCATCCCAGAACCCTGTTCTTTATTCATGCCAAGAACGGAGTGCTTTCTCTGTTCGGAATGTTCCCTCTCCTGCAACACACCTCACCCAGACAATCCCGTCTAGCTCCTTGCTTCATTCAAGTCCTTCCTTAAGTGTCACTCAGACAAAGGTGTCTTTGCTGATCATTTTTTTCTAAAATGAAACTACCTATTTACTCTTTATTCTCTTACTGTGCTTTATGTTCCTTCATAGCTTTTGTCACCACCAGATGTATTATGTATTTATATGTTAATTTCCTTCTCCTGGTCATCACCTCACTTCAAAATAATCTCTGTGAGAGGAGGAACTCTGACTGCTGTGTTATCACAGTCTCCAAAGGTCCTAAAACAGTGCCTAGTACAAGTAAATAATTGCTTGATCAACCAATGAATGAGTAAAATAATGAGTTCTCTATTACAGATATTTTAAGGTTATCTTGAAGTAGCTTTCTAGACTTTTCCACTGCTGGCCAGCTGTATTAGAACTCATCAAAACCACTGTTCCCAAACTCACTGTTGTTTGTTTGGAGGTCTCTCTAGGTATAGAATTTAATCGCACATCCCCCAAAAAGCACTATTGCTGAATCAAGATGCCTAAAACTTTCGCTCTTCCCTATCTGTGGCTAAACTAAACTGTAAGCTTTTGAAGTTTTTATTCTTTGATTCTAATAGTTAATTCAAATTCAAATAGAATGCAGTAGTTTTACATATTAAGATCTTTTATGAATTTTGTGTTTTTTTAAGAAAAAGTTTTCGGTGCTGTACTATTACCCTGCTTTGAATATGGAATTACATTGTACCTTCAGGGAGAATAGATGTGTCCACCTAAGTGCTTTTTATTTTGAACCAGAGGCCTGTTGCATGAAGATTCGTGCAATATGCCTTCCTTCCCCTGGCTTCCGGCACTGGTTTTCCTCCAGCACCCGGGACCCAGGCCTTTGCTCTGGCCGCCGCCTTCCATCTTTGCTTCGGCCAGAGTCTGCTGTCTTCGTCTTCACTGCGGCCTGAGTGCCACTCCTGTAGATCCCTTCGCCCCCCACCATCCCTCTCATAGCAGGCGCCCTGCCCTTTTGTCCTTCTAATTTGCATATTCCCTCCTGATTGGCAGATGGGCACCACGAAGGTACGGTCAATTTGCATCTTTCTCTTTTATTAGTGTAGATTTTATGAAATGTTACGAGTCCCAGGCAGACTAAATTCTATAAATTAGAAATTATCCTAGCAGTATGTGAGAAATAAAGGGATTAATTTTGCTGTGACTTTTGCTGGTGCAGTGAGTAACATTGTTGTACTTAGAGTCTTTCATGTTTTAGAAGTTTATCATTAGAGTTGTTTAATCAGACATTTTTTTAACTTGTGAGAAAATGTCTGAAGTTATTCTAACAGCCTCATAGAAGGCTTCTGCTAAAATTTTTGCAAAATGGATCTCTTCTGTATTTTATTTTGCCCTACATATTTAGTAAAGCAAACAGATATCTTCTATTGTTAGAAACAAGAACAGAATGTGCAGGGATACACAAGATCATTTAGATCCACTTTTTCAATTTACAAGTGAGAAAACTGAGCCCCTCTTTCCTGAGTCAGAACATGACTTTCTCCGAGACATGAAGTTAATGGCAACTGGGATTAGAAGTCAGGAACCTCATGTCTAATTTACTAATGTGCCAAGCTTCTTCAGCCTTACGTTTTTCAGATGTCATGCTTTATGTATTGTTTCAATAGTAAAAATTTCCTCTTACAGGTAAATATGCCAAAAAAATAAACCACATTCTACTTTTGAGAAAGTTAATTATATAAGAGGAAGCATCCTTTTAGTTCCTTATGAAAATAAATTTTTTAAAACTGATAAATTAAGGTTTTCTATTTGCAATAGAGTAAAATCACTTTGCCTCCCTCCCTGATTATTTAGTTTCGTTGTTGGAGGGCATTGGAAACATATTGGTAAATTGTTGATTTTTGTTAAAAATTAGATCCAGAGATATTGAAGCATGCAACAGACTAAAATATTTCAGAGGGGAGGGAGGGGAGGGGATTAACCAATGAACTTATATGCATAACCCATGGACAGACAATAGTGCAGGAAAGGCCTGGGGAGGGGACCAGAGCGAGGTGAAGGGGGACAATGGAAGGAGAAAAAGGGAGCATCTATAATACTTTCAATAATAAAGATAACTTTTAAAAAATTGTTATGTGCTGCTAAAAAATCATCTTGACTCTTCACAGAAAAGTTAAAATGAATTGATGATTTTGTTGAGCATCGTGGAGTAAGAAATCCTGCCTTGCAGGGGCTTTTTCGTGTCACTTCATCTTTCTTTCTACCTTGAGGAAGCTCCAGGACCTGAGACAAGGCTGATGCTGAATGTATTTTTCCAAAAGGCTGGAACTTTTAAAGATTTTGTCCTTTTTTTTTTTTTTATCCTCATCACATTTCCTAGTCTTGCCCTGCTTCTTATTTTCTGTCTTAAACTTCTGAAATGAGGCTAGAATATCTGCAGTTGAAAAGGGGCCTTAGAGTTCCTTTTAGTGAAGTTGAATATTTTTCTGTGTATGTCGACAGTGACAGAGTATAGCAACTTTTTTACTGCATACATTCATTTTCAGTGTGGTATTAAAAGCACAGGGGGGAAAAGCCAACAAATACACATAAATTAACAATATACTATAATGTCATCACATTGAGTTGGTATAATAGCCATTAAAGGCAACGCACTAGCTATACATGTATTCTCCCCTCCACCTCCACTCCCCATGCAGTCTGTCAGAACATTTTTGGCTTCCATGTGGTCTCTGAGAGAAATTCACTTTTCATTACAAAATCTGTTTATACTAAAGCATATGCTCCATTACTTTCTAGGAAATGGAAAGGCATAGCCCACTGTGAATGCATAAAAACATACTAACATACTACATACAAATTACATGAAGATTGGTAGCCCTCAGTCATCATTTTCAATGTGCACCTGAAATGAGAAAAGCACAGCAATGAACTTGGTTCTTAATGCCAATCCATTTCCCCCTATTTATTTAAGAATATGGTGTACAGTGAACTTAAAAACTATTTTTGTTTTTGAATTTAAAATAAGTTTTCAACCATTTAGGAAACAGCAAATAATACCTGTCTTTTCATGACACTTTTCTTTGTTTTCCCCCCTTTTTATTGACTTTGTTGGGGTGACATTGGTTAACAAAATTATACAGGTTTCAGGTGCACAATTCCATAACATATCATCTGTACACTGTACTGTGTGTTTACCACCCCAAGTCAAGTCTCTGTCCATCATCATTTATCTCCCCTATACCCTCCTCCACCTCCCCACACGCCCCTGCCCCCAGCAGTCACCACACTGTTGTCCGTGTCCATGACACTTTTCATAGTAAGTCTATTATGACAACAAAAAGACTTGGTATTTGTTAGAGTCCTTGCCTCAGGAGATGGTATACTGTCATACAGATGTCTTCATTTCCAGGCAGAACATCAAGTTATTTCCTAGTGCTTTTCCCTTTAGGAGCTTTCATGATTCTAAACCTTTTATGAGATATGTAAAGCAAATCTTTCTGAAGATAAAGTGCATACTGTAGAATACAAAATTGTTCTAAGTTGCCAGGTAAACATGATCAATCTCAGTTATATAAGCATCAAACTAAAACAATAAAAGCTGTTTTGTAGCTTTTATTGCTATGAAATAAATAACATAAAACAACAATAGCAACAACATATCTTGATACTTATTATGGTGAAACTAGAGTTTAGACATTTCAATTGGATTTTATTAAAAGATACACATCTTATTGTCTTTTATTAATGCTTTTATGGTATTAATATATATTTATAAGTAGTTAATTGAGCAAAGTATCTAACATATCCAATTCTACTTACAGAGCTGTTATAAATTGTTGTGATTCCACTGACAAATAAAATAAAGCATGATTTATATCATTTTCCAATGAAATTAGCTTAACTAATTTCTAGTTTTTACTAATTTCTAGTTTTTACTAATTGAAGTAAAACCATTAGTCTCTGTTCTCACAGCATTGCTTTCAACTCATTATTCTTTTCAACAACTATTTTTCTGCCCACTGTCTTGAACACATTGCTGATGGCAGATGAATAAATGAAATCTGTATAGACTGAAATAACCAAGTTGTTTTAAAATATTTTGCTAATTATTGTACCCTATTATTAAGGGGTAAGGTAATTAATGCATCGTAATTTAGATATAATGTCAGTGAAACTCTGTTTTAGACAGTTCTTGGTAGGTTTGTATCTAAAACAGACCAACAGATATTTTGAGAAACTTCTTAAAATTCTTTTTGTTTTTTTAGTTTATTTGCCAAAGTTTAGGTGAAAATACACATGTAATTGGTGATGATAGAATAATTCTTTGACTATGGCAGCAGTTCCGTAAGTGACGTTAGAAGGTCATATTAATATTGCTAGGATTTTTGCAGTAAGTATTTTTGTTAGGTTATCAGAGGTCATACCTGTGGCACTCTTCCTAAAATGATACTCAGGTGGCTCAATTACTTTCTGTGGAGTACTCCTAGATAAGAGATTTTCTGATCTGTCTGGTTGCAGAAAGATCAACCACTGTCAGCACTTTTCAATGGAAAAGTTAGCCTTACTCTACATTCCCAACACTACTGCTAGGTCTAGGTACCACATCAACCTCATTGTTCTAGCAAAAAGTTTTAAAGTGTTCATAAATGCAGATCAATGCTGGTGAAGAAGATCCATATTTTTAAATAATTACTGAAACCTAAGTTTTCAATGAAGAGTGGAAATTGATGAGAGTTTGAGAAAATAGTAACCAATGGACACAGTCAAAATAGTAACTTCTGTCACATTTCTAAGTAAGGAAGTGCAATGGAGGTGTTTGGAGGAGCTTGGAGCTTCTCACTGCCTCTAACTTAAGCAGCTCTAATGAGAATGGGATAGGTCCAAATGTGCATATCTGGCTGCAGGCACCCACCTTAATAGAAAGTGGAAGAAGACAATTCTTCCACAAATTGTGGCTTCTTTTAAAGCAGCTCTTCAGTATGTTTTTCTGAGAGCTAATATATGAAAAAGCATATAACACACTTTCTGGTACCTTGTGAGTGACAAATATGTGCTGGATATTACTAAGGAAGGTAGTTGTGGTGGCAGATATTGCTAAGGGGATAGTGATGGTGGTAGATATTACTAAAGGAGGTAGTGATGGTGGTAGATGTTACTAAGGGGGTAGTGATGGTGATAGATATTACTAAAGGGATAGTGAGGGTGATAGATATTACTAAGGGGGTAGTAGTGGTGGTAGATATTACTAAGGGAGGTAGTGATGCTTAATGACTGAAAGTGTAGACTCTGAGGTCAAGTCATCTATGTTTTCATCTTGTTTCCATAATAACCATTTGGGTAAACTTGGGAAAATTATTTAATTTCTCCAAGGCTTACAAGATAATAGTATTTATCTCACATAGTTGTCAGGAAAATAAATGAGTAAATACATCCAAGGCAATTAAAACAATGTCTAGTATGTAGTAAGCATTCAATTTAAATATTAGCCATTTCTACAGCTATAAGAATGACTATTACTTTTACTAACATCACTAATAGTGCAACTACATTTTGTTTAGCTATCTGTCTGTTGATGGACATTTGAGTTATTTCTACCTTTTGGCTATCTATATATATGAAAGCCTAAGCAACCATTACACCCAGATAACCGGACAACTGGATGACCAGCCAGTAGCTATGATGTGCATTGATCACCAGGGGGTAGATGCTCGACACAGGAGCGACGTCACCTGATGGTTAGTGCACTCCCACAGCCAACCTCCCACAGCTGGCAAACCTCCCCAATTGGCCTGATCGCTGGCCAGGCCGAGGGACCCCACCTGTGCACGAATTCGTGCACCAGGCCTCTAGTTGTAAATAATGCTGCTATGAACATTGGTGTACCTGTTGTTGTTTTTAAAGCTATTATTTGCCTTAGGCTTTCCACTAAAATGAACTTTCTCTCATCATAGTCCAAATTAGTAAGCTTTTCCTTATTTCATAAGATTGATATTAGAATGGTACCTTAAAACAGTGGCTATCGAACTTACGCATGCATCAGAATTATCTAACTAAAGGGCTCAGTAAATACAGATTGCTGTGCCTACCACAGAATTTCTGATCCAGTGGTCTAGAGTAGGACCTGAGAATTTGCTTTTATAATACATTGCCTGGTGATGCTGTCACTGCTCATCTAGGAGTCACACTTTGGAAACCACTGCTTTACAGCATTGTCTTAACTGATAGAACACCCTCTGGTGCTGGTTTGGCCAATAACTTTGTCACTCAGCACAAGCAACTTTCTCATCACCTAAAATTTGAAATGGTACACTAATATGTATAAAATGTCCTCTACTTTAAAATTATATATGTAAAGATCTGAATAGGAAACAGATTACACTCCCAAATTAAGTTAGAGAAGATTTATAAAAAAATATATTTATTTACAAAGTTGCATAAAGGAAGCTACCAAGAATAGTTTAGTTGTCCAGGTTAGAAACAGAGGTGCCTTTACTGCCTCTAAGCCTCAAGAGGAAAAGGGAGGGAGGGGTTATATGCCAGGCTAAGTGGAGATAGCCATCGAAGGAGATAAACTTTTTGATGGTCCATGTTAGCCCCTTGGGATGGCAGCCTGGGGAATAAATGCCTTTCCCATCCTGCCTCCACTCCCCATTGGCTGAACACAAGGAGAAATTAGGGCAACAGAGCCAAGTGATGTATGTAAGTCATGGTGTGCAACCTTTTGTGGCATAAAGCAGAGTGGAGAAGGGTGGAGAGTGCATGTGGAGGGAGCAGAGGAGACCCAGCACAATAAATCTGGTATGAGAAGCAGCTGCTGAAAAATCTGTATAGTGAGCTGCCACTGAGATGTCTCAAAACATGATCTTAAATCACATTTCGTTGCCTTTTCAGCCCCAAGTAAGAATAATTGTTGGTGTCTGACAGATGTTGATTAGTCACACTTATTATAGCTTGGTCCTTGTCTATGTCACAAAAACATTCGCAGGTGTGATTACATGTAAAATGAGACTTGGAGGAAAAGGGCACTGTTCCCTACTTGATTTTGGCTTTCGTGATACGTTCATTAAGAGCCATAGAATTTTGCCTGATTTGTAGTTGATTAGAAGGGCTCATCATTCTTTTCATCAGATGATGTTGTGTGTCTGGTTATGGTTCCCTATCAAAAAAGAACAACTTAGAGTTTATGACAATCACCATTTCCTAGATAATGAAGCAACTGCATGGTCCCAGCATCTTTGGCAGGACTAAATCTTTTCTATTGGAAACCCACAATTTATGAGTCTAAATGAATCTAGAATTCTGCCATTTTAGAGCCTTTATGTTTTATCTGAGGATGAATTGAAGACAAGTAAAATGACCAGAAAGAATATATGAAACAAGTTGATCACTTTATATACATTGAGTACTTATTATAGTTAAAGAATTGAATGACATGCTAAGGGGATTACAAATAATTATAAGTAGGAGCTTAAGTTTATTTGTAGAGAAAAGGAAGATATGCTTGAAAAACCAAAATAGTAAGGAAGACATAGAAATCATCTCTAATTTTTCAAGTTGGTTGTTTTTGTGTTGTTTCCTTTTAGTATGTTTTCTTTAGAGCCTAAGTGACAAGTGACAAGTCGACCACTCAACTGGCTGCTATAATGCTCACTGACCACCAGGGGCAGACTCACAATGCAGGAGCTGCCCCCTCATGGTCAATGTGTTCCCAGAGCAGAAGTGCTGCTCAACTGACCAGGATGAGCAGGGCCAGGATGAGTGGGAGTGGCTCCTCCCCGATCCCCGCAGGCCACACCAAGGGACCCCACTGGTGCACGAATTCGTGCACTGTGCCTCTAGTAATTTATAATTATATATTTAGAAAAAAAGTTTATTCATTCTCTATCTTCAAACCTTAATGAGGGATGAATTATATTCTTTTTCCCACCAATGGAGCATTGGTAAACATCTGTTGAATTAATGAAATGACCACGTAAACACACATAGCAAAAATAAGTCATAGGTTAGTACTGGAAAGTGGGTAAAAACAGACTTACTAGCTGTCTACCATGAGCCAGATGCTTTACATAGGTTCTATTTAATTGACATAAATAAGATGACAATCATAGACAAGGAGGTAAGGGGACAGACACCTAAGCTCCAGATGCTTCTACCACTCAGGCTGCCTGATTACTCCACACACTCAGTCTCCCTTTGTCTCCACTGCTGCATAGCAACAATGCCTCTAGCACCAATGCATCCACGTTATCACACTTCATCATCTTGAAATGTTTTCAGTTTACAAGGGCTTCATGTCCATGGATTGACAAGTCCCCATAGCACCTCCATGGAGGACATGCTGTCCTCCCCACTTCACAGAGGAGGAAACAGAGACTCAGAGAAATGTGGTGACTTCCCCAAGATAATGTAGCCAGTAGATAGCAACACAGAACTTAAACTAGGTCTTCCACTTCTAAATCCAGTGCTGTCCCCAGCACTAAGGGTGTGTTGCTGTTTGTCTCTAGTGATTACGACAGCATTGGAAGTACCCACGTTTCCTTTTAGCTCTCTTCTTCCTCGATGTCAAGTTTTTGAGACAAAACTGGTATTCGCATGTAGCATTCTCAAGCACCAAAAGGTGCTTTCCTCTATGGATCTGAATCAGATGTGCGAATAGCACACAGAAAGGTTAATGTGTTTACCAAAGTAGGACATTTTGCACTGCAGGATAAAACTCAGAGCTGCATTACTGTGATGCTCCAGATGTCCTCTGCCTCGAGCTGCTTTATTTGCATTTGGTATTTCAAAGCTTGCGATCAATTTGCAATTATAACTGTCTTCAAAATTTTTATTTTAACTAGCACTTTGTGCAGGAAAACATCAATTTACATTATTTTGCAGAGTTGGAAAATATCTAATGATTTATAAAACAAAAATGGGTTTCATCAAGACAAGTGAGCACAAAATTGCTGTTGCTGCTCTTTGTTGTAATCATTCCCTAATACAAGATCCTGTTATTTGCATACATGTGTTTTACATTCACTGGGCTAGTGCATAATAAGATGATTCCAATTATTGAATTACTCAGCTGCTCTAAGAGAATGAAGAGCCCAAACGTGACAAAGAAAATGAAACACCTGATTATAAGATGTGCATTGAATGTCTGTCTAAGCAGCACTAGACCAACAGCGAGCCTAAGTCCATTTGTTAGGTAATTCTTACTCTTTATATCTCTTTTAAAAAATACAACAATGTACTCCCTACATACACTATTGATAGGGTTCTTGTCAGTGAGTTAAAGAAATTCTTGTCAATATTTCAATTTCTTTCAACTCTAATAATAGGAAGAAAAGAGATTGTGTATTATGTATTGAATATATTGCTTTAAGAGTCAATAGACAATAGTAAGCATTTCTTAAGCACTTACTTTGTGTTAGGCACTATGCTAAGGTACTGTGGGAAGGACAAGCTTTAATGCCGGCAAGAATCTTTTGAGGATAAGCACTTCCACTCTTATAAACCCTTTCTCAAAGATGAGAAAACCAAGGTTTAGAGTGTTGCCAAAAGTCTTATAGCCAGTAAGAGGTAGATTTTTAAATAAAACTGGAAGTCGTGTAAAGGCAGAAATTACTAATACCTGGTTCCAAATTTTATTAGTCTGATAAAAATAAAATAATTGATGTGCAAAATATACAAGCTTAAAATGAGAAGGAACCTTAGATTTTAAAATTTCCTAAAAACAGGCTAGGTCTAATTCATGTTTTAATCTCCTGCATACAAAGGAATAGCCCACAGAAAACAATGAACTTTGTTTAAATGCAAAGCTTTCCAAGGTTAGAGAATTTGCAATGCAATCTATTCTTGAGAAGTTCCAGGCATCAAAAAAAAAAATTTTTTTTTTAAATCTGTTAAGTAACAATCTTTCTCACCCTAGTTTCCCTCTGTTGAAATGTTCTGATCATGGAACAAAAATGAGTGTAATAAACATCAATAAGATAATAGTGGCATTTTAATGGATGCTGTGATTCATACTGAACTAGTAATAGTTTGAACTCTTGACCTACAGTGATTTACCTCAGAGCAATGGTTCTCTTCTCTTGCTTACATTTGGATCACCTGGAAAATGCTTGGAACATACAATGTCCAGGTCACACCACAGATCAAATGATCTAAATATCTGGAGTTTGTCCAGACATCAGAATATTTTAACATCCCTGATGTCAAAATTAAGAAGTGCTGTTTTAGAGAAATGCACACTGAATACAGAAGATTATTGCCAGGTCAAGGGCAACCTAGTTACTACATACCCAAAAACAATGCAGAATGACATTTTAAAAAATGCATCAAGCGAGTTTCAAAATTTGATTCTCTAGGAGTTAATCAGACCCTAGAAATCAATAACATGTGATCAAACATAAAATTATTTGATATAGAATATCAAATGCTGGAACTATGAGGATTTTCTATTGGGCACATCCATTGCTGTGGAAGGCTGGTATCTGAGCTGAGAGAGCTGAATGTTGGCATATTTTGCTTAAGGTATAGGGAATCATGATAAAATGACCCTGCCTTAAAAACTAATGACCAGGCTCTTGTTCCAAATTCTGGTGTCCTATAGATTTGGGATTATATATTTATCACTTTTTGAAAATGTCTCTGGATATTCCAAATTAACATTTTCAAATCTACTTCTTTGACTTCTGTTTTTCTATGATTTATACTCAACTCTCCTTTCTTTAGATAGAATACGTTACCTTATAACTAGAGGCCCGATGCACGAAATTCATGCGAGAGTAGGCCTTTCTTCTCTGGCTGCCAGCACTGGCTTCCCTCTGGCACCCAGGACTCAGGCTTCCCTCCGGCCGCTTTTCTCACAGCCCCAGCTTCGTTTGAAAGTCCATCGGAAGGACGTCCGGTCTAATTAGCATATTATGCTTTTATTATTATAGATTTTTAACATTGGCAATATTTCATTCCTATTCTATTTCCTTGATTGCATTAGTTAAGAGTTCTAGGACTATCATAGCCTATAGAATTCTAGGAAATTTGGACTGTTAGACAAGCATTAGAAGAGCAGTTATTTCTTCACCTACTTTTCTTCTATGACATTCATCATGATTGATGTTCACTTGTTTCTTGTTTTGTTATCTGGGTCTTATGTTGTAGGCTTTTTTTTTTTTTCTCAAATGTATGATGATTCCTGATTATCTAGTCACATTTTAGGATGAGTCAATAAGAAAAGCTGGTTTGGAGCTATATGTACAAGGGTTGGGATAGCTTTAGGGTTATCAGGCAGGGTGAGTGGACAGGATATTGAACTGGGTACTTTGGGCTGGTCTTCTCCTTGGGCCCTACTGCCACACACAAGTATCCTGGAAGCTTAGTCAAATTCTTTAGAGCAGCTCTTCTTATTTTTTGCCTGGGGATTGAGATGGGGGTATAAATATCTGGAAGTCTATATAAAAACTTTTGACTATTTTTTTTTCTTTTAGTTTTCCAGCTGAAGACTCATTCTGACTCCCTTTTCAAATGTAGCCCTTAGGATATTAGCCTGAGTTTGTCTTTGTCCTGCCTCATCATTTACCACTCCTCTGTCCAGCTTCGAACTTCTGAAGTGCTGATGACAGACTCCTGCCCCCTCCACTTCATCATTGTGTATTTATCAGATTTTTGAAAAATCCCTTTTTATTTTTAAATGTCTAAGGAAGAAAGGAAGACAAACACTTGTAAAAAAAGAAAACCAACATTCAGAAAAATTGTTGAATGTGGGCTGCAGCATAGATAAGTAGATGTAGATTACACTCTATCCCGGCTGCTCTAGCTGCATTCCAACCCTTCTTCTTCTCAAGAAAGCTCTTACTGATAGAAACAAAAACATTGATGATAGGAGATTTTCTTAGCTTCTTAAATCAAATTCATGGACTCAGGTACTTTGAGTGCTAATGAGAAATTCCTCTCTTGCTCAAGACAAACCACTCTCTTGCTAACACTGATTTAAAACAGTTCCATTAGAAAACTCCGGAGCCCAGAAGATCTTCACAAGCTATAATTATGCAAATTATCTGGCAAGATAACATTTAATATTGGTAAATATAAGATTGTACTTGAGTGCAGAAAAATTAGCAATTAAGTATACATGTTGGAAGAGAAGTGGATGTAACATGAACAGAATTTACCTAGACAATTTTTAAGTATCCAAGGCTACAAATATCTCTAAATTATTTTTTATCTCCCCGTACCACTGAACATAAACCTTTATTCATTTTGAATACTTGGTTTTTCATTGATAAACTGAGTTTCTGAGAACCTGGCAAACCACCAACTTATGAAAAATATAGATCTGGTAGGAATTTATCAGATCATTTAGTTTTTCCCTTGATTCTGGGACATTTTTCTTTTTCATAAATCATCATTGCTTGAAAAGAGGTTGTGTATGACAATATATATATATGTACAGGTAATATGTTAGTGCTTCTCTTTCTAAAAAATGTTTATTATATTGATTATATTGTTAAACTGTCTTAGAGTTGGTGGCATTTAATAATTGAGTAGCTATATTCCACACTTGTTTTTAATGTACCATATTTTTTCTTTTCTTTTCTTTTTTTTTACTTTTGCACTTGCTTTTTTCTTTGCTCTGTCTTGGTTCTTTGGTGAGTTCCTCACAAATGTTTTCAAAATCAGTTCAAATGTTACCTTTTTGTAAACCTTCCCAGATTCTCACAGTAACAGCTGATGCTATCTCTTCTATGTACACCACCTTCTTCATCTTTATATACAACCTTCTACAACATTTTCATTTACAACTAGCAAAATTTGTCCAGAGAATATATTGGTGTTTTCAAGGTTGCACAGAGAAGGGCCTTACAGAAATAGATGAGTCTCATTTAAGACCCCTGTTAGCTCCCTGTATCCAGCTGGGTGGCCCCAATGGGTTCCAGATTATTTCCATTTTGGTTGCATTTCAAAGGTGTTTGAGAAGAAAATCAGGGAGGAGAGGGGTCAGGAGTTCATTGTTGGATATACTTTCAGAAGATCTCTTTACCATGTTGTTTGTGTATTGGCAGAAGTTCAGCAATGTGTTTTCCACTGTGATTTTGGCTAGTGTTTATCTCTGTATATAGCAGTTGGTATATCAGTCCTGTAGAATCAGGTAGGACCTGTCCCTTTAAGATCATTAGTCTGCTCGGCCAGCATGGCTCAGTGGTTGAGTGTCGACCTATGAAACTGGAGATTATGGTTTGATTGCTGGTCAGGGCACATGCCCGGGTTGTGGGATTGATCCCCACTGTGGGGCATGCAGTAGGCAGCCGATCAATGATTCTCTCTCATCATTGATGTTTCATTGATGTTTCTATATCTCTCTCCCTCTCCCTTCCTCTCTGAAATTATATATATATATATATATATATATATATATATATATATATATATATATATCTTTAGTCTGGAGTAGGACACACAGAACAGCTGCTTGTGCACCTAGGAACATGTACAGGTAACTGAGCGTATCCTTGGATTACAGGGAGGAAGGAAATATACTTATTTTTCAAAGAAATAATATTGTCTCTAGCATTCTCCATAAACCAGAGTAAAAAAGCAATGCTGTGTTTGCAGACCCTGCCCTTTACCTGATGTTACTGCCACAATTCTCAGCTCTCCCTTCCTGGCACACACTTCCTGCTGGGATTCCCAAGGAGCAGAGGGGGTGCTGTAAGAAGTGCTGGATTGTGAGCAATATTGCTGTGGTGGGTTGGATTCTGTTCCCCAAAAGATGTTGAAGCCCTAATCCCCAGTACCTGTGACCATACCTTATTTGCAATTAGAGTTTGTGAAGATGATTAAGTTAAAATGAGGTCATTAGAGTCTTAATCCAATATAACCGTGTCCTTATGCAAAGGGGAAATTTGGACGCAGAGACAGATGCACAGAGGAAAGACCATGTGGGAGCATAGTGAGGACACCATCTATAAGCAACGGACAGCTGAAACCAACCAAAGTCAGGAGAGAGGCATGCCACAGATTCTCCCACACGGCCTCTGAAGGAAGGAACCCACCTGCCGACACCTTGATTTTGGACTTTTAGCCTCAAGAACTGTGAGACAATAAATATCTGTGTTTACTAGTAAGCCCCATCTCTGAGCCACAGCTGAGGGCATCTCACCCATCTCCAGTTTCCTAAGGAAACTTTTTATCTTTCTTTTTTTTTTCAATTATAGTTGATATATGATATTATATTAGTTTTGGGTGCACAACATGGTTTTATAACTTATTAAGTGATTATCCCGATAAGTCCAGGGCCCATCTGACACCATACATAGTTATTAAAATATTAGACTAATATTCCCTATGCTGTAATTTACATGGGGAAATTTACATTAATTACTGCCTCTCCCTGACCCAGTAGTGATGTCAAGAATTAGAGAAAAAACTCACTGTGTCTCAAAAAATCATCATAGATCTCTGACACCCCTATCTTTCCATCACATCCGCCTGAAAATATGAGCTCTAGTATCCCAAGCTGGTGATCACAGCCTGGATTCAGCACACAAATGGGTGTTATTTGCCTGCACAGTGTTTTATTAACATGAAAAACACAAAAACAATCATAATGATTATTTGCAGAGCTATAAAAATTGCAAGATTTAACATCAAAATTTGAATTTCTGGCACAGTAGGCCAATTTTCTCCCATGCAATGACATTGAGCCATTTCCAGCTCATTGGAAATGAGCAGTGATCACTTTTAAAGGGGTAGGTATGTACTTTCTATTTGCCATTGTCTCCCTCCCTCCCTATTCTACCTGCATCAGGCCCAGTTGTGGCTTCTCTCATGAAAACTACCTCCATAGAGTCTCCAGGCATTTCCATTTGAGCTTGGGACCTCTGTAGACATTATTAGGAGAACTATTTATTTTCTTACTATTTTCTCCAGGAATAATGAATTTAGTTTGTTCTTTTATAAGTGATATATCTATATATGTATATGCCCTGTAATGATTATATATATATATATATATATATATATATATATATATATATATATATATGTCCCAATAGTGTTCTGAATATTTTGGGAATTTAAGAAATGGTATTCATTGAAAATATTTTTGTCCACTTGTAGTCAATCTTTTAACTTCCAATGAGGTCTATAAAGATAGACCAAGCAGTGGTGCTGCTTCAAGGGTTACAGTCTACCCTGAGGAAGTAAGATAGTGAGTCATGCATGGAAGATAAGAAGAAAATAAAAAGTATAAAGGCAGATACAGACAAAGTTAGACAAGAATTCAGAAGAAGGAAAGAGCACTTCTGACTGGGGCCATCGCGTGGCCATTAGGGAAATTTTATAGTGGTGGGGGCATTTTAGCTGGGACTTACAAAAATGTAGGGTGTGGTCACACATGCAGAAAACTGAGTATTTGGGTGGGCAAGCATGGGGTAATTTTGAGAAATAACAGTTTAGTTTGAGCTGGGAAAAGTTATGGGAAATAAGCTAGAGAAGCTAATATGGAGACATCTAATCGGAACATGAAGTCAGACTGAAGGAGGTTAGACAGCAGTGAGTTATGAGTATCTTAAAGAAACAACATTTACTTTTGGCCATGACTAAGAATTTGACAAGAAGTCTGTGCCCTTAACCTCTACTGCTCAAAAAGAAATATGGTCCCTTATTTTTGCATCTAGTTAATTTTCATGGAAAATTTCTTTCCCTCCCTTTTTTCTTTTATTCTCTTATTAGTAGCACTCTTCAGGTAAAGTGGCCTGACACAGTTCTTGTTGGGCAGTTCTAAAAAAGCAATACAACATTCTTATTTCTGCAACAACTTCACACACACATACAACTTTCTAACACGAACGTGTTAGTAGTATTCTTTTAGCTGAGTTTCAAAACTATTCATTGAGAAAAGAATTTGTCATTTTGAAACTTGAGTTAAATAAGTTATTTTCTTTCACTTCTTTTCTATCTTTTGCAACTTTTTCAGCCTTTCAGCTTTCTCTCCTCTTCTCTCCCTTACAGCTCTCTCTGTTTCCCACCACTCCTGTCTTTCTTCTTTCCCCCTTCTTCCTTCTATCTCTTTCTCCTTTCTCCCTCCCTGCTTTCCTGCTACCTTTGTAAGATAATATAGAGGTTAACAGCAATGACTTTGGAGTTCTATGACCTAGTGCTACTACTGATTGGTTGTGGGACCCTGAGATAGCTACCTAGTCTCTTCAAGCCTCAGTTTTCTCATCTGCAAAGTGGGATAATAATAATGATGATAATAATATATATCTCATAGGGTTCATAGGAACATTCACACATTAACACAGGCAAAACACTTAGAATACTGCTTGGCACATATGAAGTACTCAGTAAGCATTAGCTATAATTGCTACTATCGTTATCCTCATTAAAGATGGGCTATTTTAAAAATACGTAGAGAAATAAATTATACTGTCTGTTCTTTAATTTTAAGCCTGAGATTTATTTTGATATTGGAAAAATTTCTTATTATGAAATACATGTAGAATCCACAGCCTACATTCATCTAATGAAGACAATGAATTATTGGAGGCTGACTCATAAGTGGATTGATTTTCCAAATATAGACTCTAGACGACCTTTGGGAGAATATAGTCATATTATAGATGCCTTCTTCTATTCGTACTGAGACCGAGGAACCTGACTGTGATATATGATGTCTTATATGTAAAGGGTGAGAGGATATTGGGGTTATTGGAGATTTTTCAAGAGCTCTATCTATTTGTCTTTCCTTTTCCTTTACTGGGAACAACCAGCCTATCATACCTTGTCATTTTTCCACACACTAGTAAGCACATTCTACTTGAATAGGTGGAACAATGAATTTCTGATCTGTTTTGTTAGTGTAGTGATTTTCACATGCATAAATAGCATGTCCTAAGCCTGTTCTGATAACCATAAGTTCAACAGGTGTAGTGACTGAGATCCTGATAGTTTTGACAAGAAAGTGTACAAATGTCACATTTTTTACACCATTTTGAAGGTTATCCTTTAAAGTACCTTTGTATATTTGTGCACCTCACTTCCAAAAACATTTATGTTCATTAGCGTTTTCAGATCATTCAATTACAATTTCTCCACTTGAGTTTTTAAGTGATCGGATAAGATTGAGAATGGAGACTGCCTTCCTCCCTTCCTTCCTCCTCTCTTTCCCATTCCTTTCTTCCCTCCCCTATTACTTTATTTTTCTTTTTTTTGAAATACTTTAATATCATTCTGATTCTTTTAATAAACATTGCCATTAAATAATCATCACAAACATTTTAGCCCTCTTCTCACCATCAATTTATCAGTTAAAACAAAGTAATTGTGTTTACATATTATGTATTAAGTTGTGAGTGCCTTTAGGCTAACAATAAAATACTGTTCAAAATACCCAGAAATCACTGTACAGGTGATCGTGAGACATTCCTTAGCCTGTCTGTGGCTTTGGTACTTGACTTGTAGAGTGAGATAATATTTCTTGCCCTCTCTGCCTCACTATGCTGTCATATCACAATAATGATAATAGCAATGTATAACTTCTGTTCAGCTCATAATAGTTTTTTAAATCTTCCCTTATACAAGTTGAAGAATGTGAAAGCTCTGTGAAATATAAAAGGCAAAACAAATGCAAGGCATTATTTTCATTAGCAAGTTTAAAGAAAATTGTTCTACCAAAAGAATCTGTCTGATGCCATTAAGCATTGAATTTTAATTATCAAATTATGGATTTGTCCCATGAGATGTGATGTGCTTAACAACATCAGCAGGTGTGAAGCAGGACAGCATAATGCATAAATGTAGTCCCAGGGGAATTGAGAAGGCACCAACAAAATGTGCTTCCTTTTGCCATAGCTTGAAATGGAAAATGAACATTCCCCTTGGATGGTTTTGAAGAGCTAGAAGATTGACTGTAATATGAAAAACAATCTAATTTTACATTAATGCAATTTAGATAAAATATAAAACTTCTAACTTTAGAGCATGTACTTGCTTATAAATGGTATTCAATTGGATGCTTTGAAAAGAGTGTATAGTGCTCATATTTTGGCAGTATCCAAGTAGATGTAAGAATAATGGAAAGTATTATTGTAGACAGTGACTTTAGATTATCTGGTCAGTAAATTTGATGGGGAAACTGAAACCCAGAAAAGCAAAATGATTTTGCTATGACTACATAACTTTTTAATGTCTGAGCCAAACTCTTTCTATATATTGTTCCCCGTATTTTGCCTATATAATTGAAATCTCACTATATTGGATCCCTTGAGGACAGGTCCTCTGGTTCACCCATCCATCTGTCTATCCATCCATCTATCCATCTATCTGTCAAGAATTTATTGAACATTACTTTAAAACCTCATATGTATTAACACTATGATGTTAAGTGATGAAACTTCCAAGGGTAAATTGATGAGGTGTGATGAGGTGGCTGATTCCAAGGAGCTTCTATGAGTCTAAATGGTGTGTGTGTGTGTGTGTGTGTGTGTGTGTGTGTGTGAGAGAGAGAGAGAGAGAGAGAGAGAGGAGACAGACAGAAAAGAGAGAATGAAAGAATATTTCCACAATTGATATACAATGTAAAAAATATATATAGCAAATACCAGAGGCATACACTAACAGACAATTAAAATGAGTGAATAATTACCAAGTCAGAGAAGTATTTTGAGAAGAGATATTTGATTTGGGTCATGAAGAAAGGTCAGTTCCTCACCTAGCAAAATGTTGGTGATTCATTAAATATGTAATTGAATAATCAAGACTTATTAACTTTGTAATATGTCTCTGTTGATAGTAATATCCAATGCAAATAAATTGTTTTGGTGATAGACGCTTTCCATACAGTATTTGTTTTATGGAGCCTCCTTTCTATTAACTTTAACTTTCTTGGCTTGTAGTGTCATTTCTTCATCCCAACCCTGCCTTATCTCTCTATATAAAACCCTAATATGCAAATAGACCAAACGGTGGAACAACTGAACAACTGGTCGCTATGACATGTGCTGACCACCAGGGGATGCGCACGGAACATGGTGGGCATCGGCTGCAGTGGGATGGTGGAGCAGGTAAGCGGGGGCGCCAGACCAAGGCGGGGTGCCAGTTGTTGTCATCGGGGGGCGAGCCTCTGGTGGTTACTGAAAATTCTTTGCTCCCGCACGCCACGGTCCCACCTGGTGCTCGCATCTGCTGCCAGCACTGGCCCTGCTCACACCCGCTGATGGCGCTGGAGCCACTGCTCACCCCTCTGCCGGTGCCCAGTGCTAGCCCCGATCGCTTGGCACTGTCAGTGGGTATGAGCGGTGGCTGCTGGCCCCGATGGCCCCTTAGGGCTCCTCCACCTGCCCCTGTTCCTGAGGGGTGATTGGGGCCAGCAGCTGCCTCTCGCACCTGCTGATGGCGCTAGCCCCACTTGCGCCCACTGCTGGCACTGGCCCCAATCACTCGGTGCCCTCAGCTCTGTGCGTGGGAGCAGCAGCGGTGGCAAGAGTGGGGATGCTGGCAGACAAGGGACTGGGGGCCGCAGTGGGAGGGGCTGGATGGGGTCGTGGAGGATGGGCCGAGACCCGCCCCTGTGCCCACCGCAGCCTCGCAGCCCACAGTTCCTTTCAAGGTGCACGAATTTATGCACTGGGTCCCTAGTTAAGATAATAACTTTGGTCTTCTAAAACCTATAAATGTTTCAAAAGGCCTAGGGCAGTGGTCGGCAAACTCATTAGTCAACAGAGCCAAATATCAACAGTACAACGTTTGAAATTTCTTTTGAGAGCCGAAAACCGACTTCTGTGCATGGGCCACGAAGTTTCAATTGCACTGTATGTGCACACCCGCACGTGGTATTTTGTGGAAGAGCCACACTCAAGGGGCCAAAGAGCCGCATGTGGCTCGCAAGCCGCAGTTTGCCGACCACTAGCCTAGGGCAATGCAATAAAGTGAGCATTTATTTTCAAACCAGAACAACAAAAACAGAATCTGTCTTTACAACTCCTCTGTACATAAGAATTCCAATTAATAAATGCAGAAAATTAGACAACAGAAAGTCACTATTAGAATATAACAATAGTAACCACAGGCAAGATCTACCAGTGGATTCTAAAACTGATGGGTTTGAGAAAGAACAGATGTTTCAAAGTATCTACCCCAAATTAGTTATTAATTACAAAGGCAAAAGTAGTCATCTTATAGTGGAGAAACCCAGCAGGTTCAACCTCAATCAGTGTTCAAGTTTAATATCAATGGTAGTATAATACATCAAAATCCTGTGCCACCCTTATAGGATACACTTAAAGGGTGCATCACTTCTGAGGAAAGTTCTACAAAATAACTGACTGGTGCTATTCAAATATACTAAGATCCCGAAAGACAAAGAGAGAGAGGGTGAGTGTCACAGGTTGGAGATGAATAAAGAAATTTTAAAAGTAAATGTAATGTGAGATACTGGATCCAGTTATGGAACAGAAACAAGGATATTAAATGAAAAACTTGCAAAACAGGAAAAATGATAACAGTTTAGTTAATAACATTGTATCATGTTAATTTCTTAGTTTTGATAATTATACTATTATACAATGTATTAACTTTAGGAAAACTGGGTGAAAGATAAAGGGTACACAGCAACTGTACTTTTATGGCAACTTTTCTATAAGTTTATAATTATTTCAAAATTTCAAAATTAAAAAGATAATTATTTTTACACATTAGGAACACTAGTAAGTGATTTGAACTTTGAAGACAGAGTATAAAGAAACAAAGAGAAATTTGGATGCATTTCTGTAACATTTTAACTCTAGGATTTAAAGTATAGAAGTTAAAGTATGGACTTTATTGAAGATAGGAGCCCAGCGCATGATTCTAAATTGTGCAGCGCCACCCATCCTCGAGTCAACGGTCCGGCCCTGCCTCCCTCTCTGGCCCTTGAAGCAGCCAAGGCCGCTGCTGATCAGGCCCTCCCCCAGCACAGGCACGTGGAGGCCCCTACCGCCCCGCCCCCATGGTATGCGTGCAACCTCCTCCTGTCCAGTCGACCCATTACGGCGTCCAGTTAATTAGCATATTTCTCTATTATATATATATATATATATATATATATAATAGAGAAATGTATGTATAGATAGATATAGATATATATAAGATTGCATTTACTGAAATAATAATATTGAGCCTGAGAAATGTCAGAATTAGTGTTAACCTGTCTGTCTAGTGCATATTTGATCTTTACACTACAAATAGTATACGATACAAAAAGAAGGGAGCATGTGACTTCTCAAGCATATCTAGGAGGTTGATTCTGGGATGTAAAAAGTGTAGGGCTGAATGAGGAATGTCAGAGGGGAAAAGGGTTGGGGGAAGGTGGGAAGAGAGTAACCAAATAATTTATGTGCATATATATATAACCCATGGACACAGACAATAGTGTGGTGAAGGCCTGGAGAGCGGTTGGGAACAGGGAGGAGGCGGTCAATGGAGAAAAAAAGGGGGACATCTGTAATACCTTCAGCAACAAAGATAATGAAAAATATAAAATAAAAAGTATAGAGTTGTAAGGCCCCTTTTTAGTAAAGAAAACAGGATTTGTTTCTTTAAAGAGAACATTGTCTATCCCCAGATGCTATTGGTTTGAGACTGGCCAAGAGTTCAGAGTATTGAATTTCTCATTACAAAACTTTCTAATAGTTAATACTTTTATTACTCAGTTTATACCTGTTTTAGCTTTTTCCTTATGACAGATTATTTTAGTCAGTTGATAGTTTTAACTGAGGGATTTTCTAAACTATTTGAGTATGAGTTCTTAGGTAACTCTCTTTTAGTGTTTAGATTGCCAGATATCTATAGTCTAAGTCATTTAAAGGTTTATTCATTTGACCTCAACTGAGCTAAGTGGGTTTTATTGCACATTATTTCTAATAATATCATGTATTTGAAAATTCCATTAATTTAAAATAGGTAGATTCCGGGCCTAATTTTAAATTTTCTTTGCTTAAAATTCTGTGCAATGAAGGTGAAAGGGTTTGTTTCCAAGGAAACAAATGCACTCCATTTTCATCTCATAAAATGTTTTCTGCAAGAAAATTCCATAACCACTCTCCAGGGAGATTCCGTGTCATAACATAGCTCTCATTGGAGAGTTTTCTACAGGAGCGCTTTATTTTATTTTTGTTCCTTTGTATTAGTGCAATCGTGATGGTACTGGAATTCAAAAAATATTAACAACAGAGCCATTGTCGTCACCTTATTAGAGTCATAAAATGTATAATTCTGGGGGTTTGTGATTATCCTTTGACCATATGTTACATTTATGTTAGAATCTAAACAGCATGTATTCAGCATGTTCACTTGAAAAGAGACAGCCCATTCTAAGGATGATATTTGTCACCCTGAGGGCTGAAAAGGAGCTTCACACTTTATCCGTATGCATTTGAAGTTGGCAGTGACTGCTTTATCTTAAGAGACTCGAAAACCATATAAATAGCTTAGCTTTACATATGTAGTGATTGACTAACAAGTAGGAAACTGGAAGAAGTCGACTCAGCTCACAAAGGTCTTAGGCTTTGTTCTGCTGCATCTCTCATTTCAGTAGTGGGTCTTACCCATGGGGGGACCCTCTGTTGTCTATCTTGTGGCCTGGACCTGAGATATAATAAGTGCTACAAAAATGGTTGATGGTGGAATGAAAGGATTAACTAATTGGACAGTACAAAGATAAATGTGTTTTATATTTTACTAGAATCCCGGTGCACGAAATTCGTACACGTGAAGGGTCCCTAGGCCTGGCCAGCGATCAGGGCCAATCTGTGGGGTGACCGGCAGGGTAATCAGGACCCCACTCGCACCTGCCTTGGCCTGGCACTGCCTGCTCGCCAGCCCCACCCCCCACCGCCGCTGCCTGTTGGAGCCTGTGGGCTGGGGCAGCTCCTGCATTGAGCGTCTGCCCCCTGGTGGTCAGTGCGCATCATAGTAACCAGTCGTTCTTCCAGTCATTCCACCATTCGGTCGATTTTCACATTAGGGTTTTATATAGATAGATTTTTAAATTACAGTTGGCATTCAATATTATGCTGTACAGCAAAGTGGTCAGAAAACCATGTATTTTACAGAGTGGTCCCCCTGCTGCTTCAAGCACCGACCCTGACCGCACACATACTCATTCTGAGATTATTGACTATATTCCCTATGCTATGAAGACAAAATTTTAAAGTTGAAAACAAAATTACTGTGGTATTATAGAGGGTGGAAATGGCATAATAGTCTCAATTAGAAGCCATAACTCTGGCTCTTACAAATTCTGCAACTAGGCAGTTCACTTAAACTTCTCTGTAGATGAGGAAAGAAGTATCAATCTCATAAGTGTGTTAATTAACATATATAAAAAGTACATTTATTGGAAGTGTTTATTTAAAATATTGAAACTAGCCTATAAAAAAGAGTGTGACTTCTTACTTTGTAAAAGCAGTAGCCACATGACTTTCCCTTGATTCAGATGTATTACATTTGCCTTGTTTCTACTGCATGTTTTGTGTATGTGCCAGCTAATATGAAATAATTAGGAAAATATTACCTTTCTAGGCTAGCCTTAGAGTCTAAAAACAATAGAACTTTTTTAAAAATTCTGTTAAATATTACAGTCCAGTCAGCCTAACACTAGTACTACAAATCCCCAAAACTTTGTTTTCAAAAATCCCAACAGGTAGCTGTGTAACTCAATCCACTTAGTATGATCCTTTACATGACTTTGAAGTGTAGCTGGTTAACCAAATCTGATGGGAAAATGGACCAATTTGTGAAACAGAGACAGGCCCCTCATAGTATTCCCAGTAGAGCTTCTCTAAAAGGTATAGTCTATAAAGTCACTTCATGTAAGAGAGAGACACATGACAGATATGAAATAGCAAATACTGACAACAGGATGTGACATTGGTAAACATTTATTTTTCTTTCTTTCATTCATTCATGTGGCAAATTTTTATTGAGTGCCGACTAAATGCCAGGGACTAGACTAGATGCTTTCAACACATATGATATCATTTGATGTCTCGTGAAATTTGATAAGAAAATATAATTAAGCCCAAGTACTGGATCCTGAGGGGAACCACCCAGACCCCCTTTAAGGCAGAGCCACTCACTCCTCCAGATGCCCCTAAGAGGTAGGCAGTTGAAGGCTCTTTGTCAGATCCCTATCAGGAATTGCTCTCAACCAAAGACGGCCACCTTGCCCAGGGTCACAGTCTCTTCTGGGGGCAGCCTGCATCCAGTGACTGATTTATGTGGATTTTAGTCTCAATCAAGGACATCAGTGACAGGCCATGCTGGCTTCAGAGCATCAGTAGATTCAGCTGAAGCCTCTGTTGAAGCAGCATCACAGTTCATTTCCTCTGTCCAGTCCTGTCTCCTTCATCCCTCATAGATATGATTTTTCCAAAAGCACTGACCAACAAGCCTCCTGTCCACCAATCTTAAGGAGGCAGGGTCTGCTTCCTGGAGATCCTTTTACAAAGAAGAACTCTGTGGTTAGGGGAATTTTTTATTATTATTTCACCCAAGCCTACACAACTAATTTGCAGTGGAGTCAGGATGCCCTCTCAAATGTCATGATGTCATAAATAAAGGCCCAGCTATTAGAAATGGGGTTCAAGATTAGAAATAAGCCCCTGCCAGGTCAGTTTAATTTCTCAGTCCCAGACTGGCTGTCTGACACTCCCGGAATTGGTCAAAAGGGTTGTGTAGAGCTAATTCTAAAAGCAAGATAGATATGTCTAAATGTCACTATTAGCAGGAAAGGGCAAGAGTTAGTGAACAGATGAAACTTGGCATAAGTGTTGCCAACTGCAAGCAGACATTTGCACCATTTATTTTACTGAGACCTTGTTAATAAGCCAGTTCTACCTAGCATATACGTACTTAACCTTCTCATTTTCAATATATAACTAAAAACTGACTATCAAAATGAGGAACTATAAGCAGCATAAGATATTTATGGGAAATCATGTTTTGAAAGAGACACTTATTAGTAACATAGAAACCAGATTCTGAATCTAAAATAGCTGTGGATATGAGAGAAAAATAACATTTATATTAAAATATATGTTGCCTATGCAAATGGAAAAATTGAACTCTCAGTATTTTGTGAATGTCAACTATATATTAATAACCACTAAAATGATCATGATTTAACACTGAATTTTTTAGTAATAACAAATTCAGTCAACAAATATTTATTGAGCTCCTACTGTGTGTCAGACACTGTTCTGAGCAATGGTGATAGACTAATGAAGAAGAGATGTAGTCCCTCTCACATTACATAACACTTTATGCCAGGGGTATACAGACAGTCAACAAGTTAATGAACAAATACGTATACAATATTGCTGTGAGCTGACTTCTGAACAGGAAGATGTGGGGCACTTCAGGATTTGTGAGAAGAACCTTCAAGCAAAAGGCCAATGTAGAACTGTATTAAGGAAATTTTAAAAAACAAGAAAGGCAGGGAGGGTGGCTGGATCAGAGCGAGTGATGGGCGGAGTGTAGATGTAGGTCTAGAGTTAGGCAAGGGTGAGATCATCTGTGGGCCGTGAAAAGCAATTTGGATTTTATTCTAAGTGTGATGAGAATTCATTAGCGTCTTAAGCAGTGGAATGACGTGATCTTATTTGTATTTCTATAAGATCAGTCTGACTTGGAGAGGCCCTGAACGATGTGGGTATAGTCGGCAATCACTCGAGCATTAGTTAGTGTGTGTGCTAAAGGAGAGATGGCGAGGGAGCAGTGCAGTCAAGTGGGGAGATCAGAAAGATCTCAGGTCAAATCCCAGCTCTGGTTCTTTCAAACTGGAAGTTATCCTCTGAATCCCATTTTCCCTATTTGTAAAAAGGCATAATAAGACTTCATTTGCTGGACTGTTTTTAGGATTAGACGACTAGTGCAGTGCCTGACACAGGGTTGTTGCTCCATATGTTGTGATAGAGACAAACGTGGAGCACAGGACTGAGTGCATAGTGATGTAAATATGCTGGTTTTCTCTGATCTTACTTTCTGTTAGAAAGTAACTCTGACCTTCCTTAAAGAGAAGAACAGTTTCCTGGGCCTTCTAGCTTCATGAGGCTATGAGTTCAGACTGTTTCTTTCTTATTTCTCCCTCTCTTTTTCTCATTGCCTTGAAATCCTATACCTTAGGCAGACTGATTTTGTTGTTTCCAGATCACACAGGGCAACCTCAGATAGCAGCCTGGGCTGATATCTGTTTATGCAGTGTCTGCATTTACATTTATGGCCCTTCTTCTTTGCTTTAGCAAATATTTTTTTTTTAAAAAAAGCACCGGAGAAGATCACAGTCATCCAACTTGCTAAATGGACTTTTTAGGACTAGAGAGATTCAGATACAGCTCAGAAGCAAGCAGTGGCATGTGGTGGAAAATATTACATTTGGGAAATCTATTCCTCTGGAGGCAAGAATTCATACAACCAGGGCTACTTGCTCAGAGAGTATGCCTCAAGGGTAAAGAGGTCCAGCAGTCTCTTCCCACATTGCAGTTTTGTGGTTTCCTTTAAAGTGAATAGGAAGAACATGGGAGGAGCAGGAGGGGGCCTGGTGATAAAGACTCAGCTACAGAAGATGGAGGTTGCCTCTGTTCTCCTGCAGGGCTAGTCACGTCCATCCCACAATCTAACCACCCACAAAAGTATAAGGCCCAGGCGATCCTGCCAACCTCCCATACTATAGAGGCAGCTTTGGATACCACTATCAGTCAGGTATCTGAAGAAAACTCTCTGTATATTATTATTATTGTTATTATTATTACTTATTTGTGAAACTCAATTTACAAACTTGGAAATACAAAAAAATGTCACTGATTTTATGTCCACTAAAATTCTTAATTCATGTCTCTGAATCCTGTTCTACTTAATAGGACAGAAATTTAAAATTAGGTCTTTCTGGGGTTCTCACTTTCAAGGATGAGTCACAACTCCTGGGTCTTAGTGCCAAGTATGACCATAGGGCAACCTTGTCTTTGGTCATTGGGCCTACAGGCTGACTTGACCATGAAAAGAAGCTTGCCTTCACTATCCTTATAGCTTACTTAAGTCTGGCAGCCTTCTAGTGCTTCCTTGCCATGCTTGACCCTATCTGCCTAGAAGACCCAACAAACTGTCTCTCTCCTGGGCCTTGCCATCCTCCTGATGATACTGGTGGGGAGGAGAGCCCACGGCCTCTCTACGCTCAGGAACATAGCCTCAGGGGAGAAAGGAGAGTTGATAGCTGGGTTTCAGCCCTCTTTCTATGTTTCCACTATTTAATGTACTAAAATCTTTCTACCTTTCCTCATTCCTCCCTTGAGGCAACGAGCTCAGAATCTACCTCTTACTTCAATGGGAGGTAAGCGAACAGGGAAAAGGCAGGGAGAGAAAAGCGTAGGTTGCTATCTCAAACATGATGTAGATAAAAACTGGAAAGAAAAACTCCTAAGGCTGCCATTAAAGAGTGGAAATTTTTTCTAAGATGAGATCCAGATCCAGATGAATATGTTGAAACCAAAAGAACAGTTTTCTTGTTGTGCCAGAACCATGCTGGCTTCCTAGGAAAAACATACTCTGAATCAGCCTGAGAATCAATTGTGTGTCTTATGCAGAGAGTTACAGCATTGGCACTGTGGTGTTGCTTTGAATAAGCCAATGTGATTATGTGGTAGTTTAAAAACTTCTCCATTTAATAATAAGATGCACTAAGGTAGAAATGGTACATAAAACCTATAGTTGTCAAGAGTATCATGGACCTTTACCTCTTCTCTCCATACTTAAACATCTCTGGCCCTTCTTTTTACTGCAGCTTGATTCCTCTCTTTTTGGTGTTTCAGGGCCAAGGAAACTACAGTTAACATTATCAAATACCTTATTTCACATAGACACTTAGAGTCACTATTCAAAGAGTGCCAGTGTGGTTCAGTGGGCTAAGCGAGGATCTTGGACCTAGGAGACAGATACATATCCCTTGCGACATTAACTTCACTTGGTGGCTGTTGGCAGCTTGCTTATGCTATCTAAGGCTCAGTTTCCCTATTGGTAAAATCGAAATAAAAATATCTACTTCATAATTGTGTTATGAGGGTCAAATGTAATAAATAACACATTTATAAAAATAATATTATGAAAGGTACTTACAATCCCTTTCTTTTTTCCCCAAAGATGTTTATGGGTATGCCATGTGCCAAACACTTTGCTTTGGAGCTATGTATAATCACTTCTCTCCAGCAATATAATCTAGTAATGTAGACAGGTAAATAAACAGAAAGGTATTGTCTGCTATTTCCATCAGTAGAGACAGAACTATGCCATATCATGCCTATGAGGGGTAACTACATAGTCTGTATATAGGAAGGTCGTGGTAGAATTGGCCTCCTGGAGGACTTGACATCTGAATTGAGTCCTATAGGATGAATAAAATTTGGTATTATGAGAAGGATAAGTAAGAAAGACACTCCAAGGTGTTAATTACAGAATGATCAAAGACAGTGAAGCAGCAAACACCGAGATGTTTGTGTGTTTTGGTTGATGCAAAGGATCCAGACGTCTCTATATAGCTGGACCATATAATTTGAAGCCACATGTAGCTAGAGATGAAAATGGAGAGGTAGTTAAAAGGCCAAATTACTCTGATAAAGGGTTCACAATTAGTTATTTGAGTGGTGAGAAATCATTGACGGGTTTTATGCTATCAGATTTTTATTTTAAATAGAGAGCCCCCTGGGAAGGCTTTCACTGTGTCAGTAGTAAATTTGACATATAGGACCACAGTTAAAGAGACAAGTTAGTGCAGTAGTCCAGGGAGCAATGATGAAATCCTAAGTTCGCACAATGGCATTAAGAACAGAGTGTAAAGAACAGAACAATGCTTAGTAGTTGATTTGGCTATTTGGGATATTGATGTAAATATGGAAATTGGAGATGTTTATGGCCAATACTTGAGAAAAAAGATAGAGGTAGGAACAAGTTTGGGTGAGGATGAGTTTAGTTTGGAACATGGATAAGTTGATGCTTCCAGATGAGGATACATGATTGGGTGTTAGGATTATGAAGAACATGAAGCTCAGAGAAGAGTCTGGGCCAATAACATAATTGTTATTATACTAAGAAATGCAATTTGAAAGATCACAATTATAGAGATTTTTATCATTTTCCCCAAAATAGTTTCATTTTAATAATTGAAATATTTGGTGTCCTGTAGTAGTTGAAATTTCAAATTGACATTTTAAGTTCAAACATCTGCCCCTTCACACTTTGAGCATACAACAGCAGGATGAGGGAGGAAAGCAAGTGTCAGGAAAGGTCTGTCTTTACTAGTACCAATGTAATCTTGTATTGAGCTTCTCTGGTTGTTCCAAATGTTTCAAGGGGGTTCTTTCTCTTGTGGGCACTTTTATGGGCTCATTGAATGATTACGTACTAAGCTATGCTTACTATAGCTCCCTTCATGTCAATAGTATGTCTCCTTTGGTTGATTACTTATGACCCCTCCCCACCCTAACCTCTGCAGCTCCACTTTGTGAAGATACATTAATACAGCTCTCATCTAAGATATGCTTTCCACTTCAAGTTCTGCTCAGGTGCTAAAGCACTGTATTCTGGGGACTAGATGACATGTTGTCTCAGGCCTCCAGCAAAACCAAGGTAGAATTATCCCCATTTTAGATCCTATTTCAGAGATGTGTGAATCATTTGATTAGAAGTTGCAAGTGAAATGATGACACCCCACCACCACCACCACCACTGCTTTTAGCAGCAAGAAGGCTCACAAGGGAAGATAAGTGGAATTGGGACAGATTGCTGGGGGAAACCATTGTTCAGAAGGAGAGCAGAAGCAGAGGAGAGAGACAGAATCAAGTGGTCATTGAGAGAGAAGGAGAACCAGGAGACTGAGTCACAGAAATTATAGAGTAGGGAGTTGCAAGAATGAGTGCTTAATCAACATGTCAGATGCTGTGAAAAGATATAAGGACTAACATAAGAAAATGTCAGGTTCAGCAATTAGGAGATCAATTATCTCAGCAAGCAACTCCAGTTAAAGAAGGGGGAATGATGAAGGTTTTTGAGAAGTCCAAATGGAAGAGGCGATACTAGCTGTTAGGTAGAAGCAATGCAGGATTAAGGTAGAGGTTTTAAAATGGGAGAAACTTAAGCATGTTCATAGGCTGAGGGAAAAGCAGGCAAGAGTGTGGGATGATTTGAAGATATAGGAGAGAGAGAGAAGATAGCTGATGGCAGATGGTTAAAGTTGGTTAGAAGTGGGTATTTTCATGACCTCCTGGGGAGTAGGAAAAAGGGAGATCAGAGCATAGCTAAGAGGTTAGGGTTGGTGAGGAGGAGGGCTACCTCATCCTCTGAAAAGAGGGCGTTACATAAACATGCAATTGGGAGTGTTTGTTCTGGTGGCTGAAAGTCGAAGATGACATCTGAGGGGTTTAGTTTTCTCACTGAAGTAGGGAGTAAGGCTATTCTGCTGAATGTGATGAATCAGGATCCGAGTCACTCATTCTCATCTACTCACTTAGCAATTATAAAGACCACGTTGAGTGGAGTGATATCATTATACTTAGCAGAGAGATGCGGAAGCAGTGATTCAGAACACTTCAGTGACTTGCCTGAGGTCACCCAGGAGGCTAATGTCAGAGTCTGGGCTGCATCAGGAGCCTCCAGATTGTTAGGCTATTGGCACTTGAGAATCTTACGAGATTTTTATGTTTCATCTTTACTATTCAAAGAACAAGGTGTAAAAAGAGAAACATTTAAAAATAGTTCAAAATTTCCATATCTCTTATCACCTTTCCTTTTTATAGCTGAACTTAAACTGTTTATAACTTTAACAATTATTCACTGAGTATCTCATATCTTCTAGTCACTGTGGTAGGTGCTTTGCTGGGAAATCAAACATGTAGCTGAATGATGCTTAGGGATATCTCTAATTAGGGAAGAGTCGTTTGATGGAGCTTCTAATTTTAACTGGGTGTGTTTATATTCTGTTCCAGAATAGAAAGAAACAAAAAGGCCTATAATTTTGTAGCATCTACATTTGATGACACACAAAAGAATCACACAACTTTTTTTGATAACTGTTGCCTTCTAATAAAATATTTATTAAGTAAAGATATTTTAACCAGAAAAAAGGTGCTAATTTTATGTATAAATTCTAAACTACTCCAGAAAAAGTGGTGTCATAGTTTATGCTTACACTTTATATTCATGTCTATGACAAACAAAATGAAAAGGCAATGCTCTAATGATAGTTACCATTTAAATTTTAAAGCAGCTCACTAGCATAATGACCAAGGTAAATAGATGGGATTTAATGCTTTAAGGCATTTTGACCTTATTAGACAACAAGGGAAAAAACGGGTCTGAGGAGGAGAGATTTCATTGTAAAAGTAAATATAACAAGAAGGTGAAAGAGGAAGGGGAGCAGAGGAGGAAGAAGAAGTAGCAGTATGAGTAAAGGTCTTGCACAGTGTTGGGTGATTGAGAACTGGGTAGGACAAGATAGCCCTGCCCTATTAATGTGTTCCCTTCTCTCATAGATGACAAGGGATACTGCTATGACCCCTAAAACCTACCCCTGTTGGTACTGGAAATTTTAAGTGAAGGAAAAACGTAAACATCCAAACTTGTCCAAACATCCATATTTCCTGCCCTGACAAGGGACAGAAAGGTACAAGCCTTTTTGGTAGTTTCCCTGGGGACGGAGCTAGTGGAAGCGACTTTCTTTTACCTGAAGCTGCTGGTGTAAGTGCAATCAGTGAAGCATCAGGAGACAGTGCCAGCGCAGGCAGCTGAGACCTATGAGCCAGAGGAGAGAAGCTCTTAAAGGTCATCAAAATGAAGGGCTTTCAGAAGCAAGTGTGGAACTATATTTAGCAAGCCGGGGAGGTGAGAGAAGCGAGCAAACGGTCAAAAGAGTGAATAGGTAGGAATCTATGCAAAGACCCAAACAGCATTGTTTTTTTGCAGCTTGATTTGAGGCCCATGCACAGAGCCCTTAAAGGGGCTAGAACAGGGCACAGAGCCAAACACACATCTGGTTATAGCATTCAAAATAAGGTAAGGATTGTGAAGAAGTAAGAATTTTTTTTATAGCAAACTGCATTATACTTAATAGAATTCAATGATATTTTTAAATATATAGCTAGTATTTAATGAGCTCTTACTATGTATCAGGAACTATTCTAAGTACTTTATACATATCTTATAGAATAAAAAGGTAATATGCAAATTGACCCTAACAGCGGAATGATCAGAATGACAAATTGACCAGTCACTATGAGGTGCACTGACCACCTCTAGGTTCTTTCCCCTGGCCAGCAGGCTTCCATAGCCAGATGGCGAATGGAGAACTGGAGGGTGGGTGGCGGTGGGGGGCAGGTCCAGCTGCCGGCAGCTGGGAAAGATGGCCCTGATCACAGGCCAGGCCTAAGGACTGTACCCACACACCAATTTTGTGCACTGAGCCTCTAGTAAATTAATATCATTCTCACAACCCCATGAGAATGGAGAATTCTTATTATTTTTATATTACAGATAAAGAAACAGAAGTCCAGTAAGGTTAAGTAATTGACACAAGGTCACACAGATATTAAGGGTAAAAACTAAGCTAGTCTAGCTCCAGCACCCACAGCTTTACCCTTTACAATATACATAGTTCCTGCTCTTAAGGAGCTTATCTTTTTTGGGAAAGTAAAAAGCAAGTGGGTTTGGCTTTAACAAACAAGGCAATCAATAGCAGGATGATGTAACATTACAAGAAACGTAATAATAGAAGGCATGATGACTTGCAAAATGACTAGTCCAGGCAACTAGAAATCTAAGAAGGAGAGCTCAGTGTGGACTCAGTTGTCTGACAGGTAGGACTGGGATGATTAACTCATCAATCTGAGACATGAGACTAGACAGAGCTTGAGAATAGGCAGCAACTGTCTTAGCTTTATCAAAATCATGGCCATACTACCTTTTCATGAAAAAATAAATAAATCAAGAACTTTTTTTGACAGTGTAGAAAATTCACATTCATCCATTTATATATCCATTCATCTAAGTGATTCTTTCTATTAGAAAACACATCTGCTCTGGGGCCAGATAGCTGCTGTCTCTTCAGCTCTAGTTAGAGGTAGACACGATGAGGTGGAAAAAAAAATTCTCATCAAGTATCTCATTGTATATATACTGGGCAAAGGACAATTCTCAACCCCTGTGAGGTACTCATATTCATAGCTACTGTGATAGTCATGACAGCATTGACCCTACTACACTTGACATAAGACACTGTCCTAGTGACTGAAGCAGATTTAAAGCAAATAAAACATAGCCTAGAAAAATAACAGCTATTCAGATAAGTATATAGAGTGGATGGAGTGGTAAATATCTTGACACGAGATACTTTTTTTTGCTCATGAGGGCTGTCCTTGGTGCTTATTTTAAACTCACCCAGATAAAAATTATGCAAAATATGGAAAGCAGTTTGTTCACATGTAATTTACCCCAACGGGCCTTCACCCCCTATGCAGTGCCAATCTTGCATACCCAAAAAGGCCCGCCACCTGAAATTGCCTCAGAAAGAGCCAAGTACTGGAATAAGGTCAGCAAAGCCTCTCAGATTTAAAAATAGAGAACCAGGAAACAAAGGACTCAATGCAACTTCTACAACCACAAATTAAATGCAAAGCATGACACATCATTACATAAGCAGCACAAAATATAATTTAAGTGTCAAAAGAGCCGAAGATTCTTTTATCATATAAGAAAAAAATTGCAAAATGTGTTAAACGTCTCGATTTGTGCCACACACACACACACACACACACACACACACACACACAAGTGAGAAATAAAAATGGCCTTGTTTTATACTGTAGAAATACAGAAACCAGTCATGTTTTCCTACTGTTTATAGGAATCCTTATGTTTATCTTGTCCAGCTTTAAAAATATCCATCTTTTAAAAGTTCTCATGACTTTCAGGGACTGTCCATATATTTGAGTGCAAGAGGGTATTATTGAACTCATCACAGTGCCTATTAAAGTTGCACTTAAGTCTTCTATAGGCAGGACACATTGCTTTGGGAGGAGCAGGCGGATTGCAGACTGATCTTGCTCTACTACTTGGAATACGATTTCACATATATTTTGCTCTCTCAAAAATTAGCTTTGTGGCTGTTGGTTTCCCTACTTCTGCCACCCACTTACATATTAGGTCTCTGTGTTGATGCTTTTGAGATATATTTAAAAGCATTATATTGACATTTTGGTCTCTGTCTGAATACAGTGTTTTCACATATGCTGTTCTTTGGCAGGTGCAGTATTTTACTAGTTTTTGATTGTCAAATATATTAATCTAATCAAAGCTAAATATACATGTGGATCTATATGTTTGCAGATAAATATGCATTTATATGTATAAGCTATAGCTTAGGAATTTTGCTCTTTATTTATTTTTTAAACATTTATTGAGCTCCTACAGTGTCCCCTGCAGTGACCTGAGCACTGAGAATACTGAGGTTATTAGGACATAGGACCCTGGTCTCAAGTGCTCTCACAATTCTTGTTGAGATAAACTTGGAACTGTATATTTTGGTAAATGTTATTCCAGTAGCCAGCAGCACATTTAGAGAGCTTTGGGAATACATAGGATAGAAACCTACTCTGAACTAGGGCAGAAGGAATTAACCATGGATTTCTGGAGATGACTTTATTTTAGTGAACAAATGTTTAGAGGTAATGTGTTTATTCAGGTGTCTGGTATTTTCAGTATCTTTTCAAATTGGATGAATTCTTCATTTTAGTGGAGGATGGGATGTAAGGGAAAGGAAAATAAGTAAGAAAAAATAAGAAGAGAGTGTGAGGAGCCATTTCAGAATGCCTCTATGATTTGCCCTGGGATATAACTTCCATTACAGGAATTGTTTTCCTGCTCTGGGCCTTATGAGCAGGGAGTGGGGAATCATGTCCCTGCCTCTGGGAGCAGTCACAGCAAAATATATAATCCCCTTTGGGCCTATAATAGGCAGGGCTTGAAGGACATCTTAGAACAGCTGCCTTTAGGGCAATATTGTCCTGGTCAATCTGGGGTGTTGTGCATGGACTTTCCTTCAGGTCCATTGTTGCTCAAGCTAGGAAAGCAACGCAGTGTATTAGTATTATGCACCTGAGGTATCATGAAAACTTAACAAGGTAGAAGAACATTCTATGCATCTCTATGAAAGTCAGCATATGGTAGTGCTAAAAGATTTGAAGTCACTTCTGCCAGTTTGCATGTGGCTTCACTTGGCTCTCTCAAAAATTAGAAAAGCTACAATACTTGGCCAAAACGTCGATATGCAAATAGTTTCTAATAAAGAAAACCATAGAAGGAACTTGAACTTGATTGCAGTATGCCAATCACACTGAGAGTGTTGTATTATTTAAAAAAAAAAAAAACAGGAACCAACATTAGAAAGCAAATAAAATAGAGTTCATTTACAAGAACACCTGCTTTAAAAATAACTCTACTGTTAGAAGGAAACAATTTCTGGACTAGGTGTGTGTGTGTGTGTGTGTGTGTGTGTGTGTGTGTGTGTGTTTGGAAAAATCCACCAATGAATAAAAAATATAATCAAGCTGCTGTTAGCTATACACACAGCATTTATATCATAGCCAAGCTTTATATTCTATTTGAAGTGCTAGGGGCATGTTCTGATTTAGTGATATTGGAATATCTGTGTTTTACTCTTTTGTTTACATCTGTCCACATCTACTTTTTGTGCATATATATAGTCTTCAGTTCAGAGAAGGGTAGAAGGAAAGAATATTTGGGTGTTGCCTTCAACACTCACATCAACCACCAAGAAAGGTCTCTAAAGAAAACTCCCCTCCCAGCATCAGGGACATGGTGGGTAAGACGGAGAATAAGCTTAGGCAGAGAGAACAGTTTCATCTCACACCCATGCCTTGCTTCCAAGTCTTCACAGGCATTTATAAAAGGCTGTGGGTGTACAGTGAGAACCTCAACACAGGAGCCAGGCAGTGGATTAGAATAAGAAGCACAGAAAATACTTGAAGAACCAAGAAGAGCATCACATTATTACAAAAGATACTAATTGAGAACCTACCTTTTCTGAGCTACAATAAGAGATAAGATATAACTCTTACCTTCAAGAGTTTGTCTTCTAGTGAAGAAAAGAGGTCCATCCACAACTAAGTATATCCTATATATCCTAGGCCATTTCTACCAAAATGCAGATTAATTTTTATCAGAAGTAGGGAAGCTTCACTGAGTGGTAGCATTTGAGTGGAGCCTTGACAAATAGGTCGGATACCGACAGGCAAAGAAGGGGAAAGTGGGACTAGTAGGTCAAAATCAGGCTTTAGATCTGGAATCCAGGGCAACAACCTAAACATGATCAAAGCACCAAGGAGTGAGGTAGGAAGATGATACTAACAGGATTGGTGAGTTGAAGCAGGACAATGCTGTCAAAACACTGTGCCAGCAAGGGTGATTCTAGGGTGGGTGGTGGCATAGCAGAAACTGCATGGTGTCCAACTTGTATCAGTTCTCCCCCTCCCCCGCTTTCATTTTATGAATAGGGCTCTAATTCTAATTGGGAGGCAAAGTGCCTCTTATAATCAGGGATAACTATGTAATGCAGTTTGGCCATTGAGATATAAGCAGAAGGTGTTCAGAGAGCATTCTGGAAGGATCTTTAAAAGGGCACAGACACAGCTGACATCTGTGTGTTGTTGTTTCTTTCATATTGCCCTGTGCCCTTCTTCCTACTCAGCTCACAGAGGTGGGCAGCCGTCTTGTAACCAGCATGGCCAAAGTCTTGCACTGAGGTTACTAGAGCAGGAAGAAGAAGCCTGGTTTTCAAGCAATAGCTCCAGCCTGCCTATCCCAGACTTCTTTTGTGTGTGTGGGAAAAAATAAATGTATTTGTTTAAACCACTATGGTCAGGTTTCTACTAATGCAGCCTAAATCGATCCTGATTGATATGGATGGCTTGTGGGAAAAAGCAAACATAGTTGACAAAAAAAACAAAAGTGATTCTGACTAGAAGTTACAAACTCTAAGAATTGTGAAGATGGAGAAAAGGAAACTTTCCCAATTTTCCTAAATCAGTACTTGGTAAACGGTTCAAGGTATTTTTATTTTCTTTATTACGCTATTGTGAATTTTTAGCACATCCTTTCATCAACCAAATAAAGATTTATCATCACCTGCTATGTATCGGCATTGTGCTGGGTTCCAGGGATATGCAAAAGTACATGTGGTCCCTGGGCAAGTACATGACCTAGTGAAAATAAGGATTCAAAGTTAATCATAAATAGCAGCTATGAAAAATGTGATTTTAAAAAGTTTTTGAATTCTAACAGAGAATAAATTATGCTCTTTCCAGCTGCACCAACAATTTAGAGATAAATGGGCTATTCAATACATTAGTATTTGTGCCACAGCGGAAAAGGGGCCTTGGTGCTTTATCATCAGGGAAGTTGAGTTAAAGGAACACAAAATTAGTGTCTTTCTAAAGGAAAATGAATTAAATAGGTGAAGACAGAACATCTTGGGAGACAAATAAATGCCACCAGTGGACAGTTAGGCATGGCTACTGTGCTTCGATAGACATTCAGAGGCTCCCATCTCTACTTTTCAAAACTGCTGCACCCTGTCAATCATCCAATTTCTTAAGGTAGTAGAATGAACATTTTTATTTCTTGATGATGCTCTGGTAGAGAAGCAATCCACAAACTTGACTGCTAGCTCTTAAAATAAACATTTAATTTGAGCATTAATGCATTCCTTTCCAGACATTCAGCAGATATTATTGCTCATCTACTATGTACCAGACACCATGTCAGGTGATGAGTGGCATGTTGCTTGCCCTAGAGCTAGTGCATGCAAAAGGAAACAGGTAGCAGTCTCCAGGACAGGCATCTAAAGAACTGCAGAGAGTGTATGAAAGATTAATTAGTAGGAAGCCAAGTAACTTTGATGGTATTAGAGTCCAAGAGAATCTTATAGATAGAGTAACTTAAACATGCTAGTAAGCATGTTGCATAAATGGACAAGACTCTTATTTCTCTGTTCTAATATTTGGACCTTGCTCCAAATAGGTGGGTAAGGGCACTCAGGTATATAACCAGACCCTGAGGTGATGTTAGGTCTTATATACTAGAAAAGTCAAAACTTGGGGGCCATTCATGGGAGAAGGACACCTCGTCATTATTCTTTGTATGATGCCTGCAGTGTGTTTTCAGGCCTTGAGTCCCAGGGACTTTTGGACGTCATTTCTAAGCCCTTGATTTAAGTAACAATCCTGTGGTCTTCAGATAATGGTAAGTGATTTCCACAAAAGCTTTTATGCCTTATCATTGCACACCCTTTAAGAAGTGTGGGTCAAGATAAAATGAAAAAGATGCCTTTCTGGCAGTTTCATTGCTGCTTTGCTTCCCCACAGTGGATTGTGTGCTTTTGGGCAGATACTAAATATCATTTTTCTCCTAATTATTTGCTCAGAGTGGTTGCATCAGGTCTCTGACATTGAGTAATGTTCCCTGCTATTATTTAGATGTGTGTTGAAAACTGTGACTGCTATATGACTTCAATATTTGTTTTGTTTCTCAAAAGTCAGCAAAGATAGAAAAAGTTTTGACAAGTTAGCCAATTCACCCCTCTCCCCCCATTTCCGGAATAACTTCTAACACCTGCTGTTAGATATTCTTATCTTTTCTTTTATACTCACAGCATAATAACAAGAATATATTAAAACCACTCATCATGAACAAGACTGAGGAGAAGGCCATAACCTAGGCAGCACGATTGTTACAGTCTTAGTCTTTTTTTTTTCCAGATGAGCAACTGAGAGAGGTAGCCCTGTGCTATTCAATTTAGAGTGTCTGTGAATGGTGGCCTTGCCATTGGGCAAGAAACAATCCACACAGTCAAACCTCATAGCTCTGAGCTAAGATACTACAAATATGCCCACCTAAGCATTATCCACATTGGGAATCTGCTTGCTCTCCCTAAAGACTCAGGCTATCTATTAAAATTTCATGTAAATTTTGCTCCTATTCTAACATATGTCTAAGTTAGAAATCATGTTTTTAAATTGCTTAAAGTAGAGGAAAATTAATGCTCTAGAAAATCTCACCATGTTTAAAATCCTGTACGTTCTTGTACCCATGATACACTAAAAATGATGGGTAAACACAAAGACAACTTCTATGGTGAGTAGCTATATGCAACTCCAGGGTCTGAAAATTCGATTTGTTTTGATTTGTGAGCCTGTGCTCTCCAGGGTCTGTGTATGGCTCCACTAATGAACCAGCCAGCAGCCTCGAAAGAGGACGGCTTGTGAACCACAAGTGAGCCAATTTGTGTGCGAGGGAACAATTTGTGTGGAAGGAAAACAAAAAGAACATTTATATTTGATCAGTGTATTATACTTTAGAGAGTGCTCTCACACTAGACTGTGAGCTTCTTCAAGTCAAAGATCATCTTTAATTTTTTATGTCCCCATTGTCATAGTTCGTAGTAGATCCTCAGTAAATATTTGTTAAATTAATGAATATCATATTTGGCACTCCCAACAGCACTATAAGTTGGAAAATATTGTCATTTTGCAGAGGATGGAACTAGGTTGACTGTTGACTTGCTCAAGGAAATATTGTTAGACCCTGGCTGCTGTGGTTCAGTTGGTTGAGTTTTATCCCATGCACCAAGAAAGAGGTTGCTGGTTCGATTTTCAGTCAGGGCACATGCCTGGGTTGCAGGCTTGATCCTGTAGGCGTCATGCAGGATGCAGCTGATCAATGTTTCTCTCTCTCTCTCTCTCTCTCTCTCTCTCTCTCTCTCTCTCTCTTCCTCTCCCTTTCTCTCTTCCTCAAATCAGTAAAAACATATATATTTTTTAAAGTTAACATTGTTAGCTCATGGCTGAACTGGGAAGAGGGAACTTGAACCCATAGCCACTGGTGCATCAACTATGCACCATCCAAGACACCGGATACTTCTACATGCCCATATTCACACTTTCCTCTCTGTAATTACACAATTTCAAAGAAAAAGAAAAACATTTCACACACATTGCATTGTCTTTTCTGGTTCAAATGCCTGGTTAGAGTAAAAGCTATTATCTAAATCCGGTAAATCTTCTTGTCAACTTGGGTTTAGTCAGACTGCGAGATGGAATGAGCAAATTATAGATGGCAGTAATAGAGTGCTTCTAAGGGGGCATTTCATAGCTACTTTGTTCTGTTTCTGGGAGTTCCATGTGGAAATGTTTTAATTCACTCAGGAAGAGAAACTAGAATGAGAAAGCCTGACTTGTAGTAGGAGCTCTGCCCTGACAGGTTTCTAATGATTTCATATTACTCTATCATTTGAGGCTATAATTATTTGCATTGTACCAATGTAGCCCTACCAAATCTTTCAGAAAGATAAAAGAATGAGAATAAACATGCTTTCTCTTCTCTCTGGGATGGGCTATCTTATCTGTATCATTAAAGGAATATACTCACATAAATGTGAAAATGTGTGTCAGATTCCCCTTGGGATTTTCCATGATCTGCTTCCTCATGTCCATATCCTATCTATTCTTCAGAGATACTGAAATTCCCTCTTTCCTGACACTTCCTATGCCAATTCTTTCTCTCATAATAGGTTCCATATCTGACTTCCTATAGCTCAGCATATATTTGTTATTTTTTTTAACATCTATAAATCACATACCATAAATGCATCCTTAGAAATTATACACTTCACTCATCACAAAATTATGCAATCATCAACAACATCTAATTGTAAAATATTTCATCCCCCTAAAAAAAAACCTTATATTAGCATTTACTCTCTGTTAGCATTTACTCTCCAACCTCAATCTCCTTAGCCCTACGCAACCACTAATTTACTCTCTGCCTCTATGGATTTGCCAGATATATTATACAAATGTGGTCATTTGTGACTGGAATCTTTTACTTAGCATAAGGTTTTCAGAATCATTCATGTTGTGGCATTTATCTGCATTTCATTCTTATTTATTATTGAATAACATTTAATTACATGGCTATACCACATTTTATTTATCTACTTATTGTTCATGGACATTTGGGCTGTTTATACTTTTTTTGCTATCATGAATAATAATACTGTTATGAACATTCATATATATGTTTTTGTATATAACTAGGAGTAGAATTGCTAGATTATATGATAACTCTGTGTTTAACCTTTTGAAGAATTGTTAAACTTTTCCAAAGTAGCTGTACCATTTTACAATTCCATCAAAAGTTTCCAGTATCTCCACATCCTCACCAACACTTGTAATCATCTCTTTATTATTTTAGCTATCCTAGAGGATGTAAATAGTATGCAATTGTGTTTTGATGTACATCTTTTTTATTAATAATGATGAGTATCTTTTCATGTGCTTAATGGCCATTGTATATATATTTTTTGTAAAACATCCATCTCATTAAATGAATTGTTCTTAAATTGAGTTCTTTATCTAGTCTGAGCATAGGTATTCCCAGTTATAAGTTATATGATTTACAAGTATTTTTCCCCATTCTGTGACTTGTCTTTTCACTTTCATGATGGTATTATTTGTAGCACATTAATTTTAATGTAGACAAATTTATAATTTTTTTTGATCACTTGTGCTTTTGGTGTCATATCTAAGAAACCATTGCCTAACCCAAGGTCAGCAGATTTATTTCTGTGTTTTCTTCTAAACATTTAAAGTTCTGGCTTTTGTAATTAGGTCAATTATACATTTTGAATAAAGTTTTGAATACAATGTGAGGAAGGAGTCCAACTTCATTCTTTTGCATGTGGATATCCAGTTTTCTCAGCATCATTCATTGAAAAGTCTACTATTTCCCCCACTGAATTGTCTTGGTACCTTTGTAGAAAATCAATTGAATGAGTTTGCTTCTGGATTCTCAATTCTATTGCATTGATCTATATGTCTAGCCTTATGCTAGTACCACACTGTTTTGATTATAAGTTTAAAATCAGGAAGTGTGAAACCTCCAAATTTATTTCTCTTTTTAAAGGTTGTTTTTGGCTATTCAGAATCCCTTGGAATCCTATATGGAAGTTTAGGATCAGCTTTTCTATCTTGTAAAAAGAAAAAAGCTATTGGGATTTTGTTAGGGATTGCATTGAATCTGTATATAACTTTAAGGAGTACTGTCTTCTCAATAGTAATAAGTCTTCCAATCAATAAGCATGAATGTCTCTCTATTAGTTTAATTCCTTAATTTTTTCAGCAATGTTTTATAGTTTTCAGTATGCAAGTCTTATGTTTCCTTGATGTCTTCGTCTGTTCAGGCTGCTATAATAAAATACTAACAACTGGGTAGATTATAAACAACAGAAATTTGTTGCTCACAGTTTTGGAGGCAGGGAAGTCCAAGATCAAGGTGCCTACATAGGTGCCTTCTAGTGAAGGTATATAGCACAGACCTTTTCCCTGTGTCTCACATAGTGGAAGAAGCTAATAGTCTCTTAAGTCTCTTTTTTAAGGCACTAATTCCATTCCTCTCTTATAAGGCATTAATTCCATTAAGTCACTAGCTCCATCCTCATGACTTAAGTACCTCTCAAAGAGTCCACCTGCTAATACCTTTGGGGGTTAGGATCTCAAAATATGGATTTTGGGAGGATACAAACAAACCACACCACTTGGTAAAATTTATTCCTAAATATTTTATTGTTTTGATGCTATTATGAATGAAATAATTTTCTTAATTCATGTTCAAATTGTTCATTGCTAGTCTATAGAAATACATTCATTTTTGTATCTTGATCTTGTATTTTGCAACCTTGCTGAACTTATTTATTAGCTTTAATAGTTTTCTGATGGATTCCTTAAAATTTTCTATTTACAAGATCATGTCATCACCAAATAGAAATAGTTGTACTTCTTCCTTTTCAATCATGGTGCCTTTTACTTGTTTTTCTTGCCTAATTGTACTAGCTAGAATCTCCAGTACAATGTTGAACAGAAGTGCTAAGAGCAGACATCCTTCTCTTGTTCCTAATCTTGGGGCAAAGCTTTTAGTCTTTTATTATTAAATATGATGGTATTTGTGGGTTTTTTATAGTTTAAGGAAATTTTCTTTTATTTCTAGAATGTTGACTATTTGTATCATGAAAGGATGTTGGAATTTGTCATATGCTTTCATTGTTTCTATTGAGATGATCTTGTGGATTCTAGCATTCATTGTATGAATATTGTATATTAATGCCAATTTATTTTTGTATGGTAAACTAACCTTGAATTCTTGAGTGAAATTCCACTTGGTCATCATTTTAATGCTTTTTAGATGCTGTTGAATTCAGTTTTCTAGTATTTTGGGAAGGATTTTTGTATCTACATTCATAAGGGATATTGACCTGTATTTTTTCTTTTCTGGTGATACCTTTGTTTGGTTTTGAAATCAGTGTAGAACCAAATTTATAGAATAAGTTGGAAAGTGTTTCCTCTTCTTTTGTTTTTTGGAAGGTTTTGATAAATATTTCTATTAACTCATTAAATGTTTGGTAGAATTTATACGTAAAGCTATCTGGTCCTAGACTTTTCCCTGGTGGGTGTTTTGTGGGTCAAGGAATTTACAGGTAGAGAAAACAATAAGATGTAATGGAATTTTGTGTTCAAAACAGAAAGCCAGGGTGGCTGGAGCTGAAGTGAATCCCCATTGCCTACATTTTAAAATGCAATCACCTTAGCTTCACTTACGATTCTCCCTGTACTGGAACTTGCTTAACATCTGCAGCTTCACTCATCTATTGTCACTACTTCTGTAAGCATGTTGTATACTGAACTAATGATAATAATAGTTATTCTCCTCCAAGCACTATGATACATCTATTACACAATCTCAATTAAACATTATATTCAGTTTCCCAGAAAGAAAGCCCCTCTTTCCTGACTTTGTTCATGAAGCTCCCACTCCCCAGAATGAACTACACCTTTCTTCATCCCTGCTCCCTCCCTGCCTCAGTCTTATATAATTGAGAAACACATACTCATGGTTTAACACTCACCTGAGGTGTCACCTTCACAATAAAGATTTTTCTATTTTTTAAAATAAAATATTAATGAAGAACATCTAACTAATCTGGGTACTTTTGTTAATCTGTTTCTCACTTACACTATAAATCCTTTGATGGCAGGAACCATGTTTGATTTATTTCTTTTTCTTAAATCCAGTAAACTACCTGTCACATTGTAGACACTAAATAAATATTTGTTGAATTAATAGGTAATCCAAGCTAACCAGAATAAGTTTTACCCCAGGATTTTAGATAACTGAAATGTTATTATACTTCTCTGTGTTTCTCACAGCAACTGATGCAACATTGATAAATGCTCATTGAGACTATCTCAGCTGAATGACAAATTAATATTATGTGTAAGTAGCACATTTTAAATCCTTCAGTAAAAAGACACCATAAAAGCCTCAAAATAGTTATAAAAAATAGAAATGATAAAATCTATTTGGATGGCATCCCTTTTTGAAAATATAAAAACAATTTTGTTGTGTTTTAAAACATAATTACACTTGAAGATGTTGGTGTAACAGAGCTGTGTTTGGGGATTCTGGTAATCATAATAACAACACAGCTTGATAGTAGGGTAGGGAAATCCATTTGAGAAGCTTTTCAATGACATGTTTTGTTTTCTGTATCTGGAAGCAACTCCCACTGCTATTTACTTAAATGCCTTAGAATATGGAAAATTCAGGAGCACTGTGGGGTCCCCAAGTGAGGAAATATTTAGTGTTTCTGGTGTTTTTTTTTTATTCATTTGAGAGAGAGATTTGTTGTTCCACTTATTTATGCATTCATTGATTGTTTCTTGTATGTTCCCTGACCAGAAATCAAACCCACGACTTTGGTATATCAGGACGATGCTGTAACCAAGTTACCCTACCAAGGCACATTTAGTGTTTCTTATATTCTTCCTCTGTCACAAGACAAATATGAGAGGTAGAATAACAGCATTGCCTTAGCAGAAATACATCACCACCTCCCAAGCAAGGTCTGTGCTTTTTAACATTGACATTCGAGATCTATATCAGTTGGGGTTCTGCAGAAAACAGAACCAATAGGATATATATAAATAGATTGATAGATGACAGATAATAGAAGATTGATAGATAGATAGATGAAAGATAGATAGATAGATAGATAGATAGATAGATAGATAGATAGATATGTGATTGTGAGGCTAGCCAGTCTGAAATTTGTAGGCAGACTGGCAGGCTAGAAACTCAAGCTAGAGTTGATGCTGCAGTCTTGTGTCTGAAATAGAGGCTGGAAACTCAGACAAGTGTCAGTGCTGCAGTCTTGAGGAAGAAGTTCAACTTTTCTGAGAAACCTGTTTTTGCTTTTCAGGCTTTCAACTGAGTGGATAAGGCTCATGCACAATGTTGAGGGTAATCTCCTTTACTTCAAATCAACTGTTGACTTTAACCACATTTACATAACATCTTCCCAAGGACATATAGATTAGTGTTTAATTAAATAATTGACTAGCATAGCCTAGCCAAGTTGATACATAAAACCAATCATAATTGTCACATAGCACCTGCCTCTCTCTCCCACTTTACATCTTTCCATACCTGCTCATACCCCACACCAGACTGCCAATCGTGCACTTCTGCCTTTTGGTGCCTTTGCTGGTTCCTCCATTCCTGTTTTAGTCTCTCTTCTTCTCTATCTTGGCAGCCAAATTTCTCCTCTTCTTTAGACCCTATGCAAATGTCATTTGCCTTCCCAAATCTTGGCTGCTTTCCTGTTCAGATATCATCTCTTGGAACCCCCAACAGATTGCCTGGCAGCACAGTCACCTTGCTCTGCTTTGCATTATTCTGAAATGTATTCATAGCAGCCTTCCCTGTGGCCCGAGGGAGTCGAGAACCTCCTGCTTTTTTAGTTTGGTTTTTAATTTCTATCTCCCCTAGAGGGTATAGAGCTTTCATTCTTGCGCCAATCTGTATACTTACTCTGTGCCAGTTCCTGTGCTCACTCCTGAGGAATATAATGATTAATTAGAGACATCTTTAGTCCTCTGAGAGTTCACAGTCCAATGGGGAAGGCAAATTAGTAAACTGTAGGTGTCCATAAGTACTTGTTGAACTGAATTAATTTCTGCAATAGAAATATAGTCACTTTCCCCTCAGCATCTCCTCACCTTAATACTTTTACATACAGACATTAGCCTGAGCAGACATCTGGCTTCTCGTGGGCTGGGAAGCTCTGTCCTCATAAAACCTGTAAAGGATTGGTGTGTGTGGTATGATTGAGGAGCATCAGAGCAGGCAACTGATCTAAAAATATCTCTGTTGCTAAGATGCAGTAACGCCTGATATGCCACCATTGGGAATCCATTCATTTGGGTTCAGAATTATCCTATTTCCAAATGTACCTGGGAGGACTTACTACATACATATGTCGATATCTCTTTCAAATGTCTTTCCCTTCCTTCTTTACCCCCCTGTATTGTCTCCTCCTCCGTTAAGACTCAGCTCAATTGCCCTCCCTGGAAAATTCCTACTACCCCGAGGTGTTAGGGGCTTCTGCTCAGGGTCCCCATAACACCCGATGCCTGTTATTACAACATAAAATTTTCATATTCTATTGTTTAGCTGTTTATTATTTTCCTGAGTTCTCCACTAGACTGAACTCCTAACGGGGAAAAAAAATGTGCTTTCCATCTCTGTGACCCCAACATCAAGCACAGTACCAAACACACAGAGGGATGCTCTGTAAGTGTTCCTGGAATGACTAGGTGATTCTTTGATAGAATGAGCCCTGAGCACATTTGGGGACAAGCTTGATAAAAGGGAATTGAAGGACCGAGGGGGAGGGGGAGGGGCATGCAAGAGATGAAAAGGGGCCTTAGAGGAACTACTTTTGTGCTTGGGGCCATCCTTGATCCTGCTGTTTGTTGTTGTCCGCTTTTTATTCATTCATGGATAAAGAACTTTGTGAATTAAACATGCTCTTTTCTTTTGTTCTACAATACATGATCTGAAGCACAGTCAGCTGGCAGGAGTTCTTCTGGAAGCATTTGTTGAGTGTAAAGGTGCTACACATGCTTCATTTATGAAAGAAAAAAATGCTTTAAAAACTCCTTTGTTTCGCTTGAACTGAGAACCCAAACGTCTTCTTATGTCTATCTCTTCCATCCACCACTCTTGGCCTTTGCTTAAAGAATAAGCTAGTCAAGACAAGCGACAAAGTGGTTCCCCCCCCCCCCCCAAATCTCTTGTGACTGCAAGGAATACAGACCTACACAAGTTTTCTCAAGTAACAGGGCTGGAGTTTTCAGAATGCATCTAGGTTAGAGCTGAAATCAGCACTGGAAACCATTATTATCTGTTTCTCTCTCATTAGCTAAATAAGGTCTTTCTTTCTGATACTGTCTGCTTTCTTGGTAGAGTTGCTCCATTTTCCTCTTGCTCCTCCTGCCCTATATGTCTCTTATTTTTTCTCATGTCTTCTGCTTACCTATACATTTCTGCTCCCTCACTGCATTATCTTGGCTGCCCCAGATGTCCATTAACTCATGACTTTTCAGTTCCGCAAATAAACACCTCCAAATAAAGACTCTCTTTTTCATTCTAAGTTTCATTTTTTGACAAATGCATTTTTAAAATTAGTTTTCAGCAGGGTTGATTCACAGATTGGTTAATTTTCCATAACACAATCAGGAGTTAATCATATATTGTAGTTACCTGTCTGAGAGTTATTACCTCTATTATTTATTGTATATTTATGTTGTTATATACATTATATTTTATTTATACATTTATGTTATAATATATAGGTAATAGCGTTATTACCACTAGGGCAGAATTGTGTCTTCTATTGGTAGTATCCCCAGAAATTCAAATAATTCCTGATATCTATAGGTGCTTAAAACAATGAATGAATGGCTAAATGAGGCTCTTGATTGCCTTACTTCTTACTCACCCTCTTCTAATCCACCTTCAAAAGAGTAATCTTTCCAAAACCAATGTCAAACCATGATATTTCCTGCTTAAAATCATTATTGACATTTATCATTCAAATTAGTATGAGGAGATTTATTGCCTACTTCTCCAGGTTTATTTCCTGCCCAACCCAATTTCTTGTACTTTATCCTTCTAGAAAGCCACTGGCATTCATGAAATATATTATATTGTTCCATGTCCTTGCCTTTGCACATGGTGGAATCAGTAGAAAATGCAAAATATGGGAAAGAGTGAAGATGAATTTAAGAGACAGGTTGATAAGATTTGTTGTCTAAATAATACTAATATAACTAATGTGTAAATCTCACAAAACCTAATTTGCCCTCTGCAGCTAAGCACTTGCCATGTTCTTGTTAGAGTGGATTAAAAAGTGGCATTTGTGTTTTTATCCGGCTTCAGATCCAGTAGGATTGAGTGACAGGAACCTACCAGGATGAGTTCATTGGTACATGAACAATTTCATCCTTTTTCAAACTCAGTAGCTATTATTGTGACGAACAAAGCAACTCTTATGAATTGAACACAAACAAGTGTTTATGATGCCATCATAAATATTTATAATAGGGGCATGATGCAATTGTTTTGTGAGATGTGGGTAACAAAAGGTTAGACTGTTAATGTTTATTTAGATCAGATTATTAAACACCTGAAACTTATATAATGTTTTCTAATTTACTCATATTTATTATCATATTTAACCTTCAATCTTCATTGGACCATTATCTTCAGCTTGCATGCATTCTACAATATCTTCACCCTTAAGATTCCCTCTCTAGACCTCACATTCTCTACCAGAAACAGCTCCATGTGTCTTCTCCATAATAGCAAAGTCCAAGAGCTGTCTATGCTCATTATCTATACTTTCTCCTCTGACATTCTGTCCTCAGTCACCGTAGATCTGGTTTTTATCCCTATAACTCCACTAAAATTGCTTTTATGCAGGTAATTAGAAACCTCCATCTTATCTAGTCACTCTTTCCTCCTTGAAGCAATCTTCTTCACTTGGCTTCAGGCACAGTATTTTCCACCGGTTTTTCCAACCACTTCACTGGTTCTTTCTCCTCCAGACTTTGAAGAGTCCCTGCTTAGTTCTTGTTTCTCATCTTGTCTTTGTCTACACTCACTACCTAGATCATTTCAACCAGATATCACTTTTCAATATTATCTGCAAACTGCAAATACCCACAATTATATCTTCAACTTAGTTCTCTCCCTAAGCTCAAAGCTTGTATATCTAAGAGTCTTGTTAACCCTCTCTAGGTAGGCAATCTCAAGCTTAAATTCCTAAAGCAAAACTCTGGAAAACACTGCTCTATTGCCATTATGCCCCTTCTCAGGAAGTCAGGCTAAAATCATCTAGGTGCCATAGACAAACAACTACATGTCATCTTTGAGGCTTCTCTTTCTTCAGGTCCAACATGTAATCAATCAATGTCCTGTTGACTCTACCTCCCAAATGTACCTGGCATTCTAGTATTTATTACCACCTCTACCTCTACCAACCTAGGCAAAGCCACCATTATCACCAGCCTAGATTTCTGAAACACCTTTCTAATAGGCTCCCTGCTTCCTTTCTTTCCTTTTGCAGTCAATTCTCTACTCAACAGCCAAAGTAATCCTCTTAAATGTAAAACCATCCGGAGGGATTCCCTCCTCATTCTAATTAAACTCACAGTTTCTTCCAGCACCTATAAGATCTACATGCTCTAACTCCTGCCATGCTGCCCAAGCTCATCTGTACCTTAGGGTACTTGCACATACTGGTCCTGTCTGGAATATTCTCCTACCACATTTTTACATGATTTGCTCCCTCAGTTCTTTCTGATTCTACGCAAAGGTGATCCTTTCCCCAACCTTCCTCTATCTTCTTTTCCCTTAACTCATCTTATTTCTCCTTAGTCAATTACTGTTAATATATTCTATATTTGCTTAATTCTTTATGGTCCCTATTTTTGTCACTAGAATATAAATCCAAGAGTATATTTAAGTGCCCCCCCAAAAAAATTTGTTGAATGAGAAAATGAGACTTGAATATGAATTTTTTGACTGGAGGTTGAGTACTCTCTCCATGACTCAAGGGCCATGTAAAAAGTAATCATCTTTGTATATTTTTTTATATCTCCAAAATATTCTGAGGAAATAGTTTGAGAACCTTGATTTTAGATTCTCCTAAATAAGTGAAAATATAGTATGTTGAAATAATTATGTAATTGCAGTTTAGATGGGTAACGTGTGGGCTTATGATAGGGACAGCAGTAGCTTTCCTTTGGCTCAGTCATCTCACACAACTGTTGCACTGTGTGGATGTAGACACAGTGCCAAGAGTGGATGGGAGAACCACCCTCAAAAATAGGACTTCATAGATTTTTAAACTTGGACACAGTGAAACTAAAAGAGTAAAAGAGGAAACATAAGTTTATTAAAGCCACTAAAGATAATCTCCATGTAAAGTGTCATAGATAATGGGATTTTGGACACAGGCTATTGTAATCTTAAAGGTCCCAAGCCCTAGCATTCTAGGTCAGTGTCTTCTTTGTCCCCTGTAGAGAATACTTTGAAAACATTCACAAAGTTCTTTATTGCTCATGAATTCAGTGCTCCCCCACACTTGCCTGGAAATTACTTCAATTAAAATTACTTCAAGAAGCCCGCTGGTGTTGTTCAGTGGTTGAGCATTGACCTATGAACCAGGAGGTCATGGTTCCATTCTCAGTCAGGGCACATGCCCAGGTTTGGGGCTCAATCCCCAGTCAATTAATGATTCTCTCTCACCATTGATGTTCCTATCTCTCTCTCCCTCTCCCTTCCTCTCTCTGAAACCAATAAAATACATATTAAAAATTTTTTTAATTACTTCAAGAAGATTTACAGTAGAATAGGGCAGCTCCATTTTTGTGCGCCTACTTTGTGTCCAGCATTTTAAGTTTATTTTTCTTATGTGATCTTTACATTCCTGAAGTAGGCATGTATTTATAGTGGACATTTATAGTTTATAGTTTTGTCTGTCCAGAATAGCTTCCTTTCCTTCTAAGAAACACCTTTTCCTCAACCAAACACTGGATATTTTAATAGGGACTTTGCATACAGCTCTCAACTTGCTGGCCAGATATTATCATGTGACCGAAAGTAAGCCAATTAGATGAGTCCTCATACAGGATTTTTATAGTTAGTACTTAAGAAGAAAACATGTTCTTTCTTCTAGTCACAAGGCAGTAAATCATGGTCCATGACCACATCCCACTAAGATCCTATTTGGAGGAGCTTGACAGAAAATTTATCTTACAGAGAAGAGCAGAGGCACCCCAGAGGCAGAGAGACCCAAAGGTGTTTGAATCCTATTCTGTCTTCCTTGAAGTTGGCACTATCTCTATTCTTTCCATTTTTTCCAATGGTTTCATTATATGAACCAATATTTGCCTTTTTAAGAAAAATTTATGTCTATTTTAATTGTATATTTGAAATTGCAGGAACCCCAAATAGTACTGTATATTATCTCCATTTTATAGATGCAAATACCAAGGTATAGAAAAATTCAATTACTTGTCACTTGTTAAGTGGCTAGATGATATTTGAATTTAGGTCTGTGGGCTTCTAACCATATTGCCCTCTATTCCATATGGCCAATTCTTTCTATCCCTCTAAAGGGGTTAGAACTCCGTAATTTAACACGTGACACAGTCTGTTTAGGTTTTTGTTGTTGTTGTTATTATTTTTTTAATGGGTACAAGTATTTCATGTAGTCATAGAAAAAAATTCTAGCTCTTCAAGTATCCCCTCACAAGTCTCTGCTTAAGTTTCTTTATTTATAAAATGACCAAGTTGAACTCCATAAATTCTGAGATCTTTTTTTTTTATGGAAAATTTTCTAAAGTCACATTGATTCTTAGTGCCTCTGTAGATTTAATTATACTGACTGTGCCTCTAAGATTTATTTAAATACGAAAACAAAGAGCCATCAAGAGGAGGTGCCGCCATCAGAGTCCATGATCAGGAGCCAAGTTGGCTCTCAGCCCTCCAGCAATAACGCTAGAGTGGTGCTGTCAGAACATCAACGCGTTGTTATTTCCAGAACAGAGTCCTATTCTAAAGGGCATGTGTGCATTTTCAGGAAGGAATTTAAAAAATAGCCAGAAACAACCAATCTTCTGAAAGATGAAAAGGCAGTTCTTATTTTTCTTTCTTGAAAATTATGGTATACGCTCCCAAATTTTGGAAACATATTGTGTTGGAATAGTTGCTTTAAGCCCCCCCAACCCCTTTTGGGGGGCATTCAAATTGGGTGCTCAACAACTCCTACAGAACATCTGGGGCTCTATGGATGACCACATCCAGAGGTAAAATCAGAACAGTGCAGCTCGTTACAGCACTGACAGGCACAAAGAGGCACAGGAATGGAAACCTGAACAGAAACAGACACATACACACACACACACACACGCACGCACGCACGCACGCGCGCGCGCGCGCACACGGAGTGGCCTTTGCTTTCTTTACAATGTAGTCTCTGACTGGGTGCTGGGAAGTTGTCCCATGTGAAAGCCTTTTGATAATCTCCCAAGTCTAAGGTATCAAAATAATCTTCTTCTGAATGCATTTCTGGTTTAACACAATTCTTTGAATAAAAGAATCAATTTATCTTTTTAGAATATCTTTTCTACAGAAGCTGTTATTCTTTTTAAATTCATATTTATATGGTATTATATTGCTTACCAGGTGTTTTCATGCAAATCAACTATTTATCTGCCAAAACTATGTTGTTGGTAGTAGTATTATTTATATATTACCTATTTGTCTTTCATCATCACAGCAGCTCTATTATTATTTGCTGTTAAAGATGAAGATACTGAGGCTCCGTGGTATAAATGAGCTATCCTAAGACACGCAGCTAGTAAGTGGTGGGACTGGTATTCTACTCAGGCTCAGGATAGTACAAAGAGCAGGGGCTTTAGAGCCAAACATATCTGGGCTAGAATCCCAAATTCATCTACTAGTTTTGTGACCTCAAGCAGGTGACTAAATCTCTTGGATCTTTGGGTCTATTATTATTAAAATTAAGTTAATGATAACAAAATTATAAGCTTCTTTGTAGTATTAAATTAGAAAGCACATAAAGTCTTTGACACTCATCCCTGCCAATGTGAGTACTTATCAGTGCCAAGTAGGTGTTTATCAAATGGCTCTAGTTTTAAGCCAAGAACTTTTGACTGCTGCAAAAATTGAAGTGCTCTATCCGGTGTTGATATGGGATGGTCTTTGAAAGCTACAGACTTTTATAGTATGAAGTGATCAGTGCTGAAGTGCCTTGAGGCTCCAGGGATTTTCTACCTCCTCACTTTATCCCTGTTGAGAACTAATGCAAAGGACAAGCTGGACCTTCACGGGACTCTTTGATGAAAGGTTCTTGGGTTTGCCTACTTTGCTTTCTGCCATTCTGGTGTCTCTGTAGTCCTACACACAGTCTATAATAATAAAATGGTAATATGCTAATTAGACCAAATAGACCAGATGCCTTCCAGATGTCCTTCTGGACAAAGCCACAGTGGCAGGGGCTGAGGCAGAGGCAGTTAGGGGCAAGCAGGCCAGCAGGGGAGAGTAGTTAGGGGCGATCAGGCCAACAGGAAAGCAATTAGGGGCATCAGGCAGGCAGGCAGAGGTGGTTAGGGGTGGTCAGGCAAGCAGGCAGAGTGGTTAGGGGCAATCAGGCAGGCAGGTGAGCAGTTAGGAGCCAGCGATCCCGAATTGTGAGAGGGATGTCTGACTGCTGGTTTAGGCCCTGGAGAGGGTGCAGGCCGGGCTGAGGGACCCCCCCCCCCCCAATGCATGAATTTCGTGCACCAGGCCTCTGGTAAAATATAATGTGTTCAAGATTACAATAATAATGTGTCCAAAATTCCAAGCAAGGGAAAGAGGCTGTTCTATACTTCGTTGATGCTGTCATCCGATATTAGAGTTGGTAAACCCTGTTAGAGCCTGCTCACATCTTGGATAAACCAGCTATCTTCTCTCTGTTTTATGACTACAGAGCTCCACTTGCTGCCCAGTCTGTATTGGCTTCTAGTCACAGCGTGTGGATGAGGTGGTGCTGGGCCTTAGATAAACTGAAGAGTGAGTTAAGGATTATTAGTCATTAGTGGAATGGGTGGATAAATTATCTGTCAAGTTTTGTCTGTAAGAAACAGAAGATCCAATTCAATGTGACTTAAAGTGTGATTACAAATAAGTTCAGTTTTCAACATTTTAAAGTGAGATAATAGTACAGGATTATCGTAAGGATTAAAAAAACAGTAAGTTCAAATGTATACTTAACCCAATGTTTGACATATAGTAAGTATTCAATGAAGGTGAATTATTTTTGTTGTCATTGCTATTTTTCTTAGTGAGGTTCAGAAGCAGAGTACAACTTCTCATTTAATACAACTTCTCATTCCCATGAAAACTTTTTGTCAAGCCCACTGTTTTTAATAAACATTTTCTCAGGAACTATGATTTTTACTAGAAGAACACTACCTTAGACTCCAAAGAACTGTGCTAAAATTTCTTCACTTTCTCTTACTAGCTATAGGATTGGGCAGCTTTATATATATATATATATATATATATATATATATATATAAATAATAGAGACAGAAATGGAGAGAGAGAGAGAGAGAGAGAGAGAGATTGATGTGAGAGTGAAACATTGATCAGCTACCTCCTGCATGCCCCTACTGGGAATTAAGCCTGAAACCCAGGCATGTGACCTGACCGGGAATCAAATAAGCAACCTTTCAGTGCATGGGACGATGCCCAATCAACTGAGCCACACTACCCAGGGCAAGGATTGGGCAGTTTTTAATTCTCCCTGATATTGATCTGCAGAATGGAATTAACAATACCTGCCTCAAATGTTGTTGTGAGTGGTAGATAATCTTGCATGGGTGGCATAGTACCTGATACACTGATGTTTGTTGAGACAAAGCTGGGACTCAGTTTCCCTTCCCAAAAGACTGTGATGAGGATTAAATATAATGATAAATGTGAAAGCACTTTGAAAACACTCAAGTACTATACACATATAATTATTAATAGTATTATTAATCCCTTATGACTATTATTTTCAATAATAAGACTTTTATTGCTATTATAATAATCATTGCTATTACTACTATTGGTGATACTCTTGTTATTTCTAAATCAAATAGTATAGATTCTGATTTTTTATATATATAAAAAAATACTCATATAAGGAGACTAGAGGCCCAGAGCATGAATTCATGCATGGGTGGGGGCAATTGTGGCCAATCGGGCTGGCCAGCTGTGGGGAGGGACTGCAGGAGGTTGGCTGGCCAAGGGAGGTTGGCTGTGGGAGTGCAATGACTACCAGAAGGCAGCACTTGCATTGAGCATCTGCCCCCCTGGTGGTCAGTGCGCGTCATAGCGACTGATCGACCAGTTGTTTGGTCATTAGGTCATTCGGTTGCTTAGGCTTTTATATATATAGATGGCTTATAAATAACTTCAGAGTCTTCAACTTACATGATTTTGTTAAGAGACACATTTATTATAGGATAATTCAATTAAGTCACATTTCAGCATGTAAAATTGTTCCTGAGCAAAATAATTTTTATTGATTTTAATTTCTTTTATTGTTTTTATTTTTATTGTTGAAAGTCCCCTTTTTTATCCCATTGATCCCTTATAGCCTACTCCCGCCTCTCACCCCAGGCCTCCACAACCCTATTGTCTGCTATGTCCATGGGTTATGCATATAAGTTCTTTGGTTTATCTCTTCCCACTTACCCACCCACCCTTACCTTCCCTCTGAGATTGAGCAAAACAATTTTTTAAATGTCATTAAAACTAGTGAGGTTAAAAATAATGATATAAAATGTATTGCCCTGTGTAAGTACTTACAGGCTATCTAGTTGCCCATCATACTTCAGACTTTCAGAGCCAGCCTGGGAAAGATCTCCACCCATCGCTGGTGTGTAACTTATTATTTAATGAAATAGCCTGCTATGGTGATGTTGTTTTGGTAGCTTTCATGCTGTTAGCTATTGATGGACGGCCTATGTGTCTTTATGCTTTCAGATAACATTTATTCCTTGTTGCTTTCTCCCCATGTGAGCTTTAAGGACAAATCTTGAGATGTGTTGGTCTATAAAATATGCAAGCCTCTGCCATCGTTCCTCTCCCCATTATTCTTGATGTTGCCCAGCCTTCTCAGCTGGAAGCCAGTATTCACTCCATAACAAGTCATGCTTTAGAAATAACTTCAAAGGAGAACCATTTGCAGATATAAATCTAAAGTAATGTATATCACTTGTATGGCCGTTTATCCCATGCTAAGGAATTTCTACTACCAGTAGTTTGGCTCTTATTAAAAGACTAGAGGCCCGGTGCATGAAATTCTTGCATGGGGGGGGGGGGGAGTGTCCCTCAGACCAGCCTGCACCCTCTCCAATCTGGGACCCCTCAAGAAATGTCTGACTGCCCATTTAGGCCATATCCAGATAGGATAGGGCCTAAACAGGCAGTTGGACATCCCTCTCACAATCCAGGACTGCTGGCTCCCAACTGCTTGCCTGCTTGCCTTCCTGATTGCCCCTAACCACTTCTACCTGCCAGCCTGATCACCCCCTAACCACTCCCCTGCCAGCCTGATTGATGCCTAACTGCTCCCCTGCCAGCCTGATTGCCCCTAACTGCCCTCCCCTGCAGGCCTGGTCGCCCTAACTGTCCTCCACTGCAGGCCTGGTCACCCCTAACTGCCCTCCCCTGCAGGCCTGGATCCCCCCCAACTGCCCTTCCTTGCAGGCCCGGTTGCCCCCAACTTCCCTCCTCTGCCAGCCTGCTCACCCCTAACTGCCCTCCCCTGCAGGCTTGATCATCCCCAACTGCCCTCCCTTGCAGGCCTGGTCCCTCCCAACTGCCCTTCCCTACTGGACTGATCGCCCACAACTGCCCTCCCTTGCAGACCTGGTTCCTTCCAACTGCCCTCCCCTGCTGGCCATCTTGTGGCGGCCATCTTGTGTCCACATGGGGGCAGCCATCTTAGACCACATGGGGCAGTCATCTTGTGTGTTGGAGTGATGGTCAATTTGCATACTACTCTTTTATTAGATAGGATAGAGGCCTGGTGCATGGGTGGCGGCCAGCTGGTTTGTCCTGAAGGGTGTCCTGGAGCAGGGTGGGGGTTCCCTTGAGGTGTGGGGCGGCCTGTGTGAGGGGCCTATGGTGGTTTGCAGGCTGGCCACGACCCCCAGAGACCTAAGTGGAGGCCCTGGTATCTGGGGTTTATTTATCTTCTATAATTAAAACTTTGTAGCCTTGAGCAGAGCCAAGCCTCCTGCTTGCTCCGTGGCCGCAGCCATTTTTGTTGGGATTTATTTATCTTCTATAATTGAAACTTTGTAGCCTTGAGTGTGGGCCTGGGCCGGCCAGGGCTGCAGGAAAGCTTGGCTTCCTCCATTGCCAGGGAAACCCAAGCCTCTTGCTTGCTGCAGCTCCATGTCCACGGCCATCTTGGTTGGGTTAATTTGCATACTCGATCCTGATTGGCTGGTGGGCGTGGCTTGTGGGTATAGTGGAGGTGTGGTCAATTTGCATATTACTCTTTTATTGGATAGGATCATCAATATCTGCTACAGTCAGTAGAACAGTAGAGCATGCTGCACATGAAATATATTCATATTACTTATGTTTGGCTCTGATTCTGAGATCTGCTAAATGAGTGACCTTGAGCAAGCTGTGTTTCTCAGACTTAGTTTCTTTAACTTTCATTTGAATCCCTGCACAGCCACTCTATCTTACTAACTGTGTCCTAGGGTTTCATTATGATAAAAAAAAAAGAAAAAGAAACCTCTCCTGTTTCTAATGATACTATTAAAAAGTGAAAAGATAGCCATTATAATGGGAGAAAATATTTGTAAATCATACATCTGATAAGGGAGTTATTTCCAAAATATATAAAGAACTCCCACAACTCAACTATAAGAAACCAAATAACCCAATTAAAAATGGGCAAAAGATTTGAATAGACATTTCTTCTAACAAGATACACAAGTGGGCAATAACCACATGAAAATATGCTCAACATCATTAATCATTAGGGAAATGCAAATCAAAACCACAATGAGATACCACTTTACACCCACTAAGATGGCTTAAAGGTAAAGGACAGACAATAAATTTTGAAGAGGATGTGGAAATCAGAACCCTTGTACATTGTTGATGATGTAAAATGGTACAGCCACTTTGGAAACAGTTTGGCTATTCCTCAAAATGTGAAATGCACAGTTATGATATGACCCAGAGATTTTACTCCTAGGAAAAATGAAATTTTACTCCCAGAAAAATGAAAACATACATCCACACAAAAACTTGTATATGAGTGTTCAGAGAGCATTATTCATTCATAATGGCCCCCGAAATGAAATAACTCAGATGGCAATCAACATAAACAAAATGTGATGTATTTATAAAGTGAATATTTTTCAGCCACAGGACGTAATGAAATACTGGTACATGCTATAAAGTCAATGAATCTTGAAAACTTTATGGTAAGTGAAAGAAGCCACACATTGTATGATTCCATTTATACGAAATGTTCAGAATAGGCAAATCAATAGAGATATAAAATAGGTTAGTAGTTGCCAGGGGCTCGGGAAAGGGTAAATGGAGATGGGGTTTCTTTTAGGCATGATGAAAATGTGCTAAAATTGGATAGTGGTGATGGTTGTACAAGTGTGAATATACTAATAACTAGGAAATTGGACATTTTATAAAGTTGAAATTTATGGCATGTGAATTATATCTCAATTAAATTATTTTTTAATGAACTTAAGCTTTTTGATAACCCCATGGAATTGAAAAAGAATGTAAGGGGATTTATTCTGTTTCCAAGAGTAAAAGCCTAGGCTCTTACTGTGATTGTGATGGTGAATTAGTTATGTGAATCGTCTTTAAAATTCCCCTTATCAGGACTTCCCAGATAGCCTTTGCTAATTTTATGTTTTCTTTCTAATCTAAAAACAATCCTTTATTAGCATTCTCAAAAGCCATCTGCTGTCCGATTGGATTAAATAAACCACATTCATCAAAGAATCTCTCTTCTCTGTTTAGTCCTTTGCAACAATTATATTTGCTCCCAAAAACCACCAAAGAAAATAAAGCATTTTCCTATGGGAGAACTACCTGGAACATTCACCCGGACCCAAAATATTATTTTGATGGAAACACCTTTTATTTAATTATAAACTAGGCCAACTATGTTTTTTCATGTTAGCTATAAGCCTGCAGACTGGCACTTGTTTTATTACTTTATTTATTAATTAATTTTTCAATGAATACTTATTGAGCACCTACTTTGTGCTATGTTCTAAACTGGCACTGACAATGAAGCAGTGGGGAAAATACAGGAATCTTGTTTCTCTTGATGTCATGCTAGTGGGAGGGCCCAGATAATACACACAATAAATAAAGTATACCTGTTGAAGGTGATAAATAATAGAGCAAGGAAAAGAGAGTACTGGAGTGGGGGTGGTCATTTGAGCAATGGCCATGGGAGTGAGCCATGGAGTGAACTAGGGAAGAGCATTGTAAGCACAGAGAATACCCATTGAAAAATTCCTGAGGTAGAAGCATGCCTGGCATGTTCTAGAAATAACAAAGGGTCAGTGCAGCTCAAATAGAGTGAGGAAGGGGAAACCTAGTGAGCAGTGAGTTTAGGGAGATGGTGGGGACTCTATCTAGGGCCTCCCAGACCATGGTAAGGATTTTGGCTCCCACTTTGAATGAAACAGGGACCAATTGGAAGGTGTTCAGCTGGTGAATGATGTGACCTGAGTTAGGTTTTTGCAGAATTACTCTGGCTGCTATCTTGAAAATAGACTGTAGGGGGCAAGGACACAGGAGAAAAGACATTAGAAAGTTGGTTTTCATGTCTAAGTTTTGATGGTCTATGAACCTATATAAACATATTTTTATATCTGCTGCTGCCAGTTGCATAAAATGAGTCCTCTCCTAAGGTTAGCTTCTCTGAGACATTGTGAGGTTTGGGAAATTGAAATGTGGAGGCAAATCTGAAATAAAGAATCAGATGTCCCTTCGAGGAGCACAGATCACATTAAAATTTGATTGCAAGCCAGTGTTTGTCAATGTGAACCATAGCACTGATCATATTCTGCCCATAGATCCAGAATGCTGAGACCCTTGTCCTCTCTGCTGAATGTCTTTGGGGTATAACTTGTCACTCTGGGAGATGCCTTTAGTTTTTAAAGGATCTGAGAGTCTTTGAACCTATTACTGCTGTGCTGTATTAATGATGATCCCGGTAGCCTTCACTGGTTATTGTTTGCTTAAAGTCTTCCTGGGCCAGGGGTGAAAGCTTAAATACACACCAGCAAGCTTAGAGCAGTCAGGGGTGTTGGTCCCAAACCTGGACAAAGTTTCATTTGTTATTCCAGTCACACTGTTATTTCTTTGTGTAACATAGACATTTGCTTTGCTCTATAATCTCCTGCAATGAAAAGGACTTATACTCTCTCCAGGGTTTTCCCCTTTGTTGTGGTCTAACATATGTCATTCAGGAAATCTGACCCCATGCATTAGGTGCTTTCATCGCGCTCTGATGGGCTGAACAATGCATCCGGAGCCAGAGAGGAGGTTTGCTAGCTCCAAATGCAGTGTGAAAGGTAGAAAGGGAGAGAATTTCTTTGATGAATCTCATCACTCCTTTGGTGAAATGAAAACCTGGAAACATGCTGACATATCACCAGGCATGGAAGAAAAAAAGGCAAAATGGGAGAGAAAACAGAGGTTGCTGTTTGCAGGGAGATTTTTCAGCAATTTTGGAAACTCAAAATACTTTCCTTTCCTGAAGTAAATCGGAAGAAATGTTGCACACACCGTGGGAAGCTATCATTCAAATTTGACTGCAGATCGATTTTCTCATTTGATATCTAAAGGAAACTACTGATGAGGTTCCAGTTGACTGCTTATAGGTTGAATGCTAAGTCATTTGTATTCGTATCGAAAATGATATCTACTCTGCCATGGGAAGTGGCATGCCATCGGAAAGAAAAATAAAAGGACAACAAGCTAAGCAGTAACTATGTGGCAGCAAGAACACAGGGAAATGGATGAAAATGAGCTGAGTTTCTGAGTGTTGGGATACTGAGAGAGCACCAGCTCTTTAGGATGTTGCGTGTTGCTGATTTGCCTCCTCCCCGGCGACATTCATGGATCTGGTAGGTGCTGGTAATGCTATGAAGAGCAAACTTTATCTGGCAGTCCGGGGAATAGAGCTGGGACACTTTCTTACTTAAAATCATTGAATAATAAGAAATTAAAAATAAGCAAAAATACTGGGGAACCTGTAATGCTTTGTGAAATTATATGACTTTTAGGAAAAATACTTTGAGTACATTCAAAAATTAAAAGTTCTTTTACATTATCCTTTTTTAAGTTATAAGAATAGGTAGTGAATTGAGTGGAGTTTTTCTGCAAGAACTAAGTCTCTGTTTCCTCAGGGCAGTATAAAATTTGTGAATGATTTTCATTTTTCTCCACTGGAATTTTAAAATAAGAGTATTTTTGAAAAGCATTTCTCAGTCAGACTCTTACAAAAAGAAATATAAGGTAATGAGCCATTACTACAAATTGGAAAATTTTTAACCACTCTCATATATATATGATATATATATATATATATATATATATATATATATATATATATATCTTATGTGCCTAATGAATAGTTGAGTATTTTTTAAATCTTGTTGTTTAGACTATGGGAGAGGAGTAAATTACTTTCCATTGTTTTAATATTTCTATTTCCTATGAACTGTGTCTTCATTTTGAGAGTTAAAACAGTAAGAAACGTGGAATTGTGGGTAGGAGAGACACAAAGGTTGCCACAAGCTAGAACCACGCAGTGATTTGTGTGATTTACACGGATTTACTCTGTGTCATCTCGTGGTCCCATATTACATGTACATCAAAACAGAAGAATATACACTTGCATTTTAAGCATAGGCATTATTTGTTTGGGAATTATTTAATTTTCCAACTACTCTGAATGCCAAGGCTTCTTAGAGGGCAGAAATTATGGCTGGCATGATTATCTTGCACAGTGCCGAGCCCAAGCTTCAGACAGAACATTCAACAACTACTTTTGGTGGTATTGCTGAGTAAATCAGAAAAGCAAAGCACTCTTACTCTGAACTTTGAGCATAATGAGTTCTAATAAATTAGACCACAGTTTTTTCTGATCACATTTTTTTCCCCCTATGGTCAATTGAAAATGTAGAGGACATGAAAAAAAAAAAAGGAACTTAGAATTTTTACTCTACCAATCAAAAAATGGAATTCAAAAGACAATTGGGTCAAAAACAAACCCTTCACCCATTTTCATAGAACTTCAATTGAAGTCAGTCATGAACTTTATGGAGTAGAACATTAGTGGTCTGTGAAGATGTAGAAAGGAAGTGGTTTCTTAACACTAGAAAATACTTGGTTAGATGGGGAAATAGGTTTCTTGATGGTTTGAGAACTATGAGATACAACGAATATTGTGAATTTCCAAAAAGAGGCTATACTTAAAAGGGAAAGGTACTTAAAACTTATCTAAGATAAAACTTTTTTTGAGGGTTGAAACACTAATGTCTTAATGGGCCTTTGGAAAAGAGTTTTGGAAATGTGATGTTTCAGTGAAATAAACACTGCCTAGAAAACCAGATTGGTATGGGGAAACCTATTTCATTCTTTACCAACTGTCTGACCTTATTCAGGTCTGAGCACCAATTCTCTTGTTTACAAATGGAGTTATAATGCTTCCCTTGAAATGTTGTGAAAATTAAGTGAATTGAATAACCTAACATACTTACTAGCACATATGAAGAACTCAGTAAATACTGAGTTCACATTAAGAATTAAATATGAAATATAATATAGTTATGTGTCTGATTTTGGTATTTAAGTGAGATGTACAATACTTAGCACAGTGCCCAATCCAAAGAATTAAGTCAATAAATATTAGTCTCTTAACTTCTTGATTTATCACCTTCATATTATAAATTGGTTAGCATTTTGTTTGAAAATTCAGATTTGTAATAATGATATGCTATTCAAATCAACTTTTAAAAAATTCTACTTATCTATTAAAACAGCTGATGCATTCACACTTCCAACATACATTTATTGAGCACTTACTATGTACTAAGTACTATGCTATGCTTCTGAGATCCAACGTTCTGAACCATCAGATAGAAAAAATCCACAAATAAACCAACAATTATAAATCATTGTGTTAAAACAATCATAGATGTGTGCAAAGCCTGCTTTAGCTAAATCTACATCAGATTGGAGCAAAAAGGATGTGACCCATAACTAGAATTCTGATGGGATAAATAGGCCATAATTAGACAGAGAATCAGAAGAAAAACCTTCCAGTCATAACACAGCTTAGCATGATTCATTCTACGGGGAAAAAACTGTTGCCACTCCAAATCATAAGAAAGGAAATGATTACCTCAGACAATGCTAAAAGGGCAGACAGAGCTAGATAAGCTTTCATAATAGACTAGAGGCCCAGTGCACAAAATTCATGCACTGGGGGGTCCCTCAGCCCAGCCTGCCCCCTCTGATAGTCTGGGAGCCCTCAGGGTATGTCCTACTGATGGCTAGGGGAGCAGGGAGCGGGCCTAAGCTACAGTCTGGCCTCCCTCTGTGGGAGGTGACTGGTGGGCCAATCGGGATAGCACGGGCAGCAAGCGGCCGGCCCTGCCCCCAATTGCACCATGGCCACTGGTGGCCTCCCTCTATGGGAGGCAACCCCAGCAGGCCTATCTAGGGATGGTGCTGGGCAGCCCTGCCCTGAATCGCCCCACTGCTGCTGCCGCCAGTGGCCTCCCTCTGCAAGAGGCGACCAGGTGGGCGATCAGGGGATGGCGCCAGCCCCCATCTCCCCACCGCCACTGGTTGTTGCTGTCCCCCCACCCCCGCCACCCCATCGCCGTCCCTTCCCTCTGCCCACTGGCATGCGCCTTGGCTGGCCTGGCGACACCTGATTGCCAGCCCTGCCCCCCACTGACCGGTTGTTCCACTGTTTGGTCGATTTACATATTACACTTTTATTATTTAGGATTGCTTTACTTGGAGGGAGATTTATCCACCAAAATGAGCTCTAGAAGGAGTGCTTTTCAAGGTGTGGTCCTACATTTTAACAGGTAACCCAGATGAGTGTTATGCTTTATATTATTTGAGAGGATCTCTTTTGAAGTGTGACACTTCAGTAAAGAGACATTGGCTCATTAAAATTATGCCTTTGGCATGACCACATTCAGTATCTGATTTTTATTGTTAAAAATCGAGCACCCAATATCTCTTTATGAATCTATATAGGCTCATAATGTTTCCACATCTTGAAAGTCCCCATACTCACAGAGCATTGAATGACTTCGGTAAGTATTTTTAAGGGATCATGCAGGAAAACTAATTTAGGTGATAGGAATGTGTAGTAGATAGATAATATCCTAGATTAGGAGAAAAGATGGCACATTAGCCTTACATGGTGATGGCTGAAGGCAGAAAAACAAACATTGCAGCAAAGAAAGAGCACTAAGTCTGTCTTCTGTGCTAATTGTTTGGCTATTGCTGAACTAAGCAAGCTCCCTTACACTGTTCCTTTTCCTCAATACCTTCCCCCAATTATTAGCTTGACCCATTCAACGAAGTTGCCCAAACTGGAAAATCTGGGCTAATACCATTTGCTTTGTTTGCTTTCATCCCTGTGTAATCAGCCAAATAGTTCCATCAGGTTTCCTCATAAATGTGTCTCTGATCCACTGCCTCTGTCTAGTCCTAGTTCCCAACATCAGTCTCTCTTTTTCTTGGGCCCAAAACACTGCAGCTGTCTAAATTGATCCTTCCCACAGCCACCAGAATGGTTCACTTAGAATAAACGCAAGACCAGGATGCTCCCATGCTTGACATTCTTCACTTTTCCTCCTTCTGTGGAATAAAATCTAATCTCCCTTCTATGGTATATAAGACCCCCAGTGGTCTGTCCTCTGCCTACTTCTCAGACCGTTGTGGAAGTCAGGCCTGACTGCCGCCACGAGCGGCCAGGACCCGGGCCTGACTTCTGCCCCAGGACCCCCCTGCCCCCCTATCTGTGTCTGCTCCGGAGCTGCCCAAGCCGGCGTGGCAGTGCAGCAGTTCGGGCAGGCCCTCCTGTCTCTGTCTCCGTCTCTGCTCCAGGCCTCACCTGTGTGCACAGCCTCCTCCTGACTGGTCATGACTGTTATGGTGTCCAAGCCTAATTTGCATATTACCTCTTTATATATATAGACTAGAGGCCCGGTGCACGGATTCGTGCACCAGTGGGGTCCCTTAGCGTGGCCTGCGGGAATCGTCCAAAACTGGCAGTCCCATGCCGCCTGCCATTCCTGCCTGCTGCTCCCGCTCATCCTGGTCCCACTGCAACATCCATGAGCCTGGCATCTGGCGCCAGTTGGTCAGCTGAGCGGTGGCCCCCCCCCCGCCCCGTGAAAGCGCACTGACCACCAGGGGGTAGCTCCTGGGTTGAGCGTCTGCCCCTGGTGGTGGTCAGTGCATGTCATAGCGACCGGTCGACTGGTCATTCAGTCGCTTAGGCTTCTATAATAATAAAAGCATAATATTCTAATTAGACCAGACGTTGTTCAGGACATCCTTCTGGATGACCTTCCAAACGAAGCAGGGACTGCGAGGGAAGCCCAGGGCCTGGGTGCCAGAGAGAAGCCTGTGCTGCAGTTGGGGGAAGGAAGGTCTACACTTGCACGAATTTCATGCATTAGGCCTCTAGTGTATGTGTATGTGTGTGTGTGTGTGTATATATATATATATATATATATATATATATATATATATATGGATTCAGCTTTATCCTGAAAGCTCTAAAGGGCTTACAGCAGGGAAGGACATAGCCAATGTGTGGGGTCAACCTGGAGGAAGAGCCTGGTTAGGCTGTTTTCTGTGGAAACAAAGGGGCTTCCATAAAAGTAGAGTTGTATTCTATTTTTTGAGGACAAACTTCAGGCAAGTGCTGCTAAACCCACATGAGTGTATATGTGTTTAGAATCTCTGAGAGGACCCAATGGCTCAGGTCAACTCTTAGATGGCAATTTGCAACAATCAAAATGGAACATCACAATTAGACTGTTGGATTTTAAGTGGTAGAATGTTTTCAAGGTTGAACAATTAAGGTGTGGAAACCTGCCTAATGTATTCTTCTAAGCCCACCTGATAAAGGTTTAGCTTTTTATATTACTCCTTAAGTGTCAAGTCAAATTTATTTTTTTCCAGTTGAACTCATTTGACTTACATAGTTTTTGTTACATTACTTGTATTTTCTTTCTATTGAACTACAGCTAACAGTGAATTCAGGTAAAAAAAAATAAAAGCTCTACATTTTCACCCACATCAATTAATTATATGTAAACAACCACTTAAATGCCATAGTGGAGCCAAACTTTAAAGAAACCCAAAGGTAAATCCTCCATTGATGATAAGAATTATTTTTATAGTAAAATTACTTAATAATTTATTTTTTATATGTTGAACTTCATAATTCTCTAAAGTAGGGCACACCTACATTTAGTGTGTTTAATAAGTGGGATATGGGCTTAACCTAAAGCCATGTTGGCTACCATGCCAGTCATATCAGAAGGTAATTATAGATTTGTAAATGTTTCTAGAAATCAGTAAACACTTGTTTATTCTTTGAAATAATAATAAAGAGCCTGACCGAGTGCATTTGTCACCGTTAAACACCCCACAAAAACTAATGTTCAAAATGGTACAAAAGATAATCTTTGACACCCATTAGGTTACAATCCTCTTTGCAGTTTTGTTGTGAAGTATATTCTTAAAAAAAAGAATAATAGCTTACTGATTTTTTGAGAGAGAGGAAAGGAGAAGGGAGAAACATCCATGTGAGAGCACAACATTGGCTGCCTCCTGCACACCCACTCTTGGGGAGCGATCCCACAGCCCAGGCATGAGCCCTGACCAGAAATCAGCCCAGCAACGTGTCCTGTATGGGACGATGCCCAAAGTAGCCACACCAGCCAGGGCAGAAGGATGCTTTTATTTTAAGCTCAAAGAAGGCCCTTTCCTTTAATTACTCAAGCCAGCTTGAGAAAATAATGTGCCTACAATTAGGGCTCTGTAATGAAGATAAATAACAGTAAAACTTGATTACTGGCAAAAATTCAATACATTATTTTTTACTGATTTTCACTGACAGGTACAGACAGCAGCAAAACTTATTTCAATCATCAACAACTTTATTTAGCTGAAATACAAGCACCCAGGACTTTCAAGAATGTATTCATGTGTTTTCAGTGCTGTGGACTTTATCCTTCCCCTGACACTTTAGCCATAGCACAAGAAGTATGGGTGAATGCCTGTGAGCCCACTTTGATGAGAAAATTGTGTATAATATCTGAAGAATTACATGACTTCTTTCTTCCTATGCTATTTAAAGAAGCTGCATATAGCCTGCTCAAGCAGAGCGCACTAAGTCAGAGAAATCTAGCAATCAAATCATCACATTTTTATTTGTTGGGCTCAGCATGAAGCCACAGGGGAAGAGAGTGTGCAAGAAAAGTGTGAATGTCTTTGCTTCAGATTTGGGGCAGAAAAATGAACTTTTTCCAAGATATTATTTCCTTGAAAGTCAGGTAAACGGTTTTCTTTTGTTTGTTTGTTTTTTAAGTAAAGACCAAGAAGGAATACATATTTTTATGAAATATGAAAATCTATGTAGTATTCAGTATTGTAATCTGGTTAAAGGCAGATGGCTCAGACTATTAGCTCAGTAGAAGACCTAAAATTACCCTAAGAGTTGATTGCAGGAAGGGATGTTAGCGTGCTCTTAAGACCTTCCTCTCTGTCAGAAAGGCAATTTCCTCTTTCATTACATAGTTGAATCAACAAAGGCAAGATTCTGGAAGCTGAAGACACACTGAAGAGAAATTCCAAGATTGGAGGTCACTGGCAAAGCAGAAAGGTAATCTGATAGAGAACCTACAAAAGCACAGATCTAATACTGCAGTGAGGTATAGGCAGTGTCTAAAAGCTGCAAACTTCCACTCTGAATATTCCCCGCCATAAATCACAGCTCACCAGAATCAAGTCTGTTGTGCCAATCACAGTAAATTAGTCTCATGGCTAAGACTTCCTTCTTAAAGTAATATAGTAATTTAATCTCCTTGTGATAATTGAAGAAAGTAAGTATACTAACTATATTCTTCAACTTATCCAATGTTTATAGCACATGTGAAATTAAGCATTTTAAAAGGTAAGTCATAAAATTATTATTACTATCAGGGCTATTTGTGTCAAATAATTAAGTCAGCTTTTGAATTACTGTGCCTGCTGAGTCAGCTTTTAGAAAAGCAATGTTGTTTTATTTCATATAAAACTAAAGGCCCAGAGCATGAAAATTCATGCACAGGAGGGGGTGCTCCCTCAGCCCAGCGGGCCCCCTCTCACAGTCCGGGAGCCCTCAGGGGTGGGAGGCGACCTGGTGATCAGGGGAAGGCGACGCCCCATCACACCTCTGCCGCTGCTACTGCCGGTAGTGCAAGCCTCAGCCAGCCCTGGTTACCTGAGCCTTGGGTGGCCCTGGGTGGCTGGGCAGCCACCATCTGAGGCTTGCCTGCACCTCAGGCTGGCCCTGGGCAGCTGGGGGGCTGAGGGGACTGGGGGACTCCAGAGGTAGGCACGCGGAGCAGCCAGGCCTGGCCTTGCTGCGCGTCTGCCGCCCCGGCGGGACTGAGAGGACTGGGCGCCACCATCTTGTGGCTGTGGGTGCCACCATCTTTGAGGGCAGGGCAGTCAATTAGCATATTCCCTCCTTATTGGCTGTGAGCACTGCCATCTTTGCAACGACATGAGGGCCAATTAGCATATTCCCTCTTTATTAAATAGGATAGTTCCATATCTAGAAAATTTTTTCTTAAATTTATTTATTATTCAAATTTTGGTGTGCAAAGAAACATTCTAATCACAGCTAACCTCAAATTAATCTTTGTTTTATTTATGATAGACTAAAACTGTATTCATTCTTTAACTGAATATTCATTGAGGGTATTACTCTAGTATGCTCTGTACTTGGTGGCCCCGGTGATACCATAATTACTGAGAATTAGTCCTGGCTAGATTCCTACCTAGGAGGAGCTTGTCTTCCAGTGAGAAAAACAGACACATGTTAATTAGAAGACAATCTGAGAAATGCCATAGGAGAGCTATGGGCAAAGCTCCATAAGGTCCATGAAGAGCTAGCATAGACTTCACAGAGGAGGTGCTATTTGACCTTGGTCTTTCAGTATGGCAAAAGAAGCTTTCCAGATAGAAAGAAGGAAAAACAAATACAAAGGAATGGAGACAGAAATATGCATGACTGGTCCAGGGAAAGATAGATAAAGTCTAGACCAGGGCTTACGGGTATTGTTTATTTTCTGTCCCCACTCCTCCCATGCTACCTCCCATCCTGAGCTGGAATGTGAACTCCATGAGGCCAGGGAATTTTGTCTGTTTGGTTAATGGACATATCCTAAATGCTTAGAAAAGTATCTAGCACATAGTAAGTGCTCAGTAAATAATTGTCAGAAGGATGCATGAGTGTGTGTGTTTGTGTGTGCATGTGTTTGAGTTGTAATTGTGTGAGTTGGACTTAGACATCTCCATGAGTTCAAGTGATTTTGGAGAGATGGCATGGGACAAACCTTGGTCTTTGATCTTTGATCCTCTTACATCCTGCTTTACTTAATTCCAAGTCACTAATTTGTTGGTGTTTGCCTACCAGGAAACTAACCCAGCATATGTATTGTATTAATAGCACCATCAAATAGTGAATGGCCAATGCCAGACTATCTAAGTGTCTGTGCATGCTCAAGAAAAGTGACTTTTCTTTTATCTGCCAGCAGAAGTGGGACTGCACATGATTTGGTAAAACACAGAATACAATGGAGAGTGGGGACTGCACACAGAAATAGAAATTACTGAAAAAGAGCATCCACTATTATGGCCTGGAGAGTGAGATCTACCCATTGACAAAAAGAGACCTCCATCATGGGTGACTCGCCTATCAAAAATATAGTAATAAACTATATTTTATAAAACTCAAAGGGAACATAAGCTAACCCCTTTGCTCACCATTGAATTTGCAATGTCTAGGATGACACCAGTTGTCAGTCAATATTTGCTGAATGAATGAATAAATGATCCAGGCTGCTCAGATCATTTAAGCAAATGCAATTGTCAATAAATGATTAGTTTCCTGCGTGAGTTGATGTAAGTTCCCACCATTGGCATCACTATAATTTGTTTAAAGTGGTAGGCTGTACACATGCTTTAAAATAACTGGGAACCTTCAGAAAGTGTGGATTTTAAATATGTCTATCTGAACCTGATTCTAGAACTTCTAGTGTCCTTTCTTGTGGCTCCAGAATCCAGTGTCTAGTCCTCAATTTGAAACAAGGTCTGGGGAGAAGGAAATGGGGCCTGGCAGTCCAAGAGGTCCTCTAAAGATCCATCTCTCTTGCACAGGAAGGATGCTAACATCTCTGTGGTGGTAAGGTAGAATTTATAGATACTACTGTTTATGGATTCATTTTGTATTTTCCAAGAACAGCAGGCCATACTATGCCTAGCTAGGGAAAATGGAAATGAACAACATGTAGTCCTCAGGAGCTCACATTCAAGTAGGGAGGAAACAAACAGGTGAGCAAATACATTTACTGCATCTGGTAAGTGTCTGTCATAATAAAAGCATGTGTTCACAGGAATCAGGAGGTAGAGATGGAGGAAGAGGGCAGAAAGTATGTGAAAATGTGGAACAGCACAGCTAATTGGGGGACCTGCATGACACGGGGGTATTAAAGGTCACATAAAGAAGATAAAGTGAGAAAATTAGTCAAGCCGCATATCATATAGGAATCTTGTGAGAAACTAAGGAACAGAGACTTATTCCATAAAACGTTTGTAGTACCTTATAGGTTTTTAAGCAGAGAGTGGCATAGCCAGATATATCCTTTAAAAGGATGATCTTATAGATAAAACTCAAAGCAAAGGAAGTGGTTAGGAAGCTGTTGGAGTAATCTAGGGAAGAGATGATAGTGACATAAACCAGGTCACCTATGGCCATATAAAGAGGAAACCAATTCAAGAATGGTAAAGGAAATAGAATGTTTGGGGCTAGGTACCCACTTGGGCACTTACTTGCTTGTTTATGACACTTACAAGGTTTGGCAGATGACTGACTAATAAGGCAGATTTCCCACAGCTATGAAAGGGCCCTACTTTGCTTTTATTGGTACTGGCTAGGGCAGTGGTCGGCAAACTGCGGCTCGCGAGCCACATGTGGCTCTTTGGCCCCTTGATGTGGCTCTTCCACAAAATACCACGGCCTGGGCGAGTCTATTTTGAAGAAGTGGCGTTAGAAGAAGTTTAAGTTTAAAAAATTTGGCTCTCAAAAGAAATTTCAGTTGTTGTACTGTTGATATTTGGCTCTGTTGACTAATGAGTTTGCCGACCACTGGGTTAGGGTGATTAGATGTGGGAGAGAAGAATGATGCTCAAGTATGTAGCTTGGTTAATTATAAATTTTGCATTCTCTCTCTCTTTCTGTGTGTGTGTGTGTGTGTGTGTGTGTGTGTGTGTGTGTGTGTGTGTGTGTTTTCTCACTGCCTAGCATAGTACTGACACTGAAGTACAATGATACACATTCTTAAGCAAGTATCTAAAAATAATACCTATCACATTTAGAGTGCCTACAAGGTGTTTATTCGTGTGTCATTTCATTCATTATTATTTTGCAAATTGAGTCATTCAAAGACGTGTACCTACCAGGAGATGGAGCTGGGATACTAACCCACATCCACCAGGCCTCAGTGCCCATATTATTACCATTATGATAAGTGAAACGAACGGTGAATCTAGTGGTGGGAGAAAATTTAGGGCTGGAGTCAATAGGAAGTTCAGCCTGGTAAATATAGTTGGTAGCTTTAGCTTGTCTGTTTCACAACTAAATGGATGGAAGAGTGGGAAAAGAGGCTTATTGTTTAAATCCAAGTAATAAAGAGCACTTTCGACACCCTGTCTTGGGTAAACATAATTGATTGATTGACAAGGCACTCGTCATTCTAGCTATCCTAAACTTTTAGTGCCAACATTTAAACACATGTTCTCTTGTTTTCCTCATTGAAAAAGTAAGTCTGCATCATGGCCTTTCACATTTCTGGAGTCTGTTATTAAGTTAGATATTTATATATCATATGTAATATTACTTGCTGTGATAACATTGAGTGAGCTGGGAATGATGCTTCATGGATAATAGTCAAGGCTGAAGAGTACTGTTTTCTATATTTCTTGTTCCTGACCAGTTTGACTTTCTAGACTAAATGGCTTTGGATCCTATTCAGTTTGGCCACATAACCTTGAGATTGACATTAGTGTTTCTCTCTTATTTTTGTGCTCACTTTCCTCTTTTCCTCTTAACATTTTATCACCAGCATTGTTGCCAACAAACACTGCAGAAGGCAAGGAGAGGCAACATAGCAGTGAGTCTGTGTTCTTCACTCTGGTGATCCAGTTCTATGCAGAGTTCTCCTAGCAGCTTTGAAAATGAAAATCCATTTTAAGGATGTTTATTAGATTTGCTGTGATTATCCTTGATTATCCTTACTAGTTTAAAATTTCCTACTTAAAAGGGATAGAGAGGGAGAGAAAGAGAGAAGAGAGAGAGAGAGAGAGAGAGAGAGAGAGAGAGAGAGAGAGAGAGAGAATGAAAAGAGACAGAAGAGAAACCTTTACTTTAAAACGAAATAATTAGACTAAGTGTATTTTTTTTCATATTTCAATAAACTGTTGTATACTCATGACAGCAAGATTAGTACTAAGAAGAGAGGCTTGAAAAGTCACTAAACAATATGTTGTGCTTAAGAAACAAAAAAGCAGTTGGCTCTTTCTTCTTTATAGTTTTATTTAGAATGTTTTTGAAAAGAATGTTAATTCACAGAGCACTAGTTTCTGTCAATTGCCAATTGTGATGGATTTGTTGTTGTTGTTGTTTACTGTTTTTCTAAATGATAGCAAAGCTTTGCTATATATGTACCTATTTTTTTTTCCTGGATATTTAGATGTTTCTGGGAAACTGGTTAAAGTTTATCATTTGGCTTTTATTAGTGTTTTTAAAAGAGGTAGTAATTTGATTGTTTTGAATTTTTATACAAAATATATGTAGAGAGTGATCTTTAATAATTCTATAACTGAAATATTAAAGGAAATAGTTCCCATATTTAAACTAAATATTTTAGTGAGCATTCTCTTGTTTAATTCAGTTTTAATTGCATTATTAATTGTCATGAGCAAGATATTCCTAGGGAAAAGCTGAGCAGATCATCTAATTGCAGCTTTTACTGCTTTGAATGATAAAGTGCCTTTGATTTGGTGCTGAGCCAGGAGGGCTTGATTGATAATATCTGTCTCCGATGTCACCCTGGGAGAAAAGAATAAAACCTCAGTAGACTTGGTGCATTGCAGCTGTCTCCGTTGCTCCAATTTCTCTGCCCATTGACGTCATTGGGAGGTTTCAAACCAGTCCAGAGTGTCTAGTAAACCTGCACATAAATGAAATGAAGAAACAGAAAAACACTGATTCATAACCCCAACCCTCACTCCAAAGAGGTAGCTGTTACATTCTCTCGGATAATGGGCAGCTGTTTTTTTCTTCCCTGCACTTAAAAAAAGAAATTATTAAAATGTCATCACCTATCCAGAAATGTGGTAAAGCCTCCGATGAGGAATGTGAATGGCGTAAACTCTTCTGAAATCAGATTATAGCACAGCGAGCCATATTGGTCTAGGGTTCTCAGATATCATAACCTGCATCCAGCTTGTCTCTAAGATCAGGACTCTCTGAAGCAGAAAGTGGCATGGGAAACAGCTCTCCCGGACTGGACCGCTCAAACCACCCTGGCTGGTTTCAGGCACCAGTTCCTCCTCTTTTCTTTTCATAGGCAGCCTTTTGTGTGGAGTTCTAAATGAGGGGCGCACACAGACAATGATAGGAGCACAGGGTAGAATTACAGTATTTTCCAAGGGAGATGACAAACTCTCAAGGTTGTAATTTTTTTTTTCTTTTTAAAATGAATTTAGCAAAGAGAAAATACACAGGAGGAAGTAGATGCGGAAAAAAAAACACCTTTAGCAATGCAGTTTTGCTTTTTGTTTTTGTTTTTTTTTTTTTAAAGGTGCTTTGTCAGCTTAATGAAATACATGATAAACTCTAAATCGAAAAATAATTTATTATAGGGCATCTTTCCTAATTGCTGTCACATAGCCATTTAGTGACTTGGCTGAGCATTCATAATATGTCTAGATGTAATTTTTCATCTGCTGGGCAATGAGACTGCTGGCAGAAGGAGAATGCTCTTTCTTCTACTTATTGTTCAAGCTCCTTCCTCATTCTCCACCAGGTACTGCAGGCAGGAAAGGACTCAAAATTACCAAGCTGCTTTCATTTCCTACTCATCTAACAAACTCTCAGACATGTAATTCAACAATAATTGAATCTTCACACCATTTTAAAGTTTACAAAGCATCCTTATTTTCATGTTCCCATTGGAGTCCAGTAGAAACCCTGTGAGATAGATGATACAATGCTCATTGTTTTATAGGTGAAGAAACTGAGCTTCAGGCAGGTTAAAAGGAAAGGAAAAATCTTGCCTGAGGTTCTCATCTTGTATAGGCAGAGCTCAGATCAAACCCAGATTTTTGAAACCTTACCTCAAACTCTGCTTTCTTTATCATATGTCCAACAAGGTAGATATTTTTCAACCCCATGACCTACCGTTCAGAACCACTACAACTTAGCAGATATGTATTGACCAGTGACTACATGTTGTAGGTGTGTTAGGGAAAAATGAAGTAAGACACAGTTGTTGGCTTAGGAAGCTTTGAATACTGGGGATTAGACACGCATCCACATATTATAAGGCAGAATAAGACAAGTGATGGCATCTGATCAGTATATCTTGAGTGAAGTAACATCTCACATAAATGTTGAAGGACTGGTGATATTTCAATAGATAAAGATGGTCTGTGTGGCTATTTTGTGGGCCACGGGACCTGCATGAACGGAGTCAAATAGGCAAGAAGATCTGAGGGATGACGGGAATGATATAAAGGATCTTACTGTGAAACTGAAGGCTGGGAGCTGATAAAGCCTTGGGTAGGGTCATTAGTGACTGACTTTAAATGCCAGGGTAAGGAGTTTGTCATAATGAGGAGACATTTTAAAAAATGCTTTGAGCTAGGAAATAAAACCATTAAATGTGTACTTTAGTAAAATCGGTTAAACACATGAGAGGAAAGAAACTCTGTCTCGTGATGCCAATGAGCCAGCTCCATAATCTAGAGGGGAGGTTTGAGAAGCAGCATAACACAGGGCCGTAGGAACTCACTCATTGGTTTAAAAGTACTTATTGAGCACCTACTATGTTTAAGCACTATTCTAGATACAAGAATGTGACAATCACAGACTGATAAACTCCCTGCTTTCATAGGTCTTTCATTCTATAAAAGAGCAAATGGAAATAAGAGGATAAATTACCCAAATGCTGCAGCACAGGCATTAATGGCACTTAGTGACAGGTGGTTCTGGATGAGGGGAGTCAGTGCTGACTTGGAAAATTGTCTGTGGAGAGAACATACCTCAGAGCCTGTTGGCTAAAAGTGCACTGACTCTACAAAACTAGCCTTCTGCAGGCACTATAATAATACTGCACCTAGCACTTTACAGCTCAAATATGATGAGGTGTGGAAACATGTTTAGCAAAGCACCAAGTGCTACATAACTATTTTCATTAGTTGTGAATCTTTTTTTTTTCTGGTGTATTTTAATTTTAGCAAAATATGAATATTTCAGAGTATTTAATCTGGTAAATTATTTCCCATTTTATTTATCAATTTAAAACAGACCTGAATAGGTTTCTATTCATTGGGTGATTTCAAATCTCAGAGGGTTATTTTAAAGGAATGTTGCTTGGAATATACATTGCTATATAATATTTTTATCTTCTTGCCGCTGTGGTTTCTGCCTATATGTTAATGCAACATACATGATGAAAAAAATGATAGTGTATATTGTGTGGGAAGCTGCTAAAACTAGTGTGCTGGTTGCCAGAACCTCAGGGAGAAGGGATTCAATTCTGCCTTATACATTGATGCATTTTATGAGCTATGTCATCTTAAGCATTTAATAGTTTAGACATCTAATTATTTTCTCTGAGTTTATGTATATGAGTGATTTATTACATAGAGTATAAGTGTTCTTTTCCAATATAATATTAAGTCTCAGAGCTTATTTCTAGTGTTGATCTGTGGGTCATATTATAATTAAGATATTTTTACCAAGTAGAATTAAAAATGAGCAGACATTAAGAATCTTACATTACATTCAAGCAAATGTGCACCGCCTAATTAGATTATTATCCAGTCAATGGAACTCCAGAAGACTTTGATAATGATTCCCTTTATGTGTCTGCCTTTTGTCACCTTAGAATGAGAGTACACATGAAAGCTGAAGTGGAGAATTGAGAACATTACCTGGATAATTACGTTTGAGGAGTTGTATTACTAAGAATAAAAGGACAATAAAATGGCCATCTTATATTGATTACTATTACCAGCCCACCTCAACCCCAACAAATTTCAGATTTACAGAAAAGGTTTACTCAGCAAATACTGATGTGCACATGCCAGGCGTGATGTCTGAAATGACTCTCTCTCTCTCTCTCTCTCTCTCTCTCTCTCTCTCTCTCTCTCTTCCCCGCCCTTATAAACCTATTAAAACTTTTATTTTGTGATCCTTTCTGCTCAACTGAGTGAAGATGAGACAGATAAGTGACTAATTGGATCAGTGACTTTTGTCTATAAAACTTCAGTTTTTTAAAAAAACAGTTGCATGATTATGAACCTCCATGGTCTTGTTGCTTAGAATTTAAATTCAACCAAAGTGATTAAATTTCCTGATAAGCCTCTCCAAATTCTCCCCACCACCCTTACTCATTTTCTTCCATCCTCTCCCATAGACTGTCCTTAATGCTCTTTTTAATGTAATGTATTTATCTGTTTATTTGTTTCTTTCCATTCTAGACCATAAAACCCATGAGGAACATGACTATTTCCTTTATTTTTATGCCCACAAAATGTAGTAGAGCCTTTGATACATATTAGGTCCTCAGGAAATGCAGAAAATGTCCGTTAAACTGTCTTTGGACACTGGAGACAAGGATTTCATGATGTTGGGAGAAGTTTTATTTCTCTCAGAAAGAGTGCTTTTATGTATTATGCCTAATAGAAAGACTGTATCTCTCAACATCTCTTAGGGTAACTTTCTGAGTGTTGATTTTTACATGGGAATCTATACATATAAAAGGCTAAGTGTCTGACCATATGTCCATCCGACCAACCAACCGGCCGGTACATATGACACAGCTCTGGCAATCTAAAAATAAACATTGACTGGCGCATGCGTGGTACATATAATGCTCTGGCTGGCATCAATCCCACACGTGTGTTTCGATCTGTCATTGTCGATCATGAATTTGGTTGTTTTTGTTGACATTCTGAAGCTGAAAGAAAGCGGCGTTGTTGACAGAATATGTCTGAAGACCAACTATTGGCACAACTGTCCTGGTCTGACACTGGCCTTCCATTTAAATTAATTCAAAGACAGTTTCCCATGATGCCAGCATTTGTGATGACTATTAATAAATCACAAGGACAAACTCTAGACAGAGTAGGAATATTCCTACCTGAACCCGTTTTCAAACATGGTCAATTATATGTTGCTTTCTCTCAAGTTTAAAGAGTGTGTGACGTTAAAGTTGTAAATACTTCGTCACAAGGGAAATTAGTCAAGCACTTTGAAAGTGTTCTTACTCTTAATGTGGTATACAAGGAGATATTAGAATAAGTTTAATCAATTTATCAGTCATTGTTTTTATCAATGTTTTTATATCATGTTTTTGTTGTCTTTATATCATGTTTTTGTTGTTTTTATATCATGTTTTTTATATCATGTCTTTGTTGTTATATTATGTTGTTATTATTTATTTATTAATCAATTTATATATTATTTTCATATACATTTTACTAATTTTCTTTCATCTCTGACTCTTTTATTATAGAGAAAGGGCAAATAGTGATATTAAAATATTTCTTCTAATTAATTTCCTTTCAATGTGCACAAATCCAAACACCAGGCCATTAGTAATAACAATAATAGCAATAACAGTAGCACCTACAGTTTACTGAGCACTTAGTGACTGCTTTGCCTGTGCTAAGCATTTAACATATCTTGGTCAATATAGATAAATATTATTTTGCAGAAGGGAAAACAAATAGTTTAAGCAACTTGCTGAAAGTCACATTAATAATAACACTTGAATTCAAATCTCAACTTTGTAATCTACTAAGCTGTTTGATTCTGCATAATTCCTCAAACATCCTAAGCCTATTTCTTGCCTGTCAAATAAATGAACTTGATGGAATGATATCTAAGGTTCACCATATCCCATACCTTTGTATGCATCTGCTGTGCTTGGTTTGCTTCATCAACGGCCTTTTAAGCTTAAAAAGTTGATCAAGGCACCTTGAAATTGATTCTGGGTGACATTTGAAGAAAACCATGAGTTGAGGTTATTATCTATAGGAAATGCTTATATGGAACAATTAACAAAGTAAAAGGGAGACCTGACATGCTGCTAACTTCAGCATCGAGCTGGCTTTCACCTGGAAAAGATGCTTTCAGTGGCTGCAGTCATCAGGGATAGAGTCCCTGAGCTGAACCCGTGAGAAGTTATCTAGTTCACCTTTCTGCCTGGGGCCATGTCATATTTGAACTATAAAAAGAGATTAGGAATCTTTTTGTGTTTTTTAAGGGAGATTCCACAACTTCCCCTGGTATCTTATTCCAGTAACTGACAGTTTCACTGTCAGCAAATCATTTTTCATAGCTAACCTAAATCCCTAGGGCTGCAGTTTGAATTCATTTTTTTCTGTCCTTAGAGGTAAAAACAAAAAATAGCTAGTATAATAACTACTCATGTGCATGAAGATTGTTATCAAGATGTTCTTCAGCTCTCATCCTAAAGCCAAATTCCTTGAACCTTTCTTAATAAATTCTTTCTATCTAACCCTTTAATCACCAATTCCTTTTGTACTTATGAACTCTCCCCAAGTCTTCTTTTTCTCAGTTGTGAAACACAGGATAATATATAATAGCATATTTAGCTATTATACTCGGTGAATTGCTCAGTTGAATATCATACATGAACATAATAACTTCAATTCTGTTTCTATTTAAGCAAATATATGATGGAAACATTTTATTTTAACATAAGAAAGGCTAAGCATTATATTAATAGCAGGAGAGACTACAAGGGAGCATAATGCCTTAAAAATCCCCAATTTATAAATATTATAAACTAAAAACTAATAAATTAAGGGATATTGCTCTTTTAAATAAAATCTATGTCCTCTTTCCTTTACTCCCATGCTAAGCAGAAGTTTCATGTGGTAAGACAAAAATAAGTTTTAGAGTCAAACAAACTCCAGTTTCAGTCCTGGATGTGACTGGACTCAATGGGTAAATATATTCTCATTTTGGAACTTTACTTACCTACTATGTTACTTACCATGATAAAGAGAAAAATGGTGAATTCCTTGAGGACAAAGGCCATTTCTTATTTATTTTTGTATCTCCAGGGCCTAACTCAATGCTTAGCATAGAATAGCACTCACTTAATATTTGAATTTTTCTGAAATGTTATTTGTAAGAATTAAATTAGATTATATATGTGAAAATATTTGGTTGACTACTGAACTTTATAGAACTATGAGTCATCACTATTAATTTTTAACACGTCATTATTAGTAGTGAATTTTTAAAAATAATTAAACCAAACTTTGATTTTTATTCATCTTTCCAGGAACATTTCTGTTATCCATTTATTGCATATCTTATAAAAGTTGTCTAAATATGAGTTTCCTAAAATGAATAATCAATGATACAAAGCTTAGTAATTGGAGTTGAATGCTTAGTTTCTTCTGATGAGCAATTTGAGAATGATAAATGAACTCAAATGTGACTAAGGTGACCTCCAAGAGCCAATCAAAAGTCCCCCTGGCAACCAGGAGGACAGAGCTACTCTGAAAAATTTATGTTTTTCCAGGGTTTCTTTGACCTTGTGTACATTTCCCTATGTAGGAGAGAAAATCAGTGATATCTTTGACTGACAAAAGCCCCAAAGGTTTAAATAACATTGCTTTATTTATTAGCAACATGACTAAAAGGAGTCTTTTAAGCACTTGACCTTTTTCCATGGGAACATTGCCAAAGGGCTGAAAGAGTAATATAGGGAAAAGTTTTATGCAAGGGACTTAAAAGGAGTGTTTGTAAATAATAGTTGGCTCTTTCGAAAGAGCATCCTCTCCTGTCTTTGTACTTGATTTGCAAATATTTGACTCAAAGAGCATAAGCTTAGAACCAAAGTGGTTCAGGTAGAGATCTTAGCTGTCCATGGGAAAATTACTCAGCTTCTTTAACCTCTGTTTTCCTCTGTAAAATGGGAAATACATTGCCTAGTTCCTAAGACTCCTGGCACTATTGGGTTCTTGGTAAATTCATTTCCTCCCCCCACCTTCTGTTCTCCTTCTCCCTTGCCTATTTTGTCAGTAAGAATTGGCTAGTTAATGTGATTTACAAAACTAGTATGTTTGGTGGACTTAAGAGACTTCTGCAAAAAGTGGCTGAAACTCTTCGATAAAACATTTTATTGAGTTTCTTCCCAAGAGTGATATTAATCGCTTGATAATGACAGAAAGCTTTAAAACTCTGAGAATGTACTCCTTTTTGAAAAACTAAGTTAAATAAAATTACAGCTTTAAAAGTGAAAATTGATTGCAGCCTGCTAAAGCCAAATAGTATGGGAAATAATTCTGGACTAGAAATCAGGATGCACAGGTTTGGAGTCAGCTCTGCCACAAATGAGATAACCTTAGGTAAGTCATGTTGCTTTCCTGGACCTTACTTGCTTCATGTTTGAAATAAGAGAATGCTGTGCCAGGCCTTCCTGTATCACCAGTGTCCAATGCTAAGATTCAGACTTGTTACTCTCTCAGGGAGATACTGCCTGGAGCCCTGAAGGGTTGAGGTCCAATCTTGTTTTATCAAAACGTCAGACATGGAAGACTTCTGCAGAGCGACATGGCCCTGAGGCCAGCACATCTTGTAAAGAAAACATCAGTTGTTCCCCATGCGAACTCAAGAAGATTGTGGATGCACTCTGCCCTGTCAGATTTCTCTTTTAGATAAAGATCATGCTTGATTGGTAAGAAACTTTGTCTCTAAGTAGAAAAGTAGAAAGAACAACAGCAAAGAACACTAAGCAGGAGTGCAGGGTAAAGAAAATAACAAAAAGGGAACAAAAACCATAGATCTCTGAAGTCAGGCAAATAATAGACTTTGCTAAGTCAAATTTCAGAGATTGAATTCAGGATCAGTCTGTCTTGCTGCCCTCACTGTTGGATTCAGCAAATAGGAATATCATTCTTGGTAAATTATTATTTATGGAGCTGAAAGCATATAGATTTGTGCCTCTCACACTTAAAACCTAAATTAGATATCTTGATTTGGAATGAAAAATAATTTTTAAAAGCTTGTATTTTTTTTTCTTTATGTTTTGGGACCGTATCTAATCGTATGCTTAGTCTAGAGCCATTTTCTTGGCCATAATAAGTGATAAATCAACTCATTTCACCCAACCAAAACAGAAAAAGAACTTAGAGATGGTAATATTTCATAGCAAGCCGCAATCTTTTCCTACTGTTGGAGGGAGTAAAAAAATCACCCAGAGACACACACCATTTTTGTTGCTTTTTAAAGTAGAATATTCAGGAATGGTGTTCCACATAGTGGAAACTAAATTGAAATACCCTATATCGATGCCACCTTAACTACAGTGAAGAATCACCTTTTCTCTTTTTCTATGTGTTGATGAGAAAAAACACAGAACCAGAGCCTTGGTTTCTTCAAAATCTATCTGGGACTTGGAATTCATATTTTGTATAAATTCATTTCTTCTCTCAAAACCTCAAAACAGAAAACCCATAGACAAAATGTAGAACCCCTGAAAGTTGGGATTTATCCTGAAAGTATTGAATATGCACCAGCATTTAATTTGAAAAAGAAAAGAAAGACCCTACTGCTGTATACTTCAAAGCAAGCGTACTGCTGTTTCACTGGGATAGGAAGGCACAGGTTTCTGTTGAACTGGCAAGTTAATGTGCTTGAACAAAATAGAGAGAGAGGGCCAAAGAAATCACACTGTTTTTAGTATTTCCTCTGCAAAGAGCTTTTTTGGACCAAGTCTATGACTGCTCCAAGAAAATGCTCAGTTGCAAGAAGAATGTGAGTGCCTTTGTATTAATACACTATTAATGTCACTAATGCTAATTTGAATCTGGAGACTTAGGAGCAAACCAAGTGGCTAATCTTCTGCAGTGAGCCCCATGTCCCCTTTCTAGCACGTCCTGGATGTAGAAGTTGTTGTTTATTGAACCTGATATAAAGATCCACTCTCCTGAGTGATTGCAAAATAGCTGGTGTTAGAGTTCTGCATCTGACCTTTGTACTCACTCAACATGCACACAGCTATTTTTTTAAAATATGGTTTTCTGGTTATAAAAGAAGTATATGCTTGCCGTGGAAAATTTATAAAATAACAAAAATATTTTTAAATACCCTTATATTTGGTAAGGCCATAGTCATGCTAGACGAAGCAAAACGAGGCAGGTATTGTAGGGTTAATGAAGATTCTTAGAGATGCTGCGATAGGATTGCAAGTGTTTCCAATGTTTCAAAGACCATTTGGACCTACTGTAGCCTTCCTCTGCTTCTCTCTGCCCATCTGCTGTGATCCTAAGTCTTTGGGTAGTCCCATCTTTCCCAGCATATGTGACACAAAGCTCTCAGGTTTTAGAATGTATGCCTCAGCTGTATAGATTGCTTACTTACCACATTCCTACTCCATTCCATACCTAGACTCTATAGAAATAGACTCATGGGTCCAACTTACATAGCTCATCCTTGACCCAGGGTGGGATGGAAAATTATGACGACAGAATATAGTTGCTTCCACTGCACCCAAATGGACTGGGGTGGGGTGAGGGGATGTGGTAGACTTCCTCACAAAAGGGTACTGAGTAAACAATTCAATAAATCTTCATTTTAAACGTGTAATTCCCCTATCCAGGGATAATTACTGACAACATTTATATGTATTTTCTTCTGGTTTTCCCTTAAGTTATGTTTTTAATGTTGTTAAGATCATTCTGCTTATTAGATTTTGCATCTTGCTTTTTCTAAATACCACTTCATCATTAGCACTCACTTGAAGTTTATTTCTACCAGTAATAACTACAAAATAACAAAAACACAGTAGGTAGTGTGTATCAAGTGCTATATTACTGTCAAGATCTTTACATAATCTTATTTACTCTTATAGTGGAATAATATTTACTAACCTCTTCACAATTTGCTACCGGTTACAACGTACTTGCATAAATATTCCATTTGATCATCACAACTACTGTGAAACATGGTATTATTATTACTTTTTCTATTTTACATACTAAAAAAGAAAACGGAAAAGTCATACAACTAGTAAAATGGTTCTTTCTGGTCAGATTTTCAATCCTATTTCTTTTGGCCCATGCTGTTTCCTTCCTTGGTATTTTTATGCAATCAGATCGACTGTTTGCTCAGTTGTCCTTCAAGGCAGTTGTTAACATGGTAATATCTGTCCTCCTGTCGGGGCCTTTTTAGACACTTCCAGTGATGACAGGGGCCAAGGGCAAGGTGAGGAAGAGAGCTGAGGCAACATGCCAGGAATCAGGTGGGTGGTAGCGGTATTATGGTTTCCACATGGTCAGGCATAGTCTCATTTTTCCCCCCAGAACCTCTGCTGCTCCTCACCCTGGCCTGCGCGGCCAGGCACGTCTCACACCTGGGTATTTTCCATCAGGGGCCTCTTTTTGTTTCTCTTTCCCATCCAGTTTCCCTCAAGGGAAGTTGTAATCTACCCTATAGGAGTGAAAGCCAATTATGGGGTAGGTTAGTGATATTCCAGAGAGTTTCTGTTTCACTGTTTAAAACAGGAAGCTGTTTGTACTGGAGCAATGCAGTCCAGCTCCATACTCCAGCATCTCATGCCAGATTCAGCAGAATACCAAAGAAAGGGGGTGGTCTGGAAACCCTGAAAAGAAAGGTGGAGGAAGTAGTATGAAGTAAAAAACTTGGGCATTCCAGGTGTATCAAGCATTCTGTAATAATTTCCTATCTTAAAAAAGATACTTTAGTTAGAATAATAATAAATGATACTGTGAGATGTGGATCACTTATTACAATGACCTTCATGTGCTTTGACAGCAGTTGGCTTGGTTCAAAAATAAGCTTGCTAGGAATCTGTCTCAGGTGAAGAGATTGGTAAGTGACAGAGCTGGGATCGGACCCAGGTAGTCCAGTGTGGCTAACGTCTACACAGGTAACTAACTGATGCCCCATGAGGCTGAGCATATGGAACTCATATAATCACGTGTGAAATTTCAGAAATTTATAAGGTCCTCCAGCTTAGGGCCTGGTTTCATTTGTCTTTGAATTCCTAGTATGTGAGTTTAGAACATATAATTTAAGTGGAAGATGGGTTTTAGGGTAAACACAAGCAAGATACTGCATTACAGCATGGCTTAGGATGGACCCGTTGTATCCCTGCTTACCCCTGATGCCTTTTAGTGCTCTCCTCTTTTTTAGGCAAAACACCAAGGCTGAGTCCACTTTGGGAGAATGGTTACCATGGCTTGTACTGAAAGGAAATCTACTTTTTTTTCTCTCCAGTCACAAGCTTTGCTGGAAATAGTAATGGAACTGAATAAATAAACACCACTTATCAGGCAAAAATTTATAATTTCTCAATTCACATTGAGATAAAGATTTTTCATTTTTGTTTTTAGAGTGACTTGTTTATATTCATGTGTTCTGTTTTGTTCTCTTTTTTTGGTTATCTGTTATGTTTTTAGTCTTTGAGTGCCATTGTTTATTGTTAATAATATGCAGTTTTATAATGAGGTTGCTATAATGTTTATTGATTAAAACTCAGCAGGATTAGAGCAAATCAAATGTTTCTTAATACAATTTATAGTGTTAGTCTCAAGAATTTAGGAACTGAACTACAATTATTTACGCAGATGACATTTTGGTATCATAAATATTTATGAAACCACAGGTTATTGAAGATATAAATTATTTTCCCACCATTTAAGACCAACAATTTAAGGCAAACAGAAAACCATTTCGAAACAGAAATTTCTTGTATTTTTTTTGTAATAGCTTAATCCTATTGCTGATGTTGTTACTGGCAAAAATCTCAGAAACTGAATCAGGTTTGGGGGTTTCTAAAATTTTTGCTTTAAGTTACTGTGAAGTATAGTCTGCTTAATTTCTTAGATGATACACAAAGGGAAAAGCACTATTCTAGGATGCGGTCCCAGTTGTGTGGTGAGTCATTGCCTGCAGCAATCATAATGATAGAAGAATCTATTTATTCCCGTTCTCTAAGCCTCGCACAATGAAGCCAGGCAGAAATTACATAATTATTCCTCCTGGATGGATTTTCTTATTGGTTTGTAATTACAAAATACTCTGAGTACTTTTGTATCCTGAAATTAAGTCTTCAGAATTGTATAAAGAAGCATAAGGTTTGATCCCAGTTTGTTTATCCTCTTTATATTTGATTTTACCAGTTTAAATAGTGTAGCTTCCTGGATGTTAAAATGTGACTTTTTTACCTTTTTCACAGCTCAATTACTTAGACTAATTGAAGTCAATCCTAAGGGAAATCTCTTATTTTCACAATCACATGGTATATTTTCCCACTAATTAGAACTGCTTCCTGTGTAAATCAAATAGCCTGTGTTGCTAATATTCCATGTTCTCCAGGTGTTCCCCTTTCAGTATTTTCTGCCATTTTGGGCCATTGTTTATACATGGTTGCTAATAATTTCCATAATTTTCTCTGAAAGAAGCGTTTAGGACAAGCACAGTTTGGCTTATGTAAGCAATTATTGGTACTGGTTGCTTTTTCTACACCCCACCCCAACTAACAATGGTTGAGTGTGTATTACGTGACAGGCAATGGGGATCAAAGGATGAATGACTCCTCAAAGAATTTATGGTCTAGGTAGCACCTATTTCCAGCAAGTAGTTCTAGCTAGCACCTCCATTACCAGAAGTATAGGGCCTGCACAGGTTTTTAATAAGTGCTTAATTGCTTGAAGATTCTTCTGGGATGATTCCTAAGAAAATTGTCAAGAGAAGCTCTGATAATCTTCCCTTCAGAAGATACTAATTTCTTTGTAGTTGCAAGGGAGCCTAAAATATGCTTTAACATAATAAGCTTATTGTTATAACTGGGTCATATAATAAAATTATTAATTTCCTACAATATATTTTCTTACTCTTTCAAAGTCATAGTATGACAAAGCAGGACTGTATTATCTCATTTAATTCTCATAGCAACCCTTTGAGGTACTTTACATGCTACTATTTACAGATGACAATCTGAACTTGCATGCCCAAATTTCTTAACTAGTTCATGGCAGCAGACTCTAAAGAAAATGTTCCAACCCTGTGCCGTATCAGACTCTTTCATCAGAATTATGTTATGCTCAATAGCTTGTGCCAGATATGAGTCCTCAGTCTCATGCCAGACTAGCTCATATGCTTTATATCTTTACTAGAGGCGCAGTGCATGACATTTGTGCACTTGGCGGGGGGGTGGTCCCTCAGCCTGGCTTGCGCCCTCTTGTAGTTGGACATCCTGGGGGGAATGGGCCTAAGCCATCAGTTGGACATCCTTAGCACTGCCACGGAGGTTGGGGAGGCTCCCGCCACCACCACTGCACTCACCAGCCGTGAGCCTGGTTTCTGGCTGAGCAGCGCTCCCCCTGTGGGAGCACACTGACCACCAGGGGGCAGCTCCTGTGTTGAACATCTGCCCCCTGATGGTCAGTGCATGTCATAGTGACCGGTCGTTCCACTGTTTGGTCGATTTGCATATTAGCCTTTTATTAAATAGGATCATATGTGTTATATAGATACATATCCAGTCTAATGATGATTTCTTGTGCCATAGCAATCTACATGAAAAGAGATGCCAGTGTCTGCTTTGCTCAAAAGTAAACTTGTCTGTAGGGATAGTCACAACACGATGATTCTGAATTAAGTTGTTTTTTGAAACTGCTATTTCTTTTTATATTGAATTTATTGGAGTGACATTGGTTAATAAAATTACATAGCTTTTGAGTGTACAATTCTGTATATTGTATTGAGTGTTCACCACCCCAAGTCAAATCTCCTTCCAACACCATTTATCCTCCTCTACCTCTCCTCATCCCCCTTTCCCTTGGGTAACCACCATACTGTTGTCTGTGTCTATGAGTTTGCTTTTGTTTTCTGGTTTGTTTGTTTTTGCTTAATCCCTTTACCTTTTTTACCCAGCTCCCTAACCTCTTCCCCTCTGATAGCTGTCAGTCTGTTCTCTGTATCTATGAATCTGCTTCTATTTTGTTTGTTAGTTTATTTTGTGTGTTAGATTCTGCATATAAGTGAAGTCATATGGTACTTGTCTTTCTCTGACTGGCTTATTTCGTTTAGCATAATACTCTCAAGGTCTATCCATGCTGTCACAAAGGAGATTTCCTTATTTTCTATGGCTGTGTAGTATTCCATTGTGTAAATGTACCACAGTTTTTTTTTAATCTACTGATGGGCACTTGGGTTGCTTTCATAGCTTGGCTATTGTAAATAATACCTTAATAAATATAGTGTGCATATATTCTTTCAAATTTTTATCGGATCAGAGATATAATTATCCAAAAACATTTCATGAACTCTGCATTTATCTTGAAGGATGCTCTAATTGTTCTTCATACAAGCCTGATCCATCCAATTTCTGAAATTCATGTCTAGTGTAAGCATTTTTCTCTTGGGTATTTGATTATGCATTTACACTAACTCCCATTTACATTGCAATATATTCTTCTGAATTATTACATTGCCTTAGGCTCACTTCTACACTAGTAATACTGTATTCATCACTGCATTTATCAATCAAGCTTCATAGTTCCAGGTGTCAAAAACAATTCCAGCTTCCTTAAAGAGCAAATGAATTTATGGAAAGGACATAGCATAGTTCTTACAATCATCAGGGACCTACAGATCAAGGTTTGGCAAATAAGCAGGACCAAGGAAAGCTAGGCAGCTGCCAGGCCCAGAGCCAACCTTACATCACAACACCAGTCTATTGATGATACTAGACTCTCCATTCTCCTCCTGATATAAAACCATACTTAGTTATTCTATTTCTCCTTTGCATTCAGAAGGCTGCTCCTAAGAAACTTCCAATGAGGCCATTGGTATGCATCGGGGAGGAGTGGGTACACTAGAGGTGTGGGTCAAATGCCCTTTACTTCTAATTGAGACATCAGTATTTGCTGGAGCACTTCCTCCTGATGGCAGAGCACGGCAGGGCAGGGCCTGTCTGATGTTAAGGCTAGGAAGATCAGATATTCCATTGTGATAGACAGCTGGGGCCATACGGTCACCTGAATCCCATGTGATGTGAACATGATGCTGCATGGTTTGTGGATTTAATATCTACTAAGACTCGGGCATTAGCCGGACACAACTTCTCACTTGCATAAAAGGTATAGCTTTTCTCCAGACAGTTGTACAATGCATTCCAAGTCCATTCACACTCCTAAAATTCTAGAAGAGTATTTACACCTTCACCTCTTCTCAACCTCTCATTAGCTCCTCACCCATTCCCACTCTCAGCTAATGATCCTTTCTAATTCGCTGAATAAGTTGAAGCAGTAGGAAAGGACTTCCACAGACTCCCAGTTATTAGCATCTATTCAAATACTCTACCTTCCTGCCTGTAGATGAATTATCTATGCTTCTATCTAAGGCTACTTAAATAATTATGCTCTGTGTTGGAGTAAATGATATTAGTTTATTGATAATAAAATAATACTCTAGTAAGGGCTGTGCATGTATTATCTCATTTAATACTCTCATCAACTTTTTCAAAAAGGTCATTTACCCCTGGTTTATGCAGAAGCTGCTGCATATGGAGCTAAGTAATTTGTCCAAGGCTGCACAACTAGTACAGCCCTGAGAGAAACTTTCTTGCCTTCTACCACTGGACACGGGGTATCAGAAAGTACTCATAGAATTACTTGAATTCCCTCAATATTTTTCCCTGTCCTCTTTGTGAACCAGTAACAATTATCCAGAACCTATGCATAAATTTGGATTTTTATCTTAGTCTCTTCTTCCAGGAAAAGTGACAGCAAGATGTATCACATGAGGTTCAGTCACTCAAGTGCAGTGGGAAGTGTTTCTCTTTACTACTGTCATTTGTGGTCACCCCTAGGTGACCTCTCCTCTGTTATGTCACAGAATCTACTTGCAGGTAATACCAAACCTTGTATGGAGCCACCACTGAATTATTTTTTTCCTCAAAAACTTAGTAGAGCCTCTATTTGATCAAACCCTCCATTACTTCTCTGAATTATCCTCTGATTTCTACTTTCCTTCTCACTCTTTTCTCCCAGTCACATAGGTTTTCATGCTGTTTTTCAAACACACCATGTATGCACACTACTGCCTTAAAATCTCTGTTTTAGTTGTTTCCTCTGACTGAAATGCTTCGCACCCCCAGATCCACATTGTTAACCCCCTCCCCTCCTTCAAGCCTTTTCTCTAATCTCACATTCTCAAGGGGCCTACCCCACCCCTGTCCAATTCCTAAGCCTCATTATCTTGCTCTACTTTATTTACTCTTTTCTATATCACTTATCACTTTTTTTATATAATACTAGTGGCCTGGTGCACGAATTTGTGCACATTGAAAGGAAATTAATTAGAAGAAATATTTTAATATCGCTATTTGCCTTTTCTTTATAATAGAAGTATCAACCAAATTCCCGATCGACAATGACAGATTGAAACACACATGTGCGATTGGTGCCAGCAAGAGCTTTATATGTATCGTGCATGTGTGAGTCAACTTAGCCTTTTATAGATATAGAATAAACTTGCTTAATTAGACCTGCTTTCTGATTTAGCTAAACTTTTACCAGCCCAGTGAAGCACCCCAACTTCTCTTTCAGGTAATTGTCAGCAACACAGCAGTAAATATCAACACGAAGCAAATTATTATTGTAGATCATGCAGAGAGAACAAAGGGTAAAATATTTCACTGCAGCAGTGTTTGACTATATTCTGCGCAGTGAGAAAACCTGAAGTCATTTTCAAGGTCCACCATTTCTTACTTCTTTTCAGTTGGGTCAAGTTTCTAAGCTTTCCAAATCTCCATTTTCCAGCTAATGAAAAGAAAATAGGATTCCACCAAGTCTCCTATCAACCTACTCCAGGATTTCTGTGAAGATCGAATGATATGAGGCACAGGAAAATGCTTCACAGACATTTGGTTAAAGTGTAAACTGTTTCCACCTGGCTATAAAGCAAGTCATATTCCTGGACTGAAGGAATTCCAAGGAGGCTAGTCACTAGGGAGAGGAAACTGGGCATTGCTACATGACATCATTACCCAGCGCCCACAGTGACCGTTTCCAAGCTGGGCTGGGCTGTGGGCTGCATTTTGAGCCATGGGGTCTTGGCAGCGCTGGCTACGATTTGGTGGGGTGTCACTCTGGGGTGGTTGTAGGTCCTGTGTCCCACTTGGGGGAAGCTGAGTGTTGCTTTGTGGGTGCCAGGTCCACAGTACCGTTTCTCTGTAAATGGCCAGTGCACGTCATGACAGCTCCTGCATTGAGCGTCTGCCCCCTGGTGGTCAGTATGCATCATCGCAACCTGTTAGATGGTCGGACACTTAGCATATTAGCCCTTTATATCTATAATAATAAAAGCGGAATATGCAAATCTACTGAACGACCAAACAGCAGAACAACTGTCCGGACAGCCTTCTGGACGACCACGCTATGACACATACTGGTGCCAGGCCAGCCAAGGTGGGTGCAATGCAATTGGTTGAGGGGCCCTGTCATTGCCCCACGATCGCCCCAAAGAGGGAGGACCAGGCCAGCCAAGCTATTGCACCTCATGCCTGTCACCTGCAAAGGGAGGCATCCAATGGGGGTGAAAGGGGGCAGAGCTGCACAGATGGCATGGCAAGCAGTGGCAGCAGCGGGGGGGGGGGGGGGGTAGGTGGGGAGAGGGCAGCTGCCAGCAGCCGGGGGAAGGAAAGCCCCAATAGGCGCTGATCACTGCCCAGGCCTAGAGATCCTACCCGAGGGTTCCCAGATTGTGAGAGGGCGCAGGCTGGGCTGAGGGACACACACCCCCCACCTCCCCGTGCATGAATTTCGTGCCCCAGGCCTCTGGTATATAGATAATATTTATTTTATTATTTGTATTTTTTATCATCTTCTCTCTCTCCACTAAAAGTAAACACCATAATGTAATTTCTTGTCATTTCTTTGGTGTTCACTGATGTATCACAAGTAACTAGAACAGTTTCTGGCCCATATTAGGCTTTCATTAAATATTTGTTGAATTGACCCAAATCCTGGAGACCTCTGTCCTGATCCACTTTCTGAAACATGCTGTACACTCTATAGAGCTTCCTAGTCTACACTGATATTGACAGCATCCTTGGTTAAGCTCAGTAAGAAGGAGCAAGTGGCAGAGCTGTGCGTACTGCAGCATAGCACTGCACAGCAGGAAGGCCTCTCTTGCTCTAAGATTCTTTTCAAAGCTAGAAGCCTTCAAGTCACATGTTCAGTGAGTCTAGACAGAATACCATAACGTGCTAATATTTCTTCCAAAGTCTATGGAGGCCCCAACGCTTTGTATCCCTTTCTTGAGGATGGATCAATCAAGTCTTGTTTTCTAGGCATGGATTTTTTTGTTGTCGTGGTTAAATTAGTAAGGTTTTTAATTGGCTCTGCCCATATATTTCAGCTTTATGGACCCTATAATTAATTAGTCCGGATTCCTATGGACACTCTTCCATTGTGCATCACTAAACTCTCTAAAAGAAATCTCCTTTCTGAGGAAGCTGTAGAAAGCTCCTTGAGACTGGACTACGTGATATTTCAATGACACCACCATCTTATCGACCAAACATGAAAAAGTGTCCCAAGAAAGATCCAAGGGCCCTTGGTTTTCTTATAATTCAGACCAATTTTGCTGCCCTCCCAGGGAATACCTTGCCAGATATTTTCTTCCACCTGCAAATTATTAGTTTCCAAATCCCCTTCAATGTTTATCCTAAAATGCCTATTAAGTCTACAAATAGGACTCTTGGTGCCCAGACCAGTTATCTAGGTGTCCCACAGGCTATCTTAATCCCTAGATCACATAGTTTGTGCTTTTTGAACTCTAAAGCAACAACCAACTGTATATAGTAAAGTTGACATTCTTTTCACTTCCCTATTTGATGGGGACCACACGTATGGCTGTACATCCCTGTGTTAATTTGCTTCTCTACCATGCATTTACTGTGTCTTTGGGCTCCCATTTAGATTTAGGGCACCTCTACTTTCATTCATTCTGTTCTTATTCGCATTGCCCCTGAATGATATCTTTGGAAATGCAAATGTGATTATCTGATTATCTCATTCATATCTACATAAAATCTTCCCAAGCTCCCCCATCACTTTCAAGAGAAAAGTTTAAACTAATTATCATGACCAAAATTCTCCATAATCTAGTACTGCTTCTCTTTGCAGACCTTTCTGCCAGCCATACAGATACCTATTATAGAACATGAAATTTATGTAGTAGAAAATTAAAATATTATCGAAAACACAGTGTGGCAAGAGACATACTATTATCTTGGGCATAATACAATGAAAGTCAAGCAATACCCCTTTATTCTCAAAAATTTCTTTTATTCTTTGTCCATGAAATATCCTCTAGCTCCAAAAGTAAAAAAAACGTTTTTCCCCAGAAAACTGTACTTCTGGGATAGTGGGGGGGAAAAAGCCACTGTTCAGACAAAAATAAAAAGAATAGTCAAATGTGTTACTCATTTCCTACTTTCCCTTCTGATTTTTAAAAATAACTTTGGATGACTTTGCGAAGAAAGAAGAGAGTGGAGTAAAGGGAGATCACGAGGCAGGGGGGTGGGGGGGCGGCAATGAATCCTTATCTACTGGGCACTTACTTGGTTAGGTATTGAGCTGAGTAATGTGCATATCTATCTGCATCAATTCTAAGACATGCATTTTTTCTTAAATTTTAATATCCTATGAATGTGTCTTAAAATCAACATTGTTTTAGATCCAGTAAAATATGCCTTGCTTTAGCTGAGCATTATTTACATTAAGTTTTACAAATCCAGAATTTGTGATCAGATTATTTGTTCCAAGTCCCAAGTTGGAGAACTGGGATTCAAACTTGTGTCTGGATGATTCCAAAACCCATTAGCAAATTAGAAGACATTATTTCAATTTTGAGACAAATACCAACTATTTATTATGACAAATACAGGATCCAAAATAATCCCATTGGTTAGAGCCGCTCGATGCAAACTAAATGAAACTAACCGTGATTCTGTCATAATATCACAAGGCTTGGCAGGGTGAATAACAGGTGGAGGATCAGGAACAGGAACTAGATACACCAACTGGAATGGAACAGGTACTGGGGTAGGGTAGAGGTTAAAAAGTGAACAGCACCCCAGCTGGTTTGGCTCAGTGGATAGAGTGTCAGCCTGTGAACCAAAGGGTCCCGGGTTCGATTCCGGTCAAGGGAATGTATCTTAGTTGCAGGCTCCTCCCCAGCCCGGGCCCTGGTCCGGGCACGTGTAGTAGGCAACCAATCAATGTGCTTCTCTCACATTGATGTTTCCCTCTGTCTTTCCTTCTCTCTTCCACTCTTTCTAAAGAAAAAAAAAAATCAATGGAAAAATATTCTGGGGTAAGGATTAACAAACAAACAAAAAGTGACCAGCAATGGATATGGATGAAAGCAAAAAGCCTAGACTCTAGTAGCAGGCATTGGAAATCTGCTGTGACATGTGATGAAAGTCTAGGAAGAGGTAATGGGGTGTTATGACAAGTAGACAGAGCTCAGGAGGTGGAAAATTTGGCACAGGCAGTTTATAAAGTTGCAGACAAAAGGCCTCAGGGATCCCTTCAGCAGACATCAGGTCATAGGAAACACGTCAATGGGACAGTTATAGTTTGAGCTAGTACCAGCAAATATTCTCACTCTGGAGGCAAACAGTTTTGACAGTCAGTGAAGAACAAGCTTTTTCTAGGATGATTCATGGGACAAAATCCTGGGGCTAGGAGATACCAGGAAGGAGATGTGACAGCCAGCGGTATCACAGTGAAAAAACCCTGGGCTGGGTGTTAGAACTCCAGTTTCCAGCCCTGCTCTACCAGGAGGAACGAGAGCACTCCAGTAGCTCTATGACTTTACATGCAAGGTAATGTGGAAACTAACAGAGAAGGTAGGAGCTGTGAACTGGCCAGGTTGTTGCTGGTCAAGTAATAGAGTATTCTAACTAAAGTTGTGTGAGGGCATAGCTTCCTTTGGAGAGAACAATATGATGGCTGCTCTCTGCAGGAATCTTCAGAGACAAGGAACTGGGTCAAAGCTGACATACTTCAGGACAACCATCCACCCCTTTCACATGGAGACCAGCTCATCAGCATGCACCAGAGACCAGAGAGAGACCCCCCTCCCGCCCCAAACCAATAAGTGACCAGTTACCTAAGAACATCTCTGCCGCCCCTTTCTTCTTAGCATGCCCACCAACCCTAGAAGACTTAGGCCTTAAGAAGAAAAGTGAAGAGTTGATACAGAGCCAGATTCTGCACCCCATCTACTAAGGTGCTGGATGGGGAGGGGTGAAAGGGCAAAGGCCAAAAGTCTGGCCAGTAATGAGGGAGGGGAAAACATGACATTTGATATGAGGTTGGAGTTTTAAAGTGGCAAGGCTTGCAAAGCTATGGGCTCTGCCCAGGATGTTATTAAAGTGTTACAGCAAAGGGAAATTCAAAAAAGATATATTTGAAGAAAGTAATTAAACATTTTCAAAATTATTCTTAGCTTATTCCCACCAGAGCTGACATTTTGCAATAAGCTGTTTACACCAGTATCATAAAGGAATAGCATAGTATTCAACTCTTAATATTCAACTGAATGTCTGAATTTCCTGTATTACTTTGGTGGATTCTGTTTCAGTGCATCCAGCACATTAGTCTTCAAATACAATACGTTACTTTTAAGAAAACCTCACTACATTATCAGAGTAGGTATGCAATTTGACCCTGAGCCTGCTTTCTTAAGACATCCCCGAAAATATCTCAAAACATAGTCACCTATTAGCTAGGGACAGAATTTGACGTGTTCATTTCCCAACGAGTCAGTTCATGGTGTGAAAGAGAAGAAAGGAAAAGGGATACTGAAACCACTCATTTCTGCCACAGAGCAGAGGAGGCTATTTGGAGAAGTCTGTCTTGGGGTAGCATAGCCATTAATTTGCCCAATCCTTTGTCGATTTGACTGTGACTGTCTGGACAGCATGTTCCCAACGTCATCCTCAGTATCTCTGCTCAGCAAGATGGATTGAGGACAAGGCATGGCCCTAGATTCAGCTCCAGCTACTAAGTCCCCTTGCTTTTAGATTGAATAAAACCTTGAACTTAAAATTCCTCTCTTTTTATGGCATGCTACCTGCTTCATCTGCTCCAAGGTTATTCTTTCAACATGAAAAATAAAGAGGAAGAATGCAGTGGTTTATGGAGGTCTCAGCTTACCCTCTTCAGGCCCTTGCCCATGTGTGTCATTGGTGCCCACATTTAATCCACTGGATCAGTTCAACCTTATTTATTTTTTAAGGCCAGATGAGGCTATTGCATTTTGTCACTGAACGTTTGCCCCAACAATGTAGTAGTCATAGTCTTGGGAATTTAAAGCACATTCAGCTGGTATTGGGAATTAAATTTGATAAAAGTTTGTTTACAGAAGTGTAGGCAGAGTTAAAGGAATCAATAAGGAATGCTGAGGTGCCGAAGGATTGGCAACACTGGAAGGGGTGGTTACTAATGCTAGCCTTAAAGGAATAGTAGGAGGAAGCAGGAATTAGTACGGTGTAGTATGCAGCTGCCACCAAAACTACAGTGCCAATCAGGAGAGAACAAGAAAAGAAATGTGCTGACATCTTTCTTCTCCTGTGCTTCCTGGACTTGTGTGACTTTTTCCATCATCAGGTTAGGGAATTTTTCAGTCATTATTTTTTTCAAATAGGTTCTCAATCCCTTGTTCTCTCTCTTCTCCTTCTGGTACCCCTATATTACAGATGTTGTTATGTTTCATGTTGTCCCAAAGGTCCCTTACATTATCCTCATTTAAATTTTTTTTCTGTTGCTCTGATAGAGTGTTTTCTGCTACCTTGTCTTCCAAATCACTGATTCAATCCTCTGCTTCATGTAACCTACTGTTTATTCCTTCTAGTATGTTCTTCATCTCAGATATGGTATTATTCATTTCTGACTGGTTCTTTTTTATGGTTCCTATGTTCTTTGTTTATGCTTGCTATTTCTTTGTTGAAGTTCTAACTAAATTTCCTAAGTATCCTTATAACCATTTTTTTGAACCCTATATCTAGTAAACTGCTTGCCTCCATTTTATTTAGTTCATTTTCTAGACATTTCTCTTGTTCTTTGGTTTGGGGCATGCTTCTTTGTCTCTCCATTTTGGTTGACTCTCTGTATTTGTTTCTGTGTATTAAGTAAGCCTGCTATGTTGCCCAGTTTGGGTATAGGGGCCTTATGGAGTAAGTGTCCTGTGGGACCCAGTGGGGAAGTCTCCTTGATCACCTGAGCTGGGTGCTCCTGGAATGTCCCTTGTGTGTGTCATGTGAGTCCTCCTGTTGTAATTGAGTCTTGATTCCTGTTGACCTGTCTGTATGTGAGTCTACCCTCAGGCTGGCTGGCTGATTGTGAAGATCGACCCTGACCACATGGATGAGCTGCTGTGTGGTTGCTGGCCACATGAGGCAGAATTTGCCTCAGCATGGTCTGGCGTCTGCAGAGATCTCCCTTTGGATGTAGAGCTAATTGGATCTTGCTCTGTTTTTTTCTGAATGGGCTTCAGATTTTTCATTGGAAAATAAAAGAAATAGGCTAGTTTAGTGATTGCAAATGTATTGTTTTAACATAGTAACCTTTAAAAAAAAAAGAAGATTCTACTTACAAACTTAAAATTAATGAAATTGTAATTCTCTGGATGAAGCATGGAGAGAAGACCAGGCGTAGTCTTCTGTTTAGTATTTTCTTGGATCCAAACCCCACCTGGATTTATCTTCAGAGGTCTCCATAGAGTGTAGGTAGACAACTACTGGGTCACCTTTGATTCTAAGATCCAGTCCAACTCTCTAAAAGTTTGTGGGTCTGTAATTGTTCTATCTACACTGAGAAAACACAAAAGCAGGGTAAGGGGTTCTGACCATGTTTTTAGTAGCAATTAATGGAGATATAGTGGGCTTAACTTCTAGAAAATAAGGGGTAAATGGGTGTTTATAACTTCTCAAGTTAGTAGGTTTGGGCTAACTTGTAACATCACTGGATTTTTCCAAACCTAAGTTTATGAAAGGCTATCCTCTATTGTTCTATTTTCTTTCTCTTCTATTTCCAAATTATACCTTCATCTTCAAATGGTAGTGCTATTTTTTTTTCTTCAAAATGCAACTAATGATAAGGCTGTAAAATTGAAGAGTGTGTTTCCAACTTTAGACAGAAAATGGATTACATTCCTCCTACTGTAACCCAGATAAGAATAAAAAGTCCATTTAAACTTACAAAATGCCATTTCTGCATGCCTGGAATCTAGTAGGAACAGTAATTACATTTGCTGATTAAATATATGTTGATAAATCTTTATATAGTGGATTCCTTAATGGTAGCCATTTAAATCCTAAGTATTGTGAATAGTACTATTTACATAGTAGTTTTTTATTGAATGTCTTTTGAATTAATTCAGAGGACATTATGCATATAATTCATAGAGTATATTTGAAGTATCATGAAAAAACTTTCTGAAGGAAACTTCAAAAAAGCCCTGGATGATGGCTGGGATTTGAAGGGTGAGAGAGAAAAAGTACCTTCCAAGCAGTGTGATAGCAGGCAAAATCCAGAGGCATGAAACTTCATTGTACACATGGAACTGGAGAAATTCTGCATAGTTGCTGGTTAAGGTTTAAGGAAAAAAAAAGACCAAAAAGTATGGCTGAAAAAGTAGTTTGAGGCCAGGTCATTGAGAACTTTCATTTGCTGATGTGAATCTTGATAGGCAATCGGAAGACACCGAAGGATGTTGAGGGAGTAGCTTAGCTAGGAATAGATTACAGAAATATGAAGCTGAAAACATTATCAGATGGATTAACGGGGGAGAAATCAAAGGCAGGGAGAACTCTGGGACAAGTAGCAATAGTCTGGTAATAACCTGCTGAACACTTCTGTAAGGCTGTAGGGCGCAAATAGATACTACTATCCAATGTATGGAAGATGCAGGAAGATTCAGGGTCCATCCAAAATGATAGCTCCTAATTACCAGATATAGGACAAGGAGAAAGCTGGGCTACTTTCAGTCAGGGTCAGCTTAGGTCTCAAATGCACTGAGAGAGTATCCTTCTGAAGTTTAAGGACAGAGTCATTAGGATAGGAATTTACTGGTCTCCACAAATGGGAGATGGGAATGGTGCTAGGTTTTCAATGTGAAACAAGACTAAGAGTCTCTCTCTCTCTCTCCCTTTCTCTGTCTCTCAATATCTGGAAAGTGCAAAGCAGGGAGGTAGGAAAATGACTCACTAGCCACACACTGGGTGAGGAATTACTGCTGTTTTTTTCTCCTTAATGGTCTCATTTCCATTTCTCAAAAAGTTATGTTCCTCCTAGACAACCAATAATTTTCAATATTGGCATTCACCACCCTACCCCCAGCCCAGCAAATGTTAATGCTTTAGTGACCCCTGTGGGGCCTCTTCCCTATCCTTCAGAAATGCTGTGATGTTGGAGGAAATCTTCTGTCATATCCTTGTGCATATGTTATTCCACCACTAGACTGTAATGTTCTTGAAGGCAAAAATGTCACTTACTCATCTTAGCACTCTTAACACCTAGCATAGGGCCTAGCATTTGATGGAATTAAAGTAAATTTGGTTGATGGGTTAATAGAGTTATAAGAATAGCAATAGTCATCTTTTAAAAATCTGTTTCACTGAGTTTTAACTGGGTTTTTCTTCTATAAGAGCCACGCTCTCGTTGAACCATTTCTGTCAAAAGCATTTGCAGCCGTATTCCTGTCTTCTTAGGTTGAGTAAATGAAGTCAAATTAGGGATGTGATATGTAGGAATCCCATTGTTACACGTGGAAAACTTAGTCATATATGACCTCTCTTAAATATAGGCTCAAGAAAGATGTCACTAAAAGAGTCTTCTTCTAGTTTTCCTGGCATATGGTCAGCATAATGGCAGAGATTGGTGACAGGTACCAGTAAACATGCAATTTGTCATAATATGAGTGGCATATTTTTTTATCCAGCTCTATTATCTGCTACTAAGAATCCCTTGCTTTCACTTGAAGTTTCACAGAGGTTGAAACTGGCTAGTAAACCATCATTGAAAGAGATTTTATCATTTTACAGGTAATAGCATTTTCCTAAGTTGTGGTTTCAGTTGCAGTCACAAAGTATGCTATCTGTATTCTGCTTATGGTGGTGAAGACCAAGGCATGGGCAAAACTGAAATCCAGAGAAATTCCCAAAGCACAATAGTATCCCTTCCTTTATCCCTGGTTTGCTTTTGGCATCTACAATGCATTTTTATGCTGAAAGTTGTTTTAGTGATTTCTGGGTTTTTCAGTGACATATGAAGAGGTATTACTTCATCTGGCATTGCAATACAGAGAACAGAGATCAAATTACCCAAATAAAACTCCTTCATGTTATCATTTCCATTTTCCAAAAATTATGCTCTCAAAAATTATGGATGGAATCTTCAGGTCAAGCACTGGCAATCAGACTATTGTTGAGGAAGGATTCTGCGCGACCTCACAGGGAGACCGGGTCAGACAAAGGACAGAGATGGAGAATGAGCCTCAGCTTCGGTGACAAAATCAGACAGGAGCACAGCCGCATTCCCAGTCATAGTGTCTGCAAGGAAATTAGAAATAAAAGACCAAAGACTCCATCCTTTGTATAATTCTGGAAACCTTTACCATCTCTCTAGTTTATTACTTTGGTGATTCCTTGACAGTTTTTCTGTAGTGATTAACATCAGACCTCTTACAACTAGAAAGGCCTGCCTATTTACCTTCCAAGGCAACACACAATTGGAATCTGAGGAAGCTACTTCCTTCAAACCAGATATGGGAGGAAAATTTCCAAGGGATGGCAAAAGCTACAGAAGGGAAAAAAGCAGGGAATGTAGATGTCTGGGGAGTTGGCGGTGATCTGAGGCTAAGCAGCCAAAAAGCTTACAAGCGTGGCTATTTCACTCACTGTAGAAAAAGAAGAGCAGGGTAGCTGATAACATGAATGCTCTTTGATCTACTTCAAAGCATTCCAGCTCCAGATTAATAGTCAGTACTTCATTCAGGTACTTTTCTCTTAGCCTCACCTCCCTTCCATTAGAGAGAGGGAACATTCTGCAGTTTCCAAACCATCTCTTTATAAGTTCCAAGGGATAAAGTGCGGGACATTCAGGAATCTGGCACATTAGCATCTTAATGCAGTATGAAGTTTAGGGGCTTTTTATGTGAATATTAGTAATCAAAATTGATTATTAACACTGCAAAGAAGCCGTGTGTGCTGCTCGCAGGCTAGGATGGATGACATCAGCAGAGCCTTTTGCATTATAAACTAGAATGGATGCTCCCTTTTTGAGTCGTTGCTCTTTCTGGTTGCTAGTTTATCTTTGCATCTGCGATTTATCCTTCCCCACTCATTTTCTTAAACTGCCGTTCCCTGTGCTACTATTTCTTAGTGGCACAGACTTGAATTTACCATGACTGCTTTGACAAATGTAGAGCTTTAGCAAGGTGTCTTAAAATTGTTGTCAAGAGCTTTGTGGAGATGGGTAATGACATCTATGGGAATTGATAGTCCCTTAAAGGAGAATAAATGTTGCCAGGGCTCCAGGGAATGATAAGAAGTTGATATCTTCATTTGTTTTTTCAGTTAAGGCTTGACTATTTCTTTCTAAAGTGGTAAACAGATATATAGTTTTGGCATGCTATTCGTAGTAACAGTAGCAATAAAAACATTTATAAAACATGTTTTACTATGTCAGTTGAGGTTCTTTGGTTTCTTACAACAGATACTGATTTTGGCTAACTTAAACAAATTGGGATTTATTAAAAAGATATTGGAAGCTCCCACAATTGTTGGATCCTTCAGACCCAGCCCTGGAAATATGCAAGAAGGATGGCAACTCTGGAGAAAGGAAATAGGACCCTCCAGAAAGCCCGCCCAACCAGAACCGCCTGATAAAGACCACTCCCCCTGGACGGAAAGAACCGCTAGCCATTTTTACCTTCCTTGTCCCTCTAGCTGGGATTTAAATCACAAGAATGGGGCATCTTGTTTAGCCCAGTCACACTGGGGCTCTTTATTTTTGTTATCAGGACCTCTGGTTGTTTATTATGTCAGCTGACTTTATCTAATGGGGAAGACAAAGTTGCTGAAGGGCAAATTGGGATATTGCTTTGAAAAATTGGAAAACGCATGCTTGCAAACCAAAAATTAAATCCATTGCACTTCATTTTTCATTAAAAAAACTTAAAACGTATTATTAACCTTTGCAACCACACTCTGAGGTATGCAATATTATAACTATTTTATAGGTCAGGTAATTTAGGATTACATATATCATATACATCCTCTCAAGCCATGTAGCAATGAAGTAACAGAATCATATTCAAGACCAAGTCCCCCGTTATATGTTATGTTCTTTCCTCCCTGTCTTTACTATTCTGTGGTGTTTGAATATTCACCCAGATAAAATCCTTGAAGAAATTTAGTTCAAAAATCTTTTCTCCTTTCCTCCCTCTGACCTTCTCACCCTCCATTTCCATTCCTCTCATTTTTTGTTTATTCCTGTTTACCTCAGTTACCATTAGAAGGCCAAGCCTCCCATAATCACCTGACATTTAACCATGTATGGCCCAGACCATCCCCTAATAAAAATTAATCTCCCCTTACCTTTCTACCTTGCTGCTGGAATTCCTGGTCTGGGTATTCATTCAGATTCCTACTTTTTTAGTCTCTTGACTCATTTTTCCCTTTCCTTGCACTGACACTTGGCCCTCCCTTGGCCACCGAGCTACCCTTAAAGTGCTCTCAAGAGATAGCTATCCCCCTCCCCCTGCCCACCACCACCACCACCACCACCACCATATTCCAAGTCCTGTAGGACCTAGGGGTAGAGGAGGCATCGTTCTTACTTTTAATTGCTGTCTAGGGACTATTTTATTACCTTTCTCTCTGGGAAACCTGGTTCCTTTGAAGTGCATGCCATCAGACTATACTACCCACTAACCCTCCAGGGTGTAATCATCCACCGACTTCTGAGTCACTCCCTCTAATTCACTGAATATTGCAGCCATTGACTCACTCTTTCTCTCTCCTACAAATTATGTCATCATCTGTGATCACTTTCATGTCCATAGAGATGATCCATTTAATACTTTGATCTCACAGTTACTTGCTATTGCTTTGAATAATCTCCCCCTCCCCCATACAAGCTAAGCCATCTTCTCTCCCATGTTTATCTCCCAGATCTTGATGGTAAGGAACACACTGTCAGGCTCCCACTTCCCAGCTTGTCTCTGTTTCCCATTGCTTAGACTTCCAATGATGAATTCCAATTCATTGACCCTAATACCTTTTCACTGTCCATCACTCCCCTCAACCCCTCTCTCACACATCCCCCATTTATTCCTTTACCCAGCTTAATTTTGGGCTTTATCATTAAAATCACAATGTTATCAGCACCCACCATACTCTTGGGCAACATTTTAGAACTTGTTAGACCAACTCCTCACTTATTTAGCCTCAGTATAAGATCGGCTGAACATGCCTGGAGAAAAATGCTCAGCCATGCTCCTTGGGCTCATTCTAAATTAATGACCATAAATCTCAGATGAGCTGTCAGCATTACTGAGCAATTTTACTGCATGTTTTAGGTCAGTTCACTCTCCTAGTCTCTAACACATCTATTAGACACCATCTCATCTCACCTGACACCTACAAAACCATGTTCATCTATCTCACTCTTACTAAGAAGATAGAAGAAATCACAGGAAAGCTAATTCATCTAACTGTCCCCAAATCAGCAACACACTATGCTCTTCCTGTGGACACAATCCACGAACCCAGTCCAGCTTTTCCACAGTACATGGGAATCCATCCCATCTGGCTTCCTCCAGGACTTTGCATCTGCATCTCTCTCCTCCCACACCTTGATCATCATTCTCTCTCTCTCTCTCTCTCTCTCTCTCTCTCTCTATCATGGCATTAAAAAAGCCACTCAAGCATGGCATTAAAGAAGCCGAATATACTCCGTGGCTCCCTTCAGTTACTCTTCAAGAACCTCCCTCCCCTTCACAGCAAAACTCTTAATCAGGTGTCTTTATCTCCTCATCGCCCATGCTCACTTTAACCTTCTTCAATCAGGCTTTTGTCTGCTACACAAAGATGGAAAATGAATCCCTAGTCTACCTTTCTCCAAAACTTTTGTCCATTATTAATTCTCATCTTGCTCTACTCAGTACATATTTTCAATAACTATTGCATTCTTAATGTTAGCTCAAATATTTTTCCACCCTCACATTCCATAATAGAAGACCCTGAGTGATATGAGTTCAGGATTTGAACTGAATTAAGTGAAAAAGACCCCTGTCTCTCCTTGGGTACAGAAACACCAGCTCCCATAGTATTTCTCCTGATGGGTTTTGAAGAAAGACTTATGCACAGTCCCAGCCAGGATTTATCTACACTAGGGTTCTAGAAATTATAAACTGAGTATTTAGGTTCAGCAACCAGAGAAGGTATATTTGATGCTTAACCTAGATATGATTTTTTTAAATCACCCCCCATTTAATTTAGGTAAATCCATATAGTTTATTGAAACTATTTTCCTTTGAAAACAAATTCACTCTCATAGATTTATAACATTTACCATCAATAAATTCTCTACTAGGAGGAAGTAACACATTCATTGTATGTTTTATGTTTAAAGAAAAACTAGGTAGCAGGGTGATTTCTTCTGTTGGTTCAGTAATTATAGATCTAGGGCAAAAATATTTTGCTGGAAACAATTACTCATTTGCATACTGCAATTCTGTGACATTCTGTTTCTGCATTTTCAGGTCTTCAACCTTATGGAGTTGATGAGGGTGGGTCAGAAGGTGAAGTTGTAGAGTGCAGAAATCATAGATTCTATCAGACCTTTTTGATTTGGGCAAAAAAAAAATATTTTAAAGGAATTTAAATATAAATTCCTGTAAGCTATATATGTATCCAGTTCACCAAGACCCCTGCAATTACTCACAGTTATCTTATATTTAACCAATTTTATTGAACAAATTTTTGTTAAAGGTCCTCTATATGTCAGGTACTGGATTAGGCCCTGGAGATATAGCAGGGAACAAGTCAGGTCAAGATCTCAAATCTCATGAGGACTGCATCTAGTGGAGAGAGACTGATAAAAATGAGTAAACAAATAAATTAACTAGAAAATGTCAAATAGTGATAAATACATAATGAAGGAAATAAAATGAGATGAGATGGTATGTAGTATTTGTGAGATGAGGTGATAATATAGCTGGAGTAGGCCAAAAAAACTTTCCTGTGATGACATTTGCTCTGAGGCCTCAATGGTATGAGGAACCAGGGACAGAGGATGGTAAAGCCAAGAGCAAGTGCAGGGGCCTGTGGCAGGAAGAGTTTGGTTTGCTGAAGGAAAAGGAAGGTCAGTGCAACTAAAATATCATGAGTCAAGAGAGTGACCAACTTCAAATAGGTCAGGAAGACAGCAGAGAGCAGATCATGGAGAATCTTAGAAGATGCACTGAGGATGTTGGATTTTATTCTCAATGTGATGAACAGCTATGCATGATCTGGTTTATATATTTTTAAGTTTATTCTGGTTACTGTAGATAAAATAGGGTATAGGAGCCAAAATGAGAACAAGAAGACCAGTGGCAAAAAAAAAAAAGAATCCAGATGACAGATAATGGTAGCTTGAAATGATGGTTGGAACTATGCAAACAGAATGTACACGTATGGGACAATTATTGGAAATAGAGCCATCAGGCCTTAATGATGAGTTTGGATATATCAGATGAGGGAAGAAGGAGATTAAGGGCAATTCCTGCAATTTCGGCTTGAGCAACTGAGCAGATGACAATGCCATTAATTGTTATGAGAAGTTGAAGGACTGAAGGAGAAACAGATTTAGCTGGGAAAATAAATGATTCTGTTTTGGCCACGTGGCGTCTAACATACCTGTGTGGCAACCATGTGAAATGTTGAGGAGCAGTTACAAATAGGAGACACTGCTTAAATTTGTCACTAAGGGCTCCTGAGTTTGTAGCATGGGTATATATGTAGGTTAAGAATATTGGTTGAGGAGTAGAAAGATCTTTGTATGAAACCAGGTTCTGCTGCCCAGCTGTGACCTTGAGCAAGATTTTTAATTGTCAGGATCTCGGTATCCTCATAACGAGGTTAAAATATTACATATCTCGTCAATTGATTATAAAGATAAAATAAGTTAATTTATGCATAGTGCTTAGCAAATCCCTAGAAAAATACAAGTAGACAATATATATTAGGTATTATTTATCAAATATCTATTCTGAGATATACCGTTTGTATATATTATTTCAACGAATCCTCCCCAAACTCCTCACATCAACTATGTCAGCTAAACATCAGTATACAGGAGGCTGAGAGTAGATGGATGCAAACACAAATTTATTTTTCACTTTTTGTAAAAATATGCACCTCTGCACAGACTACCCCTGACTTATCAATCTTGAATAGCATTCATATGAATCTGAAATGTGTATCTCTCGGCTGAAATCCAGATTCTTCTATCCAGCTGCCTACTTGTCATCATTTGTCCCTGTCTTTCGCACACATGCTTTATGAATGCTTTATATAAAATAACCCCCTGCCCTTATCTCCTACAACTCTTCCCTCAAATCACTTTGTTCCAGCCACACTGGCCTGTTTGCTGGTATTCAAATCCACCAGCCATGCTCTTGTCTTAGGGCCTCTTCCCTCCTGTTTCCTCAGCCTGACATGGAAACATCCCAGATATTGCCTCAGTATCTGCTTTGCACACCGGACCATCTTGTTTTAAAGGGCCACTCTCCTCTCTCTACTTTCCTTCTCTTCCCTTTCTTCCCCATTCTCTCCCTTTCCTTTTCCTTCCCTTCCCTTCTTTTCCTTTTCAGAAAAGGAACCATCCCTATGTTGCCTCCGGAGGCAGCAAAAGGTTTGGTTCTACTCCAGAGGTTTCCTCATCCTGGGAGGTACTTAACTCCCTGCAGACAGTTCTTCCACCCAGTAAAGGTCCTCTGGTCCCCTGCCTGCTGGCTCAGCACCATGACATCCATTAAGGTTGTTTCTAGCTGCAAATAAGACACCCTGCTACAGTGGCTAAACAGTGGCCTGGGTTTATCTCGTGCAACAGGGATTTCAAGGGTAGGAGTCCAGGGCCTTAACATTCCTCTGGTGTTCTGAGATTTAGGATGCTTTTATCATCTTTTTTAGATACCCTCCTCCTTAGATGACTACTGGTTGTCTGTGCATTGAATCCTCTGTTCCAGGCAGGTAAAAAGAGAAAAGAGTAAAGAGCAATGCATAAAGAGTTCTCCCAAGTAGTAAGGTTTGGACTTTCTGAAATCGCTGACTTTCAACTATTACTTTAAAAAATGGCAATTTTATATGTGTGATTCAACATTTTGGAAGGAGCACCTTCCCCAGAGATGTTCATTGGCCAAAACGGTGTCACTTGGACACTCTTAGCCTCAAAGCAGAATAGGAGGCAAAGGTTGTATGAGCCTTTGGGGCAGTCAATCAGTGCCTGCCATATACAACTTAGCTCTTTCTGAGTTGTTCATCTTTCAAGACTCTATTCAGCCTCCTGGCTTTGGCACATCCTCCCCAGAGCCTAGGCATTGTCAACTCTTTGCTGAATACCTGCTCCACATTTCAGGAGAACTCTTAGATATGCTGTGTGGCATCTACAGATCTTGGGGAAGTACATTTCAGGAGTACAGGTAAGCAATGACAAATCTCAGGCCCTCTGTCTAAATAAACTATACTGTCGTTTCTGTTCTACTGCATTTGCTCTGTGGTGGCATGGCTAGCACACTGCAGCACTGAGCATCTAAATCTTTACATTTCTTACTTAATTTAATCTTCCTAGCAAGCCTTTAGTCTTCTCTTCTATCGCTATTTTACACGTGAGGAAACTATGTCTCAGAGACATTAAATCCAGGGCCATTTTGTTAAAAAAAAAAAAAAAAAAAAGGAAGAGCTTCTATTCAGACCCAGGTCTGTCACATTTCAAACATCTGCCTGATCCATTGCATTAAACTATTTCTAAGTAGATCTTTCCCAGGGCAACCATTTCCCACCTAGGACCCCCTGAGTCACTCTGAGTGTTTCTTAATGGGGCTAACAACACAGGGAAACCTCACAGTCTCTAAGCTGTCACTCTCACAGCTAGAGTTGCCAAATTCTCCCTAATTCTTGGGCTTTGACCTAGTCTTTTGCTCAACACATGGATTTGTATTTGTGGAAAGGTCAGAAAGGATCTTCTAGATGGGAGGATAGTCTAGAAAGTAGGAAAAAGTAGTTTAAAAAGCAAGTAAATGCAGCTCAGGGAGAGTGCACACTTCAGCTTGGTTAGAATATAGATAAGTGATTCTAGCACATAAGCTTAGAAGGTCAAGTTCAAATCATATCATTAGAACTTTGACTACCACCAGGGGAATTTGAACTTTCTTCTATCTGCAATGGTGATATATTAGAGGTTTGGCACAGGAGACTTAAAATACACTTTGTATTTTGTGCTACAACTTAAAGAAAAGTTTGAAAAGTGCCGTAAGTACCAATCAGACATGATAATCCTACTGCAGGAATTTGAGGGTGTTGTGTCCTTTTCTGTAACATTTTCTTTCTAAGACAGCAATGATATTTATAGCTTGTGCATGAGAAGAGCTGTTAGTTTATAAAAACACCAAAAAAAACACACAATTTTCAAAATTCAATTTTCCTAATAAGAATAAAAGTTGCTGCTATTTATATTAAACAAGCAGTAATCAGGAGCATCTCTTCATTCATGTTGAAACAGTGGCTAAGTTGTAAAACCTTCATGGAAGTTGGAGTGAGTATTATTGCTTCCTTGTCTAGAGTAGAATGCTCACACTTCAGAATAGAATACAAAAATATTGAAGAAGTTTTAGTGACTCATTTATAAAACTGAGAAGGAAACATGCAAGAAACTCAGCTAAACTGCGTAAGGTGGTGGTTTTTATTTGTCCAAGTAATGCCACATTATTGAAGTGGCACAGAACACAGTGCATCCATCTGTGAGTCAGAAATATGAGTCAGAAACACCATGTGAAGAGCCCTCTGTCCTTTTGATTACTGAAACTGATGTTTTGGTTTGACTGGATAATTTACCAGTTGTTAAGATAATTGAGAATTAAGGAAGAAATCCATGTTGCAAGAATTGGTTGTGAAAAGGTAAAACAAGGAAATGGGATTATTGACGGAGCTGAGAAGAAATATTGAGGGGATTTCTATGGCTATATCAAATAAATCAGCCCTTCAGATGACTTGTCTGTGAATGAGTCAGTCAAAAGACAGGGATGTAGGAGAAGCAATTCAAAGGAAGAGAATGCTTTACAGTGGTGTTCCCTCAAATACTTGGATTTGGAGCGGAAATTATTTCTGTTATTGAAAAGATTTATTTGTAAAGTAACAATGTCCTTTCCAAAATAAGGAGTCCTTGGTAGGAATTGACATCTGAAGAGAAAAATTAATTCACATTGATTAAAAAGGAAGGACTTCTCTGTCCACTTTAAAACACTGATCTTGTATCCCTCTTTCAAAAGGATTGCTCTTCAAAAAAGCTGAAGCCTGTCATAATGATATAGGGTTTTTATTCCTTGTGTGAAGGCCAAGTGTGAGGGAAAGGATCCTCACAGTTCCCCAAGGCACTATAATGGTGAGGCCATTCCCCAAGCCTAACCAGCCCCACCTTACCTTGGGTTTGGGGAAGAAGAGGGACTGCCTCGCCTGATGAAGGGCAAGCTGTGACCTGCTCAGAGACATTTGGTTTAAATTACAGGAAGATTTAATTTCTAAAAATAATGGCAAAGAACAGTAAAGCCTGGAGACTTTGCTTGAGCTCTAATAGAATCATGATACCATTTATTTTTGAAAACTTGACGTTTCTGAAAACTCTTCAGATGCAAAATCAATGTTAAGTAGTTTTATAGAAATTGGATGCATTTTACATATAATTTACCACCAGAACTGAGGACAGTGATGTACAAAAGCAATGTGGACAGTGTCTTGAATGCACTGTAAGGCACAGTCTGGGTGACTCACTGGCAGCACATGGCATCAGTATCACATTTAAGGCCTTTACCCTTTAAGAATATAGGGCCTATTCATTCATTTCCACAATGTATTTCATTTCTTTTTTCCTTTTGCTCTTGTTGTTATATAGTTTACTTCTACATGTGTTATAAATTTTACAATACATTGTTATATTTGTTTCAGCAAGTTATATTTAAAAGAGATTTTAATAAGAAAACAAAATCTTTATTTTTTTTGTGTAGATCCAGATTTCCTTCTGGTATCATTTACCCTTTAAACTGCCTTTGCTTTTCTTGAGATTTTCAGCTCTGTGTAATTAGATTATGAGCCTCTTAATATTCATCATATTCTTCTATAGTCACCATTTTAAGCACATTAAGGAGTCATTGGAGAATAGACAGTATTTTATATCATGATAAAAGCAGTGATAAAGTATAGATAAAGGAAATAGAGCTGCCAGCTGAGTCCAGGGACTCTTGACGTGTAGACTTTGAGAAGAGATTAAAGACCTAGGAAGGCCAATGAAATAGGAAGAAAACCAGGAGAAGCTGATATCTTCAAAGTCAAAATAACAGAAGGATAAATTATATCAAATGCTCCTGACACTTTGAGAAAGATGATGACTGAGAATTGACCATTGGTTTGGGCAAGATACTGGGCACTGATGATATTAACAAAAGGGATTTCAAATCTATGAATGCTGCTTCCTCATTTTCTTCTCTGTTTTAGTTAATCATTTTATGCTTCCATTTTATTTTTATAGGTATAGGTCTTCTTCCTCCTCCCCCTTCTCCTCTTCCTCCTCCTCTTTCTTCTTCTTCTTCTTCTTCTTCTTCTTCTTCTTCTTCTTCTTCTTCTTCTTCTTCTTCCTCCTCCTCCTCCTCCTCCTCCTCCTCCTCCTCCTCCTCCTCTTCTTTTATGGTGTTCTGGTAATTATTCCTAGAGGCCCAGACTACAGCCTGCTCTGTAACCTAACAATTTAATTTTTTTAATTTTTTTATTACAGTTGACATTCAATTTATGTTAGTTTCAGTTGTACAGCATAATGGTTAGACATTTATACAAGTTACAAAGTGGTGTTCTAAAGAGCTTCCCAGACAAGAAAATGCTAAATGAGTTTATCACCACTGAACCAGTATTAAAAGGACTTCTTTAAGAAGATGAAGGTGAAGACGAAGACAAAGGTGAAGACGAAGAAGAAGGAGAAGGAGAAGGAGAAGGAGAAGGAGAAGGAGAAGGAGAAGGAGAAGGAGAAGGAGAAGGAGAAGGAGAAGGAGAAGGAGAAGGAGAAGGAGAAGGAGAAGGAGAAGGAGAAGGAGAAGGAGAAGGAGAAGACTAGGAAGAAGAAGAAGAAGAAGAAGAAGAAGAAGAAGAAGAAGAAGAAGAAGAAGAAGAAGAAAAGGGCAATAATTACATACTTATCCTATATAATAAAAGGCTAATATGCCAATTGACCGAACTGTGGAATGACCTCTCGCTATGACGCACACTGACCACTAGGGGGCAGACACTCAACGCAGGAGCTGCCCTCTGGCCGGGCTCAAGGCTGGTGAGCACAGTGGTGGTGGCAGGAGCCTCTCTTGCCTCCGCAGCAGCACTAAGGATGTCTAACTGCCAGCTCAGGCCTGCTCCCCATGGGGATCAGGCCTAAACTGTCAGTCAGACATCCCCTGAGGGCTCCCGGACTGTGAGGGGGCACAGGCCAGGCTGAGGGACTATCCCCACCCCCCACACCTCGAATGCACGAATTTCATGCACTGGGCCTTTAGTCAATAATACTTTAAATGTAAATGGATTAAATGCTCTAGTCAAAGACATAGGGTAACTGAATGGATAAGAAAACAAGACTCATACACATATTTGGTGCCAACTCTTCATTTTTATATTTTAATGGTTATTTTAGGGATTCTAGTATAAATTTTAGCTCATCACAGTCGACCTTCAAGCAATATTATACCACTTCACATATAGTGTAAGATACTGGGCACTGATGATATTAACATCAGTAGACCGGAGTAGACTGGAAGCTGAGGCAATGATTTCCAATGTTATGGTTATTATTTGAGCTTATACACAACCATACTATTACTCCTTCCACTCTGCTACCTCCACCAGAAAAGTAGATATAGGGCCTATTCATTCATTTCCACAATGTATTTCATTTCCCTTTTTTCCTTTTGCTCTTGTTGTTATATGGTTTACTTCTACATGTGTTATAAATCTTACAATACATTGTTATTTTTGTTTCAGTAAGTTATATTTAAAAGAGATTTGAATAAGGAAACAAAATCTTTATTTTTTTGTGTGTGTACATCCAAATTTCCTTCTGGTATCATTTCCTTCTGCCTGAAGGATTTTCTTTAACATTTCTTGTACTTAAAGTCTGGTGATGAATTCTTTCAACTTTTATATATCTGGTAGAGGTCTTTTTGGTTGTTATTTTTGTTTGTAGGTTGGTTTGGTTTAGATATAATTCTTTACAGTTAAATTTTTTGCTGATGTACAAAATGGAAAATGATGATACAGCAAAGAGTAAAGCTACTCAAGTAGTATAGTCAATGAGTAGGAGAGAAAGAACAGGATTCAGAACAGAAGGCTTGGCTACAGTTGCAGTCATAAAAATTTATATGGTAACAAGAGGGAAGACTGAGCAGATATCTACTGATGTGATTGAGTTGATTGATTTATTAATGGATCCAATCAAACTGGGTTTAAATCCAAGATCCACTATTCAATAGCTGAGTAATCTTCAACAAAATTATTTCAACCTTTGAACTTCAGCTTTCAAATCCATAGGATAAAGTTAACACCTTCCCCATAGTGACTATAGCAATGAAATGTGTTAATATGTAACAAACACTTAACATGTGGCCTGGCACATTGTAAGTGCACGGGACTTGTGAGAAAAAGAAAAGTGTAGCTTTTCTTAACTTTATTGCTTAAGTCAAGAAGAAAAGATTCTGAGATCTCATTTTTCTGCCTTTACTTTCTCTTCTTCTCCTTCTCTCACCCCTCCTTTCTTCCCAAAAGAACATTTTAAAACTCAAATGCCAAGCTGTCTTCAGATGCAGTGTTCAAGACTGATAACATTTGGAGGCCAGATGTTAACTGACACAAACACTATTAAGTGCTCTGTAGACCGGAGGCTGAGGCAATGATTTCCAATTTTATGGTTATTATTTGAGTTTATAGAAAACCATACTGCTACTCCTTCCACTCTGCTACCTCCACCAAAAAAGTAGATATATGGTCTATTCATTCTCAAGAGATTATAATTGTTTAAACACAAAGCTCTTGAAATATTAAGTGATGGCATTTCACAAACCTAAGATAGGGAATGCATATTCAACGAAGACTTCAACACCTACTTGAAGCTCTATGAAAGCTCAATAACGTGCAGAATTTGATCTGAAAAACTAATCTAATTTTCTGAAATAATCCTAGAGAAACAATCACCAAAAAATGCTTCAAACCTGTAACAAGTTTTTACATCAACAGTATTTCCTTAGGATTAGTGTGGGAGCTGTCCCAATGACAGGAAGTCAATAAATGAGCCCTTCTCCTAATGTATAAATATTTTTAAATAGCAATAATATGGATCACTGAGGTGACTGTTTATGTTTAATACACTTTCTTGCTCACTCATTCATCTATTAATTGTTTGAACAGACATTGGTTCAGAACTAGCAGTGTGTCCAAAGCACAGTGCTAGGCACTAGTTAATACACTGATAATTACAATAAATGGAGCTTTGAGTTTATGAGAAAAGGAACAAGTTCAAAATTAATAAGCCTACAAATAGATGTAACAAAAAGTCCTAATAGGTATTTTGAAGACAATGGGGACATACTTAATTAATGAGTTGGGAAGGAGTTTTTTAGTAGGTGACTTAATCCAAGGCTTAAAGAATAAGAAGGCAGCCATACAAAGAGTAGAGAAGAGAACAAGCAAAGACCAGCATTTATTTATTCATTCAACAAAGGTTTATTCAGCACTTTCTCTGAGCCAGGAACTGTCCAAAGCAATGGAAATACAGCCGTGAACAAAACACACATGTGCAAAATTGCTGAGGTGGAAAAGGATTTGGCATGTTTTGGGGACAGAAGGAAAACCTCTGAACCTAATTTATACTGAGCAGAGGAGAGTGTGGTATAAGATGAGGTTGTGGGTGTGGCAGTAGCTAAGAATGACTTTTTTTAAAATTCTTTATTGTTTAAAGTACTACATATGTCTTCTTTTCCCCCCATTGACCTCTTCCCGGCCACTCCCACCCTCCAGCACATGCCCTCAACCCCCTAGTGTCTGTGTCCATTGGTTATGCTTATATGCATGCATACAAGTCCTTTGGTTGATCTCTTACCCTCCCTCCACCCTCCCCTGCCTTCCCTGTGAGGTTTGATGGTTTGTTCCATGCTTCTCTGTCTCTGGATCTATTTTTGTTCATCACTTTATGTTGTTCATTATATTCCACAAATGAGTAATATCATGTGATATTTATCTTTCTCTGGCTGGCTTATTTCACTTGGCATTGTGCTCTCCATGTCCATCCATGCTGTTGCGAATGGTAAGAGTGCCTTCTTTTTTACAGCAATGTAGTATTCCATTGTGTAGATGTACCACAGTTTTTTTAATCCACTCATCTGCTGATGGGCACTTAGGCTGTTTCCAAATCTTAGCTATTGTAGGTTGTGCAGCTATGAACATAGGGGTGCATATATCCTTTCGGATTGGTGTTTCTGATTTCTTGGGATACAGTCCTAGAAGTGGGATTACTGGGTCAAATGGGAGTTCCATTTTTAATTTTTTGAAGAAACTCCATACTGTTTTCCACAGTGGCTGCACCAGTCTGCATTCCCACTAGTAATGCACAAGGGTTCCCTTTTTTCCACATCCTCGCCAGCATTGTCATTTGTCAATTTGTTGATGATAGCCATTCTTACAGATGTGAGATGGTACCTCATTGTCATTTTGATTTGCATCTCTCAGATGATTAGTGACTCTGAGCATGTTTTCATGTGTCTCTTGGCCTTCTGTATGTGCACTTTCAAAAAGTGTCTATTTAGGTCCTTTGCCCATTTTTTGGTTGGATTGTTTATCTTCCTTTTGTTAAGTTGTATGAGTTCCCTATAAATTTTGGAGATTAGACCCTTATCAGATATAACATTGGCAAATATGTTCTCCTATACACTGAGCTTTCTTATTGTTTTGTTGATGGTTTCTTTTGCTGTGCAAAAGCTTTTATTTTGATGTGGTCCCATTTGTTTATTATCTCCTTAGTTACCATTGTTCTAGGAGCTGTATTGGTAAAGATATTGCTATGACATTTGTTGATATTTTGTTGCCTATGGATTCTTCTAAGGTTTTTATGGTTTTCCATCTTACCTTAAGTCCTTTATCCATTTTGAGTTTATTTTTGTGTATGGTATAAGTTGGTTGTCTAGTTTCATTTTTTTGCATGTATCTGTCCAATTTTCCCAGCACCATTTATTGAAGAGACTGTCTTGACTCCATTGTATGTTCTTGCCTCCTTTGTCAAATATTAACTGAGCATAATGGCTTGGGCCTATTTCTGTGTTCTCTGTTCTGTTCCATTGGTCTATATGTCTGTTCTTGTGCCAGTACCAGGCATATAGTTTGATATCTGGTATTGTGATCCCTCCAACTTTGCTCTTCCTTCTCAGGATTGCTGCAGCAACTCAGAGTCTTTTTTTATTCCATATAAATTTTTGGAGAGTTTGTTCTAGATCTGTGAAATATACCATTGGTATTTTAATGAGGATTGCATTGAAGTTATAGATTGCTTTGGGTAGTATGGACATTTTAATGATGTTGATTCTACCAATCCATGAACATGGTATATTCTTCCATTTGTTTATGTCTTCCTCTATCTCTTTTTTCAATGTCCTATAGTTTTTTGAGTACAGGTTTTTTACCTCCTTAGTTAAATTTATTCCTAAGCATCTTAATTTCTTTCTTTCTTTCTTTCTTTTGGTGCAATGGTAAATGAAATTTTTTTTTTTAGTTTCTCTTTCTGTGAAGTTCATTATTGGTGTATAAAAAAACCCATAGATTTCTTGGTGTTAATTTTGTATCCTGCCACATTGCCGAATTCATTTATTAAATCTAGTAGTTTTTTGACTGAGTCTGTAGGATTTTCTATGTACAGTATTATGTCATCTGCAAATGATGACAGTTTTACTTCTTTTTTTCCAATTTGGATGCCTTTTATTCTTCTTGTCTGATTACTATTGCTAGCACTTCCAGTACTATAGGAGCAACTTTTAATCCATAGTAAAGAGTTTGGATTTTATTCTAAGTACAATGGCATGATTTGGTTTTTGTGCTTTTGCTGTTATGTGTAAAAGATTTAGAGGATGATGAGAAAGTAGAAGCAGGGAGATTCATAGGGTGGCTATTCTAGGTCAAGGGAGATTTTAATGTCCTGAAATAGTGGTGGCAGCAAGGACAGAGAAAAGGGTATAGTTTTGATGTAGGATTGTGGACACTTGGCCAACTGAAAAACAAAATGGGAGGTTGAAGAATGAGGTAAAATCATGGATGGTTGTGGTTTGTACAACTGAGTAGATTATTTACCACAGTGAGGAAAACCAGCTATGTAAGGAGTTGGGGATGGGATGGGTACTGGGAGAGGTTTGGGCTAAAGGTGAAAATAAATTCATATTTTTCTGGCTCAACTCTTACAATTAAATTAATCCAAAAGTGAAATTCAGTATCTCATGAGATGAACACATCTCTTATCACTAGTGTATGCAAACATGCTAAATGAGCATTAGCTACAATATTTCAAATAGATTTCAGGCAGAATCTAGAATTGATTTCCAGATGATATGTGAGAACTTGTTTTTTTTGTTGTTGTTTTTTTAAAGCAACAATTTATTGAAGCCATTACTGGTTGAATAGAAACTGGTTTTCCCAGATCAATCTCATTTCTTTTGAAGGGAATTTCAATTACTTTTGAGCTACTGTAGGCTTATTAAGCATGCTTATTAATAAATATTTTATTTAATTAAAAGATGAATCGATTTTCTTATTGGCAGAGCTGCCAAACTTATAAGTGGGAGTGTTTCTATCTTGTTAAGAACGAATTGACTATCTTTTATGACATGCTCTTAGGAAAGGTGGAGAATGCAGGCTGGAAAATATTGAGCTAGTAGGATAATCTGTAGCACAGCTAGGGCAGCAGTCACACAAGGTAGCAAGGTCCCAATCATGGTTCCCTCCACTCCAGCTTTGTAAAGACCACATACAATACACATTCCTACGCAATTATTCTCATCTGGGAGACCCTACTTTTCCTTAGAATCATTGTCCTATAGGAAGTTATCTTTACTTTTAAGAGTTATATGCATTAGGGGGTTTTAGTGCTATATTCTCAGGCCTAGAATAGTGCCTTATTTCATAGTGGGTTCTTAATAAGTATGTGTTGAATTAGTGAATGATCATTAATATTATAAAACTACATTAAGCCACCCTTGAGAACTAATCTTTCTTTCATCTCCAAAGTCTCTGCAAAATGTCTAATCTCAGAGGTACTTCAGAGATCTTCTGCTCATTCATTTATTCATTCATTTCAGTGGGGAGAGATAGAGGGGTAGCAGGCAGGACACAGAGTCCCTGTTTCATTTTAGTGATTTCCACATAGGAACTGGAAGCCAAATCTCCAGAATCCCAGAGCTTTGCAGCATTACTCTGCTACCTCTGGTTAAACCTTTCTGTGGGGAAAGCAGTTTTGGATTATTGCCATGAATGTTATTTTCAAAGCCCCTGGAAGAAAGGGAAGCTGCTTCGAGAATTCAGATGAGCTGAACATCGAAGTTCTTCCTACACTATGGGAGGGAAGTCACAGACTTTGGAAATGGGTTCTTAGGGCCGAACCGTGACATTCTGCTGTAGCTGTGACCAGAGGAGGTCTGCTTACCCTCAGCCAGGACATGGGCTCTCCATCATGCTGGCTGTGACCTCACACAGTGAAGTCCTTCATTAGAAAATAGCACTGGTTACAGCCTGCAACCATGAATTATACAAGAGTGGACAAAAGCAGGTTAATAATAATAAATAATAAATACAACAAGGAATAAATAAGTAATAACACAAGAATAAACTCTGTGTTTCACATACTCACAACTGTAATCTTGCCTTTGCCCACCCCTGGATAAAGGTAGTCACCGTCAAGTGGGTAAGAATGGGTGTTCCTCTGCAGCTTTCCATCTCCAGGGACCAGAGAGCACCCTGGGGTGATGGTCAATATAAGCACATAAATAAATGGCTATTTATTTTTATCAAAATGATAAGTAAGCATTTGAAGATGTTAGTTTCTGAATACATTTGAGAGAAATATTTTGTAAAACTTTAAAGAAACAGCATTTTGTTTCATGAATACACCCAACACATACACACATGCACTCTATACACAAACATACACCTTTCATAGACACAAAAGTTTTCAAAAGCCAAAACGATTGAGTGAGTTCCTTGGATACTGCAGGGACAGTGAGGAAGGATGAAGAAAGGAAACTTCAGACTCTGTGTAGAAACTCTCTTCTGAGGTCATCCCCTGCCAGGAGTTTGAATCCAAACTGAAATGGCTTTTTTTCCAGATGAGAAATAAAACTGTGAGATCCTCACATCCCTTCAACAAATATTTCTTCTATGCCTTCTGGCATACGACTCAGCTCTAAGCCCTGGGAATACAAAAATGAATAAGGCACCCTGGCTGGTTTTCTCAGTGGTTAGAGCGTCAGTCGGAGGGCCAAAGGATCTTGCTTTGATTCCTGGTCAAGGGCACGTACCTTGGTTGCAAGTTTGATCCTCGGTCCTGGCTGGGGTGCATGGAGGAGGCAACCAATCGATGTATCTCTCTCACCCTCCTCCATCCCTTCCATGCTCTAAAAATCAATGGGAAAAAATATCCTCAGGTGAGGATTTTAAAAAATAAATGAGACTTAGTCCCTGCTTCAAGGTCACAAGCTAGTGGAGTGAAAGGGATCCCTAAACAGAGGAATGCAGCCCAGTGTGGCAGGTTCTGAGATCAAGAGGGGGATTTGTGGGGACATGGAGGAGAGGTTACACTTTAGATTTTTTTCAAAAAAAAGTTTCATACTTTGGACCTCCGTTTTCTCCTCTTTGAAATGGATTGAAGAGAATTAGCCTGAAAGAGCTAAGAATTCGATGATGTAGAAGATAATCAGTGAGTAATATTTAAGAAAAAAGAGCAAAATTGAGATAGCAGGGCACTTTCCAAAATGGTAGTGAGCTCCTCTGCTGACCTGGGAGTCTAAACCTCTTTGTAGAGTTTTTGATATTTTCAGTGAGGCTGTTTGTTAGAATCAGCCAAAGAGACTCACCTAGAGAAAGACTGAGCTCAAAGGAAAATCTCCTCTGATTCGGAAGTGAATTATTCCTGCCTTTGTTATAGAAATTGGGGTGTGTGCAGGTAATTGGGGATCAGAAAACTACCACCCTGGGGACAATTGCAGGCAGTTCTGCAGCCACCTGGCTTAGCTTGAATTCTTGGAAGTAGAACTGTCTTAGTTTAATAAAAGGTTTCATGAACACCTTGTGGGTCTGCTCTTTATCCCTAGGGTTTCCTCCCAGGCTTATGAATAAGGCTTCAGTCCTATTTCTCTCTCCAAGACTGGCACACAGCCCTCCCTGCTCTGCTTGGAGGCTGGGAGATGCAGCCCGAGGAAGCGGTAGCTGTCTTCTGCCATCTGCTGGCTATGTCCCTGCACCAGCTCAGGGCTGGCTCTGCATAGATTCCTAGGGAGTGGAAACTGGGAGACAAAGTGTGGGGCAGAGAGGGTTCCTGCTTTGAGTGAAAAGAAAGAGATGAGAAGATGGCAAACAGAAGTTGATCCATTTATTGACTCACAAGGCTTATCAAATAAGTTAATGCCACATCTCCATAGACTCATTTGAAGGGAAGAGCAGAAACTCAGGCCAGTGGGAACGGAGATAAGGGCAAGGAGACAGGAAGAGAGAAGAGATAGGAAAGACATTTCACAATAAATTGCAGTATTCTTTGGTTGGTTCGCTGACAGTTGTTGCAGACTATTTACCAGGCTCTGATCCAGATGTCTGGGACACAAACGTGAGTGACATTGGGTCCCTTCTCCCTTAGAGATGAGAATCTATTGGAGAGCAGCTAAATAACTGGAGAACAAAGGAGAGAGGAGCAAGTGCTGCAGTAAAGGAGTGCAGGAGGGCACAGAGGAGGAGCATGTGCCTCCTTAGAACCGGCTGCAGTGTCAGGGAACACTGACTAGAGGAGGTGATGTGAGCTGGATTTTGAAGACAGTGGCATACGGGAGACAGTGGTGAGAAGGGCATTCCAGTTACAGGGAGCACCAGTCCTCATACACAACATCAGCCACTACCACCGCTGCCTCCAAGGAGCTGAGAACCCTGGATACAAAGCAGAAGAAAGTTGTTAAAATATTAGTTCTTAGGCAGCAAGCCATGGATCAGTCCAGGGCACTCAGCCGAAGCAGGGAGGAGCAGGCAGCATCTCGTGGGAGGGCAGCCTACAGGATCCTGGACCTCAGAGAGCGGGGCTGGGACAGGGGATGGGGGTGGGGGGGCTGTCTCTGGTCCTAGAAAAAAAGGTCACTTTCAAAACTGTTTCAGTCCCTATGCTGGATATGGACAACCCCTTCCTGGCTGTACAATCTACTATTCCAAAACTCAGGATTGACATCCTCCTGTAATCTACCTGAAATTCTGAGTGGCCTCCTCTGAAGACCTAAATACTGAAGTAGCTCTGAACTCAAGGATATCAACTGCAATGTTGTTGCAAATGATAAGTATGAGGGGCAACAGGAGGGAAAAATGCTTTAGAAACAACGCAATGGCTTCCGGATGAACCAGTAAGTAGCCCCTGGAAAATGATAATTCTGGAAACTGCACTACAATCCAAAACACTTGTGAAAAAAAGCCAAGATCCAATCTTGCAGGGGAAATGTTCAGAAGGAAAAGCACTAAACTGCAAATAAAGGCAGTATATTTTTCACTATTAATCTAAACTACAAATAAAGGCGGTGTTTTTTCTCTATTATCTATGTTTTACATAACATTCTTACATTACTTTTGTAATATTTTTTGGTGTAAAGAAACCTAAAGGTGAAATGTGTGTGCTGGATTAAGGCAGAGGCAGAAATTACCCTAAATAAATAATGACCCCATCTATGTGTTTGTTTCTGATATTTCAGATTCCGTTTTCTTCTCGAATTGTACTCCCGTTTGTGTGGCATATTCACTTTGCTTCAGTGTGTCCTCAGTCTCCCCCTTGCCCACACCCCTCCTCCCACCCTGGATCTGTGGGACGCATTGTGATGTCTGCTCGCTAATTTTGCTGTGACTGGGGCTGGTGTCTGGTTGGTGATTCATGTTTGTTCCTAAGTTGTACATCTGTGTTGGTTGCTTTGAAACAGTGCCCCAGGGAATATGAAAGGCCATTTGTCTCACTGAGACGGCTTCTTTGGACCAGAGAATTCTTCCCTGGTTTCTTCTGAATTCCAGCAAGCTCTTCTCCGAGTTCAGGCAGGGTAAAGAAGAAAGGAAAAAAATGGGCGGGGGGGGGGGGGGGCAGCATGGAGAGAGTTTTGGTATCTGGATCTAGTCCTTGCTTACCTGGCAAGACCAAACTTTCCTGAACCTGATGCTGGGAGCAGAATGCCTTGTAGACTTATTTTCTGCCCACTAGGAATACCCCTGGCAGAAAAGAGAGCAGAGTGAGCCCGAGTGGAAACCTTCAATGGAAAAAGTTCTGAGAGTGTGGTAGGCATACCCACTGGGCACCTCTTCTGAGATTTTAGCACATATATACACAAGCAGTGATATTCATAATATTTCATTACTGGTACCTCATGGGCACTGACCAGTTCAATGGGCACAGGCTGAAGGTAGTGATAGTGCTGAAGGTAGAGGCCCGTGCTGCTCCAGACACCAACCCTTTTGTTAGGAGATCACCTGCACGGTCACCTGGAGGGCCTGGGACAGTGGCTGGCTGCCAGCTGATACAAAAACATTTCGATGGTTCAATATCCGTAAAGGCTGTACAGATACATACCACGTGAATAACGACATCAACATTCATGAAGTTTCACAGCTCATGCCCAGCCTTAAGCTTTATGGAGTCCCATCCTCACTTTGGAAGAACCTACCCTCTTTGTCCTCAAGAAGAGTTCAGAGCCAGCATCAGGACCTACTGGTTCTACAGGATCCGGGTGGCCCAAAGGAGCCCTTATCCTCAAAGGAGCTCTGCATTTTGCTCAATAGCTATTATAGATCTTGCCCAAGGAAAGTTCGAAAGTCAGCTTTCGTTATATTTTCACAGGGTTTACAACATAACCCTACCTCCAGGCAGGCTGGTATGTGTGAACCACTGCCCACCTGCCTGCTCATTCACAGTCTGAGAAGGGCAACCCATCCCAGCCACGTAGCCTGCTGTGAAAACCTGTCTGCAGCGCCTTGGGTGCCCAAATGAGTATTGGATTGTTGTGGCCTTTCCTTGACCTTTTAAGGGGAGTCTTGCTAACTGCTTCTTATCAGACACCTTGAGTTTGTGGGTTGGCGGAAGCCTCTTCTCAGAATGGTCTCCGGGGAAGCAGACTAGCCCTACCTTCTGTCATTTCTCCGTTCAGCGAAAAGGTTTCTTGTTTCAAGGAAACCTACAGCTTCAGGGCAATTTGCTGCCTTCCCTGTCTCATTCAAGATAACAGCCAAGGTTGCTCATAATCTCACTGACTCTCCACATACCAAACACAAATTTTGTTTGAATCCAGAGACTGGAGGGAAATTGCACCCTGTCACCCAGCACGGCTTTCTGGAACTCTGTGACCAGAGTGGAGAAATGAGTTGGGAGACTAGGGTGTTCCAATTCTCATTCTGTGACTTGGAGCAACGTATTTAAAATTTCTCTAAATCTCATTTCCCTCAAATGTACAGTGGGATCTACATTTACAGGGTTGTGATGAGGGGGTAAGTGGAATAATGAATCAGAAAGCAATTTGTAAACTAAAGAAATATAAGCAAAATCCACCCAAAAAGAGCAGGTTGTAAGAACTAGTGAGAGAAAAGAACCATGCATGTAGAAGTAAGTGATAGCAGCTGGATGAGTACAGAGGAAGCCCACTGTTGTGGTCTGACTTGGCAAAGAGAACATCCCAGCCCCATACCTTCTTCAACACCTGCCTGCAGAGCGTTACCTGGGGTGAGTGGTTTAGAGAAATGCTGGGCAAGAGGGTTACTGTCACTTTGCGGCTCAGGGAGGTTGTGCACATAAGGAAAGTGTAGAGGAGATGATGGAGAGCATGGGAAGGATACACCGCGCCTCAGGTAATACCAGGATGGGGACATCAGAGAAAATCTCTACTGCTCCTGTGTGTAGATTGACCAGAGCTGGTTCAAATAATTTTGGGCTTGAGGGTACCTACCCCCAGTGAGGGAGACTGACCAGAAATCTTAATGGCATGCCTCTGATGGAGCAAGTAGCTGTACCCTCCTTCAGAGATAAAACTCTGCAGCCCTAGAGGGTAATTTGACATTATCAGGTTAAGTCATCCTCTGTGGCTAACCTTGCATAGGAACATTAAATCTCAGGTTGGACCTCCTAACTAGTCAGCAAGTGGATGATTTCAGGATAGCACTTTGTCCTGCAACATTCAGAAATATGGGTGTTAACACCAATCAGAAAAGATATATGCACCCCTATGTTCATAGCAGCACAACTTACAATAGCTAAGATTTAGAAACAGCCTAGGTGCCTGTCAGCAGATGACTGGATCAGAAAACTGCGGTACATCTACACAATGGAATACTATGCTGCCATAAAAAAGAAGGAATTCTTACCATTTGCAGCAACCTGGATGGAACTGGAGAGCATTATGCTAAGTGAAATAAGCCAGTCAATGAAAAAAATACCACATGATCTCTCTCATTTATGGATAATAAAGAACATTATAAACTGATGAACAAAAAGATAGATACAGAGGGTAAAGCATCAAACAGACTGTCAAATTACAGGGGGAAGGTTAGGGAGAGGTGGGGGAGATAAGAGATCAACCGAAGGACTTGTATGTATGCATATAAGCATAACCAATGGACACAAGACACTGGGGGGTGAGGGTATGTATGGGAGTGGGGTGGGGGTGGGGCAATGGGAAGATATGTACACATGTAATACCTTAATAAAAAAATAAATAAAACATCACAGAGGTTTTAATATATATATATATATATATATATATATATATATATATATATATATATTGCCTCTTTAATGACACTGTGAGAGTTATTTCTGGCAGGAAGACTCATTCAAGCAATGGTTCAGTGTATGACACCTAGAGCTGTGTTGACGCTGCCTCCGGAGCTGCTTATCAGCACCGAGTTATTTTGTGGTTGACTCTCATTTTGAATTTGTCAAAGTTGCTCAGGCAAAGTTGCTCTGCTCCGGGATTCCAATCCTGGCTCTCTTCTTTGCTAGTGACTGAACTTCTGTGGGACTGTTCCCTTTATGCAAAGTGAGAATAATAATGACTACAACTCCAAGCTGTTGAGAGGATTAAAACTTTCCATACAGTGTGAAGTTTCACGTCAAGTGCCTGGCACACATCAGTGTGCATTGTCTGTGTGTCCGACGCCCTCCTGCACGCTGTCATGTGACCAGAGTTTTCTGCTCTCTTTTTCAGCTTTGATGTGGAAAATGGTCCTTCCCCAGGTCGGAGCCCGCTGGACCCCCAGGCCAGCTCTTCCTCTGGGCTGGTACTTCACGCTACCTTTCCCGGGCACAGCCAGCGCAGAGAGTCCTTTCTCTACAGATCAGACAGCGACTATGACCTGTCACCAAAGGCGATGTCGAGAAACTCTTCGCTTCCCAGCGAGCAGTGAGTACCAGCTTCGTCTGGCTCCCGGTCTCACTCTGACCTCATTCTTAACCCTGTCTCAGCAGCAGCAGCAACACTTCCCCCTTAGCCCGCAGGGAGGAGCAAGGAGAAAAATGAGTGTGAGCAGAGGTGATGGTGATGACCATCTTGAGGACTTTAATGCTCTAGAGCTAGGGTCTCCAAGGGTGTCACACGCCTCAGGCCCAGTGTTCAGTTCACATCTGTTACTGATTTTTTTCGGCTTCATTCTCTGAACTGCTAAATCGTTTATGAGAAGATGAGAACCTTAACACTTTTTACAAATCACACTTAAATTTCCACAGCGTGTGTGACATGAGGCTACAGTAGAGAAGAAAAATGGTGGTTGATGACATGCATACTCTCTCAGTGGCCTTTGCTGGGTGACATTTAATCGTCTGCCTTCCAGCCACATGTCTGTGTCCTTTCTCTGGAACATGGACACAATGCCCACTTGTTGCCCAGCTCCTTGGTAAGACACGACACACACACTCCACCATCTTATTAAGCACAGCTCATGTTCTGTTTTGCTGCTATTAATTGTAGATCTCTAATTTTCATTTAAAGAACAACGGCGGAATTGTGTTACTTGTTTATTAAATTTTCGAAACCAAATAAAATTGGATGCTGAAATGCATGCCTTAAAAGGTTTCTGGGCACACGTACAGTTGTTTTTAACATCATATGTTATAAAAATATTCGTAGCTCCCTTCAGGCGCCAGCCCGGAAAATTCCACTGGGCTCTCTTCCTCTATTGGAAAGGAAGCTAAAAGGGTCACCCTCTTGTGAAAGGGGCAGGGGGCGTTTTAAAGCTTCCAGTAAGAAAATACTCCCCAGGGCATTTATGCTAACCAATTTTAATAGAAGCACCCCTGCCCTAAAATAATAATTGGGTAGGCCGAAATTCACTTATTCATTCACTTGGCAAATATTTACCGAATCTCCCCTATGTGACAGGCAGTATACCACATACTGAGCGTGGGGGGAGGCAGGTGAGGGCTGGAAGGGGTCAATGGGTGGAAAGGGGGACATCTGTAATACTTTCAACAATAAAAATAAATTTTTAAAAAATTAACAAAACAGTGGGAAAATCACAGATGAGTTAAAAAAAAACAACAACAGATATTCCCAAAAAGGTTACATGTTCAGGGAGGTTAAGTAAGGAAGATAAGAGGAACACCCACATAACCCTACTAGTAGTGGAATCAAACATTTAATGGGTGCTTACCAAGAGCCAGGTGCATTGACATATGTTATCTCTTTTATCTTCATGACAATCCTGTCGGTTGGTACCATTATTGTCTCCACTGTATAGATGATAAAACTGAGACTCTGAGAGACTGAGAAACCTACCCCTCTCCCATGATGATATGCCATGCTATGTCCGATGACCATATTCAGAACTATTGGACTCTATCCACTTACATTCTTCAAACTACAAGGTAGACTCTACTACCAGGTAGGAAACAGATGGATGCACATTTGAGGTACCTGAGGCTGGAAGAGAGGTAACCACTTTGCTGCAGATCATGTAGAACCAAGGAAGTTTCTGACCAAAGGGATGGGAGCGTTGACAGTGAATATACCTGGAATTCTCTCTTCCACTAAGAGTAACACCTTTCTAGTCTTCCTGTGTGGGGAGCACAGGGTATTTAGTGAGCTGGAAGTAATTAGAGCTCATTCACGTGGCGTCTCACAGATGAAAGACTATCTTGGGGAGGCAGCTAACGGTTCCCCAAACTCATGCCAAACAGAAGGATGGGTCTCAGGTTCATTCCTGAGGCTCCTTAGAAGGTTCTGATCAAACTTCAGATTAAACTCTGATGATTTCTTACTTAGACTCAAAAGGTTATAGACATTTTGAAATTGAAGAGACCTAAATGATCACAGTCCAACTCAGTCTATAGCTGTAGAAACAAACTCTAATTCTGAATGCCTCTGTATTCAGAGTCCCTAATACTAACGGTTTACCCTCTTTTCAGTTTTACCAAGCAGCAAAATGTTTCCCAAACTTTAGAACTAATGTGGTATTGCCAACTTTAAATTGAGACAAATAGGGATTGTATATGTTATCTAGTATCATTCTCAATTGTTAAAATAAAAAGTAGGAAGGCACACTTTCATAATAAACAACAGCCTTTCTCAAGAAAAAAACAGTTGGCAACATAATACCCTCCTATTATAGACACTAAAAATAAGATGCATTAAAATCTTTGCATGAATAAAAATAGCACAGCATTTGGTGTTGCAAATATTTCAACATTATATTAAAATTTTTATATATTTGTCAATTTAGGAATTTATATTTCTCAACAAAACAAGAAGTGGAGCTTGAATAATATCCAGATTCATCTGGCATTTTATTTTACCATGTTGGACCATGTTGGAAAATCCAGTATCCCACAGCTATCTTGAGCTAAACTGAGGAATGCTTTTGAAGATATTGCATTCAATTATTACTCTTCAGGGTGAATTGAAATAGAGCAAGGGTGGGGAGTGTCTGGCCCGAGGGCCATATAATGCTCTAGAAAGCATTTGGTCTGGCCCTGCCAAGGCACTGTGGGTGAGTTAATTAGATGTTTGACCTAATATAGCAGGCTAATTTTTAAGTTGATAATTTCATATGGCCCATGAATTATGTTATAAATATCCAAATGGCTCTTGCCAGAAAAAGTGTTACCCATCCCTGTATAGGACTGGCTTTGTTACTCCCTGCTTTAAACCCGCCAGTATCTCTTCTCACCTTTTTAAAGCCACCATTTATGTGAGCACTGAGTTGTCTCTAGAGCGAATAGTCAAGAGAACTGAGACCCAACAACCAAGAAGAAAAGCAGAAATAACAGCCCACCTGCTGATTGATTGACTACCCAAAAATACAATGTGGTGTCTAAGACTTGAATTAGACTTACTACTATCCCACATGGCTTTAAGACACTAAATTATCTGTAAATAAAAGCACACATTTATCGAGCATTTCCTATGTGCTGTGTACTATTTAAAGTACATTACAGATTTTAACTCATTTAATCTCCATAACTCCAATATGGTTGGTACTATAATTTTCTTATCTTAAGGATGAGGACATTGGAGCACAGAAAGGTTAAGTAGCCTGCCCAATAAATGGGGGACCAAGGCTTAAACTCAGGGAGTGTAGGCAATTAAACCATAGGCTATCCAGTACATAACAGACACTAAAGGAGGATGAAAAATAAAAGAAATGGTATTAACCTCTGACTACCTTTCCCGATGTTATGAGGATCGTATTCATAGTTTCTTTAAAAAACACTTACTTGAATTTGGGCACTTTGCTAACAAATCGAACATCTGTATCTTCCAGGGAGGTAAAATAAATTAGTAAGTCAATAGACAGTTTTAATACTTTCAGGTAAGAGCAATCCTAGAAAGGTATGCACAGGACTTTGAGAGGTCTAGCCAGGCAGGGCAGGTAGCCCAGGCTGAGGAGTTATAGCTAAGCTGGAAGACTTAGCAAAGCAGAAAGGGATGCATAAGGAAGGGCCGTGTGCTAACTAACTCTCCAGTTGTCAGGAGCATTGTGGGAAACCACAGCTCAGTGTGACCGAGACCAAGAATGTGAGCGGAAGAGAAAATGGTGAAAGATGGGGCTAGAGAAGTAAGCAGGAACCTCATGATGCGGGGCCTAGGCTACGGAGCTGGCCTTTATGCTGCAGTGGGAGCTACTAAAACTTTTGAAGCAAGAATATACATAATCAGAGGAATGGTTTTGAGAGATAACTCTGATTACAGTATGAAGACTGGTTGGGAGGGTTGGCAAACCTAAACACTAGTATACAAGAGCCAATTGGGAGGCTTTGGTAATCCACAAAACAGAGGATGGAAATCTAGCTTAGAGCAGATCCAGTGGGCGGTTAATGAATATTTGCAAGTTAGGATCAGCAGGGATTGTGGTTGACTGTGAGGTTCCAGTCTTGACCAACAAGATAGGTGGTTGCACTATTCTCTAGGGCCAAGAACATTCTCTTATCACATGAAATGATGTATATGAAGATGCTTTGTGAACTGTAAAGTACAACGTAAATAGTTCCCTTGAGTGTGATGGGGGCAGACATGACTAATCTAAAGAAGTTCTCACCAGCTGGGAAGACAGACCTACAATTGTTTAATTATAATAGTAATAACACCAAATACTAACAAGAATAACTATAAATAACTGAATAGCTTTTATGTGCCAAGCACTAAGAGTTGCATCCCACTTTACAGGGGAAGAAATTGAGGCATAGAGAGATTGCCTGATGTTTCCTAATTAGCAAGAGAGCCATTGAGAAACAAAGCAATGCTGGCTGGCTCCATATAATCTATAATAATAAAAGCATAATATGCTAATTAGACTGACATCCTTCCAGACATCCTTCCGGATGACCTTCCGGATGACCTTCCGGATGAAGCTGGGGCTGTGAGGGAAGCCCGGGTCCTGGGTGCCAGAGGGAAACCAGTGCCAGCAACCATGGAAAGAAAGGCCTGCTCTTGCACGAATTTTGTGCATCGGGCCTATAGTAGTATATGTTTCTCTATAAGACAGACTAAAATCAGTGTTGCAAGAAAAATACAAGTAAAATTCTATGTGTGGGTATGAAACATAGAAATTAATAAAATCTAGAATATAGCAGTAGAATAAGCATTTTTGCTTTCCAGAAAACTATTTCATTGTTTAAATAGACCTACACTCAATTCTAAGACCCAGTGTTCTCATCTCCAATTACTCTATCAAATTGTAATGTGCTGGTGTTGTCACTAGATGGTGATAGTGCCATGGATCTGAATATCTGGCCTCCTTGGGAGTAGCTGCCCTCTCTAGTGGTTTGGGAAACTAAATACATCGCTTTTCCATAACTAATCAAGTAGTTTGTTATTTCCATGTCATTTTATTTTTAATGATTAACATATCAAATTTTGATTTAAAATTTTAGAGTAGTTTCATAAATCATCCAGCTGAACTCAAATATGAGTTATTTTGTTTTGCTTTGTTTTTTCTTGTCCTTGCTATAAATTACCTATGAATTAGTTGATCATTTCTCTAGCAGCTGTTGACATACAGCATTAGCTTTTACAGTTCATATCCCTTTAAGGGAACCAGTGCTGGGGATCTGCATGTCCATCTTCTGCCTCTGAATGTTCTGCTCTCCTAATCTTCATAAGTTCCATAATAGCCATGTTGACATGAAGCCCTCTTAATGTTTGTTTACTGCCCTTTAACCATTACTTTGTACAGTTTTAGTATAGTAACTCCTCATTATGCAACACAGCATCCATCAGCTTTAGGTACTACATATGCGTGAGATTTTCTCATATTATTTAGCTTTCGTTGACTCCAGAAATCCAGGAGCCATAGATGATCTACTTAACTCCATGACCTTATCCCCCAACTCAACCCAATGTCTTCAGAACAATGTGAACTTCACAGCAAAAATCTGAACACATAGCAAGATATTTCACCCACCTGAAGTTCATCTCAAGAAAATAGCTTGGGCAGGGGCAGTCCTAGATGCAGTGTAGCACCCTGCATTGATCACAACTGCTCATTTCTTTGGCTCCTCCCATGAACCCCAAGGGTCTTCCATTGTCTCTCTCTAAACATGTCCCCTAACCTTAGGAAGCCATCCCTGTCATTGCTTTCACAATCCCCGTGGTTGTAGGCCACTCCTAAATCTATACTCTAATTCCCATAGCTCAGTCTTCCTGCTTGACGTCTCCCACAAATATCTTAAAACCCAGAATGTGGAAAGTGACACAATTCCTCCACCACTTTCTCCTCACTTTTTCATTTCTATTCATGACTTCACTATTTTCCCCCATTTTTGAAACTGAAAAGAACCTCTCTTTATGACCCCTTATTCTTGGCAAGATGTTTAGGGTTCTTCCCATTGTCTTTTCCTATTTCTTCTTCTGCCTCACCTATTTCTTCTCATCTGAATGACTGCAATACCCCCCTATTTTCCTGGCTCTGTCTTCTCTTCCATGTATCTCTTGTTGTCAATAGCATTTTACTTTCTAGAGCACTTTTCTCTTTGCCTGTCTCACTAAAAACCTCCACTGGCACATTTCCTGCTTCTGAGTTGAGCACCAACTCCACAACCATTGTCGATTCTGTCCATAATATGGGCATGGGGGAACTTCAAGTCTGATCCTCTATAATGTGCTCAGCTCCACCCAGACAGCCACAGAGCATTTTGCTGAGCATGTTCAGTACTTTCCATTTCAATGCCTTTGTTCTGGCAGTTTCTCTCATGGGCAGCATCTACCACCCACTCCATTTAAAGCTTGCCCTTAAGAGATCATCTTTCACACAGCCCATTCAATCAAGCCTTTCCTACTTCCCCTAATCTATAGTTAACACCTCTCCTTCACACCCCATTGAGTATCCATATTCTGTATTTATACTACCTATTGCAATGTTTTTGTGTTTTGGATATTTTTCTGTCTCCTCTCCTATGTTTTAATTTGTAGTCACGGATTCTGTATAATTCAATCTGTCAGCTCTGCAGAGTCACCGTAAAATAGGAAACATAATGATGAAAAGCACAGACTTTTGGAATCTAATAGTCTTAAGTAATTTCACTTATTCCATATGTGCTAGTTAAGTAGTTGCTTAACTTCTCTGAACCTCGATATCACCTATAAAATCGGTATATTAAGAGCGTCTGCCTTAAGTCTTGTCACAAGCATTGAAAAAGAGATACTGCACATACGGTGCTTAGCATAGGGCCTGACATATGGTAACCGTGCAAAGCATGCATTATTTTTATAGTCACAGTACAAAGTTAATGTGCAACAGGCTTACTCGATTGAATTGAAGGGGGACTTCTAGATAAGACAAAGATAAGCAGGGGAAATGTTATATTAAATAAGAGCCCAAAGTAAAAGCCTGTGTTCGAGAAGAGGCGCTCATGCACAGAAGTGTTCAACTGTGCACTCCCAGGCCTCACACAAGGCCTGTTAATGGGCAGGTGCTTAATAATTGCTGGTTGTGTTGTAATTAACTAAGAAGGGCCATATTTGTATGGTGATCATGAGGACAGACAGTGAAGGAAGCTCATTGTCAACCGACTGGTGTGTGGCTGCTATGATTCATGCTGTGATAGCAAATTGGCCTGATTCTGTGTCTGCAGCTCAGGCGGACTGTCTTCTAATAACTTTAATGGAGAGTTTGCTGCAGGTGGGCTTAAGTAGACTTATCATCAAAGCACATGGCAGAGAGAGAATACATTTCTGAAAACACACTTTTGTCCGTTCCCAAGTACAGATTTACATAATACTAGGTACAGCTTAATCAGATCTTTGGGACAAAATGAACAACAACGATATGGTAATGGTAGGTTCAGTCAGTACACTTACATTAAAAGCTTTTCCCTGGGTACTTTAAGAAAAAAAAAAAGTTATATTAAAAACAAAAAGTAATGGGATTTGCAGACAGAAATCTGTGTTTAAATGGCATTAAGGCTGCGGTTCAGATCAACAAAAGCCAGGAAATCCAAAGTTAACCTTTATCCAGACTGTTATGCCATTTTTTCCTACTCTGTATGTGCCTGTGAGCAGTCCTCCCTTTGAATTTCCTGGCTCTGGCAACCCACAAGTCGCTTTGAATTACAGTCCTCTAGGTCTGCTGTTTAATGGGACTATACCCTGAGGATATATGCTTACTTGCAAATGCTTTCATGTGTAGTCACTGTAAGTCTAGGAGCCATGAATTGGTGGTGATGGGTGTTTGTTTTTTCAAGTTCCTAAGATCCCCACGTATGCTGAAAGCTGTCCTGCCTTTATATCTAGGTAGAAGGATTTCAGTATATCATTTGTGTTGCTAACGCTGATAAAGTTTCATATGACAGCTTATATGCCACAGTTATCATTCAAATGCATGTTTAAATGTTGCTTTTCTCTTTTTCCACCAGACACGGTGATGACTTGATTGTAACGCCTTTTGCCCAGGTATGTATCATGCTGGCCCTGGCTCTCTCTCCCTTCATCTCTGGGTGTAGTTTCTAAGCGTGGCTTCTGAATGCTCCCATGTATCTCCTTTTGTTTCTAAACATTTGAAAACTTGTTCTTCTAGGTCCTCGCCAGCTTGAGAAGTGTGAGAAACAACTTCACTCTACTGACAAACCTCCATGGAACATCCAACAAGTAAGCATGGACTTTTTGTGGAATTAGGAATCCATTTCATAGAGGCAAAACCACTGAACAGCACTTAAAAACGAACAAAATCTATTTCATGGAAATTTGCCACCCAAGCTAATTTAAGATACAGGACGAAATTTTAAAATAAGATGGAGTATCATAGAATTTTAGAACTGGTAAAATGTTAGAAATTTGTCTGGGTCTTATTTGTCTCTGTACCCTTAACAAATGAAAGAATGAAATGAGAGTTCAACAAACGAAAGAATGAAATGAGAATTTTGTTGACTGTTATATTTGCTACTTTGGAAAGTATGAATACTTAGCAGAAATGGCCAAAAATTCTATTAAAATTCTTTTGGAATAGTTATTAATGAATTCAGAGATTCAACTTTAGATTAAAAATACCAAAAAGTTCAAGTCCAAGTAGCTTATATTTTGATAATATGTAAACAAGTTCATGCAATTTGATTATCTTCTCCTTTCCCCCCAAATGACTACATAAAAGTAGTTATTTCAGTTAACATTGCTGAACCTTGTCCCCCTCATCTGTAAAATTGAATTTGATAGTCCTACAGGAGCTTTCTCCTCTAAAATCATGTCAACCTATTTGTTTAAATGCTGTGCAGTTCACTATCCAGTATTTTTAAAGGTCATCATAGGGCTCACAAGGTCACAAAATCATGTTCTTGGAATAGGAGGGCTTTGAAGGAGACCTTTGAGGCCATTTATTCAACCTCTTTGTTTTTCAGGAGGAGAAACCCAGACTTCCTAACAACCACATCATAGGTTATAGACATACTAGAGCCAAATCCTGAATATCCTGATTTTTCCAGCCAGTGCTGGCTACAGAACACCCTGTCTTTTAGCCTTTGCAAAATTATTCATCAACCCTCTATTTTGCTTTTATCCAACCTTTTCATGGAGTGGAGTTGTTAAGGGTGAGAGGAGACCCCGCTTTGAAAACTTACTTTTTATTTCACTGTTCTATAATTTGTTACAGAACTTCCTGTGGGAGCTCTGCATAACGCAGTGGAATCTTTCCCCACAATGTTCTCCCCTCTAAACTATTCCCCAAACTGCCACCAGAGTGACTATTCTCACGTGCTATCTGACCACATGCCTCTCCAGATTGAGGCATTTCCACGGCTCACTCTTACCATTCAGATAAAGTTTAAATGTGGACACTTGGCACCCAAGGCACCTCATGATCCAGCTCAAGTTAGTTTGATGGATAGTTGTTTGAGTTTATATTTGATGCAATATACATGAAAGTTAGAGACTTGCCAGCTTCTCTTGCCATGGTACTCCCTGTTTAGTCGTTTATTAAATAATTCACCCAACAAGTATTTATTTATCCATGCATATATATGTATTTAAGAAATATTTATTGCCCGGCTGGCATGGCTCAGTGGTTGAGCATTGACCTATGAAACAGGAGGTCATGGTTTGATTCCTGGCCGGGGCACGTGGCCGGATTGTGGGCTTGGTCCCCAGTAGGGGGCGTGCAGGAGGCAGCCGATCAATGATTCTCTCTCATCACTGATGTTTCTATCTCTCCCTTTCTCTCTTCCTCTCTGAAATCAATAAAAATATACTTTTTAAAAAGAAATATTTATTGAGCACCCACTTTGTACAAGTCATTGGTGACACAATAGTGACACCAAAACATATAAGTTCTCTGCCACTTCAGGGCTTTCATTGTAGTAGGAAGTGCCAGGGCATACCGTGGTGAACAGTCAGACCAGGTCTCTAGCCACATAGGATCACATTCTAACATTCTAACAATTATGGTCTGCTTGTTCTCTTCATGTTCTGTTCTCCACCCTGTTTCTGGCCTACTGTTCTCTCTTCCTAAAATCTCTCTCTCTTCCCGCCAGTGATTGCCTGGCTAAGTCCTACTTGGTTTTTATAGCTCGTTTCTAGAATCACCTTCACCAGGGCGCTCTCCCTGACTCCACCAAGCCAGGCTGAGCATCCCTCAGTGTTCCCAGAACACTCTGCAAACCTTATCATACCACTTATGGATCTCTGTCCACTGGACAATGTGCCCTTTGAGAACTATAATTACTTTTCCTTGAATTTCCAAGGATTAGCAGATACCTGACACATAGTGAGTGCCTTATAAATATTCATCATACATATGAGTTCTCACTAAATAATTATCTGAGAAAGACCACCAATTATTTAGAAAAATACTTTTTCAGAAGTGATGCTTTTTCTTTTCCTACTTTTTTTTTTTTTTTTTTTTTTTTAAGAATACAGCCTTTGGGGCCATACTTAATGGCTTTATGATCTAATTCTATGGCTTGAAAATTATGTGACTTGGGCAAATGAACCTCTACATTTCAGTTTCCCAGTCAGTAAAATAGTGTTGTTCTGAGAATTAAATGAGTTGACACTTATAAAGCATTTATAACATCACATAGTAGATGCTCAATAAATGTGAGCTATTATAATTGACTAGAGGCCCAGTGCATGCAATTTGTACACTGGTAGGGTCCCTAGCGGCTGCTGGCTGGGTACTTCCTCCCTTCCCCCAGCCGGCCCCGCCCCCCTAGTCAAACTCCCAGACTACTCCCGGTCAGTCGGTCAGTCGAGGGGACAATTTGCATACTACGCTTTTATTATATAGGATAGTTATATACCTCTCCCAAATTCCAGAAATAAGGTAACACTATAGGGTTTCATATTCATTATCTTAGTTTCAATCACCATAATGAAATCCATGACAGATATTGTTGCTCCCACTCTGTGGATAAAGAAACAAAGCTTAGGGAGATTAAATGACTTGTGCAAGAACATACCACTTCTCATGAATAACAGACTCATACTTGAAACCTGATATCCTGACTCTCATTGCAGTGGTCTTTCCATTTACTACCCCTGTTAAGTCTTCTGAGTTATGGGAAGAAATTTCTGAAGGCTTTGGAACAGAGAGTCATTTAGGAAGAACTTACAAATAGATTAAGGTCAGAGAGCCTGAAGTCAGAGACATGAGCTATGAGAGTGTTTTCAGGAATTAAAATATGAGAGTGAAGCTCTGGACCAAGATGATGAAGGTTCGAATTGGGAAAGAAGGAATCAATAAATACACTTTCCAAAGTCTTCTTAGCAAATCATGACTCAAGATCACTACATTAAATAGCTCCAAGGAGTTAGGGCTGGGCGGGGCAGAGGGGAGGGCGGGTCAGGGTGCAGTATCACAGGGATGTTTGATTTTCAGTTATTAGTTTGTTAGCACGGAGATTGGATGTTCTTAGTATTGTTCATGGTCTATTAATGAGCATAAACATTGCTGATTAATGACTACGTCAGCTGAAATGACTTTCTCGAGAATCAGGTCTTTCTATAGTCTTGGGTGTTTTGGGACACAGAAACCTTTAGGAACTGAGTTGCCATATTCAGAGCTCACCAAGGGCTCATTCTCTGACTGAGGACCACCCCCCAAATCATGGCCCTTTGTATCATCTTTGGTTCCAACCAAACCACGCTCACTAAATAAAATAGATTTTCAGCTGTGCGATCTTTGTGAATGATCTTTCTCGAATCCATACCCATATTTGTACAGAATTGATTGTTTCATTGATTTCAAGTACCTCCTTGAAATCAACATCAACCAACAGAAGTTCAAGGCAGGGTCCATAATGCATTATGTACTATTCTTAGGTAGTCAATATTCTCAAACAGATAAAGAAAACCTAATAACCACCAGGAATAGTTCCACTGTCCTGAGAGTGTTCCCCAACCCCCTTTCCCCACAAATATACTTATCCTAACAACTGAACATGTAAGATTCATGGAACTCAGAAATTGCTCTCTGGGGTATTTGACTTGGGTTCCAGGGTGCTACGCCTTGCCTTCAATGTAACATTTAAGCAATAATGAGTCTTTGGAGTGGTTTTCATGAGATATCTGGAGTGTGGTTTATTATATGAAAAGGAACTCCCACATAGAACTCTACTTCTCATAAGTCAAGATTTCCTTTATCTTTTGGCTCTTTGCTATGCCTGAAAGCATTCCATTGTCTGTCTGAGCTTTACCACCCAAAGGGGGAAAGTCTCAGTGTTCCTCTTGAGGTGATTTCCTTGCACTTCCATGAAATGTTCCACCGAGGAATGCTTGATTGGGCCTGTGTTTCTTGGCTTCACATTAAAACCTACATTTCCTTTGTCCCAGGAGTTAATTTTGAAAATATGGCTTTCAATTAGAGTTGTTAATTTAGATAGGTATTCCTAAAGCATTTGCTGCCTTCAAACAGGCTGGTGGAGAAATCACATGTGTGAGTAAGAGTGCCTGCCATTTGGCAGTCTGGGTCCAGGGGATAGAGCTGGGAGCAAAGAAGTATCCCCATGAGTCAATAGTGTCACTAGCCTCCCAGATATTACCAATGGCTATCAGGAAATCATGTGACAGTTCTGTAGTAACATTCTTCCAGGGCATAATTCAATCAACATGTATGCAATCTTTGAGAAAGAATTAATAAGCACTTAATTTTTTTTTCAGTGTATATCTGAAGTTCCTTTCATTGCTTTATGTACTTTGGCATGGGATTGAAATTAGCTGAGAATAATAAAATTTTGAACATTCAGAGTTGGAAAGAACCTAGCCAAATTTCCTTAGCGTAAGTGAGGAAATGTATGTAAAACCCCTCACACAGGACCTGGCACATTGTAAATTCGTAGTAAATGTTAGCTGCTGCCGGCTCTCCCCAAGTGGGAAAGAAACTGAGAGGTGCAGTGGGTTGCCTATGGCTATACAGTTGGAAGGAGCCAGAGCCAGGATTAGGAACCCTGTCTTCTTATTCATAGCTCAGTTCTTTCTCCACTGTGCTATTCAGGGCTGCAAAGTATTCACTGCTGGGGCCACATTATCCTCCCTATTAATATCACTGACTTCAGCAACTCAGGCATATCACTTCTTAGGGTTATTCCGTAAGTTAGGGATCATTGGAAACTGAGCAGCCAATGCCATTTTCTTCTGGCACTTGCTGTTTTCTAATTGGCACTCTTGTGTCTTGTAAGCCATAATGCAGCTTCCAGAAGTCATTTAAAATGTACCGAGTTCACTCATTTAAAATGCATTGAGCCACTTCTTTGTACCAAGTCTCAGTGATAAACCGAATAATCATGGCTTTTGCCTTTTCACAGCTTAGACACACAGATGCTTATCAGAATTAACAACTCTGAATGAAAGCTATAGTTATAAAATTAATTCCTAGGGCAAAGCAATTAATGTAATTTTTGTAATTTTCAAGAAGTCATTGGCAGAATTAGGTGCTATGAGTATCCATGCTATTAAGAAAGCAGAAATTTCCAACACTTACAGTCTTTTAGTTCATTCCTTTTACAAAAATCTTCTTTGGAATTCAGGTAAAATAAAATTATTATAAACATACTAGAGGGCCGGTGCACAAAATTCGTGCATGTAGGGGGGGGAAGAGTGTGTCCCTCAGCCCAGCCTGCACCCTGTCCAATCTGGGACCCCTTGAGGGTAGTCAGCCATCACTCTCACAATCCAGGACTGCTGGCTCCCAACCGCTTGCCTGCCTGCTTGCCTGATTGCCCCTAACCGCTTTTGCCTGCCAGCCTGATCACCCCTTAACCACTCCCCTACCAGCCTGATCAACGCCTAACTGCTCCCCTGCTGGCCTGGATTGTGAGAGGGATGGCCCCCAAATGTCCTGTTCCCCCCCCAACTGTCCTCCCTTGCTGGCCTGGTCTCCCCCAACTGCCCTCCTCTGCCAGCCCGGTCACCCCTAACTGCCCTCCCTGCTTGCCTGATCACCCCAACTTCTCTCCCCTGCAGGCCTGATCCCCCCAACTGCCCTTCCCCTGCAGGCCTGGTCTCCCCCAACCGCCCTCCTCTGCTGGCCTGATTGCTCCCAACTGCCCTCCCCTGCCGGCCCAGTCACCCCTAACTGCCCTCCCCTGCTGGCCTGACACCCACAACTGCCCTCCCTTGCAGGCCATCTTGTGGTGGCCATCTTGTGTCCACATAGGGCAGCCATCTTTGACCACATGGGGGTGGCCATCTTGTGTGTTGGAGTGATGGTCAATTTGCATATTACTCTTTTATTAGATAGGATATTAATCTAATGAATATATAATGAATACATACATCATGCCTAGTTTTTGCTGATTCCAAGGTTACAGAGATGAACAAGATTCAATCTTTGATTAAATGTCTTACAGGTGAGTGGAGGAGAAAGCCAGGAAAATGGGAATTGTGATCTAGCATGGGTAGTACTATGATGGGGCAAGCATGGGGAACTACAACTAGCACAGAAACTGAACACAGGAAGGAAGGCTCCTCCAAGGAGGTGATGCCTGAGTGAAGCCCCAGAATATGAGGACTTTGCCACTTAAAGAGGAGGAGAAAGTGTTCAGCTGATCTAAACATATGCAAGGGCCCAACAACGTAAGTGCATGCTGTGTATGAGAAACAGCCAGTAGTATGTAGAACCAAGATTCTACAGGAAAAAGGAAAGCAGATAAAACATTAATGTGGATCCTGCCATCAATGGGCCATTGATTAGTGGTGGGAATAATATGTGCTCATATGAGTTGTAACAGGAGGAAATAACCCTAAAGGTACAAATAAAGCACCATAGGAGATTAGAAGGAAAGTCATTTTTAGCTAAGAGGATGACATCTATTGGAGAAGATGGCATTTGATCTTTGGAAGTATGATTCTGACACCAGTTTTGTTGTATGGGTTTTTCTCCCCATACATCAGAGCAATTGTCCATGAAACCAGCTGGGCATCCCATTATTCAACTCAATTCTGACACTGTTTACCTAGAGATAGTGTCAGATCCTACAAGTTAAGGGCTCAGTCCTCCCAACTGCCTCTACCCCACATTTCAGATGCCAATCACAAATCCAGGTTGTTACCTGTGCTTCTAACCTAGTGGCTGTAGATCCGAAGTTCCAATCACTCCCTCCTTGGGTTTGATTAATTTGTTAAAATGGCTCACAAAAAAAAAATACTTACTAGATTACTGGTTTATTAGAAAAGGATATAACTCAAAATAGCCAGATGGGAAAACCTGCATAGGACAAGGTATGTGGGAAGGAGCACAGAGCTCCCATGCTCTCTGAGCCTGACAGTCTCCACATGTTCACCAACCCAGTGCCTTTGGAGTTTTATGAAGGCTTTAATACAAAGGCATGATTGATTAAATCCTTAGCCATTGGTGACTGAACACAATCTCCAAACCCTTTCCCTTCCCTGGAAGTCCAGGGTGGGCGGGGCTGAAAGTTCCAACTCTCAAATCACAAGATTGGTTCCTCTGGCATCCAGTCACAGGGATTTTCCAAAAGTCGTCTCATTAACATAACAAAAGACACCTTTGTCAAGATTCTCATTTAGGAAATTCCAGGGGCAACAGGAGGAAGACCACCAAATTTATATTTCTTACTATACATCAGAGAAGGCTAGATGGTATTTGAAAGTGTGAGGTTGTGCAGGGAGAGCTTTCTTCTCAGAGGAATGGCTGAACAGTGTCAGGAAGATGGACAGCACATGGCCAAGGTCAAAGAAGTGATGACATTTGGCCTTGGCGATGTCTGAGTTAGTCCATTCATTCATTCATTCATTCAACAACTATTTACTGTGTGCTTGGCATATGAAAGGCCACTCTGGGTTTTAGGGATCCAGTAGTGAACATGTTGTTCCCTGCCTGCATCAAGTTTACATTAAATTAAGGTGTTCTATATTGAACACTAATTGGACAGTGCCTATTTTAATTACCATTTTAGAGAGCTACTAAGATGAAGTACAAGATGGTGTGGTTTGAAATGAAATGTCAGGCAGGGAGGAATCCTGAGAGATAAACTAGGAAAAGCATGTTGAGAACAAAGAGCAAAGAACCTTGAATGCCAGGTTATGGAGTTTGACATTTAATCTCTTAATTTTCCTGAAGAGCAGCCCTCAGTTTAAGTGTAGGTGTTAGCAGCCATGGAGAGTGCATGTATTTTGGTTTCTGAAAGACTTAGCTTTGAATCCCAATCATGCCACAGAGGGATTAAAAGTACCTTGCCTAGGATCACCTAGCTAATCAATGAGAGAGATGTGAACCCTGTCCGTCAGACCCTGCAGCTATAAAGTATAGTTACTTAGAAAGCAGATTACCCCTAAGGGACCAAAACTGAATTTGGAGCAGTTAATAACAAACTAGGGAAATAACGATGTGCTCACACCTATAGGGAGACCTTCCCTTCGAAATACCTTGGCAATCCATTCACTATCATTGAGAAGTTGGCCTTAATCCAAAACCTGCCTATACATCAGAATTCACAGAGAAGTAAACAATTACAGATGCCCGTCCCAGACATACTGAAATAGACTCTCCAGGGACAGGGAAGGGATTCATAATTTTTACAGCTGTACAATTGAGTCCGATGTCATCCATGTTCAGAGACCCACTGGCCTAGAGTCCCACTCTCCTGCTCCTTGTTAATATCCTGCTGCTCTTTAGTGGGGCAGAGAGTCCACTGTACCAGTGATTCTGAAAATGTGATTCAAGACCAGCAGCATTAGCGCCTGGGCACTAGTCAGAAATGCAAACACTCAAGCCCACCCCCAGCCAACTGAATCAGAAACCTGGAGGTAGACCCAGCAATGTCTCAATAAACCTCCAGGGGATCCGAGGCACTCTACATTTTAAAAGCCATTGCTCTGTACTATTTCTGGGAGGATCTCCGGCAATGCATTGGGAGAGTCTGGCAGTTCCGCAAAACATGAGAAGGATGGTGAAAGCAGCAAAATCGGGGGTCATGGGAGTATAAAGAAGAAACAGAAAATCAAGAAAGAAAAGGAGAAGCAGGCCCAGTGTGTGTGGGGGCATGAGTAGGTTTGCTTGTTTCATTTGACTCGACATCAGCAGGTTTGTTATGCTGTAGAATAATGCCCAGTTTCTCCATGAAAAGACCACTCCATAAATTAAGCCACCTGAATTACCATTCCTAGTAGCTGTGTGACCTGGGGTGCAAACCTGGAAGCCTGGACTGATTGATCTCTATGGGCTCCTCTGGCTAGAACTTTCTACAGCACTGCCCTGAAGGAGCTGGGATTCACTCTTACATTTGGTACCATTCCTGAGCAAGGATATCCTCTTCTAAGGGCCTCCTGAAACAGGGAAACCTAAAACAGAGGAGCCGGTGAGGGACCTGGAGTAAAGGACTTCCTTCCTGGAGTGTTGCCCATCCAGGAGGCTGCGCAGAGGGAAATTCCAGGCCATCTGGATGTGAGAGAATTGCAGTCATTTACGCATGTTACAGGAGCCTGCCTTCCGGAGAAAGCATTATGTCACTTGATAGCTCATTGTGACCTGGAAAACTCCCCAGAGATCATGGGGAGGCAGGGAGAGGATATTCAAACAAAGACTCAGGTTTTCTTTTCTCTCTGTCTCCACAGGAGGTCCCCAGCTGCTAGCCAGCCTCCTGTCTCCAGAGTCAACCTGCAAGGTAAGCCATGTCATGGCCTATCTCCGTGTTTCACAACTTACTGCAGAACCTTTTCGGGCAATAATAGCATTTGTTTGCATACCACGGCCCTCAAAAGTAAGGCTCTTGCTGACTTTTTTGAAAAGCATACTGGAGCTTGACTTCATTCCATGTGAAACTAAGTGAAAAGCAGCATTCAATGGTTTTCCCATCATATGTATTCCAAGACTTCCAGAATGTGGTGGAAAAGTAGTAACGCTGCTTCCCAGAAGAAGAGCAGTATTGATAGGGCAACTGGACCTCAGCTTGCTGACCCCAGTGAACTCCAGGAGAGCTGACCTCACAGGCCCTGAGGTGCCCTCATGTTGGGCTCTACAATCTATGCTAGTGGTTTCCTCTTAGCATCAACCATAGATCCCCTTTGGATATGCATTCCTTCCAGGTGTGAAACCAAAGGCTCTTTCTAGGTCATAAATCATTTCTTTTGGAGGTCATCCAGTGTTCTTTCTCAAAGGTGTTGTTTTAAAGAAACCTAACCTCTCATCTTTCAATGCTGCGCCAAGTTTCATGTAGAGTTGAGAGCTGTGTGTGGAGAGGAAGGGCCATCTTGAAGGAACAGCGTGGAGATATACTGAATTTAAATTCTTTTTGAGGTAAGACATAACCAGTTAGGTGACATTTTTTAAAGTGCAAAATGCAGTTTTGCCCCTCGACCTGACCCCAGTAGCATAGCAGTCGTCTTGAGTAAAACCACAGGAGAAGCAAGTGAGATGAGCTCATAGTGAGATCACCTAACGCCCTGCTGCCTCGTACACCTCTGTGTCCCAGCAGCGCTGTTCCCTTCGCTTCATACACAGGCTCTTCCCTCCTCGGATGTTGTGTTCTCTTGCTGGTATCATGGCCACAAGGAGAATGGAAATAACACTAGCGCCCAACTTTTAAAAGAAGGGAACAAAGGCAATAGGTTCTGTTGGTGTGCTGGCTTCTGAAATAGTTATGGTATATGCTTTAAAGATATTTTTATGAGAAAAAGATCGAGAACAAGAATAAAAGTGAAAAAGGAAGAGATTAGGTAACGTTTACCTCTAGAGCGCCATGGCATGAAGTAGAGAGAAGAACTAGTACTGTATCCTTGGACTTCAAAAACCTGGGGTGCGGATGGACTGTCTCTTTAGAAGTTTATAAAAAGAAACTAGATAGAGTGTTTTAACATAATACTGGTGTTACATACTTGGAGATCAAAGGGGGTGGTTTTGAAACGATCATTTCGTCATTCTGGCCTACCAGTGAGACTCCTTTGCTCACATTTCTGTTAGCCAATTTACGGAGGGGCACCCTGACTTTGAGTCAGTTTGAACATTTAAACTGTGTTTTCTTCCTTTTGTGATAAACACTGACAAACATGAGGAGAAATGTGATATTTATTATCCTATAAAGTAGCTCATTAACCAGAGATGCTGTTGGAAAGATCATTTTGTGATTACTGGCACAGTAACTGCAGTTTGGCAACTAGAGTCTTTTGCTGGGTTCCCCTAAAACAATGGAGCAAAGAAATGACAATACCACTTAGGCAATTTGTTTTTGTCTGTCTTTGTGGCAAACTTCAAAAATCCTGGCTTTTCATTGGGAAGAGACTATAGTGATACCCAATTATTACATAATTATAGGTTTCAAAATCTTAACGCTTAAATGCGGTCAGAAAAGGAAGGAGGACACACACATCCTGTGTTTTGTTCTTATTATCAGCTTAAATGAGTCAGGCAGATTTTTCCTGTTATTTTAATATTTATCAGCATATGACAAAGAGGTGTGTTTAAATAGAAACTTTGAAGGGGAATGAAAAATAAGTGGCTTGGAGCAAACAGCCCTGAAATGTCGAGTGCTGCTTTAAAAGGTGGTTTTTCATCATCCTCAGATCAGGTGTTGATTTATCAGCACTGAATACTCATGTATTTGAATTGAGATTCAAGATAAAAGATACAAGAAACACACAATAATTTACACAGTTTAAGCAATAATCCACTTGGTTAGGAAAGCCTGAGGTAACTGTATTCTTGTATAAAGGGACAGAGAGACAGAGAGGGGAAAAAAGAGAAAAGGCAATTCTCTTTAAAAGGCATTTTTAAATGCATCTAAATGAAGGCAGTACAATTGATTTTAAAAACTAATTGTCAGAAGCCATGGTTAAATTGGTACATTTGCTCTTACAAATTAATCATTAACTAGGATGATTCTTGGGGGAAATTAAAGCAAATTTCTCCGTCTGCAGTACTTTTCTTTTTACTGTTTAACCAAAATTATTCTTTTTAGCTCTCGTGGTCCAACACAAATGTCCCTCCTTTGCTAAGACATCCTAATTTTTTTTTAGAAAATCGCTGTACTTGCTCCCTTTGTATGCTTTGGCAACAATTCCGTTCTAAGATTTTCTGTAGTTCATGGCTTCTATGTCTCAACCATTGGAGCTTTTGGAAGGCAGTGGCTGTCCCTTATTCAGTTCTGTATTATTCAATATGCTTTACCATGTTCACATAGTAGGAAGACAGTATATGTTGACTTGACCAGAAGAACTACATAATGTTTGGGTACTTTATCTTAAGAAAAATGCTGTAAGTTAAAACTTAATATGAGTCAATATCTTTATGTCTATGTCTATGAAAAACATTCAATTGTGCGTGTTTACTATTTAACGTCAGTTATTGCATTTAAGTTAAAAGAGATTTAAACACACTTTATAACTGTTAAATACATTAGTGTGGTCATATAGGTTTTAAGCAAAAATAGTTAAGTCTAAAAAACTGGCATTTTGCACTTTGTGTAGGGAAGCCAGAGGAAAGTAAGAAAGAATTTAAAACCCAGAAAGTAGAGCAAAGTGGAAATCCTACACCCTCAAGTTAAGGAGAAAGGTGCAGAAGCTGCCGGCTGTGAAGTTTTAATGAGCATCTCAATTTTTATCATATTTTGCCTTTTCACAAGTATGAATTCCAGGCTTTCTCTACATGATGCTTAACGGGAAAGGGGGAAAAATAGAACAGAAGAAAGAACATTCCAAAACGAGGCACAAGAACTGGGTTCTGTCATCTATATACACTCAAAGTGGATAATTGAATTGATTCTCAATATTTCAGGCTCCCAAACTACTTTCAACAGAAAAAAAAATCAAATAATTGAAGAAAATCAGTCAGTGTGTGTGAGAGTGTGTGTGTGTGTGTGTGTGTGTGTGTGTGTGTGTGTGTGTGATAGTTGCTCCACTTCGTGCAGCCATCCTGTCTAGCCCTTGCTTTCGCATTTCAGTAGTGATTATAGGTATGTCATGAAAGTGAGAATTTACCAAAACGGTAAATTATCAAGTGTTCATTCATTGCCTTTACAGAATGATTTTTTTTTTTTGCATGACATAGGATTAGAGAAGCATTCCTTTTAATGACTGGCTCTTCTGATTCACATAAATGTGACTTGATTTGTAATATGTGTCATATATACAACCTCACGGCAGCCAAATTGATGTGTAAAGAGGGATGTTCTATACTCATTTTCTTATTTCAAAATTTACCAATGAATATATGGAGCAAGAGCACCTCCCATGTAACAGATCAGCTGCTATGAAGAACAATAAGTCCATGGTCATTGCAAACCATGTCACAAAGATGACTAGAGAATTTCCCTGAGGACTTCAGATCAAACTACTGCAAACCCAAAGTCTCTACCAGCCTGTGTATCCTAAGCTGTGGTTGATGGTGGTTTTCAACTCCAGTCAATTAATGTATTTCAGGAAAAGCCTGTATATGGAGAAATAGAATAAGGTACTATAAGGCTTTCCAGCGAGTCTGAAATAGGTTGGCTTAAGTGAAAAACAGACTTAGTAATTTTTTTAGTGCTCATGGGAATCTATTTCTTCTTCTAAGTGTCCAGGCCATTCTGGGAAGGAAAGGACTCTTTACTGGTTGAGAAAACAGAAGAGGCTTTCTCCTAGGAAGCCCATTTCTCAATATGAGTTTCTTCCATATCTTTACTCTGATTGTGAATATTCCTCGGGAGTTCATAGGAGTGTGCCAGATGCAGGGTCTGTTAGCGGAGTGGACAAGGGGCTCAATGAGTTATCTGGGATTCTGAGAAATTCAGAAAGTCATGACATTGATTCAGTTCTCAGAGCTGCCGGGGCCGAGGAGGAGAGATGAACTGTGTGTGCACAAGGGAAGGGCTCTCTGAGAACCGCGGCCCTGGCCTGAGAGCTGAGCTGTGTCAGATGCCTGGAAATGAAGCCCGGCACGAGCAGGACATTTGCTTCGTTTGTGCATTAAGCAAGAACTGTCAGGCAGGATTGCAAAACTTATGGACAAATACAAATAAAATCAATCCTGTTACCAAAGGCTCTGGCCACTCATGATAAAGAGAAGAGAAGGGATTGGAGGGGATTGCAAAAAGGAATGAAAGAGAGAAAGAAAGAGAGGAAAAAATATCTAGAAATATTAGATTATTTTTTCTTCCGTGTTCTGAATGTCCTGTGGCCTGAATTATTTGTATAATTGCTTTAATTACTCACCTTGAGTGTTTAGGCAGCTTTCGTGCATAATAAACAATAAGGCAAATGCACTAGAAGAGCCCCAGTCATTCTGAGAATAATTCCCAAATGGTTGTTTTGTAAGAATTGCTTTTGTCTAAAATAACCTTCTTGTGAATGTTTACCCTAAAGCATCAACAGTGAGCTATTTATATTGATTTGCAATTATTGCGTATATGTCTAAAATTAAGCATGGGTAGTTGCAAAAACATTGACAAATCAACTAAAATACAAATAGTTAAAATGTTACCCTGGAACAAACATTGCCAAAAATAAAGCCCTGCTCATTAATGGCTATTTCGCCAGTTCAAAATTAATTTCTAAGTTTAGTATGAATGTTTCTTCGTCTTAAACAAAACCAGAGACCTGCAGCAGCTAATCTCTCACTTGCTACCTAAAGAGTGGAGTTCATTCCGTGTTGACTCCACTTCGGGTTTTTGTACTGCTAAGAAACCCGTCCACCCCCCTGCCCTGAAAGTTGGAATCATGCATGTTAGTAAGTATTTCAGTTATGCTATTGACGTCAATGGAGTCATTAAATAGATTGCTGGCTCTCCCAGAGGCAAATCACTGCCAGGGACCTAGATACAGACACTTTTTTTTTTTTTTCTTACAAAGACAACCATCAGGTTTTGCTAAAGCAGTAAGCCAGAGAAAGGGAAAAGTTTATACTGTAGCTGACCTATCTCCAAACAGTTTCTTTCTTTCTTTTGCATTTTAGTTCCGGCCTTTCTTTCTCTTTGGCTACAGTAGGCTCAGGCAGATGCCCAGATATAGTTGCCTCGATGTTTTATGTCCAGAAGGGTGACACTCCAACTTTTAAAAATGCTCCTTACCTTTAGCTCTACACAGCCCATCTCAATGTTTACTTGGTGACATAAATTGTCTAGGCAAATCACTATTGTCTGCCAGTAAGGCGTGTTTGATATATAGTTCCTTGAATAAACAGTTTCTTCCAAACACACACACACGCACACACATACCCCACAAACACGCAGTTTTGCCCGTTCTGTCGCCTCTGTGTGGCTTATAGCTATAGCCCCTCATCTATGAATCAACCTTTATGCAGCTTGTACTGTGCTGCGGCACCAGGGCTCTGAAGCAAAGGGTGGAGGAGGAGGCTGGGAAGAAAGATTCACTTCTCTCAGCTGCCTCATCTGCAGAGCTCGGGCAGGAGGCTGCCCACGTGCCTGTGTCCTCCCAAACCCGCGCTGTGCCAGCCTCAAGCCTGGTCATGCAGCTCCCAGGCGTGTCAGAGGGAGTCTTGGGGAAACAGCTGCCTCTTTCTGGATGTTCCTGTCAGCTCTATTTACCTGGGCAGCCCCAGGAGTTAGAGCCGGAAATCCTCCGCACACCTGGACTCTTCTGCCTCCCAGGCTCAGAGCTAGGAAGCCACCTTAAATAGACAGCTTTCTTCAAATCTGGTTATCAGAATCCGCCATACGGGCTTTAGCATGCATCTCTATTTCCAACCCCTATTTCTTTACTCCCTGCACTTCTACACTTCCTTATCAGTCAGAATATATAAACACTCCAGGTACCCGGCCCCTTTGGGAAGCCCACATCCAGCCCCTCTTCACTACTGCTCCTTATCCCATATTCCTGGCTTTGGCTAGTGGCTTCATCATCCCCCCTTTTATTTCTCTCTTCACTTCCCACAGCCAGTTCTTGTAGTGATGATTTATTTCGTTTCTTAGTTGGCTACCCTTTGCCTTCAGGATAAGATCCTTACTTCCTATCAGATATGCAAGTCCTCCAGAATTTTGCTCCTAATTCCTTCTTTGTCCTCATCTCACACTTGATCCCTGTCCCCATGCACAGCTGATGGCTGAGGTGCACTGAACATCCTGTCCCTCTGATGTGCCAGGCTCGTCTTGCTGTCCTGCCGTTGTGCATGCTGTTCCTTCTGCCTGGGCTGCTCTTTCCCAAAAATGCCGTTCAGATATTCAACTCAGGGGTTTTTTTTACACTGTCACTGTGAACAAGTTCTTTATATTCACTGACTAGAGGCCCGGTGCACAAAATTCGTGCACGGGCGGGGGGGATGTCCCTCAGCCCAGTCTGCACCCTCTCCAATCTGGGACCCCTTGAGGGATGTCCGACCTCCCGTTTAAACGGGCAGTCGGCCATCCCTCTCACAATCCAGGACTGCTGGCTCCCAACTGCTTGCCTGCCTCTGCCTGATTAACCCTAACCGCTTCTGCCTGCCAGCCTGATCACCCACTAACCACTCCCCTGCCAGCCTGATCAATGCCTAACTGCTCCCCGCTGGCCCGATTGCCCCCAACTGCCCTCCCCTACAGGCCTGGTCCCCCCAACTGCCCTCCCATGTTGTCCTGGTCCCCTCCAACTGCCCTCTCCTTCAGGCCTGGTCCCCCCCAACTGCCCTCCCCTGCTGGCCTGGTCCCCCCAACTGCCCTCCCGTGCTGGCCTGGTCCCCCCCAACTGCCCTCCCCTGCTGGCCTGGTCCCCCCCAACTGCCCTCCCCTGCTGGCCTGGTCCCCCCAACTGCCCTCCCATGTTGTCCTGGTCCCCTCCAACTGTCCTCCCCTGCTGGCCTGGTCCACCCCAACTGCCCTCCCCTGCTGGCCTGGTCCCCCCCCCAACTGCCCTCCCCTGCTGGCCTGGTCTCCCCCAACTGCCCTCCTCTGCCGGCCCAGTCACCCCTAACTGCCCTCCCTGCTTGCCTGATCACCCCCAACTGCCCTCCCCTGCAGGCCTGGTCCCCCAAACTGCCCTCCCCTGAAAGCCTGGGTCCCCCCCCCAACTGCCCTCCCCTGCTGGCCTGGTCACTCCTAACTTCCCTCCCCTGCAGGCCATCTAGTGGCGGCCATCTTGTGTCCACATGGGGGCAGCCATCTTTGACCACATGGGGACGGCCATCTTGTGTCTCGGAGTGAGGTCAATTTGCATATTACTCTTTTATTAGATAGGCTTCTTGGATTCTGGAGTCAGATTTAACTAAATAGATAGTGTCAATCTAGGGCCTGATGTATAGTATCTGCTTAGAAAATACTAGTTCCTTTAACAATTTTCATCTGGAAAGTGTATTTTTTTTATATCTTAAGACTCAGCGTGTTTGTCATCTTCAGGGTGTGTTCCCTGCAACACATCCAAAATTACTCTCGATTATTATCTTAATTCTTATCTTAATCATTGCACTTGTCACATTATGCTGTATTTACTTGTTTAATTTTATTTCTTTCTACAGTAAGAGTGTCGCAAGTTCTAGGGACACTCTTACTGTAGAAAGAAATAAAATTTTAACCCTCTTTTTAAAATTTGTTTCCAACTTATAGCATATGACCTGGAACACAGTCAATACCCAATAAGTGTTTATTAAATGAACAAATACAAATGAGCACATGCCTATGTCTGAAACATAAATGATTGGAAAGGAATGGAGGCTTATGTTAGACTCTTTTTAAGGCTTGTCTAAATAACTTCTAGTGCTTCAGCACGTGCACAGTACTGACATCCCTGGCTAATCTTGACTACATGTGACTTTTCTTCACTTGAAATGAACTCTTTATTATCTACTAGAGGTCCAGTGCACAAAATTCATGCATGGGTAGGGTCCCTAGGCCTGGCCGGCAATCAGGGCCAATCAGGTTCCCCGCCTCCTCCTTCCCTCACCACCCATGCACCACCACCAAATGGTCCCCCCCCACCTCCTCCTTCCCTCGCTTCCTCAGCCCCCCACCACTGCCGCTGGTCGCCCACCATGTTCCACACTGCCCTCTGGTGGTCAGCACACATCATAGCGAGCAATCGAACTCCCAGTCTCCCAGTCAAACTCCCGAGGGGACACTTTGCATATTAGCCTTTTATATATATACTAGAGGCCCGTTGCACAAAGATTCGTGCAAAAATAGGCTTCCTTCCCCTGGCTTCACTCCCTGCCACCTGGGAGCCTGCAAGTCTTCGCTCCCTGCTGGAGCACCGCTCCTGTAGCTCCCTCTGCCCCCTGCCTTCCCCCTCATAGCAGGCATCCCACCCAGCCACTCTGCGCCTGCATATGCAAATTAAACCGCCATCTTTGTTGGGTTAATTTGCATACTCACTCCTGATTGGCTGTGGGCATAGTGAAGGTACGGTCAATTTACATGTTTGTCTATTATTAGGTAAGATTACCGTCAGGAAGAAGTGGCAGTGTTAAAAAAAATGGGGGGCGGGGGGAGACAACAAGAGACTAAATGTGACTAGCTTATCACACTATCTGATGCTTGTTAGTGTCTACCACTGTGCCTGGCACAAAGTAGGTACTCAATTAGCATTGAGTTGAATTGGATTGGGTTGGGAATCCTGAGTCAATCCTTTAGACAAGTTACTTCTCTGAGACTCATTTTTCTTATCTGAAAAGTGGGCATTTTAGTATTCTATCTCATAAGATTACTGTGAGGACTAAATGAGAAAAGCTATGTTTACAGTGGTTAAGAGTGAAGACCCTGGAGCCAGACTCCCTCTTTCAAATACCAGCTCCACCACTATGTAACTTTAGGACAAATTTCTTAACCTCTCCATGTCCCAACTACATCATCTCAAAAACTGGGATGGAAACTGTACATATCTTCTATGTTGGTTGTAAGGATTAACTATACAAACATATATACTAGTAAAGCACCTAGAATAGCTCCTGGCACTTAGAAAATGTAAATATTAGTATTTATACAACATGCATCCCATAGCACCCAGAACATAGCAGGTGGTCAATGTGTGATATCTTAGAGCCCAGGCCTGCTGGTATCATCAGGGAAGTGAAACAAAGCCCAGTGAGGTCTGGCTAAAAGGTTCTGATCTATTTCCCTTCCATAGTTATACAAACTAGAAGGCAATCTTTCTTTCACTTTTAAAATTCTTTTTTCATGAAACCGTAAGAATCTGCTTATATGTAAATAGACTTGGAGCTGAAGGTAGCATTCTCCAGGACATACAGGAAAATCTAAGGGAGCTAGAGGGAGAATGGAGCTGATACCAAGGGTAAGAGTGCAAATAAGAATGCCCCATTCGGATTCTGATAAACTAGCTCTTGGTTAACTGAGAGTTTTCTTTTGCAAAAGCCTGAGAGGACTTCACTTTATAAGATATAATAATTACAGCTTTACCACTCACTGAAGTTGTACTTCAATACAATATATAGGGCTTGGCACACACCTGCACAGCCACAGGTTTTTCAGCCCATGGAGCTCAGCAGAGAGGAGCAGCAAGAGCTGGCACAGAGCTTCTCTTTAGAGAGAAGGCAAAACCTACTCTCAGCAGAGTCGGCCTCGGGGGGGTCTCTGATTCTTTGGGGAAATACTCTGATGCCCTCTCTCAATTACTTCTGGGAAGGGAAGCCACGCTCATCCCCACCTATCTACTTATGTCCTCTTTATTGTGAGGGAGGGAGATGGAAAAGTCAGGGTTGACCTGGAGAAGAATGTATATGGACGTTGGGAGATGAAGGAGGAAGGAAGAGGACCATCTAAGTTCCCTTTTCTGCCTCCTGTGTCCCCGCGACCGCATGAACGTGGGGGCAGGGTGAATGCTCCTCGCTTGCTTCTGGTCAACCCCGGCCAGGATTTTATGGAGTTGCCTCCAGAGCTGTTCTCGGAAGCCAGGGGCATTTCAGGGAACAGCCTTCCACCGTAGAGAAGAGAAACAATGCAGGGACTGTCCCTTGGACTAGAGAACAGGCAACAGAACTCACCGGATCTTTTTCTTAGTTTATTGTCTTGACTTACTCCAAGTTTGTTGACAATGACCAAAAAAAGTAACCCCTCTGAGTTTTGTGTACTTTTCCAGCTCCCTCTTTGGCTGTGTGCATGGATTGAGCTGAGGCCTCCTTGATTCTCCGAACTGTGGAGCTTGTCAGATCATACAGTCTTTGCCCCTGCCCCCTCAGTTGTACTTTGGGCTTCACATTTCCAGGGTCTAGACTGGCTAGTACTGCTGGTCTAGTAAACTGGTGCTTTCCAGAGCCCTCCATGCCTGCCCCTGATTGCAGGAGGGGAAAGGAGCTGGCAGTTCAACTCCTAGCACTCTGCTAGGCCTTCTGGGTACATTATCTCACTTCATTCTCTCAACTACACTGTTTTGCAGCTATTATCATCCCTGTTTTGCAGAGTTAGAAAAGGAGGCTCCGGGAATATATGGGGCTTACTCAAGACCACACAGTTAGTAAGTGATAACGTCAGAACTGAAACCTAGATCTATGTTTCTTGAAAACTCATGCTTTTTCCTCTAGTCTAGACCACACTGCCCCTGCCTCCACTCTCTTATAAACCTCAGCTGTTATAACTGACGGAAAAGGAGGTGGTGAGCATTTCACAACATGAGCACAAACAAGGGCACTGAGTTTTCTACAGCCTAAATAATTACTAGATAATAGAGAATTTCCTTCCATTCCTCTCTCAGCTATCCATTTTATTGTAATTAGTAAGAAAATGTACAAGTCTTGACAGAAATATGTCTCATCCATGTCCATTAAGGACTGATTCATTTATTTGATAAACACTTATTAAGTGCCAACTATGTATGAGCCACTGTGTTAGACACTGGGGACACAATGATGAAGAGAATGAATTCAGACCCTGGCCTTGAGGAACTTACAACCCAGGAAATATTAAATGAATACATACATGACTTCACCTTTGATCATGGTAATGAAGAAAAATACAATATTGCCTCACCTTTTCACCTGTAAAAATTGGACTAATATTGGTACTTACCATTAGGATTGTTGTAATATTTAAAACTAGAGGTGCACAAATTCATGCATGGGTGAGGTCCACGGGAGGTTGGCTGTGGGACTGCACTGACCATCAGGGGGAAGCTTCTGCATTGAGCATTTGCCCCCTGGTGGTCAGTGCACATCAGAGTGGCCGGTCGTTTGGTTGACCGGTTGTAATGGTAACTTAGGCTTTTATATATATAGGTAAGTTATTATATGTAAAGCATTTAGAACCCTGCCTACCATCTAGTATTATTTAATGTTTACTCCAATTATTATTATAATTAATTATTATTGGGATTAATGTAGCTTAGGGGTCAGGGAAGATTTTGGTAAATGATCTTGAACTTGAGACCTAAACACTGAATAGGGGTTGGGTAGGTAGAGACAGTAACTAACTCTCACCCATAAGGTACTGCAGCCAGAGACCTGCATTGATAAGAGTGACAGTGAGGAGCAAGGCCATAGGAATTGAGAAGCCAGACTGAGCAGAGCATTTTTAGGCCATAGTAGAACACATAGCTTTTAGCCTAAATTTTGGGGGAGGAAGGGCATTAAAAGATTTTGAGGAGATCGATATGATCTGATTTAAATTTTAAATACAGCACTACTCCAGGGGCCACAAATCTGGATTACTGGCACCTCTCTGTGCTCCCCGGCGCCTGTGCTTTTTCCATCATGGCCCTCAGCATCCGCCCCTTCCGTCTGTCCACCTTCACAGTGAAGGAATCAAGCTCTGGAGCCAGACTGTCTGAGTGTAATTCTGGCTCTATTCCTCTCTCTGGATTGTACACAAGTAATTCAACATATCTGGGCCTTGATTTCCTCATATGGACAATGGGGTAATAATAGAACCTTTGGCATAGAATTGTATGAAAGCTAAATTAGTTAATGTATGTAACGTGTTTAGAACAATGGCCAGCACACATAAAGCACTAAATAAATCTTAATCATTTGTTTTTAATGTATTGTAGCTGCCTGTTTCCACCATTATATTGTTTGCTTGGTGCCTGGCATACAAATTATATTTTGAAGAAAGAATGAATAACAAAAGAGAGGTGGTGGTAGTGCAATGAAATGCACATAAAAGGAGAGAAAGATTACTGTCCTATTCATGGGAAAATGGACTTCCGTGTGTCAGGGGTAGATTCTGATAAGGAGGACTTTGCTTCTGGGGACAGAAATGGAATGACTTCGCAGCTGCCCTGCTGCTCAGCTTTGGGGAACTTGAAACAACAATTTGTTTCAAAATCTGTAATGCCAATCTGGATCACCATCTGCACAAAAAGAAAATTGGGCTTATGAAATAGCTGTTTCATTCTCTCAAGCTATATGACTATCTCTCTAGGAGGCAAAGGCGACATCTCTGGAGCTCTCCATGTGCTGGCTTTGGAAGGTCAGTCCCACCAAAAGAACCAGCTGTGACTTCCTTTCCATCCCTGCATTGCCGGTAGAGGCTCATGCTAAGAGAGGCTCAGTTCTGTGAAGTAAACACTCACCTTAAGTGAGGTACTGGGAGAAGCTTTCCATGTCTTTGTACAGCTGGGAAGACAGGCAGTCAGAGGCAACAGCTCCTTCACATCTCCATGCAGAGTGCCCCGCTCTGACAATGAGCCCTTCAGCTCTCTAAGCGTGCCAGTTCTAGGCCATGTGTGTGCACACATGTGCATGCTGGCTCATTAAGTTTTTATCCCAGGGGAAAATAGGGTTCTTCCATGCTTTTTTGTCAACACAATAGGGCTCTGTTTTCACTGACCTTATTTTTGATTGTTTCTTCATCTCCAGTTTAACCAGTTTCTCTCTCTTCATCCACCTCTGATGGGCCTCTCTCTCCATGCCCCTCAAACTTCCAAACCACCTTACTTACAGTCCTTTTCACATTACTCAAAAACTTACCTATGAAGAGCCTCCTACAATTAGTCCTGACTGTTGCAATAATTTCCCGCTCAATTTACATTACTGGACTGTTCATGAAACAGCATCATAGTACTTTATGCCATGAGTATTAGTCTTCCTACCTTATTTATTCATTTGTTCAGGTTTTTTTGTGTATTCCTTAAACTACAATTTTTATTGTAGCCTGTCCCTGAGCCAATAGGAAAGGGAAGTACTAATGTGAATAAGATGCAAGGTCTGGTCTTGAGATTACATCATCTGGAAATAAGACTCTAGAGCAAAAGCTACGTGAAGATAAGGATCATAACAGTCAGGATTCTCTAGAGACACAGAACCAGTGGGAGACTATACATATATATGTATATATGATTTACTTAAGGATTTGGCTCACACCGTTGTGGGGGCCAGCAAGTTTGAAACCTATAGAGCAGACTGGGAGACTGGAGTCATGAAGCAGAATCTGTTTTTTTCTGAGAAAACCCAGTTTTTGCTCTTAAGACCTTCAACTGATTGGATGATGCCCACCAACACTAAAGGTAATCTCTGTTACCTAAAGTACACTGATGGTAAATGTTAACCACATCTATCACAGCAACACATAAAACTAATCAACACATAAAACCAACCAACCAACCAACCAACAAACAAAAAACCTGTCTTGGGAATCAGACCACAATTAATGCTCAGCTCTAATACAAGTAAAATATAGAAGATTTAGGAAAATAAAAATCTCTATATTCCTTCTTAGTGAGTGAGACTTTACTTCAAAACATGCTAAAATAATCATTCCTTCTGGCTCACAAAATTATTTTGAAAACCACATAGTACTTTTGAAAGACCAGAAGGGCAACATGTTGGCATTGTGAGCAGCCTAACAGTACCCAGGAATTGGCAGCACGTCTGCTAGACAAGTTGGTGACATCACAAATGCATCACCATTCTTGTCTTGTTTTGTTTTTAATATATTTTTTATTGATTCCAGAGAGGAAGGGAGAGGGAGAGAGAGAAAGAAACATCAAAGATGAGAGAGAATCATTGATCTGCTACCTCCTGCATGCCCCCACTGGGAATTAAGCCCGAAACCAGGGCATGTGCCCCTGGTTCAACCACTGAGCCATGCCAGCTGGGCTGCATCACCATTCTTCTCACCATTGTCTCTACAGAGTAGCCATGAGAGGCAAGTGCTGCAGCTTTACAAGAAGGCTGGTCAATTTGTGCCCCATGTTGGAAACCATAATTGATTATTTTAAACTCAATTGAGAGAAATATCTCAAAAATAGATTAATTTTTGGCCGGAAATATCTTGCAGAGAGGGGTAAGAGTGAAGTGGGAATCCTCTTTATGTATGTTGCTTATTTCCATAGAATGGGAATTCGAATGTCACCCAGATTCACCAGGTCATCCTTGAGAGTCCTTCTTTCTCAAGCTTGAATTTTTAAACCTCATCTCCACTCCCCACCCCCCACCCCCCACCCCCACCCCTGAGTCCTTTGTTTCTGTCACTGAGAAAGCATTTATTCAGAGATGCCTTCAACCCCTTTGGAGGGCACATTTACACCAGGCAACTCTCCACACCCTGCCATTAGCCTTGTATTTCCCACAGTTCTAAGCTTCTGCTGTCCCCTCTATTCCTGCATCTCAGTAAAATCCCGGGGCAATCTAACCCAAAGGCACCTGGCTCCTCTAACCGCCTCCAGCCTGGAATATCTTAGATCTGTGATCCTGCCTTCAAGGTGCAATTTCTTCCTTACCCTCATTTATCTTTTGATAAAGAACTACCCTCAGCGAATTACTGAACTGAACCTACTGTTGATTCTTTTGGAATTTAAGGAATTAGCTTCTCACCATTGTCTTTTCCCCCAAATCTCAGCTTTCCTTCAGGTCTTGAGTAACTTGTTTACCTTGAATTATAGAAACACTTATCTCTATCTCCCCGTTTTCTGCAGCAGTGGAATGCGCTTCTCTTCCATTTCCTCCTCAAGTGTCTGTAGAGGGAATTCACTCCAGCCTTTAGCAGGAAATGGTGTTGGGGAAACATTCCCTCTTGATCACTCTGAGCTGCCAGAGCCCAGAGCAGATGCAGGTTATAGTGGGTGGAACTCAGAGGAGAGATGTTTGCCTCAGTGAGCCATTTAACCCATTAGAGATTTGGCAGGAAGTGGAATGGGTTTCCCTTGGGAGCGGTTCATTCTGCATTCCCCGGCTGGAAAAACACTTGTCTAGACAGATGTAGAAACTTTAACATGGGATTCTGTCATTCAGGGGAAGGGTGGACTCAATTTTGATATTTTCCCTGCATTGTGAGTATATATGATAGAAGGGGTTTGGTAAGTCCGTTTTAACGCTACGCTGACCCCAAAGCGATTTCTTTGTTTCCAAAGAGCTCACTATAAAACAGGGGTGAGGGACCTTTTTTCTGCCAATGGCCATTTGGATATTTATACCATCATTCGTGGGCCGTACAAAATTATGGACTTACAAATTAGCCTGCTATATTTGGTCAGACATTTAATTAACTCACCCCTAATGCCTTGGCAGGGCCAGACCAAATGATTTTGCAAGCCGCATCCATGTTCCCCACCCCTGCAAGCATTTGTTTCAACTACAAGCCATGGGGGAGAAGTGTTAAGATAATATGAAACCCCTACTAAGTACCACATTTGCTATTAGAAACAACAATGAGATTTTTTTCATTATCAACAAACCTTTATGAAGTCAATATTATAACACACTTTTGTAAACTAATGAAACCATGCCTCAATGAGGGCAACTAGTATAAAGACACTGAGCTAGTAAGTAACAGAGCTAAGATTTGAAGCTTGGTTTCCTTGGCTCCAAAGCTTATATACTTGGCACCAGCCCTCTGTACTATCATGTAAATACAAGTGCCACAGGTACCTGTCTTAAAGGTACATACACCTTGGGATGATGTTTATAGCTGCTGCTCTATTAACACTCAGTTTTCTCTGGATAATATCCTCCTATTTCTGTGCTACATTTCATCTGTTCTTGTCTCCAGTTTCTAAAACTAGAGAGAATTTAGAAGAAAATATGCTTCGAGCCCATTGTTTACCCTCAGGGAAATAACTGAGCCAAAAGGGAGGTGGTGGTGTCTTCTCTTCCAGGGAGAAGTCCCCTTCCCTGAAAGGTGTTTCTCTGGGGTATTGAGTAGGACATCCTGGCAGGGGAAGGAGGCATGGGAGAATTTTAGGACATCGCAGAGCAGTGGGAGACTTATCTCCAGACTTTACTCATGCTTAACAGATAGCCCCAGCCTCTGACATCACAGCAGAGTTAGATTTCAGATCTATAGTGAAACTGGGGTGTGACTCGCTCGAACACAAGGAGGCAGCTGTCCAATTCTAGGCTAGTTCTGGAAAGTCCCATTTTGAATAATTTGCTTCTTATGATGTTTTGTTCAAGTTACCTACCTCAAATGAAACTCTGTGACTTAAGTGAAAGAGCACTGGGCTGGAACTCAGGAAACTGAAATTCAGTACCGGTACCAACCAGGTGTGTGACCTGAAGTACATCTTTTTTAGCCTTAGAGTTAGTCACCTTTGTTTTTAATTATTTTGAGTCTCTGAGGCTAGAATCCAATCTTACAGAGCCAGCAGATGGCTCCTGGCCCAGAAATGGTGGTTTGTGGGTACTGGGATGGATAATTTTTTGTTAGAAAAGAACTAGTCCCTGAGCTTGTTACTGGTGAATCTGGAGTTCAAGCCCAAGTCTCATTGGTCTGGCTCTGAAATCTGGGCTTCTTCTACCCCTTCCCACGCTGGCGTTAGGCCATGTTATTGTTGCGTAACACGATGTATCTTTATTATTTTCCTAATCCTTGTCAGCCTTGTAGTTGGTACAGTTCGTTAGCAACAGGTCATCAGAGCTTCTGAGCACTGAAGAAACACACGTGAGTGGGATGTGGCCCCTCACCTAAGCTTGAGAACATTCGTATGGGGGAGTCTGGAACCAGACTGCCTGGTTAGATCCCATTGTCACTGCTTAGTAGGCGAATTACTTCTCAAACCTTCTCTGTAGCTTAGGCTATTCCTCCTCATTTTCTTCATTTTTAATACCTTCCTTTTAGAGTTGTTATGAGGATTAAATCCGTTATTCCCTATAAAACCCTTAAAATAGTGCCAGTCATACAGTAATGACTGAATGCATAGTTGTTATTATTACTATTATACAGTATATGTTTGTTAGCCCCCTCATGCCAGAAGTCTTGGAAAGTTGCAACTGGGTTTTGCTCATTGGCACTTAATAAATGTTTGCTGGATTCAATTATTCAACAACTATTCACAATGCCTGCACTATGTGCAAAGCCCTTTGCTAGATCCTTGGTAGATGCTAACAACCTACTTAGGAAAAGTCACTGTGTTTTGGAGCTTATATGTAATTTTTCCTTTCAATATTCTTGAGTGTGTGTGTGTGTGTGTGTGTGTGTCCCTTGCTTCCAAGGGGTTAAGGAAAGAACTGGACTGGAAGGAAAATATTCTACATATATAATTATTGATTTAATCAGCTGAGCCATTTGGAGGAAGTGGGATTAACAGTAGGCCAATGGGAATGTGAGAGCCTTTCTTCAAGTAGAAACTTCTTTTAGAACTCTGATGTTAGACAAGAGAGTACTACCTACTCTTCATGGGTTTTCTGTCAGATAGAGAGAGAACACCTCATTCACTCACCCTTTGTTCATTCATTAATTCACTCTGAAAACATCTAGAGCAAGCATGTCAAACTCAAAGGCTAACACGGGCCAAATAAACAAGGTTTAAGTTTATGTGGGCCGCAAAAAAACAAAAGCTTCAATTTTCATAGGAACGGAGGTTTATTTCGTGATAGAGACATGCTGACTACAAAGGGCTGAAATAAATGAGTAATCATTAATATAAAATAATAGAACATTTTAATAAAAATTAATATTTTCTTGAACATTAACTTATCAGACACTGAATAACTGCATAAATTAATGAATATAATGCAAATAAACCTATTTTTCTTGTTCTTCGAAAGCGAAATATTTCCTGTTTTGCACACCAAACAAGTCAGTCCAAGACTAATGATGTGGCAATCAGCTGCTGAAATATTCACTGCTAGTATTAGTGGAGAGAAATGGCACGCCTGCGCATAAGGCGCATAAGAGAAATGAATGCAACATGATTATAATAATCTGTCATTAGCGAACATTTTAGTTTGTTATTAATAATTATGTGTAACAGGATATTGTAAAAATTAATTATGACATTTTTATTAAAACGTTTCTTACATACCATTATAGTGGCTGGACCTCAAAAGTATTCATTGTGAGCCACATGTGGCCCGTGGGTCGTGAGTTTGACATGCTTGAAGTGAATACCCCTACACAGATCAGGCATGGTGTTGGGCAATGGGTGTACAAGAATGAAAGAGACAGTTTCTTCTCTGGAGGAACTCACAGTCTTGTGGGGCAGACAAATATACATGGATATATAATACAGTGTGATAAGAATGTGCCTGAAGCATGAATGTGCTCTGGTCACACAGAGGAAGGCAGGTAACTAGGAACAGGATCCAATCCCAGGTACAAATAACACTCTGTACTGTATTGTGCCTAGGATATTTATAAAGGAGTTTTTATTGAATTTTTGAAAATTAGTACTTTTCATACATGGCCCATTCATTATACAGCTGAGTGTTTTGAGTCATTTCAACTTAAATCAGCACATTCACTGAGCACCTATTATACGTAAGTGGATGAGGAGAATACAAATTACTTTTGACCAGGGCCACTAACACCAGGGAAGTATAGGAGATATGATTTGAACTATCCTTGAAGAAGGGATAAGATTTCAAAAGGCAAAGGTGAGAAATACCATCTAGGAAAGCAGATAATGCTCAGACAAAGGCATAGTGGCTCAAAGAGTACAGACTGAGTTATTGGAACAATAGTCATCCCAAGGGATTCATAATGAAGAGACAGGCTGGGGTGTAGGTGTGGGAGAGATTAAGCAGGAAAGATGGGCAAGAAAATAATAGAGGGCTTTGTATACCTAGCACAGGAGTTGAGCTTTTATTTTATGAGCAGGAAGGGGCTACTGAAATTTGTTCAACAGGGGAGGCATTATCAGAGTTTTGCTCCTCGGGATGGTTAATGTGGTTTAGGCTCTGTTAACAGAAAACAGTGCCAGGCTCAGAATCAGAAAACATGAAAGAGAATTTCAGTTCATCCATCTGATCAGCTGTGTGATCTTGAGCAAGTTGATAACCCTTTCTGAGCTTTATTTTAGCCTCTTCACACAGTAAGGAAGATGAAAGCTCAAAAAAAAGAGCAGCCACAGCAACAACAACAACAATGTTTTTCATTGATCATTAATTCCTGTGCAGCATTAGGCTGGTCCATGGTTGGCAAGCTGAGCCTCGCAAGCCACATGCGGCTCTTTGGCCCCTTGAGTGTGGCTCTTCCACAAAATACCACGGCCTGGGCGAGTCTATTTTGAAGAAGTAGTGTTAGAAGAAGTTTACGTTTAAAAAATTTGGCTCTCAAAAGAAATTTCAATCATTGTACTGTTGATATTTGGCTCTGTTGACTAATGAGTTTGCCAACCACTGGGCTAGGCCATCTCTACATAATGTTTAAGCCTCAAAACAACTGTGTGAGTTCTTAAAAAGTTAAAAATAAATTTACCATATGGCCCACCAATTTCACTCTAAGACAGCGATGGACAACCTTTTGAGCTTGGTGTGTCAAACTTCGCCAAAAAACTGAGCATAACACGGGTAGTGTGTCACTTTGAGGGAAAAAAATTTTTTTTCGCAAATGTTTCATCCTCAGGAGCAGCAAATGTTTCATCAGAAATGGCTACGCGTGTCAGTGCTGACACGCGTGTCATAGGTTCGCCATCACTGCTCTAAGGTATTTTTCTACACAAGAGAACTGAGGACATATATCCACATAAAGTCTTGAACACAAATATTCTTAGCAGCGTTTTTTATAATAGCCAAAAAGTAGAAACAATCCAACTGTTGTTCAACTGGTGAGTAGATAGATAAAAAGTGGTACATCCATACAATAAAATATTATTTACAGTAAAAAGGAACAAAATAAAGATGTATACTATGTTCAACATGGATGAACCTCAAAAATATTATTCTCAGGCAAAGAAGCCAGACATGAACTACCATAAAATGTATGATACTTACATGAAATATCCAGATAAAGTAAAGATATGCAGACAAAATTGGGCAGCAGCAGGAGACAGGTGTTACCAGTAAAGGTGCATGAGGGTGATTTTAAAAGTGTTTAAGCTGATTTATGGTCATGGTAGCACAACTTAGTAAATCTACTAAAAATCATTTTCTTATACTTGAAAAGGTGAAACATGTCTCAATAAAGTTATTTTAAAACAAAAGCAACTGAGGGTATGTGGGAGCAGGGTGAAGGGGATCAATGGGGGGAAGAAGAGGGGACATCTATAATACTTTCAACAATAAAGATAAATTTTAAAAAACTGTATGAAGTAGGGACTGCGTTTTTTTTCAGACACTATTAAAAGCTGTAATGGTTTTTCTTTACTTTTTAGTTTTAATTTTTCAATTACAATTTATTTTCAATATTATTTTGTATTGATTCTAGATGTACAACACCTGATATTTCCAGTACCCACCTGGCACCATACATAGTTATGTCAATATTACTTACTATATTCCCTATGCTGTATTTTACATGCAGTAGGGACTGTTCTTATTTCACTTTAAAGATGAGGATACTGACCATCCCAAAAGTAGAGAAGTCATGGGTGTGTTAACTCACTTTATTTTGGTAATCATTTCATAATATATATGTGTGTGCAAATCATATCACTTACATAATGTGATATATCTATTATATCTCAACTAGAGGCCCAGCGCATGAGATTCATGCATGGGAACAGTCCCTAGGCTTGGCCTGCATGATCAGGGCTATTTTCCCCGCCCTCCGCCACCACCCACGCCCGGTTCCCTGTTTGCCATCAGGCAATCAAAGCCTGCCGGCCAGGGGGAGGAACAGAGAGGTTGGCTGTTCCCATCTGCTTGCTGGCCCTGCTCCCTGCTGCCGGTCGCCCTCTGTGTGTGGGGTGACCGGCAGGGTGGGGGCCTTGGCCTGGCGCCACCCACGTCTGACGCCACCCACCCCTGGCTCCCCGTTCCCCATCGGGCGATTGGAGCCTGCCTGCCGGGGGAAGGGACCAAGAGGTTGGCCAGCAGGCCCCTATTGGGCGATCAGGGCCTGTGGGCTGGGGGCAGCTCCTACATTGAGCATCTGCCCCCTGGTGGTCAGTGCACATCATAGTGACCGGTTACTCCACGTCCGGTCGATTTGCATATTACCCTTTTATTATATAGGATAAAGCTACTATTATAAATAGTAGCCACGGGCATGGGCACCAGATTAGGCAGAAAAAAATTTGAATCCTAATCCACTACTTTTGGGGAAGAAAAGTAGTGGATTAGGATTCAAATTTTTTTCTGCCTAATCTGGTGCCCATGCCCATGGCTACTGTTCATACTGCACCCTTCCTTATGTCACAAAGGTGTTCAGAGAATTAAATTAATCATGAGATCCATGTTTGGTCACATTATGCACAGAGCAGGTGTGTGGTGGTCTCCTAGAAAAGCTTAGCTGATTTTGATTGGCCACCTTTGGCCAAATGGATTGGAGGAGCTTGAGAGGAGACCAAGAGAAGGGCGGGACAGTGGTCCAGCCTGGAAGTTCCAGCAGCCTGCCCAGGGTACTGTCCAGAGGAGAGAACAGAATATGGAGAAGGGAAGCCCAGCTAGGGTTATGCTCTTACTCCTCACATATTTTAACTTCTCTAAACAAACATGTAGGACTCTTGGCACTATTATGAGAAAAGACAAAGAACAGAGGTCTTTCTTTCCCTCAGCAAACAGCTGACACACGTTCCATCATAAATTTTGTAATTCAGGATGTAAAACCAAACTCAACAACCCAGCCCAGCCAGAGGTTAAATAAATAAGTGCTAAATAAATAAATGTCGATTTTGTTTTCTTTGCCATGAGTCTCCGTAGAATGTGCCACGTGTGTCTGTTCATTCTACTAGTCAGTTTTTCTTTCTGTGTAAATTGGGGGGGAATGGCCAGTTGAAATTTTGAAGAGTTGAAACTTTTTGTATGTTTTGTTTTGCATTTTCCCATCATGAGCACCATCGTGAATGATAATTCTGAATCACAGGTGAGAGCTTGCACGTAACATCTCATCTTTTATTTTGAAATGTTGTTAAAACACAGAAGACAGAATCATGTCCCTACACAGCCTTGGCAGATGAAGGACTAAGTGACTATTTAGTGTTTTTCTTGAGTTACTTCCTATGACTGATACTTAGTGACCCAGATGTGTCTGCCACATGGCGAAACTTTATTATTAATAAATCCACGTTCCTCCAAAACAAACAAGGCAGCATGGTGAATAGTGGTGTTTGCTCTGTATACATTTGAGTAGGTTTTTCATCATTTCCAAGGACCAAGGCCCTGGTGCTTCCCATTGCACTGTTGAAAAAATAAATGTGAGAATTCAGTTTGCCTATTTTGGCAACATAAACATGAAACCATTTGTGGTCATGAAGTCAGGACTCCTCATTCCACAGGGCTTGGTAGCAGTGGATGGGCTGTGCGGTTCCTTAGGGAGGACAATATTGAATCTGGAAGTGCATAGGACCTAGGACATGTGGTGAGGAGAATATTCAGAACAGCTCCTGGTTTTATGCCATTCAGTCTTTGAGTCACAGTCCCCAAAGAGCCAGAAAAATTCAGTATATGTCTGGCATAGCCATTAAGTTTTCAGGTCTGAAGAGGCTTGGGCATAGTAAATCTTAAAAGAAGTAAAACTAATAATGCCAGCTCTCTTAGCTGTAAAGAGAACTCAACCAGTCACAACTCATTCAAGATCCCTTTGCTGAATACTGACGGCGTGTATAGCCCCGTCCCAAACACTATGAACAATATTAAATTAGAACCCCAGTTCTCAAGGAGGTAACAATGAGTGCAGCTGGGGGTGAAGTTTAAATGTAAGACATTTACCATTTAAATAACAATGAAAGTGATATGTGGTTGTTTCTTCCTCAGGGAAACCTTTCAGGGCTGCCCCACCTCCACCACTTGGTTGCAGCTTCATCTCTGAACCCCCATAAATTTGCTCTAACTCAGAATCCTAGCATGGAAAGGCCACTTTAGTTTTGGAGACAGAAATTTTTACATCTAAATCCCATATTACCAATGTATTTAATGGATTGTAAACTTTCCAAGGGTAAGTCTGTTCCAATATTGTATATATCAGATATTTAGTAGGCACTTATGAATATTTGATGTTGAGCACGTGAATGAGCTGTGTAACTCTAGCAAAGCTAACCTCTGAGTTCAGAGTTCCTTGTGATGACACAGGAGTAATCTCATCTACCTCATAGGAGTTGAGAGGTTGCTAGAGTAGTGCTTGAGAATGGAAATCTTGGAGCCTCATTTGCCTGGGCCCAAATTCTGGCCTGTCATTTATTAACTCTACTAGATGCCTGGTGCACAAAATTTGTGCACTCAGGGGGGTCCCTCATCCCAGCCTGTGCCCTTTCGCAGTCCAGGAGTCCTCAGAGGATGTACAACTGACAGTGGGGAGTGGACCTAAGCCGGCAGTCGGACATCCTTAGCACTGCCGCGGAGGCGGGAAAGGCTCCCACCACCACTGCTATGCTCATCAGCTGTGAGCCTGGCTTCTGGCTGAGCGGCACTTGCCCTGTGGGAGCACACTGACCACCAGGGGGAAGCTCCTGTGTTGAGCATCTGCCTCCTGGTGGTCAGTGCACATCATAGTGACTGGTGGACTGGTTGACTTTCTGCCCCCTGGTGGTCAGTGCATGTCATAGCGAGCGGTTGGGCGGCCTTAGAGTATCATTAGCATATTATGCTTTAATTGGTTGAATGGACAACCAGATGACTGGACACTTAGCATATTAGTCTTTTATTATATAGGATAGTGTTGAATAAGTAACTTGCTTTTGCTTCAGTTTCCCAAACTAACAAGTAAAGATAATAATACTATCTACCTCTTAGATTTGTTATGAGGGTTAAATCAATTAGGGCCAGGGCCTGGTGCATAGTATGTGCTGTGAAAATATTTGTTAAATAAAAAAATAAATAGAAAATGGATTTGCAGTGAGAACTTATGAGTGTTGATGTTATAAAATGCTTACGATAGTCTGGTATAAAAGATGCTGAATAAATGTTAATTCAAGGGAATTTATGTTTCATCTCTATTTCCTAAGCCAGTGCCTGGCTCACAGTAACAGCATAAAATGGAATATAATTATTAAGTGAGTGCTACAGGGTTTCTGAGGATCATGAAGACCTTGTGGGTTGGAAATATGGGAGGTGTTTCATCAGGACAGGGAATTAAAGTTGGATTTGGGTTTGGAGTTAGATGGGGCAAGGATTGCACAGAGGAGGCATGTAATCTGCACAAAACGGGAGGAAGGAAAGATCCCATCACAGTCATGAGATACTCCATCATCAACAGAACTTGGCACCACTTTCTGGGAGAATAATTTGTCATGGTCCAGCTTTATAAGTGAGTTTGGCCAAAGTTCTGCTTCAGTTCTATGGTTTCAACTGCTCAGGTTAACACTTTGATGACTGCTTATTTATTCACTCATTTACTGAACAAGGATTATGTAGATCCCATTGTGTGTCAAGTATTTTGTTAGGTAATGATGAATAAATAGAAATGGACCTCATTCCCTTTGGACCAGGAGGGAGAGACAGACTATAAACAAGAAAATAAACAAATTTGGATAAGTGTTTTGAAGGGTAGTAAGAGGGCACAGAGGTAGAAAATAATGGGAGGGGAAAGGAGGTTGTATAACTAGAAAACAAGAAAAGGTCTCTCTAAGGAGGTGACATTTCACCTGAAGCCAGAAAGATAAGAAGGAAAAGGGGGACCATTCCAAATCAGAGAAACAGAATGTTCAAAGGCCTTGAGTTTGAGGCATTTGAGAAAGAAGTGAGATTGGAGAGAATGGTAGAAAATAGGGATGGGGATGGGCAGGGGCCAGATCTTATAGGGCTATATTAAAGAAATCAATAAGACATGAAAATATTTTTTAAAAAATAGAGGGGATGTTATATAACATTTTAAAGCTCACTCTGACATCAGCATTGATAATAAGTTGAATTGGATGAGATCGGAAGTGAGAGGAATGTTGAAGCAGTCTAGGTAAAAGGTGATGTTTGCTTAGTCTAGGATAGTAAAGAAGCAGGGATGAAGAGAAGTGGACAGCACTGGGATACATTTTGGAGATAGAATAGACAAGACTTACTATTGGAATAGATGGGAAGGATAAAGATACAAACATTAAAAGAAAGAAAAAAATCACGAATGAAATCCAGGCATCTGACTTGAGCCATTGTATGGATGTTGAATACGATTAGAAGAGGAAATTTTGGAGAGTGGGGTGATGCATCCTAAAAGAGATGCCATGTAGTCTAGGAAAGGTGAGGCTAAAGATCTAAATTTGGAGTTTTCAGTATATACATTGTGAATAAAGCCATGAGCATGAGTGATAGTGTAAAGGAAGTTTACAAATCCAGGACCTTATCCATGGAAAAGGGCAACATTCAGAAATTGAGTAGAGAAGGAGAACATTGTAAAGAAGACTGAGGTGGAATGATTAAAGAGGTTAGAGAAAACTCTGAAGAGTGTGGTGTCATAAACTGGAGAGAGGCGGGGTTTTTGGAGAAGTAGATAGCCACCAGCTGTGTTGAAGTACATTGAGGATGGAAAAGTGACTGCTTGATTTGGTAACATCTGTGTCATTAATGATCTGGACAAGAGCAGATTTATAGGACTCACAAGGGCAGAAGCCAGATTCAGAGTGGGCTGAACACTTGAGGATAGTGAAGCATGTTTGCATGTTGATGAAAAAAATTCAGAAAGAAGAAGAGCTTACTGATGGGGTATAATTAAAGGGACAAGGGAGAAACCAAGATGGTGGCATAAGGTAAACACCTATACTGCTGCCTCACACAACAATTTTAAAACTCCAACTGGAAGACAGAGCAGACATCGTCCAGAACCACCAGAAAGCTGGCTGAGTGGAAATTCTACAACTAGAAGGAAAGAGAAAAGGACACCGAGACTCAGGAGCTGTGGAGGTGTGGAGACCCGTGTGCGCAGAAAGGGCGGGCAGCTGAATACGCGGCAGGCTTACTTGCGGCGCGAGGAGAGGGCAGGCAGCAAACCTGTGGCTAGGTTTCTCGTGCAGGAGGAAAACAAAACCTCCCGACTGCACTGAAATCCAGCTCCGGGTGAGACTTTGGGTACCAGACTCATTCAGGGAGAAACTGGACTGTCTGGCAGCGGGCAAAACTCGATAGCAGCCTTCTCTCAGAGGTGCTTGCAGCCATTGCCACGGGGCACTGAGACACAGGGCCCTCTTAGGGCGGGGCTGACAGGAAACCAAGGCTGTCTGCTCCACCCTGAGACTCCACCCCATCCAAGCTGAGCACAGAAGCCTTCCCAGCGGAGACACTGCTGATCCTCACAACCAATTGGTCTGGAGGTCAACTCCCCGCAGTGATACCAACAACAAACAAGGTTTAACCATAACAAGACTGCACACACAGCCCACAAAGGGGTGCACCAAGAGTGTCCACCTCAGTTAACTGGGAAGGCTGAGCCACTGGGCCCTGCTAGGACACCTAGCACACAAAGCAACTCCATCAACTCAGGGAAGCAGCTAAAATGCAGAGACAAAGAGGCAGACCACAATTGAAGGAAATGGAGGAAAGCAAAAGACTGGATATAGAGTTCAAAACCACAGTTATAAGGTTTTTCAAGAATTTCCTAGAAAAGGCCGATAAATTTAACGAGACCCTTGAGGATATGAAAAAGGATCAACTAGAAATTAAGCATACACTGACTGAAATAAAAAATATTATACAGAGACCTAAAAGCATACTAGAGGATCGCAAGAATCAAGTCAAAGATTTGGAATACCAAGAAGCAAAAAACACTCCTCTGGAAAAACAAAAAGAAAAAAGAATACAAAAAGTTGAAGATAGTGTAAGAAGCCTCTGGGACAACTTCAAGCATACCAACATCAGAATTATGGGGGTCCCAGAAGAAAAGAGAGAACAAGATACTGAAAACCTATTTGAAGAAATAGTGACCGAAAACTTCCCTCACCTGGTGAAAGAAATAGACTTACAAGTCCAGGAAGCACACAGAACCCCAAACAAAAGGAATCCAAAGAGGACCACACCAAGACACATCATAATTAAAATTCCAAGAGCAAAGGACAAAGAGAGAATATTAAAAGCAGCAAGAGAAAAACAGTTAGTTACCTACAAGGGAGCACCCATATGATTGTCAGCTGATTTCTCAACAGAAACTATGCAGGCCAGTTGGGAATGACAAGAAATATTCAAAGTGATGAATAGCAAGAAACTACAACCAAGATTACTCTACCCAGCAAAGCTATCATTCAGAATTGAAGGTCAGATAAAGAGCTTCACAGATAAGAAAAAGCTAAAGGAGTTCATCACCGCCAAACCAGAATTATATGAAATGCTGAAAGATATTCTTTAAGAAGAGGAAGAAGAAGAAAAAGACAAAGATTAAAAATTATAAACAACAAATACGTATCTATCAACAAGTGAATCTAAAAACCAAGGAAATAAAAAATCTGATGAACAGTAATAACTGGTGAATATAATAGAATCAGGGGCATAGAAAGGGAGTGGACTGACAATTCTCAGGGGAAAAGGGGAGTGGGGGGTGCAGGAAGAGACTGAACAAAAAGCATACACCTATGGATGAGGACAGTGGCGGGGGTTGGGGGGTAAGGGCAGAGGGTGGGGTAGAAACCTGGTGGAGGGGAGCTATGGGGGGAAAAAAGAGGAACAATTGTAATAATCTGAACAATAAAGATTTATTAAATGAAAGGGACAATAGTAGAGGAAGTTAAGGCCAATGGGTTCTAGTATGCAGGTTGAGGGATTGGCTTTTGGCGGGAGCAGGGATGCCTCCTCAGGCAAAATAGGGAAGAAGAAGAAAATGAGTTTAGACATAGGAAATCATCATCATTATTGCTAATACTTATCAATAGTTACTGTGTGCCAAGTAATCTTCTAAATAATTTTCATTTATTTTCAAACTCATGTAACCCTCATACTCATATGAGATAGGTCTGTACACATAAGTTTTCAAAACAGGTAGTTCTTTCCCAGCTCATGGCTTAAATTGTGCATGGAGGCCCTAACCAGTTTGGCTTAGTAGACAGAGCGTCAGCCTGTGGAATGAAGGGTCCCAGGTTTGATTCTGGTCAAGGGCACATACCTTGGTTGCCGGCTTGATCCCCAGCCCTGGTCGGGGCACATGCTGGAGGCAACCAATCGACGTGTCTCTCTCACATTGATGTTGCTTTCTCTGTGTCTCTTCCCCTCCCTTCCACTCTCTGTAAAAATCAATGGAAAAATATCCTTGGGTGAGGATTAACAAAACAAAACAAGAAATTGTGCATGGGGGCAGCAGTTGGGAAGTTTAAGAAGAGAAAGGTAGAACATAGTATCACAGAAAGTCTAAGTCCTGAGTGATACTTCCAGGCAGTATTGAGAGTTCTTTTGAGATTTGAAATCATGAAATCATGAAATCATGAATAAAAAGTAAATTTACCACAAAATCAAATGGGACTTTGACAGCATTCACTAGTCATACTTCAGCAACCTGACTTAATTGATGCTTAATTGGGAACCAGGAGTAGTTCCCATTGCCAGCAGTAATCAAATACACTAGTATCCCCAGTAATATCTTAGCCCTTACTAAACTTTCATGACATTGCTTTGGAGACTTGGCCATAAGAAACCCTCTACCTACCCCTCTATCCCTCATGCCCCAGCTCAGAGGGAGGAACCACAGCCTTGATGAGAGAATGATATGTAGAATGGGCCATAGCAGCCCATCAGGATGATGACAGAAATTGGCCAGATTTGAACCTTATACCTAGAAGAGGTCCGAGCTCTGTCCCACTCTATATCACAGCTTGCCAGGTGTCTATCAGTGACAGGAGCACTTCTACCCAAGAAATCACCACTAACTTTCCCCATTGGCAAGATCTCAATAATAGAGGTCACAGAAGGCCTTTGATTGACAACAAATAGCAATAGCTAAGTGTATTGAATACTTATTCTGTATCAGGCCTTGGGCTAAGTGCTTTTATATGTAACTAGAGGCCCAGTGTACGAAATTCATGCATGGCAGGGGGTGGGGTCCCCTCAGCCCTCTCACAGTCCAGGACCCCTCACTCCTTACCACCTGCCTGCTTGCTGCTTCTTACCGCTCACTGCTCTTTAGCGCTTCCGCAGAGGCGGGAGAGGCTCCCACCATTGCCGCTGCGCTCACCAGCTGTGAGCCCAGCTTCTGACTGTGTGGCACTCCCCCTGTGGGAGTGCACTGACCACCAAGGGGCAGCTCCTGAATTGAGCGTCTGCCCCCTGGTGGTCGGTGCACATCCTAGCAACCAGTGGTTCCATAGATTTGCATATTAGAGTTTTATTATATAGGATATCTCATTTAATCTTCAAAACAACACAGCAAAGTATGTATTCTTATCATATCCATATTGTAGATAAGGAAACTGAGCTTTAAGGAGATTAAATAATTTCTCTAAGATTGGAAAGCTTATAAGTAGAGAAGCAGAGTTGAGAATTCAGACTTACTGGTAAGTCTGACTCCAGAACTTAGTCTCTTTAACAAGTACAGTATAATGCGAATCAGTGAGCATCCTTGGCAAATCCAACAATTGTGTATATGTTATCTTATGCCACTATTCTATAAATTTTACTCAGAAAACACATGACTTATATTATCACCTATGTTGACACTGGTTTCTACACTCCCATGTTCTCAAAATGAGGAACTAATGGGAATGATTATAGAATGTATGGGTTTTATTCATATTTCCATCTTTTCAGCACAACCAGCCTTTTAAAGAGAAGAGTATATAGTTGTTAGTTTTTACAAGCCTTGTGACCCATGTTAAGAAAATTTCCCCTGAAGTCAAATGTCTTGACACATGTGGCATAGCCTATCCTGAGCTCCGTGGACCCTAAGGACTGGCAGTAACCTAAACTTTTCCCACCATGTTATTATGAATTGAGATTTGATCGTTATAGGAAATTCCTGGATAATGGAGGTCAATAAGAAAATTTTAGGCTCAATATCTGGATATTTTAACTGTCCAGATTATTTGCAGACATGCTGATAATAAGCTATCATTAGTTTGATAATTATAAAAGTCAACAAACTGGTTGAATGTTTATTCTGTGTCAACTAAGTGCTTTACATGTTTATTTCATGTATAACAAGTTCTTAGGCAGAGAAGATCTATTTTGAAGGTGAAGAGAATGAGATAGAGAGAGGTTAAGTAAGTAGCCCAAGGTCACACAGCTACCAAATGGCAAAATGAGGATTTAAAATGATACTTGAGCCTTAAAAGATCAAGTCATTATCTGGAGACAGATAACCATGGATATAAATCATAGCTCTACTACTTACCAGTTTGAAAGATGAAGTTAATAATACTGACGATGCACATAAAGCACTAAGTACATGCCTGCCAAGTAATATATGCTCATTAAATGGTAGCTAGCTATAGTTATTAAATGGAATGAGCTAGAAAGTAGAACATACATAATTCAGATGTTGCCACTATGCTATAAATTTTACTCATAAAATACATGAATTGTATTATCATCTATGTTGACACTGGTTTCTACTCGTCCATGTTCTCAAAATGAGGAACTCATTCATTGGGGATGATTGTGATCAGTGAACATACATAATTCAAATGCCTGTCCCATATAAAGTAAGTTCTTTCCTTATTAAGTGTTCAAATTATTCAGGTAATCAACTCTACCTTCTATTCCTTCTACTTTTTTAGATGTGATCTGTGCTTCAGACTCCCTCAGACATTCTAATTCTACATAATTTGAAAAGTAACATAAATGTTTCTGTTGTCTCTGTTTCTTTTAAGTAAGTTTGAACTAACTCAAGATATTTTACCCATGGCTTTAGGTATCAATGTTTGTAATAGACCAGAGTCCCCTGGAGGTAAGATGAAAAACAAACCCAACTAGAGTACCCTCGTGACCCAGCAGCCCAGATCTGCCATCATAACTTATTTGGAGATGACATGGTCATCTGGCCCATAGCATTTGGCTTGATGGTTCCGATTGTGACACATGATGACTCAAGTTTACCCATGTACACACCAGAGCGTCACAAAATGACCTTTTTTTGAGTCCTCGAGGTTAGTCAGAGGGGGAGGAAACAGCACTGGGCACTCCAGACAAGGCAGCCTTGTTTTTATCCACTTGCTTGGACAATTGCCCCCTCACGTGCAGCAGTTCTTTGCTGTGGGGCTCCTGGCAGAGTGACTAAAATGTGACAGAAATTAAGGGCAAATTCTGAAGTCTTCTGGAAAATTGTCTTCCCCGGCAAATAAATGTTAGTCACAAGATTGTAGCTCAGTGAATTATTTCTTGTCATTCACTTCCTTGCTCACCCTTTTCCTTTATGGCCATTTTAAAGGTGGTTGCATTGAATATTTACCAGTTATCTGCTCTGTGCCTCGCACATTGTTCTGTGCCTCAACTCTCCGTGGAGGACAGAGCCTGGGGTAAAATCATTTACCATCTCTGGGATTCATTGTCCTGGTCTATGAAATGGAGAGTTGAACTACTACAGTAACTTCCAAGTTCTACACATAGCTTAATAAAGCATATTCAATGTTGCATTTTTCATTTAAAAGAAAAAAAGAAAAATATCTTCAGAAACCACATAATACTTGACAAACTCTTCTTACCCAATAGAAATATAAAGAGTATAGAATCCCAACTAAGGTGCCATCTGAATCTTCAGAAGAGCCAGTATGTGATATTTTTAAGTTCTCAACCTGATGAAATGGGTTTAGAAACTCTGGACCAGATAACCTCTAAGGTTGTTTTCAAATTCAAAAAGTCTATGATTCTACTAAAGCTGCTCCCAATAGAATTTTATAGTATTATTATAGCTCAGAGAAGGGAGATGTATTCTTAGAGAAGGATAAATTATTAGGGCATGAAAGTCATTTTCAACATTGGCTTGCAATGGTGGATTTATAGAAAAGTGTGTGTACTGACCCACAAAACAATTTCTGATTGATTCTGATGACATTGGCCAACAATCCAGTTAATTTAGACCCAGAGTAAATTTTTTACTTGTTTTTTTTATCAATCTCACTATCTTAATAGCCTAAATTAGCCAGATAATTTAGTTAAGAAGTATTTATTAAACTACTTCCGTTAACTTACTCTTTGACTCTTGTGCTTTGCAAACAAATAAGTATAAATTTAAAAGAAAGAAACAATAACATCAAGCTCTGTTTAAAGTCATATTTTATATGGATTTTCTTTGTATATTAACTTTTTATTCAATCAGAGGAAAGAAACAAGATGAAATAGTGTGCAGTATTTCCCCCTTATTCACAGGGGATATGTTCCAAGACCCCAGGGGATGCTTAAAATAGTGGAGAGTACCAAATCCTATATATTGCATACTACTTTTTATACATATTATTATCTATGATACAATTTAATTTATAAATTAGGCATGGTAAGAGACTGATAATAATACTGTAATAACATAGAACAATTATAACAATATGTTATAATAAAATTTATATGACTGTGGTCTCTCTTCTAAAACATCTTGTTGTACTGTATTCACCTTTTCACTTAAGGAAGCATTTTATGGTTTCTCTTTGGCATATCTGAATTGCCAGCATCACTACTCTTGTGCTTTCATTCCATTCGAAAGCAAAATAAGGGTTACTTGAACATAAGCACTCTGGTACCGAGATGGTAGATCTGATAACCAAGATGGCTGCTAAGTGACTAATGGGCAGGTGGGGAGCATATACCACGTGGATATGTTAGACAAAGGGGATGATTCGTATCCCAGATGGGATAGAGCAGGATGGTGCGAGATTTCATCAGGCTACTCAGAACTTTGAGCAATTTAAAACGTACCAATTGTTTACTTCTGGCATTTTCCATTTAATATTTTCAGAATGCAATTGACCCATGGGTAACTGAGACTACAGAAAGCAAAACCATGGATAAGAAAGGATTACTGTACAAGATAAATCAAAGAGGAGCGAAACTAGCAAGAAATTGACTGAATTAGGAGAGAAAATGAGGAAAATCCAAAATGAATTTTTAGGGAAAGTCCCTGTGTCAAGGAAAAGAAGACAAGGATATGACATAGGGTGTGTTTCATGACTCACATGCATTGGCTCTGTACGTGGGTGATTCATTTGGTGGAAAACATAACTGGGTCATAGAACTTTTTACTGGCCCCAAATTTCTTGCAGTCATTTGCAGGTTCATTTTGGGCATATATTTCCCCCTCTTTTCCAAATGGAAATATTAATTGTTTTTCAGAAATATCCCTGATCACTGGAATTTTTCTATATAGCCACTTGCTATTTGGAATTAGATTGTGGACTTCAGAGTATGGAAAGTGTTTAAGAAACTGGGGCAGGTTTGTTCCAAGTGACCTTTATATTTGCCTTCTGACAGGAATAGATAGATAAGAGGTCCCCAGGAGAGCCCAACTGAATAGATGCCCTTGGAAGATACAGACTAAATCTGTGGCTTTCTAACTTTTTGATAATGACTCACAGTAAGACATACATTTTATATCAAGATTCAGTCCCCAAATATGTGTGTTTTGTGAAACAATGCCTTACTATATATGTTAAACCTGAAGTTTTCTATTCTATTTCAGTCTTTTGTTGTTTTAAATAAACACTGGCCAAGACCCATTAAATAGATGTCATAACTTACTATTGTCTCTCTAAGTATGTTTCCCAATTTTTGTCTCTCCCCCCTCCCACACACATTGCTAAAATTCAGTACAGCCAATTTTCAGGAGCATCTCTCACACTCCATCCTTCATCCTCTGCAGTTTCTCAAACACCATGCTATCTTCCACTTCCCTGTCTTCCTACTCAGAGGACTGTAGTACTTTCTCATTCCACCTCCCCTTTCTTCACCAAGCTAACTCCAGCTGGTTAAGACTTAACTCTGGGATCAACATCCTTTCCCCTAAGGCTATATTAACCAATTTCTGCGCTTTCCTGAGCAACCTGGGTTTATCTTTTTCTCAGCCTAATGGTGCTGTGTTATCATACTCTATGTTTTTTTCTCCACTAGACTCCTTGAAAGAAAAAACTATGTCTTATTTTATATCCTCAGGAACTAGTCTAAGGTTTGACACCTGATTAATAAATTTTGGATGAATGAGAGCCTGCCTACTGATGGACACTAGGTATCAAGTAGCTGTCTCTTGGGTGAGTTGTAGTCTGTTTACTGCAAACAAGAAAGCATACTCCATGGACATTGCAGTAGATATGCTGGTCCTCATTAAAATTCTTATGTTGCTCATAAGCGATAGTGTAGCAAAGCAGGTGAAAACTCCGGCTTTGGAACTGCACAGAACTGGATTTGAATTCTGGTTCATCAGTTCCTCTGTGACCTTAGGCAAGTTACTCAATTTTTTTTGAAATCTCAGTTTCCTCATCTGCAAAATAGTAATAATAACCTTCTATGGCTGTTGTTAGGATTGTGTAAATGTTGTTAAATAATAGAATATAAATTCCATGAGAGCAGGAATCTTTGTCACTTTGGTTCATTTTCATGGACTTAGAAGTGTGGCTGGCACATATTTGTTGTATCAATGAATATTTGCTTAAAATAGGCCCTCAATAATTCATAACAGATCTAATTTATGTGAATTTCTTATCACATTTTACACAGGATTCCTTGGAGTTTGCATGATATGCATAACAATTCCTTATAACTTCTTTGTTCAGAGTTGGGCTCCGACCTGTAAGGTGACACTTCCAGACTCTGGCATTCTTCTTGAAGAATGCTGTGTTTCAGGTTGTTAGGCAAGAATTAAGTTTAATAATTTCAAGGTTGTTTGATTTCTGTGGAGGTTTTTCAGTTCTGTTTTTGAGTTGCCGCAAATGGGTATTTGATTCTTTCTTCTTCCCTTGTCTATCTTTTCGTAATACATCCATTAACCTTATCACCATGACTGAATATTAGACAGAGTCACACAAATTCCGATTCAGGGTCTTGGGGAAAATGACTGAATTTCCCAGTGTTCTAGAGTTGTTTTCCTCCTTTCCTCTACAAAGATCTTGTGTAAGATCCATTAGGATGGAAAATCCATTATTACCTAATGTCCTTTACTGGGTCCCATTTCATGAATGGATGTTTGTATCCCTAGGTTTCATTTAGGGCCTTTCCCATTTTCAGTACTTTTATAAGTAACTTGTTGGGCCACATAATGAAAGTATTGTTTTAAACTTTTTCGAATTTCATCAGTTTACTGACATCTTTCAATACTACATTTTTACCAGAAAAACAAAACAAATAAATAAATTTTTAAAAGCAATTCTCAAACCCTTCCACAAACTAGAACAAATAAAACAATGGCATTGCTTTGTTTTTATAATTTATTGAAACAATAAGAAGGAAAAGAGGTTTTGTTCTCACCTAGCCTTAACTTTCTCATGCATTTATTCAAAAATCCCTTCCTTATAATATTTATTGCAGGATCTTCTAATAGAGTTAAATGATCCAGATTATTAGTTTGTTATGATTTCTTACCTGATATTTCACATGGTAAGAACAGGGTTATCTATTGTTACCTACTTCATTGTATGTAGAAGTTTGAAACCTGTTTTATTCATTTGTTGATGAATTTAGGTATCATTTCAAAGTGAGCTTCTTTTCATAAACTCTTCATCTATATATATAAAAAGCCAGTGTCCATGCCCTGACCAGTTTGGCTCAGAGGATAGAGCATAGGCCTGCAGATTCAAGGGTCCCAGGTTCGATTCCGGTCAAGGGCATGTACCTTGGTTGCGGGCATATACCCAGTTATAAGGAATTATTATGCATATCATGCAGGAGGCAGCTGATCGATGTTTCTCTCTCATCGATGCTTCTAACTCTGTATCCTTCTCCCTTCCTCTCTTTAAAAAATCAATAAAATATAGTTTAAAAAAAAAAAGCCAGTGTCTGTGACAACCAGGACAACCAAACGACTGGTCACCATGAGGTGCATTGAGCACCTCTCGGTCCCTCCCCACCGGCCCACGAGCAGGGTGGGTTGGGACTGGTAAGCGGGCTAAACGGCTGACCTCTTGGTCCCTGGCCCTGGCCCACAGGCTCCGATGGATCAGCAATGGTGAACGGGGGATTCGGGGTGGGTGGCAAAAGGACCGGGCTGGCTCTCAGGCATTTGGAATCACCAGTTCATCCCCAGCTGCTCCGGGGCTCAGGCCTGCGGAAAAGCAGGCGCTGGAGACTTCACCTCCATGCACGTGCGCAAGGCCAGCCGCTGATGGAATGCACTGCCCACTTGGAGGCACTCACACTGGGGCAGATAGGTCGTGGGCACGCCCACAGCTTCCGTCAGCACCTCAAGCAGCAGTGGCAGTGGTAGTGGCTATAGCGACAGCGGCAGTGCCCATGTGAGCGGCCCGAGCGGGCAGCACGTTCCATCAGCGGCAGGCCCGGCACATGCGCATGGAGATGAAGTCGCCGGACCCACTTTCCCACAGGTGTGAGCCCCCCAGCAGCCGGGGATGAGCTGGTGATCCTAACGGCCTGACAGCCCAGCGGCGGAGGCGGCGTTTGGCCTGGAGACTGGCAAATGGGCAGAAGATGACCCTGATTGCAGGAGGCTAGGCCCTAAGGACCCTACCCACATGATTCTGTGCACTGGGCCTCTAGTATATATACTAAGAGAGCCTATATAAAAGGGAATGATAAATTCTATGACACTATACAAATTTAATCTCTTATTAAATTAATGAACAGACAATATACTAATACTAGAGGCCCAGTGCACAAATTCATGCACAAGTGTCTCCGGCCAGCCCACCCCGACGGAGGCCAATCTGGGCCAGGGCCAGCCAGTGGGAGGGGCTATGGGAGGTTGGCCAGCCACAGTGGGCATCATAGCGACCAGTCATTCCGGTTGTTCCAGTCATTCCAGCATTCCAGTCGCTAGCTTTTTATATATATATAGATACTTTTATTCTCACACTGAATTTTGTTCTCAAACTTAAGATTTTCCTCAGTCATCTTACCTAATAATAGAGAAACATGTAAATGACTGTATCTCTGCTATGCCAGCAGCCAATCAGAGTGAGTATGCAAATTAACCCAAAAAGATGGCAGTTAATTTACATACATACATACCTGGGTCCCAGGAACCTCCTCAGCACCCAGGTCACTCCCAGCTGGCCATCGGAGGGGTCGAGCCTGGGATCAGAGGGAAGGGGGAAAAAATCAATGGAAACATATCCTCAGGTAAGGATCAAAAGAAAAAGAAAGAAAGAAATGTCATATCCTATGAAAGACACATCTTGAAAATGCCTAAAGAAAGTTGTCATTTTTTCATGTTGAAGGGACTGGAGTCCGTGTTGATGAAAATACCTTGGTGGCTGCGGTGACTGGCAGTGGCTGCAGCAGCAGGGTGATGGGGCTGGCGCCTTCCCCTGATCAGCCCGGTGGCCTCCCGCAAAGGGAGGCCAGACTGCGGCTTAGGTCTGCTCCCAACGGGGAGCAGGCCTAAGCCATCAATAGGACATCCCCTGAAGGCTCCCAGTATGTGAGAGGGGGCAGGCTGGGCTGAGGGACCCCTCCCCAGTGCACGAATTTCATGCACCAGGCCCCAAGTGATAGTCATAACAGGCTGAGTAAGGCTCTTTATTAACATTTTGAAAATAGGAGGAAGAATATATTTTTGGGGTAAGAGAATACATTTTGGCAAGTGAGATCAAGAGAAGGTGAAGCTTGTCTAACTAACTAGTAGGTCTCACTTAGTTGGTTCACTGATGGGGCCAAAGTAGACCACAGACACAGAAGGGCAGAGCATTCTGGAGAAAAGAGGAAAGTCAACATTTATGGATCCCCTACTATATGGTAGGTGTCTCATAGGTATTTTTTACATCTTCACATTGAAACTATGGGGAAGATTATTGCATCCTTTGTAAAGATAAATAAACTGCTTCCCAATAAAAATAAGTAGATTCAGTCACCTGTTCAAAGTCATGCAACTCTTATGGGACAGGGTCCAATTTGCACTCAAGCCTTCAAAACTTATGCTCTTTCCACTAAGCACACAATCCCAGAATGCTCCAATTAAACCTGTATGTGACCAATCAAGTCAATGTTGCACTTGACATTTTTCACATTTCTGATTTAAGAACCTTCCCACAGAAACCGAGGAGAGGTTCCACACAATAGGACTTGAGATATATTCTTCTCAGCCTCTACCCTAAGCATTTCCTCTCAGTGAATCACTGTAACCTGAAGGTCTTTTACATGTACTTGAGAACATTTAATGAAGCGGAAAGCACCATGTTCATGGTATTGGGTCCTATAGTAATTCTTACTAATAACAAATTTGATTGTGGAATGAAAATATAACAAAGAAAAATAATGTGCTATAAGTACATGAATATTAAAATGCAACCAAATGCGTATTGGGGACATTGGACTATTGAACAAACACAGGCAATCAGAAGAAATGTCTTCTGTCTAGCGTTCTTGCTTTTATCTCAGCCATGTGATAAAGGATCTTATTCCATTCTTAGATTTGACAGGTTCATCCTACAACAACTGAGTGGCTGGCCAAAGCCAATAGCTTTCTTGAACACACTCATTTTCTGGTGATTTTAGTTTCCCTCTTCTGAAGACTACCTAGGATACTGACCATGAAAGGCACTCACTGCAGCCAGGAACATCACTATTGGTTGGATTCACTTCTTCTTGCACACCATGAAAACCAAAAGTAATTTAAAAGGCAGTGGTACCATCTCCAAGCTCAGAGATTAGCCAGCTCACTGCGCTTTATCAATTGTGGGCTGCTGATTTATCCAAACCTCCCATTTCACATGTGAGACACAGAGATTTGGAATGACTTCCTCGTACTCACATAGCTGATTGATAGAGTGTGGGTTATGAACCACATCTCCTGAATCCCAGTTCAGAATGCTTTTCATTCCCCAATCATTCGCTTATTGATACATTTATCAAATATTTATTGGGATGCCTATAATGTGAGAATAGCTGTGACTACAAAGATGAATTAGACACAAACCCTACACTCGAAGTCTTTACCCTGCTTTATGTCTTTAACTTCCCAGAGGATCTTTGTTCTATTATGAAAGTGACTCCATGCCAAGGCTATCTCTTCACCCAGGCAGGATTGGGCAAACACGGTTACTAATCAGTTGGTATACAGCCCCATTTCAAAAGTATTCTTCATAAATGGCTTATTCTCTGGCCTTCTGACTTTTTCTTACTGAAATTTAAATTCCAGTTAAATTTTAATTTTAGCTATATAACAAATAATTTGTTTTTAGTAGAAGAACTAATTGTTGCATAAGAGCTAAAAAATAATATTGTTTATCTGAAATTTAACTAGACATCCTGGTTTTTTGTTTGTTTTTGGCTAAATCTTACAACTCTATATTTTACTCATAGGAAAAAGGAGCCCATGGCGATTTGTGTCTAATATCATCCAGTTATTTGAAGTTGACCCAGAACAAAATCTGAATCTACTTAATCACCCAAACATGGCATTACTGGTAAATAATTTTTAAGTGGGTGAGCTCTGAAGATCAAGCTGTTACTACTGCAAATCGGCCCCATTTACTCCCTAATAAACAAGAGGCACTATGTACGTGTACATGTGCATGTGTGATCAGAATCTCCTGAAACACTCATAAGAAAATAGTTTGTCAGCTCATGAGTGGACCACAGTACAAGCTACGAATATATTTTATGGCTCACATGGCTGCAACAGTCACCCCACAGCCGATATGGAATAAGCAGATTTTTGTCAATTGGTATTTTTTAATAATTTAAGGACACTTTTTCCCCATTATTTTAAGAATCCAACTTGGAGCTTCTTCATTTTACTGGAATATATTCCCTGAGGGCTGATGTGTTCCCAGTGGTGCTGTAGGTGATCTGGGCTCTGGGAGACCGAGTCAGAGATCGTGATCTTCAAGCCACTTTCACATTCTTCTTATAGCTGTCATTCTTGCTCCATTTGACGTGCCAAAACCCTCATCTCACCTCTGGTGAATGATAGCTGGGATTGGATCCCTTATCTTGCCACTAGGACAGTACTGTTTAAAAAAAAAAAAACACAAAAAACTATGCCAGATTGGCTGCCCATAATTTTTAAAAACACAGGAGGGATTAAATAAAGAATTTTTTGCAAGCACCTAAGTGTGACCTCATGATAGACTAGAAACAATGAACTGAAAATGTTAAAGTTCATTTTTTAATATTATCTACATCCAGGTCACGAATCTATTCCATAGCCTTTCCTCCCCATGGACATAATTGAGTTCCTTTCCCAATGGATGGGTCTGGTTTTTACACCCATGAAAGTCCCAGGACCTTTTTCTTGCTGGGATGGCTGTTGAACTTCTCCTAAGGAATGACTTTGTGATGGGAGAAATATAACTGACATATTCACTGGGCTTTGAGAACTCTAGAGAAAGTTCATTCTAAAGCTTGGAGCTTACTGCTCATCCAACTGATTCACTTTATCTGGAAGGCAGCCACCAGCCTCCCATAGACAGAGTTTGGACTGTTTGATTACAGTAAGCCTAGCAGCAGGGAGGGATTAGGACCCGGCATCTCTGAGTAAAAACAGGGAAAGCTAAACTGCTTCCAAAGAGCAGTTCACTACCTCCATACTGGTTTCTGGAGAATGCGAGAAGGGCCTGAAGTGGAAGGGATTCGTTGACTTTGAAGACAGAAAACAATAGAAATGCACAGTTCATCCACAAACCAGCCCCTCTTAGCATCACTCTCCAGCCACTATCATTCATGAGACATTTCCCTGCTCCGGTTCAAGAAAAACAAAGAGAATTACAGATGGCCCAGTTTGGTCAATTTCCCTGATGGGCATCATCTTGTTATCTGTTACCATGGCGTGGGCTATGATGTTGTGTGGCCTGGGAGAATCTAAAAACTGGTCTTTTGGCTCTTGATCACCCAGTTTGATTTATCGTCAGCAGATGACATTAAAATCAGCTTGCATTTGCTGAACGAATCTGGATGGGCTAGAGAGGGTGGAAACAGGGAGTGGCCTGGGTGGTGGCAGGGATTAGAATAGTAATCCCTTGTGTTTGAGAGATTGCAGAGCACTTTCCCACACATTGTGTCATTGGATCCCTACGAATTCTTGTGAGGGCAGGTATTCTGAGCCCCACTTGACAAATGAGAAAACTGATGTCCTAAAGGGTGAAGTGATGGCCAGAGTTCACACAGAAAAAAATTTAGTGGCAATCTAAAAAGTGGAATAAAATCCAAAGCCCTTGCTTTCTTGTGTAACACACTAACGCATGATTAGAATCTACCTTAAAGCTTTTTAGCTATGCTCAGATAGTAGCAACTGATTATAACATACTGTTAATGCAGGTATCTAGCACTCTATTCTTTCTGGACCTTCAGAACTTCTCTTCTTTTGGCTCCCTTCTCTCAACCTCTTCTTTATGTAACTTCTCCAGTGTATCACTTGGACACCACTTCTTCCAAGAAGTCCTCATGGCTTTGTTAGGTGACCATCCTATAAGTTTCCATGGCACCCGGTAACTACCATGGCACTATCCTTCTCACTCAAATTTAGTTTCCTATATAGAAATATAACTCCATCTAGGCACTAAGGCCACAAGTCATTCACTAGTGCTTATTTTTTCACCATTGTAACCTAGCATGATAGACTCTGGATAAATATTTCTAGAATAAATGCTGCAGGGTCTACTGCAGCCAAGAGGAAGTTTTGCTTCCACGTCACAACGTTTTAGGAAGAGATTGCAGCCTCTTTTAAAGTCATCTCAGACAGTACCTTTTCCAGGAGGAGACTCTCAGGAAAGCAGACGCTAACCATCTGCGTAAAATGTTAGATCATTGTCAGGAGTAAGACTTAGAGTTCGGAGAGAACTAGACGTGTGACATGGATGGAGGTCAGTGTTTGTGTAACTATATAGAGAAAGAGGTAAGAGCAGATATTTTTGGAGTTACTGGAAAACTTAGCCATGACACCCAGACTGCTCATATGTCTGGTGCTATTGCTGGAAACCAAGCTTCATGCCAGTCTTCTGTTAGATATCAGTTTCTGGGAAGAGTCTTGAACTTGCTGCATGGTTATTTATAACTATATCTTCTTATTTTGCGTCAGGTTAGAAGACGCTAAACTATGACTGTTATGTGTTATCAGAATCACATACAAATAGAATATGGTAAATATGATAGATGATGAACAAGGCCTAAGAGTCACAAATCATGGAAATATGAAACCCAGCACTTAACCCATACCTGTAAATACAAAATACCTTCAAGTATTTAGAAATTAATGCATGTATGAATGGAACCATCATATAAAATGAATTAGTCGAGTCTTGGCAATGAGGCTATTTCTGCAATGGCAGAATCTTAAAGGCCACGTAGGGCTTTGCATCCCTTTATGCGGGATGAGCGTTACAGGCATCCTACTGAACTTTCAGTAAAAGTCTACATGGGCAATATGTAAACACATAGGTGTGGCCGTGTTCTAGTACAGCTTTATTTACAAAAATAAGCATTGGGCTGTATTTGGTACATCATAGTTTCTTAACCCTGGTAATAATTATTGCGACCAATTTTCATTTCCACCATGTCACTGCCTTCTGAAAAGCCTTCCTTTGTTTGCCATTGCCTATGAGCTGAAGTACAAACTCCTCAGCTCTCTACTCTGATCTGAGCAGCACTTTCATACCCCCATACTGAATGCTCATTTTCTTCTCTTTGGGCTCAACTCACATTGTTCTGTACAGATAATACCATTCTTAATGCTTTCTACTTGATCAAATCCTACCCGTTCTTTTTTAAAGCTATTAACAGATTTTTATTTTATATTTTTAAATATTTTTTTTATTTTTCAGTTACAGTTGATGTATAATATTATGTCTAATCACTGTGCTGTACACTTGAAACTAATATACTATTCTACTCATTCTTTATGGTAGGGGTTCTCAGATGGAGTTAGAGGGGTCATATCAGAATCATCACAGTGCTCATCTCCCTCCCTCTATTCTGATAGGCCCCAGTGAGGTGAAGAGGGAGGGCAAGGACATGTACAACTTGAAAATGTTCCTCCCCACAAACCACTGCTTTACAGAATTATTAAAACCACACTCTTCTAAGAAGCCTTCCCTACTACATTAAACCATACCCAGCTTCTTTTCTTCTTCTTCTTTCCCCCCACCCCTCTTTTGGAGTGCCTTAGCCCTCATTGGTCAAAAGATTTGTTTTTAGCACCTATTGCATTATTTGGTTATTTAAGTGTCTGGTGTGTCAAGCATTGTTTTGGATGCTGGGGACACAGCAGTGAATAGGACAGTAAAGATCCTTCTCTTTGAAAAATCACATTCTAGTGACAAAAACAGAGACAATAAACATGAGCCCTAAAGAGTGAAGATAATTTCAGATAATGAAAAGAAAGCAAACTAAGGAGACAAGGAGTGACTGGAGAGGGGGGTTGGGAGGATAAGGAGGTGCTATTTTAGATAGAATCAGGGAGGGCTCCTGGGGTCTATTGTTTTTTTTTTGTTTGTTTGTTTGTTTTTAAAATATATTTTATTGATTTTTTACAGAGAGGAAGAGAGAGGGATAGAGAGTTAGAAACATCGATGAGAGAGAAACATCGATCAGCCGCCTCCTGCACACTCCCTACTGGGGATGTGCCCGCAACCAAGGCACATGCCCTTGACCGGAATCGAACCTGGGACCCTTGAGTCTGCAGGCTGACGCTCTATCCACTGAGCCAAACCGGCTTCGGCAGGGGGTCTATTGTAATTGAGTTAAAAATCTGAGTGCAAAGGTCTAAGGGGGGAAGTTATGAGCTGAGGGAACAGCATGGTTTTCTTTCCTTTCTTTGAATATGCTATTGAACTGAGAATGTTGGTTTAGAAAGAGAGATGATTGAGGACAGTCCCCATATTTAGGGTTACCAGATAAAATACAGGGGTGCCCAGTTAAATTTGAATTTCAGATATCTAACAAATTATTTTTTTAGTATAAGAACTAATAGTTGCATAAGAAATAACAAAATTATTGTTTATCTGAAATTTAAATTTTAACTGGATGTCCTGGGGTTTTTTGTTTGTTTGTTTTTGGCTAAATCTGACAACTCTACAATTTACTCATAGGGAAAGTGGCCAAGGGTGATTTGCGTCTAATATCATCCAACTGCTTGAAATTGACCCAGAACAAAATCTGAATTTAAATCATAAGCAATTCAATTTAGTGCTGACATTTCAGAAATTCTTATATTGTTTTCTAATTGTCTGTTGGGTAATAATTTCTCTCCCTGGACAATACCTTAAGGGCATGTCCCTTTTGACTTTTTTTTTTAATCATACACTAAGTACAATATTAAGTACTTTATTCATGTTTTTATACCCCTTCTATTGCAAGCTTGCAATAGAAGTTCTGTTCTGGGTACAAAGGGGACATAGCTTCTGCCCTCCAGATAATAGGAAAAAGAAGCACATCCAGATTAGAACATGACTAAGGGTCACTGCAGAGAACAGGGAAGGCACTGGCATTCTGAGCAAGGATGGATAGCTTCCCACTGTGGGAAGCAAGGAAGCCTTCAAGTAGAAATTAACATCTGATTTAGGCCTTGATTGATGGCATGGATTTCAAGGGATTATAATGTAAGACATTATAGAGGACATCATCCAGTCAAAGAAAACAGCACAAACTAGGAGAGGGTGCTGAGAATAACAAGACTTGTTTGGGGAACAAATATACCTCTGTGGTTGCAGCAGAAAATAAATAAGAGAGGAAAGTGTAAGATGTTAGACCTGGCCTATAAAGAACCCTAAACACTAGATGAAGGTGTTGGGATGTATTTAATAAGCCATGGGAGTCGTTAAAGATTTTTGAGCTGGTACTTGATGTAATAAGAACTACATATAAAGAAAATCAATCTTTTGGTGCTAAAAACATGGAGACCAATGAAAAAGTGACTACAAAAGACCTTTAGCCAAAATCTGGTTAGTTAAATGAGGAATTAACTATAGTTTATAATGAGAGAAAGGGAAAGGTAGGACTGGATGCAATAGAACTCATGGAGCCTGCCAAGTGGGTTGCAGAAATTGAGAAAATGGAGGTATCAGAAATAACGCTGAGACTTTAAGTTTAAATGACTAGGTGAACATTGCTGTGTTATGTATTACTGTTTATGGGATTTACATTAGGTTTATGACTGGGGGAATGGTGAAATTAATAAAAATATGCAAGTCAAGAAAAAGGGCAGTTTGTAGGTGGGAAGAAGATGATGGCTTTACCTTTTTAAACATAACATTTTAGAATTTCAGAGCGATAAAAGTTATTCTGATTCTGCCCAATCCCTTTGTTTCATGTAGAAGAAAATCCAGTGAGAGGAAATGACTCATCTGTGATCACCCAGCAAGTTAGTGGAATAACAAGTTTTAGAAATCAGATGTCCTGTTTTCCCTGGACAGTGTTTCTTCCATAAGATGATCTTACAATGAATTTAGTTTGTAGAAATGGGATAATTGTGTGGTAAGATGTAGTTGGAAATGTGGATGTGACACTTCAGTAACAGATCAGGGGCAAGGATTTGGGAGCCATCAAAATGAAAATAACATTTATAAAGAGGTGGAAGCAAAAGAGATTGCCAAAGGACAGCTTAGAGTTGCTAAACCCAGTGTGACAGATGTCCATGGATGCTGAGACTTGATCACTAAATTTCACATTTAGGAGGTCACTGGCACTTGAGAGAGAGAAAGCAGTTGCCATTGAATGGAGGGAGCAGTAGCAAGAAGCGAAATTATAAACATTGAAGGAATGGGGGGCTGGTGAGGAGGTGGAAATGGAATTTAAAACTAGTTCTCTGGAAGGGGGAAGTAAAAGGAGAAAGATGAGATATTGTTGAAGCAGAGCCTTTTAGGTTGTTAGTAGATGGAGAAACATAAATGTGTGTGTAAGTAGAAGTCATGGAGAGCAAGAAATTAGAGATGTAAATTAGTGAAATTAGCGAGGGGGGCAACTAGAGGAGATGGAGGAGCCGAAAATGAGGAGGGACACTAAAATGTCTGGGTAAAAGTGGAGATAAAGAGCCCTCCTAAGTAGGTGCAATTGATGGAATTCAAATTAACCCTTATCTTATCAGTGAGGAGGAAAACTGGATCTTTGTTTAAAAGTGAGAAGATAGAAATGGATATGAGAGTTTGAGTCCAGGAATGTTTTGGTGAAAAAACTGTGGGACTGTGGACATCGGCACTACATGTAGGGCCCTGCTGAGGTTAGAGTAGTGCTTTTGTGGTCCATGTAGTTGACCTAGTGCGGATGCTTTCCAATTATGGAAGCAGAAGAAAAAATATGGACAATGGGGGTTTCCCGGGAATTCCCACAGGGTGGTGAGCATTGTTGTTTTATATATTACTGTTCACAGGATTTACGTTAGATGAAGAGCCAAGCTGACTGGGCAATGTGGGGAGGAGTTAAGGGCAAAAGTCGGGTTTCCAAGAGCACCTTCATGCTAGGTGTTCTGCAGGCATTTGCACACATTATCTCACCTCCCCCACTTTTACAGATAGAGATCCTCAAAGTCACATGGAGCAAGCAACTTGCCCGAAGACGCACAACGGGAAATGGCAGAACTTTTCTTCCTGAAACCACGCTGGCTGTTGCCTCCAGTAGCCACTGGGGAAATGCAAATTGGGCAGATAAGAAGGTTGAAGTTAGAGGAAAAATTTCAGAATTAGAGGTGGAATACTTCCCAATGAGAAGCTCCAAAGGAAACAGAAGTGACATGAGAATCCAGTTGGCAGTTACAAATGTCAAGGGCCAAAAAATTAGACAGTTAATTGATTTTTTGCAGAAATCTTTTATTGAGCTATAACATGCAGAGAGAAAAGTGCGCAAATCACATGTGAAGTCTGAATTTTCATAAAATGAGCACACCCACGTAACCAGTACCCAGACCAAGAACGAGATCATTGTCCACCCCATAGAAGGCTCCCTGAAGTCCCCTCCCAGTCACTAACCCCCAAGCTAACCACTATCTTCATTTCTAATAGCATAGATTCACTTTGCTACTTTTGAACTTTCTCTAGCTGAATCCTATTTTTATGTTCTCTAATATCTGGTGTCTTTTGCCTGACATTATGTTTATGAGATTTATCCCTGTGGTTGCCATGGCAGATTTTCTGATTGATTCAAACCACAATACAACCTCATGAATAGCTACCAGCTTCTCTAGTGGGAAGAGAGTCTGATGATGGGAGGCAGATAAAAGGTTTTTACATTTCTGTGCTTTCTTTGGGTGGGAAGTGGGAGAAACTTGATGGATAAGTTCTGCAATATACGGAGTTATGTTAGAGTCACATTTATATATATTACACAGAAAATTTATAAGGAAGTGCTTCACGGTCTACTCCATCACATTACATACAGCCTTATCGTTAGAAAAGAAAGTTAAAAAATGTTCGTGCAGTTTACATATACATTCTCAATGCAATAAAGGCTCAATGGATGCCCTGGCATTTTGAAAGAAGAAAATTGTATCATTGTGAGGGTTTGGATCTTTAGAATTCACAGAACTACTCTAACCGTTTGGAACACATGTACACTGAGCCCTGGAAAATGTAAGGAAATACCAGCTGCCTTTTGGTGCTGTCTCTCCGGGAAGGCCCTATTCTGCAATGCAAATAGGAATAACTGGATATCCTTTAAGACATGAGACATAGTGTTCTGAAAATTGATGTCCTAGAGTGGTCAGAAGTTTAGACAAGTGCATGATTAACATGGCATGTGGGCTTAGGAAACCTCCAAGTTACTCAACCTCCCCTGAAACTCAGTTTCTTCTTTGATAAAACAGAGATAATACTCCATCTAGCCCTCCAGCTGCTGTGGGAATCAGATGATGTGATGTATGAAGAAACTGTTTGCACATATTAAGTTAAGAGTACAGTATGATTCTTACAGGCTGTACATCCTTTTCAGTTGCTCATTGCAGGTCAAAGTGAAGGAAGAGGACCAGATTGGAAGCATCACGGACTGTAGCGGAGTTTAATGGGGGTTGGCAGGGGGCTGGGTGTGAATTGCTGGGCTTCAGAGTCAGTCCTGGATGAGAGTACAGCCTCTGCCACTTATTAGTGGCTGTTTGACTTCAGGCGACTTATTTAATCTTCTCAAGCCAGGGCGTCATCTCTAGAGTGGAGATAATAACACTGCCTACTTTTACCAGCAGAAGTGGATAATTGTAATTAAAGCACTCATGACACCTTGTGCATAGAACACTCCCAGCAAATAGTGTCCGTTACTGTAATTCTATAACAACAGCAACCACAATCATATAATAGCTTCCATCAGCCACTTAGTGCTGTTGATGTCCAATGTATCCAACAGACACTGACCTCGTAAGGTACCTGCTTTGTGGTTCCATTATTTAGGGAAATTCTTGCCAGGCTGTTGGGTGCCTGCAAGATTCAGGTGCCCAACGTGCCTCTGACAGGAGGGCTTCTGATGAGGTGAACTACTCTCTCCCTTTCCGCCTGGCGGCTCTCTCCTGTAACTCCTTTCCGTGTCCTTCCTTGACAAGTCTTAGCATAATAGAACATCAGAACAAAAAGAGCCCCCTAGACATCATCGTTCCAACCCCCACATTTCACAGCTGAAGGAATGGAGGAGCTCAGAGAGGTTTGTCTGTCTGGTGTGAACTGGTGATAAACCTGGGACTAGAACCCAAATCTCCCAACTCCCAGTACAGCACTCTTTCTTCTACTCCCTACTATCCTTAGGAGGCAGCTTCGCCTCCCTTCTTTCAGTGCAAATGAAGGGTTGTTATCTCCTTAAGATTTAAGCTTGAATTTGATTCTTTATGGAATCCCCTGGACAATGCTTTGCACCTAGTAGTTACTCAGAAAAAAATAGTTTTAAGTGAAATAAATTTCTGGGATACTCTCTTCTCATATTCAGTTTTTAGAATCAGGGGCTATGCTTAAAGATCATCTTTAAATGACCTGGTTTATTTCTCTGTGCTAAAAGCATATGCAAATGCCTCACTTCCTAGGGACAGCCTCCTGTCATTCTCTGGGGCAGTCTGTCCATCTTTCCCTGATCTTCCCACTGCTCTGCTTAGAGCTCTGTGTGAGTGCTTATGTTAAGACTAGTAGCCCTGCGCACGAATCCGTGTGCCAGTAGCTCACCAGTAGCTCGCTGCTGCCCTCCAGTAGCTCTCCACCGCCCACTTGTAGCTCGCTGCCCCACCCTCCTGCTGATCCGTGATCTGGTTGCTATGCTTCACGGCGTAATGACCATTTGCATATTACATCTTTATTATATAGGTTAGTACAGTATAGAGGCTAAGGGTGTGAGGTTGGCAGTCCAGAGATAACGAGAATTCTGGCTGCAACTTATAAGATACTTAATGACTCTAAATCTGCATTTTCTTTTCCTTAAAACGGGGAAGTTAATACTTACCTCCTGATGTGTTAAACATTAATATTGTGTGAAGCCTTTGATACAATGCCTGGCACATAGAGGCTCAATAATTGTCTTAGTATTAGATTTTATCGCAATTTGCACATAGACAGGTCTGCTTCTCCTGTTAACTATGATCTTCTTCAGGTCCAGAACCTTGTCTTGGTTCATTTTGTATCCTTGGGACCTCCTACAGTGTTGTCTGATCCATGATAGATAATGTTTCTAAAAGGGACAGAGAAAGAGGAGCGAGGGAGTTGGGGCATTTGTTGATGCACCTGAGCTTCAGCCTAGGAAACTGAAAGCGGGGCTCAGGCCCCAGCTTTTCCAGCTACTAGCTGTAGAGTGTTAAACCAGCCCTTCAACTGTGTGTCAAACTCCTCTTTATCAGCAAAATGGGTTTGCTAATACAGTGCTTGCGCATAACACCCTGAAGAAGATAATTTGAGATGATGTATTTTAGAGTGTTTTGTAAATTGAAATGTACTTTCTGGGTTTGTTATGAGAATTGTCATCGTTATGACACGATCTGCCTTTGCGGTCTCCTTGATTTTACTTAATAATTAGCTAGCCACGGTGCAGTAACAGCTGCTTATAGAGTAGAAGGCTCCGCATTAGCTGCTGCAGGTCTTTGCTTTCAAGATGTTTACAGCATGGAAGGGAGGTTAGAACCCGGGGCCGCTGCCCCCAGCCAGGACAGGAAGTTTGAGAGAACTCTTGGGCAACGGTCCTTGACCTCAGCTGACCTACCTCAGCGAACGCCCTGCAGCTGCGGTCTCTGCAGTGACCCCTAACAGCACATGCATGCCAGGCCTGCCCAAGCCCGTCTCTGGACTGTCTCCACCTTTGTCAGATGTCACCAGCACTGTATTTGCCTCATAACACGCTTTAAAGCAGCAGACTGTATACCCCCTGCCGTCAATGGCACAGTGGCACAGCAGGGGGGCAGAGGGGGGCCAGGTGCCAGCGGAATGAAAGCCAGAGGCTGATTTCTGACAGCCCACTTCCCCACTCTGCGCACCGCACTCAGGGACCTGCTCTGGGACTTTCATTTTCCCCCTCGCTCACAGAGGTTCTTTTTCCTGAGGTATAAATCCCCACGTGTGTAGGTCTGAGAGCCCCTGGAGAAATACAACTAAAGGGAGATTTTGTTTCAATTCCTCTTACACTCCAGCAGGGATCCATAAAGCCTTCTCAGTCCAAAAGCAGCTCTTTATCGTAGACACTCCCTGCAAGTGTTGCCTAATCCCCCAAGTCCAAATCCAGCTTTTCTAAACCTACCCTTTTCATCTAATGAGGCACTGCAATGGATGTTAAACCCGAGTTCTTAACCCTGGAGACTCAGGTTGGATTTCTCCATAATATTTAGAAGGTTTAGCTCACTTGCGTATTGTATTCGTTTTCTATTGCCGTTGTAACAAATTACACAAACTTTGTAGCTTCAAACAACACACATCAAGGTTTTGGCAAGGCTGTGCTCCTTTCTGGAGTTTCTCGGGGGAAAATCCATTTCCTTGCCTTTTCCAGCTTCTTGAGGCTGCCGGCATTCTTTGGCTCCTGGCCCTCTTCCATATCCAAGGCCCAAAATGACCGGTTGAATCTTTCTCACTTTGCATCATTCTGACACCGATTCGTCTGCCTCCTTCTTCCACATGCAAGGACTCTTGTACATTGAGCCTACCAGATAATCCAAAACAATCTCCTTATTTTAAGCTTAGCTCATTAGCAACCTCACTCCCATCTGCTACCTTAATTCTCCTTTGCCATCTGACACATTTACAGGTTGCAAGAATTAGGTTGTAGATCTCTTGAGGGACCATTAGTCTGTCTCCCACACGTTTTAAGAGTGATGTCAGGACCTCCGGATAGCTCTGTAACAGCGATTGGCAAATATGGCCCAGGGGCTGGCCACTTGTTTTTGCAAAAATGAAGTTTTATTGGAACTCAGCCACATGCATTTGTTTACTGGTATGTATTGTCTGTGGCTGCTTTTATGCTTTAAAATGGCAGCGTTGAATATCAACACAGACTATATGGCCCAGAAGTCTGAAATCATTACTACTGACCCCCCCCCCTTTTTTTTTTTAAGTTTACTGACTTTTGCTCTGTAGCACTCCATAGTTTTCTGATGCTGACTATAGTTCTATTGAACTCAGGGACCTTGTAGATATCTCTGCCATGTTTTCCATCACACCCTCCCACTCCCACCCTCCATACACACACCTTTAAAATTCCTAGCGATGCTCTGCCTGCTATTCCTCTTCTAGCCTGCCATAAAACTATTGAACTCTAGTAGTAACGCCAACTGCTCTTTACTTTGATACATGCTGTTCTCTTTGCTTAGATTGCATTTACCTCCTTTTTTTCTTTATCTCCTGCCAAGCAAGCTCTTATTCATCCTTTAAAACCCTGCCAAGGCATAACTTCCTCTTGGAAACCTTCCCAAACACCTCTACCCAAGGAGAAGTACTCCGATTCTCAAAACAGGTTTTCTGTAAGTGCCTCAATGGTATTAATGACTGCTATGTTTACACTTCTCGGTATTCCCTGTGCCTAGCATAGGGACTGACGTGTTATATATCCCATAAATATCATTTTAGTTGATGTTACTTTAAATATTGCCGTTCAGAGATGAGGCCCAGTGTAATGGCAACAACAGGTTCTGCGCTGATTTAAAATTCATCTCTGCTGTTATGTGGAGGCTGGAGATGTCAGTTCTCTACTCCTGGCTTTAGTTTCTTCACCGATAAACCAAGAAGTTGGATTAAACACGCCTGGTCTCTAAGGTCCTTTCCCTGGGGGAAGATTTGGCCTGTTTCCTTGCAGGCACTAAGGAGAGCAGAAGCTCTTGTATTCGGCTTGTGCCCCGCAGAGCTGGAAATCATCCAAGACATACAGTGTACATATATCACTCATAGCTGTGCTTTGGCTATGTGGCAACTGCGGACTGAGGAAATGGGGAGGAGGGAGTGGAGGAGAGGAAGGAATTGGTGAGGTTAACTGGGGGGATCTTGTATTTGTTATTGACCTTTCTCCAGAAGCCAATTAGGAGACAGACACCCATCCCGGAGAGTCATGGCTCCGTAGTGTGCCCTCACCATCCCCAGCCTGCAATCCTATAGCAATCCGGGCCAGGAGCTCTGTCCACTTACCAGAGATCTGCCCCAAATCCTCATAACCAAAATCACAACAAATTCAGCTCACTCCCTTCCTCCCCAAGTTCCCTCATACCCAACATTGCTTCTCCTCATATGTCCCTCTCCGGAGCTAGAAACCTTGGTGACAGTATTGGATACCTTCCTCTCCATAGTCCTCCATATAACATCTCTTATGAAGATATATTTTTTCCTTCCAGCATTACCAGTACTTAGCACTTAACTCTTTTCTCCCATCCTATTGTAACTACCTATTGTAGCCTGCATTGTTTTCAACTTAGGTCCCTAAGTAAGGTCTCCTGGGGTCCCTAACTCTAGCTACTTCCCATCAAGAGCCAACTTACATATTCCTGCTGGCCTAATTGTCCTAAATTCCCTTTTTCCTCGGGTCTCTCTCCTGTTCATGAACCTCCCGTAGCTCCTTACTATCCCTGCATCAAGTCCAAAGTTCTCCACTTCACTTCATAATCTGGACCCACCCTGAGCCTCTAGCCACTTTTCTTCAACACTCTCTGTTCAGTAAGACTTACCTGCTTTGCATTTCATTTTGGACTCCATGTGTTTCCTCCTATGATTACCTTTCCCTGGTTTTTAATTCAATTAAGTTCACTGCACTTACACCAACATTTATTAAGCACTTGCTCTGTTCAAAGCCCAAGTACACCTTTGCTGCTCTCAGTCCTTCGCTGATGATTTAACCTAGAGCCCACAGTGTGCCCCGGCCATCTTCATTCTGTCTGTGTATTGCTGCTCCCCTCCGGAACCACACATTGCTTGAGGACAGCAACAACTGTGTCTTTTGCTTCTTTGGAACCACCCCAAACAGTGGGTCCTGCCATTAAGCCCGAACACCCAGGCCACTTTCCCAGACCATTCTCTATTTCCTTTCCCACCTGTTCTATCGTCCAGCTATACATTGGCGATAGATACAACTGAAGTCTACCTCACAAGGATGTTTTGAAGATTAGAGGTATTTTGTTCGAGTGGACTCTCTCAATTAATGGTTGCTATGATTAACATTATTCTTCTCACCCATCCTTTCCATGGCCCTTCTCACCCATCCTTTCCATGGCCCATCAGGGGGTGGTGCATAGGCTCTTGAGCATTCGGAGTTAGAGAAAGTAACACTACTAGGCATAGAAATTGTTCTTGCCCCTATCTCTTGATTGAAACATTCCATACTCAACACCTCCCCCCACAAATTATCGTAGGCTATTGCATTTCAGTTTCCCTGTTTATCAGGCAAGCACTGGTTAAGTGCCTGCTGTTTACCAGGCACTGTTCAGGGCTTGCCATTAGCAATTTCAGTGGCCTTTTTTTGTAGATGAGTCATTACCTCTTTCACATCTCAGCCCCAGCCCTTTCTACCTAAGAGGAAGTGCAGTGTGGGAACTGCAATTCAAAGTCTTCACCAAGGGCTTGGTCCTGAGCCTTGGCCACGTGAAACTCACTCATCTCCACCCTCTCCAGTTCTGCTCCTGGGCTGGGGCTGCCAGGTGCCAGCTGGGGCCTTCCGTCTGCTGGCTGCCTGAGCTATCCCGTTTCAGAAAAAGTCATTTCTATTCCAAGCTACAACTATTTGAAATTCATTCAAAGTGTAGCAGTAATTCATTCATTCAAGAAATCCAATCAGTGAATGAATTCAACTGAGTAAATGTTTGCTAAGTGAAAGCCATCACTCAACAAGACTGACAATCGCAAAGCATCTGCTGTATGTTTCTGCAATAAGCTTTGTAATAGAACCCATTTTTTAATTTTTTTAAAGATCAGTAGTTGCTTGTTTAGTACTATTTTGGAGTAATACTCCTCCTCATAATTCAGGGGAATTTTTTAAACTAGATTCCATGGCATCGTGTCTACGTGCCAGAAGAACCACCAAAACAACAGCCACCTCAGGTAATAAAGCAAACCACTTTTAAAATATTACTATTGGAATCTATTATTTAATTAGTCCAGTTTTAAGACTGTTCTGAATTGGTGTTAAATTGATGTATGTGTGAGGCTGGCCACGAGAGGCCTGCATCTCTGAAATGACATGCACAACATTTACAGGCCTTGTGTGTATGTGGTATTCAGGAAGAGATTGATTTAAGCCAATATTTTCTACCTCGCCTGCACATTTATGTTGGCGGGATTTCACTGGTAAATATTGGTCTAAAGCAAACACTGAAATCTTTAATCACTTTTAGACAGACACTGCATTATACTGCCTTAGGCACTGCATTAGAAAGGGAGAAATAGAGGAGTCAGCGCAACTGATAGCCACCATCTTTCAAAGGCAAAAGGGAAAATCAGAGTTAAGTTAAATTCTGCAGAAGTAGAAATGCCAAGAAAACCATTGCCGGAATACAAAATTTTGTTTTTCTAAAGTCTGGAGCTGAGTTCAGTCAAGTGACGTAGTTTACAAACCAGGGGAAATTAGGGCAGGAACGGAAGTACCGCTAAATCAGGAGAAATTGGCCAAAGGAAGCCGGGCCGGCTGTGACACACACAGTGCTGGCTTCTTTCTCCGAATTTCAAACCATTCTTGTTTGCTACTGTGTCGAGTTGGGTTGCCATGAAACCTGGGCCTAATTTTATATTTTGTTGTATGCTTGTTGGAAGTTCTGAATCTGCTGCATAAAGCAACTGCCTGTCTACCTGCAAACAAGGCTGCAAAAAAAGCATACTGTTAACCTTCCTAACACACACACACACACACACACACACAGCCCCACCCCAAAAAGAGTCACTCGGTTTTTCTAGTTCTATGCCTTCATTCACATCCAGTGGTTCTTACTGAGTCATCCAGAACCCCATAAATCACCCTGAGAGCCTGAGTCTCTTGCTATGTTCCTTCCTCCAACCCCTAACTTCCACACTCCCTAAAACTCCACCCCTCTCATTTCAGAAACCATGAACTGCTTAGATGTTTTTAAGGATGTCTTCTGAAATCTATGATTATCTCTGGTTAATTAAACCACTGCAGCCCACATTCTGGGGTAGATGATGATAAGATTTGAAAGAAGCAGGGATTCTGCTGAATGAATGGCCAGACCTACAGAAGGCTGCCTGAAAGAAATACTGTCTTTTTTTCTTCCCTTCTTTCCTTCTTTCCTTCTTTTCTTTCTTTCTTTCTTTCTTTCTTTCTTTCTTTCTTTCTTTCTTTCTTTCTTTCTTTCTCTCTTTCTCTCTTTCTCTCTTTCTCTCTTTCTCTCTCTCTCTCTCTCTCTCTCTCTCTCTCTCTCTCTCTCTTTCTTTCTTTCCTTCTTTTTAAAGTTTGTATCAACTCCCAGGAAAACCTGAAGAGGCAGGACTGGTGGGGGAGGGGGAAGGGGGAAGTGAACATAAAAGACTCAGGTAGGATAGCTATCCTCAAAACCTGGCTGAGGATGGAGATCACGTGGAGCAATTCTACAAAGAACAAGTTCTCAGAACCCACTCCAAAGGAACTGCTTCAGTGTATTTGGGTTTAGCCTGGGACTCAGCCTCAGGAGATTCAGGTGCAGCTCTTTCATAGACTGGTGCAATGTTGGAGTGTCAACTTTGGATTCAGGATGGATTAGAAACCGAGTTCCAGCATGTACCTAGTGTGACTTTGGGCAAGTTGTGTAAGCATTCTGAGTCTCCGTTTGCTCACCTATAAAATAAGAATAATAACTATTTAATGAGGTTGTAGCAAAGATTAAATGAGGTAACATCCAGAGTCTCTCTTGTACTGCCTGACTTATGGTAAGTCAAAAGTCAAGTGAAGCCAATACAAATGTCTCCTTGGGACTTACCCAACAAAGGCAGCCACTAAGACATTCCCAATGGCACTGAAGGCAGACTGTCTAAGTCTGAATTCTGGCTCCACTAAGTCTGTGACCCTGAGAAAGCTACCTAATTTCTCTATTTCTCATCTGTACAAGAAAATGATGTATTATATATAAAACAATACTCAGGTCATGAAATTATGATGAAGATTTAATTAATTCATGTGTGTAAAGTGCTTGGAAACTATAACTGGTACTCAATAAATATTAACTGCAATCACTGTTATTACCACATCTTTTCAAGTGAGCATTTGTGTAGGAATGAATGTTGACCTTGGAGTGTTCAAGGCCTAGCTATAGCCTTATGATCTAGAACAGGGCTGTCCAGTAGAAATATAATGCAAGCCCCACGGGGAATTTTAAATTTTCTAGTAAACACATAAAAAGAAACAGGTACAATTTGTTTTAATAATGTGTTTTACTTAACTCAATATATCCAAAATATTATCATTTCCACATGTAATCCAATATAAAATTTTATGGAGATATTTTATATCATTTTTTCCTACAAAGTCTTGGAAATGCAGTGTGTATGTTACACCTACAGCCCATCTCACATTAGAGTGTCACATTTTAAGTGCTCAGTGGCCACCTGTAGCCAGTAACTACCATAATGAACAATGAAGAAATTTCAGATTTCTAAAACAGGTGCCCTCATCTTGATGAGACCCAATGATGTCATTTGTAAAAATGGAGATAACTTTCATGGCTTTGTTTGCAGAAGAAAATGAGCAAACTTTAAAGTGTTTTGTCAAAAGGAAAAGACTGTCTGTAGCAGGCTTTCTGTTCTCTTCAACACTTGACTGTCAAACACAACCCCATTCTCACTTGGTGAAGTGCCCAAAGTCCTAGGTGATCTGAGACATCACCCAGGAGAGCACCAGGTGGAGGCACTTTTCTATAGGCAAGGGAGAGATTTCAGCTGATACTGTTTCTGGAAACTGGGAAAATGTTAAGCCTTCTTCTCCCCACCTACCGCCTTCACTCCCAATGGCAAATACCTTTGCTTCTACTCTCCACTGATTCTTGAATGTCCTTTGACAACTTTTATTCTACAAGATAAATTTAAGATACAAATAAACCTTCCATTCTCTCTGATAACAACCCAGTTTGAGACCTCATTACTTCTTAACTCCTGACTTTTCTTGCAAATAATAATCTCAGATATTGATCTCCCTTTCCTTTATCCATCTGTGCTATCTCTGAACTTTACTTGTATCTTTCATATGGCAACTGTCAAAATCTATTTGGGATTCTAGTATGGCTTAGTGCACAGAGACCTGCAGTAAAGTGCCTGAATACAGCTATTTGGAGAAGAAATACACGACAAAGTCTTCATATGATTTTGCAGATATCCACTGAATAGACAGAATGTCTCCTATATTAAAACTAGTAAGCCTAGAAATCTAATCAAGATATGAGTGCAAATGAAATACAGAGCTCATTAATTGTGGTAGCATTAAATAAATCAGCAAAAAGAAGGAAGTTTGTTTGGAGACTACTAAAAAAAGAACCAGCAACAAGCATCTCCAACATCATTTTACTCAATACCATTCAGTAACAAAGGTTGCTTTCCTTTTTGGTAATCAGTATCGCACTTATTGATATGTTGGGCATATCAGCAGTTCAAACACTATTTTTTTTTACTCCTACTAGGTAATAGATATTGTGCTGCATAAAAGACCAGCCAAAAAGATATGTTCCCTGATCTCAAAGAGGTTACCATCAAATCGGTGAAATAAACTGAAAGAAAATAATTTCAATGAAATATGGTCAGTTGAAAACAAATACCCTCACGTGGTATTGTGGGAACTGAGAGAAAAAGAGCTTAATCCAACTTTATAATATTTAGAAAGCGTTGTAGGGGAGATGACTCTAGGCTGAGTCCTGAAAGATGAATGTGTCGGCCCGGTGGACAAAGCTGGGAAGGCAGATGGAAATGTTTAAGCAGAGACAACTGCAGTCTACCTCAGTGGTGGAGCTGAATATCTCAGGCTTGAGGAAAGCAGCCACTTAAATCATCCAACTACTGCCCTGCTCGGACTTCATGCTCACTATGCAATGTGATGGTTAGAATTTGGTCTCCCAGGTCCAGGCGCATGTGATGCCCAGACAACATGAAAAAGGTCCAGTAAATTATTGCTCTCTATACATTAATTCATTGGTCTCTGACTTCTCTTTGCCATCTTGTGGGTTGGCCCATTATAAGTGGAATAAAGTCAAACCACACTGACAAAAATCACATTCTGGAGTGACTGGGAATTTAGTCAGCAACCAAATACCACCATCCTAGAGGCCATATGGTTTAAATTCATGAATATCTCAAATCAATTTACCTCTCTACATTTTCATTGCTACTAAATAATTCTAGCCATCGTCATCTCCTGCATAGGTTACTGCAATAAAATAAATAATGATGCTACTAACTACTGGCATGAGTACTTACCAGATGCTGAGTACTGTGCTAAGTGCTTTGATACGGATTACTTCATTTAATCCTCATAACAACCCCATGAGGATTGTTATGATCATTAAATATATATCCAAGTTTCAAGTCATATATATATATATATGCTCATTTTAGAGATTGGGAAATTACGACTTAGAGAAATTAAGTAACTTTCCCAAGTTCACACTGTTAATAAAAAAAAAGCAGAGCCAGAAATCAAACTCAGGTATGACTTCTTCCAGATCCTGAGCTTTGCAACACTATTTAGTTAGCCACCTTGCTAACTAAATTCCTTTGTGCCTTCAAGTTCACTCTGCAAATTGCAGCTGGAATGAACTTTTTAAAATGCAAATTGGGCTTGGCCACTCCTTTGATAAGGCTCCAAAGTTTTCTTATTGTTTCCAGAAGTCCAAGGTTTTCTTCATGACCTTCCATGACTGTGTATGAGCTGATCTGAACTTTTTATATCAGACTTTCTGTGTTCCCACCACATGGACTTCACACTCTCAGTTCATTGAGCACACCCTGATGTTCCTCTGGCCTAGAATGCTTCCCTCCCTCTTATATCTAATTCTGGTGGGTTTTTTTTGTTGTTGTTGTTGTTAATTTTTACCGGAGGATATTTTTCCATTGATTTTTAGAGAATGGAAGGGAGGGGGAGAGACAGAGAGAGAGAGAAACATTCTTGTGAGAGAGACACATTGATTGGTTGCCTCCCATACATGATCCAGCCAGGCCCAGGAATCAAACCTGCAATTAAGGTACATGCCCTTGACCAGAATCAAACCTAAGACCCTTCAGTCTGACGCTCTATCCACTGAGCCAAACTGGCTAGGGCTATAACTAATTCTTACTCCTTCAAATATAACTTTCCAAGGTAGGCCTTCCTTAAATTCTATTCATTCCCACTTCTCAGATGTTTGGTCCCCTGTTTCTGCTGATTAATACCAACACAGGTGGATAATTAAGTTCCTTGAGCACTCTTTCACTTTGTTGGTAGATGTTATTAACTGGATGAGTACAGATGCTTATTAGTAAATAAATGCCAAAGTCAGAGACCTTTTGAAGAACAGGTTTTATTAAGGGTAAAAACATTGGAAAAGTAGGAGGTAGAGCAAAAGGAAAGAGAGCTATGTGGTTGACACATCAGAGACATAGTTATGCTTGCAGAAGCCTGTCTGGGTCAAAGAAAGAGAAACTTGGGCCATTTTTTTCTAACAGGCCCCATGGCTTAACAAAAATGGCCATGATATTTAGAGAACTTGGGTTTTCTTCTCCCCACTTCCTTTCTCCCTTCCTTCTCCCTCCCTTTTCTCTTCTCCCTTTCCATCTCTCCTCTCCTTCCCTTCCCTCTTCCTCTCAGCTCCTTCCCTCCTCCTCCTCTTCTCCTCCTCCTCTTCTTCCCCCTCCTACTCCTCCTCTCCCTCCTCCTCTTCCTCACCAGCTACCTGGTCATCCTCCTCCTCCTCCTTCTTCTTTCTCTCTCTCTCTCCCTTTCTTTCTCTCTCTCTCTCTCTCCTTTCCCCCCCTCTCACATCAGATGACTTTGAGTAAATCATTAAATATATCTCCAAGTTTCAATTTTTTTACATGCATAATGGAAAATGTGTGTCATAATAATTTCTATCTCATGAGGTTTCTTTTTCAAGGAAAAAAATGAGATCTGCAAGTGAAAGTGCTTGGTAAACTGTCAAATTATATATATAAATGCTGGTTGTAATTGAAGTTTTGTTTTTTTGTGTTTTTGTTTTGTTTTTTGTTGTTGTTTTTTTTTTTGGGGGGGGGGCGTTTGGTAGTCTTAGAGGAGTATCAGCATCACAATGACCTACTTTTCACTGTTATTTCCCTTGAGGACAGTGAACCTCTTCTGTGAATCCACCCAGCATGAAATCCCTTTCATATGCAATTGCAAAGTTCCATATTAATAAAGACACATTAACAAAGTTCTGCCTAAAGAAAGGCCACATAGATCTTACAAATTGCCTTTAGAAGAATTGTGTTACATAGTGCGTGTATTATCCAGTTCCTGTGATTGGTTCTAAGAATGTTTTACTTAAGGTTTAAACAACATGCTTTTTGAAATGTTGCACTGTAACACAGGTGCATTTCATTCATCAAAATGAAATATATCTTTGGACTTAATAACTTAGGATGAAAAGAAAAGTTGTTACTAACAACAATATGATGACCAAGACCACTAAATAAATAGGGTAAAAGCTTCAATCTAATACCTTTAAACAAGGAGAGTGATCTCCATATGTGTGAAAATGTTTTACATTTTAACAAATACTTATTGCACTGTGAGGAGGAAGGAAGGAATGAAACAAGCACGCTAACTTTACCACAGGTAGAGTCTAGTGAGGACATCGACAGGGCTGGAAGCTTGTGGATAAAGCCAGAGTCACAAGCTGAATGTAGAGATCCAACTAACACACACTTCTCACTTCCAAGCATCAGAAGAGTGGTTTTTTAGTTTTCCCCATCAAGGACTCCTTTATTATTATTTTCCCCGTGGAGCCATTGCTTTAGAAGATTTTGTCTACGAAAACAAAACCGGTATTTCAAGGTCATAATTAGTCTACCAAATTAAAATTTTTGGTTATTTTATGGAGGGTTATTTCATGTCATTTCATTTATTTAATGGTGTTCACAAATGAAGAGCTGGGAAAGGTCTTGTTGAGGTGTTTTTCTCGCAGTATCGAGTTTGTTTTGAGGTGAAAGGTGCAGATTTTGCTGTGACCCCTGTTCAGTGCCCTGCTTTTATGGAGCACTCCCTGTCGTCATCATGCTGGGGTAGCTTCATGCTAGCTTGCCCCACACTCATGTGCCACCAGGCCATTGCATAGGCCACTGTGTCTTTCGGGTACTGATCAAAGGTACTCAGCCAGCTGATGGGAGCTGAAATCTAGCTCATGCATCACTTCTCGTGCTTTCTTCCCAAGCTTCCTGCCAACAGAGGACACAGTTTTCTAACCTCACAAAGACACTTGGGGTGGGGAGCAGCAGAGGGGAGGGAGCAGGTAAGGCACCCAGCTTCATAGTGCAATGGACCATACAATTCCCGAGGTGTCCTGTCATTGCTGTAACCCAGCATCCAGCAGCAGGCTTGGCACATAGTAGACACTCAATGTATTCTGTGGAATGAATGAATGAACAATAGCTTTCTTGTACAATTCTCCACATCTGAAGGTCCAGTGATTTGGTGTGTCAGTCAGGATTTGGCGAAAGCAAAATGATGTAGCAGGCCAGGTCTATATTTTAGAAGGGAACACCAACAAACTCCAACCAAGAGGCAATTTCTTATGTGAAGTCATGTGGTGGGAGGGACACTATAATGTCATGGCCGTGTGCTCTCCTCCCTAGCACAAGAGCAAGAGGCCACCCAACTCAGCTAACAAATAGGTGGCACTTCAGAAAAGTAACCAGAGCCAGAGAGAGATTTCAGGGGCCAAAAAAGTTCCTGACAAGTGCCAGGCGCTGTGCCAAATGCTTGGTGTGCTTTGATTCACTGAATTCTCACGGCCGGTTTTACAGGTAAAGGAATGGAGGCACATTCAGGCTACTTACTAAGGTCGCACTGCTAGCAAAGCAAAGTCAGGATTCATAAACAGCTGGATCAGATTCCAACATGTTTCACTGAACTTCAGTTATTAGGAGTGTTCTGGTCTCTACAATATCAAAACCAGTGTCTTTTGGGGGTTGGTTTTCAGCTGTGTGAAATTTACTCAAACTCTGTTGATACCCATTGCTATAGTTCAACAAAAGAAAGGAAATGTGTTTTTAGAAACCTGACTCTTTATGCTGGGCTTTCCCTAGATGGGACTATCTGTAGAAAGTGTAGTGGAAAATCGGACAGAGAAAAGTGCACAAATCACAAGCATAGGAGTCTGAAATTTTTCATAAAATGAACACACCCACGTAACCAGTACCCAGACCAAGAACAAGATCATTGTCCACCCCATAGAAGGCCCCCTGATGTCCCCTCCCAGTCACTAACTCCCCAAGCTAACCACTATCTTGATTTCTAATAGCATAGATCATTTTGCTTCTTTTGAACTTTCTCTAGCTGAGTCCTGTTTTTTCTGTACTCTAATATCTGGTGTCTTTTGCCTGACATTATGTTTATGAGATTTATCCCTGTGGTTGCCATGGCAATTGTTCTGATTGATTCAAACCACTATATAACATCCTGAATAGCTACCAGCTTCTCTAGTGGGAAGAGAGTCTGATTATGTGAGGCAGATTAAAAAAAAAAGGTTATTTACATTTGTTTTCTACGCACTGTCTTTGAGTAGAAAGTAGGGGAAACTTGACAGATATGCTTCTGATATGATATGCAGAGCTAAGTTAAAATTGCATTTAGAAAGACCTTATATGTCAGGAATCTAAAATAGCCAAACTCATAGAAGCTGAGAGTAAGATGGTAGTTACCAGGGGTTGGGGGAAGGGCATTGGGAAGGTGTTGGTTAAAGGGTACACAGCTTCAGATATACAAGGTGAAACGTCCTAGAGATCTGCAGAGTATAGTGCTTTTCAGTTAATACTGAGTCATATATGTAAAAGTTTGTCAAAAGTACCAATCTTACGTTAAATGTTATTATCACACACACACACAAACAAAGAGGGAGGAAGGAAACTTTTAGGGCACCTGAGGTCTGTTACCAGCTGGGGCACTGACTTCATAACTGCTGAAATCTGTTTCCATGTTTTCACACTATGAGCCGGGGCTATTTGTGGCCAGGCCGAGGTTTCCCCTTACCTTTTCCTGTCTGCCCCCTTCTCTGGTTCTCTCCTTCTCAACACCTCTCTGCTAACACACACACTTTTCTACTGGATTTGCGTAAAAAAAAAAAAAACACCTGAGGAAATTGGGATATGGTCTAAGTATTAGCTGAAATAGAAAATTATTAAAACAGAAAAGGGGAGATCATGGAAAAAAGAATGTTACCAAACAGTTTGTATGGTATGATCTCATTTTGATTGTGTACATACATAGGTACACATGCACATATATACACGAGAGGATATGTGCAAAGGAGTTAGTAATGATGATCTCTGCTTGGTAAAATGTGACATTGTATCATTTCAAACTTTTGCTTCTCTGTAATTTTCTATAATGCCTATAGCCCATCAAGAAATGCAATATTCACAAATTGTGCAAAATATTTAATCTTGTCAGTCTAATCTCATGTGCATTCTCCTATTCTACCTTCCCTGTAAAAACAGGGTATTTCCCCCTCATTTTACCCAAAGAAATTTAGTCTCAGCAAACTCTGGTGACTTGCCTGAGGTCACCCACTGAAGCAAGATGCAGGGCCAGAACCTACAGGTCTTCTGAGTAAAGATTGCGTAGCTTCCCTGTGCTAGTGGCTGTTAGGTGGGTCAGAAAAGGAAACAGGAGACGCAAGAAATGACAACATTTAGGAAAGCAATTACGCAATTTTAAATAGAAAAGACCTAAGGGTAAGATGTTACTTGAAATGCATCATTTTTAGGAATGCATGCATTTTCAGCACTGAGTTAAATCCTCTGTTCCTTCAACCAAGGTATAATCTTGCCAAGAATCTTGCTCTGATAATTTAACATCTACTTCTGAGCTGGTGCTTTATGGTAAATTAAAGATGATCATACCTCTTCAGTGCCTGTCACACACATATGTTGCAAGGATTAATGAGGAGTGTGCTTGGCGTTCCTTTGAGAAAAGAGCTACATGAATGCCACGTGTTATTACCAGATTAATATTAATTATAATTATTCATCCATTCTCTCTTCCTGTTTCTCAGGGCTGAATTCAATACCTACCAGATCTACAGAAGGAAGTAAATCTTCCTTTGCCACTCTTGTCGAAGTAAAAGAGGAAAAGAAGGGAAGAATAGAAGGGAGGTTGGTTCTTCCTCTTCCCTCTGGAAATTTTTGACAAAGAGGGTTGACCCCATGACCATACACTGTTCCATTACCTGCTCTTATCCCCTTGAGACTCGCTTCTGTGGTGTTAAGCATTGTTCCTTTTCAGAGCCATTTCTGTAAGACAGGAAACAGGGCATACAACCTGTGCAGTCACATAGCGCCTCCCCTCCCCTAAATGTTTCATAGTTGCTGTCTTGAAACTCATAATTTTATCTTTGATTTTTAAGTGTTTTTTTAAGTGAAGTCTGATGGGACGGTGCAGTATCCTCCAGGGGCTTTAGAACCTTGGCTCTGATGCTGTTGTTCTACCTCCTGCCACCTGCCTGCCTCCCCTGGACATGTTCTCAGCCACCCATTTTCCTGACCCCTGGCAATGTGGGACTCACCCAGCATCCCTCTCCCTGCCCTCACCCATGACCACAGCTGACATCCATTCCCAGTGGGAGCCTGGGTACAGATGCAAAGAGTTAGATGTGTGTGCTTTGCAAAGTTTCAGGTGGGGCATGGCAGCATCCATCCATGCCCTGGGTTGGCATGGCTATAAGATGGTAGACAATGGCCCTGTCATGGTGGGAGTGAACCTCTTGGCAACCCCTGGTCCAGGTTATCTAGCATGACCCAGTACAGAGGCTGTAGTACCTTTAGGGGTCATATATTTGCTGTGGATTGGCACATTGACACCGTGAGGAAGGGGAATATGTGGCTTTCCCAGAGCCTGACCCTAGCTGGGGCACGGCACATCAGTATGGAGCTGGCAGGTAGGCACACCCCAGCAACTGCTGAGCTGTGCACGTGCCCTCTGTCAGAGTATGCAGGCCTCCGGAGTCCTATGAGGGTCTCCGCTCTCCTCATGGTGTCCCCATGCCTGGGGCACACAACATTTAAGAGTAAAGAAAACACTCCTCGCCATTCATTAATTGTGACAAATGTGCCATAATAATGTAAAATGTTCAGAGTAGGGAAACCTGGATATGGGATATGTGGAACTCTCTGTATTGTCTTTGCAAGTGTCCTGTAAATCTGGATCTATTTTAAATAAGAAGCTTAAGAAAAACAACAACACTGTGACAAGTCGAGATGGAAACTCGGGAAGAAAGGAAAAAGCTTCATATTTTACTACCTTTAACAGCACTCTTTCTGCTTTTTGAGCAAGGGGCCATGCATTTTCATTTTGCACTGCGCCCTACAAATGACGTAGCTTATCCCAAGGGGAAAAACCCTTGTTGAATATGCAGTTCTTCCTTCTTCCTGATTCTCCACCCCCCACCACCACCCCCACAAATGCCAGGCCTTTGGGTTACTTGGATTGCCATTAATAATTATACTCCTATGTATTGACTACCGACTAAGAACTAGCTACCATACCAGATGCTTTATATACTTTATCTCATTTTATACCTTTATAAACTTATGAGGTAAATATTTGCATCCTTGTTTTAAGATGTAGGAAGCTGAGATCCAGGATCACACAGTAACTGGTAGAAGAGAAAGTCAAAATGTGTGAGTCTCTCTCCAAAGCTGCTCTTTCCACAGCGATACAGTTGTTCCATCCAGCCTCTGGGTGCCCAAGTGCTTGCAGGCTGCTTGGGCGAACACTTTGGTTTCCATTTTTGCGAGTATCTGCTGGTACGAGCTCTGAATCTGGTGCTGGTGCTGCAAAGTCATCATGTGGAGGGCTGCACTGGCCCTTTCCTGTGGCTGAATCATAATCAGCAGGAGCGTAACGCTCCCATACTTAGCCCACTCTGACATCTGTGCCTTCTGTCTTAGTTTCTGTGATAAGACAGCTCTACAATGGAGCAGGAAGAGAGTCTTGACTGTGTATTAAGAATCTGGGAAGAAACAAATTCTTATGAATGTAAACATGTCATATTTTTCCACTTAAAAATTATTGTGGCTGACCAGGGTAAGAGAGGGCAGTGGAGTAAGTTCCTGTCACATCTATTGGCCAGTCACTGATATCTCAGTATTGTACCAGGTCGAGGAGCACACATATGCTTGTTCTGTGTAATAGGCCAGTGATTTTCAACCTTTTTCACCTCTTGGCACACATAAACTAATTACTAAAATTCTGCAGCACACCAAAAAATATATGTTTTGCCATTCTGACAAAAAAAAAAAAAAAGGCATAATTTTGATTCATTCACACCGGACGGCTATTGTGTTGGCTGTTACCATTTTTTAGTTTGACAACCTAAGGGAAAAAAGGTCAAGGCCATTGACTAAATAGACAAGTATTGCATGTTTTAAAAATTCTTGCATCACACCAGCTGAAAATCGCTGTAATAGACAACGAATATGCTGTGGTGGTAGCAATCGGATCTTTGAAGTGTCCACCTCATTCTTCAGTGCTTCTACTGCTATCATTACTGTGTTTCCTTTGTCAAGTGTGAGTGCAAATCAGAGCCCTTTTTTCCTCTTAGTGAAGGAAAAATGTGATATATCATCTTAGAGTCATTTTGCATATCAGCTGATTCAGCAGGCTCCGAGTGAGTCCCTCACTCCCCACCATCCTGGTGAATGGCTGATCTTAGTCACTGAGAACCACCAGTTGTGATGTAGAAGACACTCAGGTAGCAAAGTCTGGGTAGTTAAGAAGTGGTTGGACTTTTTCTTTTATGAGAGACCAGGAACGAGGAGGGGAGGGTTCTGTCACTTCAGAAAAAGCTTCCTTGGAAGAGGTACTCTGTGGAGGAAACAGAGGAGGCAGGGGCGGGGGGAGGTCTTTTGGACACACCAGAGAGTAAGTGAGGAGATTCTTCCTGTTGCCCCAGCATTGCAAAATTGAGGAGGAAGAAAGGAGGGAAGGTACGTGCAAGGCTGGCTTGAAATGAGTTTTGCTAAAAACACCTCAATTCTTGACTGCACATTTTTGAGGAGTGTGAAAGAAAAAAAATAGAGGAAGTCACCTCCAGTGGTTTTGTGGGTTTTTTAAAGTATGACATACAGGATATTGAGTTTTAACCCCTGTTTATTCTGAAGTGAAGGCATATTTGGGGAATAAACAAAACACCTATTCTTTGAAATGTGCATCTGTGACCAAGGGAACCCAATCACTGGGAATCACTCTTCTGTTTATTCCCCTTTCTGCTTCTAGTGTGAGTGCTACACACGTCAGCGTCTTCAAATAATAATAAAAAGCTATGTGGTCTCCCTAGACGTTCTTTGTGAACATATGAAAAATGTATTCTAAATCTGACGGGAATGTGTGTAGTCTTTCCTGCATCAGAGCATTCCATACAAGATGTTTACTTTTACCGGTGCTTGCACTTGGACAGGTTGGTAAAGTTCACGGCTGGCATGCCCCTCAGTCATGTACTCAGTCATGTACGCAGGAAAGTCTGACTGATTTTGTAACTGTCTGTAGCACCACAAATTCATCCGGTATTTACGAAATGCATTCAGTGTTCACGAGTATGGGGTTCTCCAGTCAGTAACCTTAAGTATTAATTTAGACTCACAAACTTTTGGGTATGGAATGACATGTTGTAAACACTTGAAAAGAGCTTTATTATCCAGCAAAAATGCGACCTTAAAAACAGCATTTTTTTTTAATGGACCCCCGGAGACATTCCCAGAAAGCCTAGGTTCCTCCAGCGACAAATCAGAGCCCCCGACTTGAACCAAAATGCACATCGGCAGCCTTCCCCATTGGGCTCCACCTGAAAGTCCGGTTCAGAATTTCCCGGTGATCCTGGCCCTTGCAGAGAAGTTTGAGCTTTGTTTAGTATAACAAGAGCTGCCCCGACTCCCAGGCCAATAAACGTGTTCACATAAAACTCCAGACAGTCTCCCTTAGACTGAAGTCTTATCAGGGAGACCTCATTTCGCCTCTACTTAGAGGAGAGGTTCGGGAGAGGGGCGGGATAGCCCATGCCACTCACTGGTGGGGGTCAGTGTTTGCCGAATTACAAGTTCATCCAACACGCACACACTTTCCCCTGAATGAATGACCGCGTCCTCTTCCAATGACACTGTCAGTCACCCCCACCCCTCAAACGTTCGACTGTCTGTTTCATTTAGAAGAACAGCAAACGGAGCAAACCCTTTCCTCATTTCTCCTCTTGCCGGCAAACACTCAGAAATGACATCACGCACCCTAAAGAGCCCCTAGATGACTAAGGCAGCCGAGCCTGAGAAAGCGCCCTGCCTCTGCCCTGAGTGTGGGACACATGTATGCTGATGAGCTTATAAGAGACAGCTCCCCGCCTTCTTCCTCAGAGGAAGTTTCTTGCTAGATCACAGACACCTCACCCAGGCAGGGGGCGTGAAAACTTGGCAGGGGCCATTCCGGGCAGAGAGCACCACGGTGATTTGTTCTCCTGGTGGAGAGAGCTGGAAGGAAGGAGTCGGCACACAAATAATGAAGGAGCTCGGAGCCACCTTCAGTAGCACCGGGATCAGCAGCGGCAGCGGCGACTCTGCTATGGACAGCCTGCAGCCGCTCCAGCCTAACTACATGTCTGTGTGCTTGTTTGCAGAAGAATCTTATCAAAAGTTAGCGATGGAAACGCTGGAGGAACTGGACTGGTGCTTAGACCAGCTAGAGACCATCCAGACCTACCGCTCTGTCAGCGAGATGGCTTCAAACAAGGTAAGAGAAGAACGTTTTATTCAAGAAAGTGGGACTGTGCGGGGAGGTCCAGACTCCCCTGGCCGCTGCCTGCTTGCCTGCCTGCCTGCCTGCGGCAGAGGTGCAGCCGGGACGGGACGCGACCTGGCGGGTGGGTTTGTTGATCTGCCTCAGAGGATCCTGTCTCCAGGTGCCACACTTGGCTTGGGTCTTGATGCTGCAGGAAAGTTTAAAATCCTCAGTGCGCTGTAATTCCCAGAAACCAAACTTCTTTCTTCTTGATGGAGTTCGGCTATGTTTAGGTTGAGATGTGCTTATAACGAGTACAAATCACTATACAAATGTGAATGCCTTTTAAAAAAACCATTATCAGAAAGATACAATCTGAATGAATCTATAGGGTAAAAATGCATAAAATGTGGCATTGCAATCCGGTGTTTGATATGTGTGTTGTTGTTTTTTTTAATAAGAAAATGATATGTCCTCCAGTTATCAATGGAGAGAATGGTTTGCCCTGAAGTTTCGTAAATTCTGAAAAATTCTTCTCAGGACATTCTGGGATTTTCTAACATTTATGTTGTGATGCTGGCATGGCTAAGGTTAAAAAAAGAAACAATATACCTGGTCTCAAAAAAGGAAAGTTTTTTTTTTTTTTTCTAAAAGGTTTGCTGCTTTTTAAAGTGGAATCATTTGAAATCAAGTTTCACCCAGATTGCAAAGAAATGGTTTTATATACAATCCTCAGACAAAACTTAGTGTTGAAGAACTTTATAGTATATCATTTGTTTAGTTAACACCCGGAATTAGACTGTAGTGGAAGTTGTTGCTCTTTGCTTATATTTTTTCCCTTGGAGAGTGTGTGTGTGCACACGTGTGTGCATGTGTGTGGATGCACATATACAGATATGAAAAGCCTTAACACTGTACACTCGTTAAGTACACATTTTCAGAATCCCCGGTCATACTAGCCTGAGGCATTTTCTCATTGTCTTATGGTTCTAGGGCTGGAAAGAGACTTTGCTCCATACCTGTCAGCATGCACTTTCCAGCCCCAGGAACACTAGCAAAGGTGGGTCCCTCCTCCCCCTTTCCTGGGGTTAAAAGTGTCACCTTCCCATCAAGGCTCTTCCAAGTATCTGAGCAGAGGAAGCCTTGCCTCCTCAGGAGGTCCTGCAGGAGGGGAGGGCAAGACTGCTCACTCCTGCTTTATTGGTTAATGAAAGAGCAAATAAATAAATAAGCTCCTTTCTTACATTTTAGTTCAAATTGAAGTAAAAAAAAAAAGAAAGAAAGAAAGGTTTGAGGTTCAACTATTTATTGATTTTTCTCTGAAGTTCTCCCTTGAAGGCTGCATTTTGGGTTTTTCCAGGCTGTTGTAAGTCTTAAACAACTGCTTCCCCAAGAGGAAGGCTTAACTGCGTGATCTCTCCAAGCCACCCTGTGCTCCATGTATGAGCCTTTCACACATGCTTTACATACCTTGGAGCATCCGCAGATGTAGGTTGTGATCCCTGATACCCATGCAAGGCGTCGATTCAATACCTGAGGGTAGTTTTTTCAGCAGGTTGCACCACAAAGGGCATACTGAACTTTCTTCTGGAGGCACTAAGATGAAGTAGGTAATTAACTCCAGGGGGGGTAGGGGGAAGAATACTCATGGAGAAACTGCAAATTGCCATTATGTTTTCATTTTGAGTGTTAGTGCGTTGTAGATTCAAACGAGGTTTGAGTCTGGAGGGCTGAAATTAGACATTGTCTGTTTTACAAATTTATTTAAATTTTTTTTATATTCAGTGTCATAGTTAATAAGACTCTGAGACCAGAGACCGTGCCGATCCTGGTAAGAATTCCAGTCACTTCAGGCTTCCGCTCCCCCTTTATGGTGTCGTGTGCAGGAAGCAATGAAAGTTGAATAGAGCTAACCCTAAAGAAAGGGCTAAACCTTAATTCTGATGTAGTTAGCTTAAGTAGAAGGCATGCAGGCTCACCTGTTTTCTAACTCTACAGTGGAAAGGTTGAAGGGCAAAGCATTTATCCAGAGGATGAATAATGCCCAGCTGACAGCTGAAGTCAATTTGAATTTTTAAAAAGATCTCCCTCTTTTTACTTAGCTTCTTACCCCCCCCGCCCCAAGTACTGATTACTTAGGCAATGATCTCAGGTAAAGTTTAATCCATAGCAATATATAATTAATATTATAATATAATATAATATAATAATTAATATATAATTAATATAATAAATAGTTTTGTGGTAACCAAAAAAGGATTGATCTATGCTAGTTATAGATCTGTGGTAAAAATAAATCTCACATTCAGTTTTAAATGTTGTTAAAATTTTGGAGCATTTAATCCTAGTTGCTGTTTAAAAAATATAGTCAACATCATCATCATCATCATCATTTTCATTATTGTACAGTCTTATTTGGTCATCCTTTGCTTACTCTCAATGAACAAAGGAGCCACTGCAAATCTCTGAGGTAAACACTTGAAAGTAAGTGTGAAGATGTTCTATAGAGGCAGTATATGAAAAACCTGAGCTCCAGAGTCAAAAGATCCTGGTTCAAATCCCATCTCTATAGTTTGCTAGTTACTTGACCTTGGCCAACTTAACAGCTCTATGACTTAATTTTCTCATCTGTAAAACAGGGATAAAAGTGGTACCTACTTCACAGGGTTGCTGTGAATGAGATAATGTATCTAAAGCACTCAGCAACGCATCTGGTGTGTAGTAAAAGTTCAATAAATGATAACTTAGTAATAGCACATACTATATCTTTGCAAAAATGTATGTGTCCCTAGCTCTGATCAGCTAAGTGACCTCTGAAACTTACTTAAGAATTGTGTTTACAACCTCTGAACTTATTGAAGAATGGTGATGGGAGAGCCAGTGTTTTGCTCAGGGGGTGTTTGGGAGTTACATAAGGGGCCCGTGTATATGCAGCTGGTAGAGAGCTGACTGTCTAGTGGAGGAAAACAAGCAGTCCTTCATATTTACTTCATCTGGGTAAGGTTGTGTGTGTTTTTGTTTTTCTTCCTTAACCCTTTTACATTTTGGAGAAAACTGTGACTCGAAGATTATAACTGGCTTCCCCAAGTGTGCTTCAGAGCCCAAAGAGTTAGATTAAAAACTGTTTCTGTGACTTATAAAAACATAGACTTCTTGGCCCAAATTTCCCTCATGCTGGCCACAGGCCAAATGGAATCCCAGAATTATAAAGAAAGATGCAGCCAGGTAAGTTACTATCATGGGTTATTTCCCCGCAAGAATCACAAGATAGAATAAATTAAGCAGGAGTTTTATGAGGCAATGACATTGTTTTTCAAGATGAAAAGGATGTCTAGTGAACCTTTTACTAGCAGCCCAAGTTCAGTTAGATGTGTGAGAGCTGTTTTCTTTAAGGACAGATTGCCTTCTTAGATTTGTTGATTAATTTTGGTGTTTCAACTTTTATCGCCTCCTGAATTAGAAGAATTGTTTTAGACTTCAGTGAAATGCATCAGAGCATGAGTTCCTCAGTGGCAAAACAGTCAGATGTTTTGAAAACAGGATGCTTTGGCTCTGCATTATAAAAAAAAAAAAAAAAAAAAAAAAAAAAAAAAAAAAAAGAGGAACGGAAAGAGAAACAGTATAGAAAGGAAGAAACCAAATAGCCTCAGCAGGATCCCCAGCCCAACAGGCATAAACACTGACCTATCTTCCTGACCTTCACTGTGGCTCAGTTCCTGCCCTCCTGTCACCGAAGCCGGTTGAAGTCATTGGAGGAGGATAGGAGGAATGGCGCAGCTGCTGTGAGGGTGACTAGAATTTCCTGTCTCCTTCCTGACAGTCGCAGTCAGAAAAGTACAGAGTTGCAACAACAGTGGCTGAGGAAGGACCCACACAGAACAATCCCACTGAGGCGTAGCTGTGACTGATGAGGAAGCGGGCAGCTTTTACTGGGAAACAGAGTCTCTTGCCTAAAATTTTCAGGTGAAAAAACGTCAAAGGGATCATTTGTACCCAGCAGATTGAATGTTTTACAAAAGATGAACATGCTATGGTATTCATTAAGGACCTCTGTTCAAGCAACTCCAAATTGTTCTAACTGGAACCCTCCACAATCCTTTTCTTTCTAGACGAGCTTTGCCCTGGGGCTATTTCATGTGCAATACAAAGGTTTGGGCCTTATCAGGAAAATGGATGCTCTGTTGTTGAAAAGAGCATTCCTGAATAATATCAGTACTGTCTTTAGAATGAAGCATCAGGATCTGACACATCATTAAATGTTTGCTAAGAAAATCTATAAGAAGGAAAGGTAGACTGATGTTTCTTTTTTTCTGAAGGCATCATGAAGTCTGCTACACATACCATTACCGGGGAAGTGAGTCCTCCGGGCTACGTGGGTTTATTTTTCCAGTTGCTCAAGTGTGGTCCTGCTGGAGTGTTGAACATAAAGGCAACTAATTGACTAATTGCCTGTGCTCTTGGGTGGGAGGGATAAAGGCACACAATTCTACCAATCTGGAACCACCTGGGACCCACGCGGTGGGATATTGGAATGTGGTCATGATTGACTGATTATGTTAGTGGTGAAACAGCACCAAAATGTTACCAGAGGAGTTAGACTAGACCTCAGTTCAGCAACCTCAATTCTTGAATTCAGCTGAGAAAGAATTCAGAGCCAAGGAACTCAAATCTACAGAGAAAGTTTTTAGAAAGTCACAGAGATAGAAAGAAATGAGCCAACTGGGCTGTATGGGCTCAGGAAACGAGTTACAGAGGCAAAAGAAAGGTCCTTGGAGCTTAGGAGAAAGAAAGACAAAGGTGACGTGCCTGGGGGAAATAGAGAGGAAAGGGCATGGACATGCTCTAGAGAGAGAGAGAGAGAGAGAGAAGGCACAATAGGTCCTCCGTCCTGAGTGTTTTGATCCCCTCTCTAAAGGTGGGGATATCAGGGGAGGTCCCAAGGGAGAACCTCAATGGAATATTCTTCAGCTTTCCAGGTGTGTCCTTTCAGGGTCGTGGTTTCTACTGACTGGTCGGTGCCAGGGCAGGGGTTATTGGTGGTTAGTCATCAAAGCTGGTCCTGATGTCAGCCATGGCGTCACCCCACCTGGTCTTGCTGCTTTTCTGGACCTAGAGCTGAAACACAACTGAAGCCTAGATGTTATCTCTAGTTTGACTATAACTCTGAAGCTTTGTTACTAAGATTAATTGATGCCTGTCAGAATCACATTGTCTTGAGGGCTGAATGCTTAAGGGAGTGGTTGTGCAAGGGCTTGTATGGAAGGCTATTCTCCACCCGCCTTGTCCCTCCTCTAAGGGGGTCTACCACCTGACTAGCAACATGCCAGGGGAGGAAGGGTCAAGGGAGGGTCTGAAACTCATGACCAGTGATATGAAAGGTCAGGGGGTCTAAACCACATGATCAGCAATATGCTAGGGGAGAAAAGGTCAGCCTGGGGGCGAGGTCCTTGTTTTCCCAGTTTTGCCTGTCACCAGGCACCCAGGGCTTTCCACTCTGGTGACCTTCCATACCTGGCCTATCATCCTTGCTCTGCCCATGCCTGTCTGACTGGCTACTACAATTACCCTAAAGTTAGCTGAGTCATTTTGTATCTAACTGAATAATCAATAACTATGGGAAATATTGGATCCAGCAGAACTAAAAGGATATAGATTGTATAGGCCAGTGGTCGGCAAACTCGTTAGTCAACAGAGCCAAATATCAACCGTACAACGATTGAAATTTCTTTTGAGAGCCAAAATTTTTAAACTTAAACTTCTTCTAACGCCACTTCTTCAAAATAGACTCGCCCAGGCCGTGGTATTTTGTAGAAGAGCCACACTCAAGGGGCCAAAGAGCCGCATGTGGCTCGCGAGCCGCAGTTTGCCGACCACGGGTATAGGTCAACATATTCATCTTAGAACTCTGTCAGGAGGTGATAGGCAGGTGCCAATTATAGAAAGGGATTAATTCCACTTTTGCCTAAAGTTAAATGATATAATTAGAGCAGTACCACTCTTAAGGAAAGAGGTGTCCTCTTCCTGCACCCCATAATTTAAGAGAGCCCTAACCTGCTCTTTCTCCATCTGCACTCTGCTCCAGGAGGTGAGGAATCTGCCAGGCCAAGGGAGCAGCTGCTCCCCACTCCAGACCACATTGCATCTATTGGACCACCACATTCTCTGCCTGAATGGTTTTGAGCTCACTTTCGGGGACTGGGCAGGCTTCTTTCCTGGATGTGCTGCAAGAGTGTATACCCTTAAGCTCAAGGAAGAGCAAAGACACAGCCGTTAGCTTGGGAGAACAGTGTGGAAGGAGCTGGGATATGGAGGCTGTGGAAGAGGGTATACAAGGGCCCACGTACTCAGTCCCTGGTGGTGTTAGGACATAGGGAAAGAATGGGACAGGCTGTGGTCCAGGAGCTAGATCCTCCCACCCCTTCCCATCCTATTCAGAGAGTTTAGGATTTCTAAATTCAATCTGGTACTCCAAGCTGTAGGAAGGGATGCCTGTCAAGGTAGGAGTGCTGGAGGAAGCTCAATTTAAATTTTCTTCTATTTATACTTACGGTAGGTGGCCCTACAAATGTTAGAGGGGACCCTGGACTAGAGGTTAGAATAGAATGAAAATCAGTTCTGACAGCCAAGTGGGGGACTCAGACATATTTTTATCTAATTTTTCTCTCTCTACTGCTCAGATTTATATAGAGCTGAAAGCAGCAAAGTAAAAAGACCCTGGGAATAAGCCATGAGTTTGAGTTCTAGCTCTGTCTCGATATAGGTGTATTTTCTTAATTAATTTAATAATTTTGAATATTTGTCTTTTTCTTATCTACAAAACAAAATAGTCAAAGCAGACTATTCCATTAGCTCCTTCAGCTCTTGCATTTATTGATAGAATAATAGTAGTAAATAACCAACCTACTTTTACAGGTGTATACTATGTGTGCACACATTGTGCTAAACTCCTTGCCTACATTCTGTCATTAACACTTACAGCAACACTTTGAAATAGGTACTATTATCCCCATTTTACAGATGAGTAAAGTAAGGCTTAGAGATTTAAAATAAATTGCCTAAGGTAAAGAAGATGGCCAAGATTCACACCCAGGGAAGTCTGACTCACATCAATTATCCCAATGGGATAGGTAAATATAGAAATACTAGAGGCCTGGTGCACACATTCATGCACCATTGGGGTCCCAAGGCCTGGCCTATGCCCTCTCACAATCCAGGACCCCTTGGGGGATGTCAGATTGCCAGTTTTGGCCCAATCCCCACAGCCAGGCCGAGGGACCCATTCACCGGGCCTCTAGTATGCATATAAAATCTTTGGTTAATCTCTTCCCACCCTCCCCTCTCCCTCCTTCCCTCTGAGATTCATCAGTCTGTTCCATGTTTCCATGCCTGTGCATTGAACGTCTGCCTCTTGGTGGTCAGTGTGTAACATAGTTACCGGTCAAATGGTCGAATGGTCGCTTAGGCTTTTACATATATAGATAAAGGTAGTTATCTCTTATAAGGGAATTTTGACATGGTTGCTTGGAGGAATTATTTTTTTAACTCTGGCCATCATTGGTTAGGTCTGGTTCAAAATCCTAATCTGCAATTACCATATTTTGGACCTCTACTAGACCAACCACTAATCAGTCAAGCTCAGTCTTCTTGGCTGGGAAGTAGTGTCCTTTAACATAAAAGAGGAGGAAGAAAGACCATCTTACCTAATAAAAGAGAAACATGCAAATTAACCATCACTCCGCTACGCCCATAGCCAATCAGAGTGAGTACGCAAATTAACCCAACAAAGATGGAGGTTAATTTGCATATGCAGGCGCAGAGAGGTGTGAAGCCTGCTATGAGGGGAAAGGGTGTGGCGGAGGGAGCTACTGGAGTGGTGCTCCAGACAGAAGCGAGGACTTGCCGGCTCCCGGGCGGCTGGGAGTGAAGCCAGGGGAAGGAAGGCCTATTCTTGCACAAATATCATGCAACAGGCCTCTAGTAGTTATAGAAAATGATTGTAAAGCACTCATAAAACTGACAATAACAATGTTAAACTCATCCAACACTTATTGTAGATAAGTTTGCTAAATTCAGAATTTTTTATTTCCCAAAATTCTATAATGTGGCCTAAGATAAGACAGTAAAGTGTTGTTTAAAGGACCTTAGCCTACCCCCAAAATCGTTTATTCCCTAACCCCCAAAATAAAAAGAAAATGGACAGCGGCTATTCTTTTTAATGTAATTTAGTTTTATTTTATTACCATTCAGATATTATGGCAGCTTCATCATATACTACGTCTTTTCCAGTGCATGCAACATGACCATAAAATAGATGCGGGGGAGGGTGCTTCTTCAATAGCAATGTAGGGAAATTTCCTAGAAGTAACATGTATACTGTCTTTCTTGGACTTAGTCTTCCAACAAAGATGGAAGAGAGATTAAGCTCTTGATTCTTTATCTGGCATTACCAGTATTTCAGTCACTCTATGATAAGATTGAATTATATTATTGGGAGTGTAATTCAGTATTCCAAGTTCTAGTCTTATTAAACCTTAACAAATGGAAGATTTTGAAAGTTTTCTAGGGCTTTGTAATAAATTTTATTTGTTATCTATTTTAGTTTTCATATTTTATATGGGTATTTACAAAACTATTTCCTTCACTGATTTCTAATCCATTTAATCCAATCTTTCTACTAACTCATTAGAGAGTTCCCAAGTGAACAAATCTCTAAAAAAAAAACAAGCAAGAATGAAGTGAGGGAACATTATCTTTGATTGTTGCACCTCTGGCTTGCTGAGAACATTTACATATTCTCAAAATCTGGTAACTCATTTTAAGGGAAGCCTTTCTCTCCATGTTAAAAAAAAAATCAGGCAATTATGTTTAGAGTGTCAAATATAATTCTGGTACAGTAGTTTTAAAAAAATGGAATTACAATATGTCAATGGAAAAACATTTGTTTTACATTTTGTATACTTGTTTCTTGTCTTTTTTCTTTTAGAATAAGTTTCAATCTAAAAGCTCCCAAAATCTATGCCATTGTTACCTCTGAAAGAAAAGCCAAGGGTGGAGCTTACTCTTCCAAAACATTTTACTTCTAAGTAAGTGTGCTCAGCAAGCCGAGAGAGCTCAGCTCCCTGGAAGCCAGGACTTACCAAATCAGAAAACACCAGCGCAAACGTGTGCCAAGGTCAATAGATTCACACTCTTGAAGACACTGTGCCATTTGGTGATGTGTGTCCCTGCACATCCTTCCACTTAAGCATTTTTCACGGACCTGCCAGCCCCTCTGTCTTGCCCGTTTGTACGTGATGTTTCCCTCAACTGCTGCCAAACTGTTTAGTCTCTTGGATATTTTACTGTAACTTCCTTTGTTTGATTTACTTTAAAGTAGCCAAGTGTTTCCACAAAGAAAGGACTGTTATTTAGAAATGAAGAAGACAGTAAAACTCCTGTTTCTTTTGTTTCTGTTTTGGGAAGTGCCTGATAACCATTTTCTCTTTAAGAAGTGTCTGATAGTCTTTTTCTCTTTATGGAGTAGAGGTTAAAAGCTATAAAGCATGCAATTCTGTTCATCAGTCATGTGTTTCCTTCTGCTAATTACTTGCAGTTTAAAAATATACCACTTTTGAAACCTAATCAGTGAATTTATTGTAAAGGAAATTCATCTTCATGGTTCAATTTAATCTATTTTTTAGCTATTCAAAATACGGCAATCTTAAAAATGATCGTTAAAAACTTTAAATGGCCAAGTTCCCTTCACTCCTTGCTAACAGTATAATGCATAATGTTATAACCTTCAGCAATTATCAAAATGAAATTTGAGGACAGATAGGAAATAAAAGTGATTAAACCAATTTTTAAAATTTAGATTTAGAAAATTTAGGACAAGTGAGAAGTTTTGGCATCTGATATCTAAAAAGATAAATTTTAAATAGTTATTTTGGAAAGAAAATATTAAGAACAGAAGTTAAAATATCTTTCCAACTCAATCATATAGCCTGTGTGCTAATGCTGATCAGACAGGGCAAAGTGAAGTGTTAATTTGGCAACTATCTAATGTCATTGGTCGGTTTAGAGAGTTTTACCAGATGCTGAAAAACTGTCAATGCTTGGATTCTCTCTGCTACTTAGCAGAGCTATTAGTCTAGAAATGTGGAGTCAAGATGGTGATCTCAATTTGGCCTCTTCCTATACCTTAGATTGTTTCTGCTCAGTGACCTAGATTATGCAGAGTCTCACAACTCACATATGATTTCTGGTTTCTTGAGTCAGAATACCGACATCTTGGTGGAGTTGGGTTCAACAGTCTTGGTAGCTACATATTTAGGTAAAATATCAATGTAATTAATGATTTATAAATATTTGAAATCACACAAGTCTCATTAATAGTAGATAGAAACATATTTTATATGTTTAAGGATCTTAAAATGAATTTTAGTATTGGTAGAGGTCTGAGTTAAGCAGATATTGCAAATATTTTGCTGTAAAATCTGAATTCAGAACTTTTAATCTAATTACTTGAAAAGGGGAGATGACTTAGGGAGACTCGATCATCTTGGTTATAAAGTTTATAAGAGAAATTACTCCATGCCTAAGATATGCTTGAGAGTTTTACTTTTGGTCTTTTGGTATCTACCCATTTCTAATTATTACTTGTATTACTAAGTAGGACAAGTGAGATAAAATTTCACTTGAAAGTGAATAGAAAATTTTTAATTTGGGGTGGGTAAGAAAGCTTAGTGTTCTGGCTATTAGAATAAGTAAGATATAGAAGACTTGAATTAAAATACTACAATATGTAAATGGAGATTCATGGGGGAAAGGGATAATTTAACAGCCAAGATAATCATTTGAATATAAGACAAAGAACTGCCAGTTTAAAAAAAAAATAGATGAACATTTTAGGAGCTCCTGAAACAGTGAACTTCCAACTCCATTTCTATCCATGATGTCAGAAGATCTACTGAAAGCAATTAAGACTATAAGTAAGAAATTTATTATAACTTGAGAATCAAGAAATATAGGCTTTTACCCCTGTCTTGATTTTCCATTTCCTAGAAAATGTCTCTTTGCCTCAAACACATCAGCAGCCCATATACTAAACCTATTCCTAGTATGCTACTTGTTGACTTTCTTTCCCCCACCTCCACCCCCACCCCCAACTCTGCCTTAAATGCTCTGGCTTTGGTCAGATTTTCCTAGACCACTGTCTTACCTATCTTAGTTAATATCATAGCTAACATTTCAGTATCTGGGGTTTTAATTATATCTGCTATAGATTGCAAGCTCTTGAGGTCTGAACTTGTTTTGAATTTTTAAGACTCATGTTTACAGAAGTAAGGCTAAACAATATCCAGGGGTCACAGCTCTATATGTTTTTAACTGTAAGGAGAAAAGTGTAAAGCAGTTGAAGGCTTTTTTCAGTTGGTGGTAGTTGATTTGGGGCTTATTTTATTTTAAAAAGCTCTCTGTAATTCTACTTGATTTGGTCATTTAAGATATTTATTGCCCGGCCGGTGTTGCTCAATGGTTGGGCATCAACCTAGAAACAAGAGGTCACGGCTTGATTCCCAGTCAGGGCACATGCCCAGATTGCAGGCTCAATCTCCAGCAGGAGGTAACCAATCGATGATGTTTCTTTCATTGATGTTTCTATTTCTCTACCCTCTCCCTCTCTCTCTAAAAATCAATTTAAAGTAACTAACTAAATAAATAAATAGAAGTTTGTTGACATGGGGACTTTTGATAATTAACCTTTTCTTTCTTCCTTCCTTCCTTTCTTTCTTTCTTTCTTTCTTTCTTTCTTTCTTTCTTTCTTTCTTTCTTTCTTTCTTCCTTTCTTCCTTCCTTTCTTTCTTTTTTTTTTTTGAACAATGCTAAGATGGTTAATGATTTTATTTATATTAAAAGAAAAAAATTTTTAGCATTTTTAAAAAAATTAAATTCATGGGCTATGCTTAGATCATCCAATGATGATGATATTTCCAGTATAATGTTGCATGTCCATTTGATTGTGAGAAGCTAGAGACCTTCTGATGGGTCTCTAATGAAATAGATTCCAACTCTTGCTCTAAATATCACACTCAGAGCCCAGGAGGGTCAATTTAACTGGACAGAATGCTACCTATCTACCAAGCTGAAAAGGTACAGTGCCCTCCTGTCTCAGCTCCAATCCATTGATATTACTACTGCTGACTCCAATCTGTAACTGAGTCAGAATGATTTCAATATATCTGCATTTATTGATGCAATGGGTATGTTTTTCTTGGCCAGATCTAGTACCTTGTTTATGCTCTTGACAGAGTAAGCTGCCACTGAATTTTCCACTGCTGTATTTTAACACACGCAGGATCTGGTTGCACAAAATTTATTTGCATATTTCTTACCCATTGCATGGAAGCTCCTGATAATATTTCATCAAGATTGACGAGTATATTCTTTAAACATTTTAAATTGGTATAGTTTAATTTCAGAGAATGTATTTATTTTGATTGCAGTATTTTAAAATGATCTTTTATGGATATTCTTCTTTTGTATGTTTAAAGTCTTAATATAATGCCATTGTCCAATGCTGTATTATATTTCTGGCATCCTAAAATTTTCAAACTGAGAAAGGTCATATTTTGCTTTTCAAAAAATGCCCTTCAGGGCTCTAAGTAAATCCTAAAATAGGAGAACCTTGCCAAAAATAAGCAATCACAAGCATAAACTCCTAAACAGCAATGGATTCTTGCTCTTAAAAAAAAAAAAAAAAAAGATAAATGCATTGGGTTAAAATGAATACAATATGAGATTTTTTGATTTTTGGTTTTTTAATAAAGGAGGAAGTATTATTAGGAATAATTCAGGAGATTTTTTTCTTTTTTTTTCTCCCCTTAAAATATTTTTATTGATATCAGAGAGGAAGAGAGAGGGAGAGAGATAGAAACATTAATGATGGGAGAGAACCATGGATCAGTCACCTCCTGCATGCCCCCCACTGGGGACCAAGCCCACAACCCAGGCATGTGCCCTTGACTGGAATAAAACCCGGGATCCTTCAGTCCGCAGGCTGACGCTCCATCCACTGGCCAAACCAGCCAGGGCTATTTTACTTTTTTGATCACTGCTTTTCATGATCCAGCCACATGATCCAGGGCTGCATTCCCCCAAGAACTTGAATTCTGCCCAAGGGAACATTAGTTATGGAGCAATGTAGGGGTTTTTAAGGCCCATTTCTTCACTTAAAGCTTATTTGCTCTCAGAGCTTCCTGTGGTGCCAGAATAGAGCATTAAGTAAAGAGCGCTTCTCTTTAAGTGTATGAAAGTGTGTTACTTTTGCACTGCGAGATCCAAAGTAGCATCTACAGAAACACGTCAGAAGAGCCCTTTCCTGTCTACATAGGCTTTCACCTATGTTATCTCGTAGGATGCTCACCTTGGGGGAAGTATGAGAGCCTCATTTTCAGTGTGAAACCAGGATACAAGAGAGATAACTACATTTGTCCAAACTCTTCAGCTACTAAATGGAGATGCTTAGAATCAAATCTTATTCTCTTTGCTCCAAAGTCAAATGATTTAAAAATTAAAGGTAAATTCACAGGGTCATTTATTATATGACTTGCTAACATATAATCATAGAGCTTGAAAGCTGAAGCTCAGCCAAGGCTCCTTCTTATTTTCCAGACCTCAGTTTAGATGTTATCGCTTCTCTAATTATACTAACTCAGTAACTTGTTTGTTTTGCAATTTGCTATCACAGTTTATAGTTTTTGGGTTTTGTTATAGAACTTAGGTTTTACTCCCTTAGACTGTAAGTTTACTGGGGACATGAATTATATTTACCTTGTTCACTCTTTTTTTTTAATTTTTAAATACATTTTATTGATTTTTTTACAGAGGAAGGGAGAGGGATAGAGAGTTAGAAACATCAATGAGAGAGAAACATCGATCAGCTGCCTCCTGCACATCTCCTACTGGGGATGTGCCTGCAACCAAGGTACATTCCCTTGACTGCAGTCGAACCTGGGACCCTTCAGTCTGCAGGCCGACACTCTATCCACTGAGCCAAACCGGTTAGGGCTACCTTGTTCACTCTTGTAGTTGCAGCATTTAGAGTAGCTCTAGACACCTGGTAGGCATCCAATTAAATACTTGTTAGGTTGAATGAGAAACCCCCCTACCCTCACTTTTTCCACAGTGACTCTTCAAGGCAGTGAGGTCTTGCTCCCTGAGACTTCTCCGAAATTCAAACACAAATAACAGAGAACAAAGTCAACACGGACAAATGCTCTTCCCATGTGAGCAGAACTGCGAAGCTCATTTTAGTTGTTTGGTTTGGCATTAGGGTATTCGGCTTACCTTTCTCTTGAAAAGTCTGCATCCTTTGGACAAGCATCTGAGCCCTTCAGAAACTGGCAATAGCCACTGCATACTCAGCTGGAAGGGGTATTTATGAACACGTGTCTGAAACTCAGCCACACTCCGTATCTGTTGTGTCTGGAGAATACAGCTTAGTCATTCTGCCATTGTTTGGTTATATATTTCATTCCAGACAAATTGCTGTTACTCCTCTCACCCCTGTCCCAGCCACATATTCAATTACTTTAGATATGTTACTGGATTACCTCAACTATGGAAATCTGAGCAAAATGCATAGTTAGAGCAATTATCCTTATGTCAGGCAATTTGTGGCTATTCATGAACTTCGGTTAATACATAAAGAGTTCTAAAGTCTTTTAATTTGAGGAAATTAACTAAGTCATGGAATCATGAATAGATAGGGTTATCTCCAAATAGGCTTTTGAAAAATGATATGGCTTCAATACAAGGCAATTTGGAGTTATGGTTTCATTTGACAGGTTTGATCTATCTTTCTGGCAATTCTGGTTTACACTCCTTACACTGGTGAATAATCTAAATGTCAAACAGTGAGCCAGCACGTCTATGAGTAACTCCTGGGTCATGTAATCTATATGATATAACACTGCATCACACCTGCAGCAGCATATTGTGGGAATTCTGTAGTTAATTATACAAGCTGTTGTCAACAACGAGAAGAAAAGAGTTTAGGTGCCTAAGAGCCAACCGAAACCTCCACCCAAATGCAAACCAAGTGAAGAAGGTACCGTGAGCTCATATTCTTTTAAAATTCAGAAACAAAACTCAGCCTCAAATACAAATCCTACAGAATAAACTACAGTCCTACAATGGTCTCAGACATCTTGCCAATCACTTTATATACATTATTTCTAACCTTCCATTTTAATGATGGAAAAACTTAATCTCCAAGAAACTGAACAACTTGCTGAGTTTCTCAGAATAAGTTATAGTACAGGATTTCATTTCCAGAGCCCATTGGATGTTCAGCTGATCCTGTGTCATGCAGGAATGTTGTTGGGTCTTTTCTTAGAGTCTTCTTAATGCAGTTAGACCCTCCTGGTAAGGTCAGCTTGTAACTGGAAACCCCTCTAGTTATGTATGACCTATGTATCCTACTCTGAAACTACTTTTATAAGCCTTCCATAAACAACAAACCTATACATCTTGGGGTGCATTGTTGTGCAAAGCATCCATCCAACTCTTCTAAATTATGGTAGCTAATTATAGGGAAAACAAAATGCAAAACAAGTATAATTATTTTTTTGTAATGATAAAATTGCTTAAGACTACTGTTTTTATCCTTTATGGTTTAAAATTATTTTCAAATCTCCAACCTACGACAGAGTCTTCTCAATTGGCAAGTATGTGTCCTAGTATAGGGATTACCAAAAACCCAAACAGATAACATTGGCTTTTAGGGAAGGAAAAGATATGTCTGGGTAGCCCAGGTTTTCTCCTTATTTATTTGATGGTCCCAGAGTTGATCTTGAAAATTTCCAGGCCAGGGGGCTGGCTTCCCCCTGGGAAGCTGCTAATCCAGAAGCAGAGATTTCCATGACAGGTTTTGAAGCATCCCATTATCTTTGATCTCAGAGGTATGTGAAAGTTCCTAGCCGAAATCAATATAATTAATATTTAACACAATACATGCCACATGATGTGTTTAAAGAGGTGAAGTAATCATCTTAAAACATGCTATGGTAGATATTTGTTGCTGCAAAAAGTATTGGAAATTTTAGTAAAGCAATACTTCGTGCAGGATTTTAAACAATCTTACAGAATAAAATTGGAAACCAGTTCTCAAAGACAATCATGACTAATACTTTATGGGGTTATGAAAGGAAAGTACAGTGTTTGGGGGTGACTTCCCTGTTCTGCATCATTGCTTTCAAGTCAGATGTGAAGGTCCTGAAGCATAGGTCTTGTTTTCCACCAGTCATGAGAGGACACTAGACCGGACAGTCCACAGGTCTGTCCATGGTAACAGTTCTTATTTTAAAAATATAATATGTTGTAGAACTTCTGGCTATGAAATGGTTCAAACGATTTTAGTCATCTGCTCTGGAGTCACATTAACATCCCATGGCCTTAGAACTGGCTTTGGAAGTTTGAGGTTAATAATTAGCCATTATGCACAGAAAAAGTTGTAGAACAGTAAATAGAAAAAGAAAAGAATAACTAAGAGTGTACCTTAACTCTTTGATTTTTCTCAATTGCTACAATGATTTTGTCATCTGTTGAAAAAAAAGGCCTCTCCTGTAGTTAATTACCAGACCAGCATTGCAAATCCTTCAGAATGCTTTTTCATTGTTTGTTTATCTCTATTAAGAGCCAGATTAAAGGGGAGGAGTCGAGGACATAAAATAAAATATGAAGTGAAGCTCCAGTAACAGTTGCAGGTCTTATTTATTGTATTTCTTACCAGAAAGAAAGGCCTCTGTCAAAAATAATAAGTTTGAACATTTCAAATTATGTAAAAATATACAGGGCCTCTAAACCCGGGACATTATGAGTATATGACTGAAATCTAATCTCTCTATAGGATATTTGGAATGTGTAATATCTGGGATATATTTTTACTAAAAAGAAACATTTTTTTGTTTCTTTAAATTTAACTGGGTATCCTGTATTTTTAGTTACTAAATCTGGCAACCTTACATATGTGGAAACATATATATAATTATATATAGGGTGTCCCAAAAATGTATATACACTTTAACAGCTAATAGCTCAATTTTGAAAATGAAATATATTTTGATAAACATTGCCTTTATAATTATTCAAAGTGTGTGTGTGTGTGTGTATTTTGGGGGGACACCCTATATATATACTTTATAAATATAGTATGTGAGTACATATGTATATATGTGTAGTTAAAATTGCATAGTGAAAATATGTCTTTGACTATAAATAGTTATAGTATCTTTTGTCTATTTAATTGTGTCACTGCAGCAACTTTTGAAGATTGGGGAATGTTAGGTCTGAGACATTTCTCTAAACATTCTTATAGGAATTACTTTGAGTCTAGGAAAGGACAGTTTTTTTAATGTCCCAATAATGTGTGCCATATTTCCTCTTAGTTTTCAGAAACTCCAAGAAAAATGGACAGCAGCAAAGAGAATATATAGCAAAGAAGAAAAACCCCATAATTTTGAGGGCTGTTCAAGACCTAGGCTCAAGTTGTAGAGCAGTTGTATTCAAAGTTGTATTTAAAATTTTTTTTTTCAATTCTCTGTATGAAAGCACTCATGGTTTGTCCCTACTTTGACTTTTAAAATGTCACTTGAGCAGATGCTTGTGCTCTAACCAGCTAATGGAATTTATTCTAGTTTAGCTTCACCATAAATGCCAGTTTTTGTTGCAGAAGTATGGTAGAGATCTTTGAGCTTGTTTTTCCTTATATTCTTATTTATTGTCGGATTGCCATATCACTGGGAAGTTAAGAGAATAATTCAACTCTAATATGTTTATTTTTTTAATATATTTTATTGATTTTTTTTACAGAGAGGAAGGGAGAGAGAGAGTTAGAAACATCGAGAAACATCAATCAGCTGCCTCCTGCACACCCCCTACTGGGGATGTGCCTGCAACCAAGGTACATGCCCTTGACCGGAATTGAACCTGGGACCCTTGAGTCCACAGGCCGACGCTCTATCCACTGAGCCAAACCAGTTAGGGCTAATTCTAATATGTTTAGATGAGCTTTTTTCTTATTTGGCAGATGGACAGGTAGAATGACCTAACTGTATTTCCTGGTGTACGAGGGAGTTGGTTTGCTCCAGATGTTAATACAGTAGAACTTGTTTGCTAGGGTGGCCCATCAAGGAACTAGAGTCTCTAGTAAAGTAGATGCTAATGGGCAATGGCATGTTATTCCTTTCTTAACCCTGTTATAAGCTCACTCCTTTCAATTCCATTTACTTCTCAAATAAGACAAGCATTTCATTAAAGAAACTGGACATCAAGTTTCAAACAGATGATAGAGTTTATAGGGAAAGACAAAAAGGAGACAAAGGGTAAGACTCAGGTTGTCAGATAATCTGAAATGTTTAGAATTGTGGAGCCCAATCGGTGTGGCTCAGTGGTTGAGCATCGACTTTTAACCAGGAGATCATGGTTCAATTCCCAGTCAGGACACATGCTGGGTTTCGGGCTCAATCCCCAGTAGGGGGTGTGCAGAAAGCAACCAATCAATGATTCTCCCTCATCATTGATGTTTTTATCTCTTTCTCTCCCTCTCTGCAATCAATAAAAAAAAAAATCTTAAAAAAAAAAAAGAATTGTGGAAATTGTGAGTTTGATAAAGGGCTTTAGAGAAAGTGCATTATATCCTTATTTTAGTTGTTTAAATCAGATTTTTCAAAGAAAAGTGTAGATGGTTAGAAATTAGAGTCTTTCATTTCCTTGTGTCCTCATTCATTTCTCCCCATGTATGGAAGAAGCAACTTTTTTTAAAAATCAGAAGTAACCTTAGAAATTAGCCATTTTATAACTAAGGAAACTGAGCCCACACCTAAAAAATACTGAGCCCCCAGAAGTTAATTCATCTGATCCAAGATCACACATCTGGTTAGTGCCAAACTGCCCTTCCATTTCCCACTAAACGGTGCCACTGCAGTTTCAGCTTCCTTCTGCCACCACCAGCGTTCTGCGACTTCAGGAGGAATGCCCAGCCCCTTCACTTTCCTGACGCCCGGGAATGCTTATGAAGTTATGACTAACAAAGTGTAAAATATGAGTCCCTCACAAAGTCATTGTGACTTTAATGACTTGGGCAGTTGTTTCATACTGCAAAAACAGGAAGACCCCACACAATACGGCGCCTGTCTCACAGATGGGCCCTGCGTAGACGGCCACCCACAAGGGTGACTACTGGGGCTGTCTTCCTCTCCCTCTGACAACTTTTTTTTTTTCATTGGCACGGTGTTCACTTACCGTTTTCATCATGAGGTTATCTGGGAGAGGAAAGTGCTTGCTTTATCTAGCCTTTGATCAGGCAGAAGAATATATTTAATCACTTAGGACTCACTCCTAAGGGATTTCTAGGGGATCCTCTGACAAACCCAGATGAGTCTTAAAAGTAGCCTTTTCATGTGCTTGATTCTAGCCCCTTGTGTTATTACTCTCCTGGATATTTTTTTTTTTACTCTTGGAAACATACAAACATCAAGATTTAGGACTAGAATGACTTTCTGAGATCATTTTTAGTCCACCCATCCTATGTGATTAATTTAACTCATTACCAAGAGAGTTACTAGCTGGCCTGTGGATCTTTGAGCAAAGCTCAAACTTGTCGTCTGAGGAGAAATAGAGAAAATGATGAAGTGCTCCATCACTTTAGAAGAATGTGCTTCAGGGAAAAAAAAAATCTTTGCATATAGTATTGAAGCTAAAGAGAACGTGAAGCCATAAACAAAATGTTTATATCAAGTGTAACTGAGTTTTAGCTTTTGTTACTCCAGATATTTTAAATAACTTCCCACTATTAAAGGTAGTGCCTTAAAAAAAACACACACTCACATGATTTTATAGAAAAGATGTATTCTAGGCAAACAATATAGGGTGTCCCAAAAGATCTATACACACTTTAACAGCTGATAGCTCCATTTTGAAAATGAAATGTGTTTTAATAAACAGTGCCTTTATAATTATTCTAAGTGTGCATATACATTTTTGGGACACCTTGTATTAAATCATTTATGTAGATAATATAGTTTTCTTTTTTTCAAAAAATAACTGCACTTTCTGCAGTGCTCAAGAATCTAGTGTCGGGCATAAGCTTACGGAAGCATGGGAGGAATTTGTGTGACTAAGGGATTGGATCATTCACAAACAGCTTTGTGTTGAAAAGGGGCTTTAGCCCTTACCTCTGGGGACATCATTTCCAGGGAGGCCCTCCCAGGGTTTTCTTGTGAAGGCAGATTCCTAACTGAAAAACAGAATCTGTATCTATCAGGTAGTCGAGACACATTTATCTTTGGCACAGTGCGCTCCTGTTTGTGGCTTTCTCTGTGGCACTGGGTAAAGTCATAATGGCTGTGTCTTGTCCGTTTTGTAACTCCTGGAGCCACGAGTTCCCTCCAGAGCTATCTTACCTTCCTTTTTAAACTGAGTCTAAACCTCTGGGAGGATGATAAACACTTTTCTTCCTTTGTTGGAGACTTATTCTTAGGGACTGAGGCAGTCTGACTTGGGTTGTTTTTCTCAGTCGTGTTGAGAGAGTTTTGCTTTCTGGGAAATACTGGTTGCTGGTAACGAACGTGTCCGGACTGTAGGAGGCTGCCATGCACTTACCACGGAGTCATGACAGGCTCAGGCTGGGAGGCTGGGATCCGAAAATCAGACCTCACTCCCCTTTCGTGTTCGAGAGGTGAAGTCACTTCACAAGACTGTTACAGGGAACTGAGAACGACAGGCTGGATTCGTCTGGCATGTCACTGCTCCATAGAAGCAGCTCCCAGATGGGAGTCAGACACTGAAAACCCAACAAAGCTGGGCGCCCCAACTGTCTCCTCAGCCTTAACCTCAAACACAGTTCAGATCTGTTCCATCCCCTGATGTGTCTCTTCTCCCGGGCCAGCGCTGATCGTGCTAACTGGACTCCACGTTACTGGAATCTAAAAGGTCCCCCCTGTCTGCTCCTCAGAGGCCCTGTCTGCCTTCCTCCGTGTGTGCAGAGCACAGCATAAGCGGGCCCTTCATAACCACTTTCTGATGAGAGCAATGATTGCCTTAGTCAGTGTGGTTGGGCCCTCCCCGACGGAGGAGGAAAACCAACGGCTGTTGCTACGTAACATTTAAAGGACTGGGCCGGGTTCTGACACTGAGTGACCGCCATTTGCGTACTTCATTATGTGTGTTTTACTGTTGCCTTGAGATGACTTGTGTTTTGGTGGCATTTCCATGCCTCCAGCAAAAGGCTGGCAGAACTATTTTAGGCATGAGAAGGTGATATTCATCTGTTAACTGCTTACGGGAGTCCTGGCCCCTGCTGTAAGCTGTGCGGGAAAGGCGAGGAGTTGGGTTTGTTTTCAGCTCTGTAACTGAGAGCCACTTCCCTGCTCCCGCATTGGGACCGATTGACAATGTATGCCACAGGGTCCTGGGACAATGGGAGATGATAGAAAGAAAGTAAGGAGAAGAGTCTTTCCCTTCCTGGTCTTTTATGATTGAATTTCTACCTGCTCCTATATTCTGAGCTCAGGGGCCAGTACCACTGATAAAGAGCTTGCCCAGCTCTCTCCAGACTCTTAACTGTTGTGGGTAACGAACATGCTCCGATATAGCTGACTATTTCTGCTAGGATATAAGTTCATTAGAAGCATGAGAAGGTTTTTATTTTTCACTGCTATATCTTCAATCTTTCTTTGCCTGGCACATGGTAGGAGTTTAATAAATATTTAGCAAATACATGGTAAAATGATATGATTACAATAGAACAAACCTGATTGATTCCAAAAAATCTTTCTAAATATTGCAGAGACCAAAGGAACCAAAATGAGGATGATTCCTTGAATGTTACATTTGGCTACGACTACCACAGAGACTTGGTTTTAAAAAAATCATCTGTCTCTGTGCTTTATACATGATTTTTTTTTTACAATGTTCCAAGTAAAGCTTGCTTCTTTGCAAAATTCAGCTGATCAGTCAGAGCAGAGAAACCCATCTTTTCCAGCGTCTAAGTCTTTCGTGTAAGTGCCTGTCTTTTGGGAACTGAAAATGAGATGCCAGTTATTTGATTACATCTTAAAAACCAAAGAACTTGGAACTTATGGCAGTCACCCGGAATTCAAAATGGCATAAAGTTTCAGTTAGTAAAACGCGGTAGCTGAGGTGATTGCTTCAGAGATCCCTGGTTACTGTTACTGCCTTATTGTCTCATGGGGAAACACACATACGCAAGCAGGGTTGCTCAGAGGCGACGACTGTGCCTCTTTGAGAACGGTGCACAGTGCAGCCGGCCAGTGGGCAGCAATACTGACTTGCATTGGCTTCGCCTCAAAAGGCCTGGTCTCCTGGGCACAGGCAGTGGCATGATGGGGCTCGGATGCTTGAAGTGAAGCCATTGTCAGTGCAGGATGCTCATTTGAAAGGGGAATGCCTCACAGGAAAGAGGGCCAATTGTGTGTGTGTTGGGGCGGCGGGGGGGGGGGGGGGGGGGGGGGGGGGGAGGGTGTTGCCATGGTGCTTTACTCCTTTAATGTGTTGTACTTGAACTCCTGGGAGTTCCAGGATTGGGTGACAGAGAGAAGGCAGGGAGTAGGGTGGCCCTGGGTAGAGAATCCCACTACAGTAGGACTAGTCTCAGATCCTCTTGCCTGTTCTCTAGCACTGACAGGGAGGGGGTGGGGAAATGCCTACGGGAAAGGAATGACTTTCTCAACATGCCTTAGCTTGCTAAAATTAAACAGAAATAAATTTAACTCCTAAATATTTCTAACATGAATTAGAAGATGTAACACTGCAATACCAGGAAAGCATAGTCATTTAGAGCTACAAATCATTCTCCATTCATGCAGCAAATAATACCTTGTATTTCTGAACACACTCAAGATCCTAGATCAAATGTTAAATGTGCTTAATTTGTTGAATGCCATCCAATATGGATATTAACGAGCTGATGGAGTGCAGAAAACTGCCTTCTGCATATGAAGTACTTACAAAAGGTAATAATTCTTTCCCAGGTGTGTCATTGTAAAAGAAGGCTAAATGCGTTGGCACAGTGTTGGTGAGCAAAAAAACTCCTCCAAAAAAAATAGTTTTTTTAAAAAAAAAAAAATTTTTGTAGAACGAAAGCCTTTTCTGAAAATGGCCATCGTCTCAATCCCTTTCATTTTTTATTTAAATGCTCAGAAAGTAATTTAATCACCATCACTGTGAAACGCTACGAGTGGCTGAGCTCTGTGCAGAGGCTGTGTCTGCAGAGTGTTGGTCTCTGCAGAGGAGAGAGGGTTAAGAACACCCCGTTGAAATGGGGGAGGGTACCGACTTCAGATTTACTTAAATATTCATGGGGCTTCCTCCATTTTAATCTTCTCCTTTTAAAAAGATGGCTGTGTTTCCCAGTCTGGCAACCCCTCAGGAAAGAAGAATTGCTCCTTCCTTGCAGAGTTCAGCTGAGCAGGACTAAGCGCGGGTGGAAACCCCTTTGGCCACTAGGACTCTTCATAATTGATAAGGGCTGCACACCAGCCAGCTGAATCCACTCGGACAGGCTCTTGTTCCTGCAATTCCTGATTTCATTCCTCTCTCTGCCAGAAAAGAAGCTAGAAGCACAGGCTTCTTGCTAGCATGGAGTGCGAAGATGGGCTTTGTTTGGATTAGGAAATGCCTTAAGTTTTGGAGGCTTTGTCTTTTATAAGTTTTTATTATTTTAGCACCGAATGTGCAAGGCTTTCCCGATTGCTCTCTCAGAACTGTGAATTCTTTCAGAGGGATCTGTGGATTGTGGCAAGGAGAGCATTCCAAAATGCCTGAGGCAAACTATTTGTTATCTGTATCTTGGGGTTACATCAAGGTGGGTCCATCTGATTCTGTTCTGTCTTTTGTAGAATTTGAAACATTTATATCTGTATGTTTACTGTGAAGTAGGAAATTTTGAAATAAGGGCATGTTAAATGACAATGTATTAAAATAAACTGGACTGTCTTTTTATCTTATCCTTTTACTCAACACTATTTTTAAAGGATGCTTCCCCCCCCCTCTTTGTTTTCCCTTAAACTTTTTACATATAATCTCCTCCCACTATACAGGTTATTAATTCGTATTTTAGAGTTGATTTTCAGTAAATGTAATTTAAAGTAGTCTTACATTTTAAAGTGAAATTATCTTGACCTCTATTAAGATTCTTTTTCCTATGTTTGCGTCTTCAAAAGAAATAAAATGTTAATTCTAGGAAATCTTAAGAAAACCTCTTTTTCCTGGGGGTGCCCTTGGAATAATTTAGTATTAAAGGGGTGTTGTATTTCGTAGAAACAGCATCATTTATATCATGGTATCTGCTTATCCAAACGCTTGGTTCTTAGACAGCAAAGTTGTAAGCATGTAAAGTGATCATTTGTTAGTTTTTAGGTGGTTAATACATTTTTGTTCTTCATACACAGTTCAAAAGGATGCTGAACCGGGAGCTGACACACCTCTCAGAAATGAGCCGATCAGGGAACCAGGTGTCTGAATACATTTCAAATACTTTCTTAGGTAAGATGCTAACTGGAAACCTCTTTCATAACTGAGATTTTTTCAGTATTAATCTCTGCATGAACATCCCTATGTGAGATTTAAATGAAGTAAAGCCATATAAAAACAAATCCATTTAAAATAAGAACTAAGAACAGCCTTTAAGGGGAAAAATGAGCAGGAAGATGTTGCAAAAAAGGAAAAATATCCATCAAAGACAGAAGTTATGATGGGCTAAGTATATTTTTATGGACCTCAGATCACCCCTTATCTACCCACCTGCTTCCATCTCTGCCAAGACCTCTAAAGAGATAGGATTGAGGGTGTTAATCACCAAACTCTCAGGACAACTCCATTGGCTCCAGGATGTGGTATTCTTTAAATTCTTCCAATATCTGGGCTTTGAGCAAAAGGTTTCCTCTCAGGTGGTTTGCAAGAAATGTGTTTGGCGAATAACTATGGTAACTTGGCCCAAGAGGATAGGCTTTGGAAATAATTTGACTATTGCTTTGCTAAGTATTTCTTAAAGATAAATGGGGGCGGTGGGGGAGGGGGACAGAGAATCTTCATATCTGAAAGATTTGTTCCCCTGCAAGCAGCATTCTTATCGTCCCAATCTGATGCTTTATCTATTATGCTCTGTAGTCACATTGCTGGTATTTAGCACATGACACGGAAAAGGTTTGTATCAATGATTCCTTAATGACTTCAAACATCCTGTTTGATTACTAGGAATTTCTGATCTCATGTTTACAGCCATCCTATTGTATAATGAACTTATGTGGGCTATTTTTCTTTAATGAGGCCTGTAGGATTTGTAAATCTGTACTTCCAAGTGAATGGGATAGCATTTAGATCCTGATTCTGTGGACTTGCAGTTACTCCTGAATTATGCTTGTTTCCAGAACTCCACCTCCCAGGGAAATGACCCATTCTTACAGCTGAACACCACACCTCCCTTCTTTTCTGCACACCATTCAGTCACTGAGCATTTGCCTTGATGCCTTATGGAAACACATTCCTCTTCTGCTTTTGTTGTAGAAAATCAATCCTATCTGTCTAATACCAGGGCAGTTCCTGCTATCAGCAGATCAATCTTAGAGCAGCCTAGTGCAAAGCTCAGGGAATTACTCTGTAGCCGATGGGCACCTGACGATTAGCTGTTTCCAGTGTGTGGGTGTCTGCAGTAGCTGGTCTTCTCCAGCTGCAGTTGTGCCAGGCCTTTGTCAGAGAACAAAGGAGAAGAATTTTTCAGACATCTGAACTCCAAGGGGTAGCTAGACTCTAATTAAACAGAAAGCATCATACACTAATTCTTTTATTCCCCAGCATCTCCCCTTTATTCCTTGGAAGCCAGGTGTCTTCCCCTGTCCATTTGTGGTGCACTCCATTCTGTGCAACACCCACTTATTTTTCATAAGCTGGAAACTGTCTTAGGGACATTTTATAGGTTAATGACTGTGGGAGAGAAGGATAAAATTCATACGTGCAGGAATTCGTTTTTGTTTTCATAGACATTGCATTTCTAAAATATCAGGGCTCTTCTGTCTGAGAAGAGATGCTCATGACTAGAGAAAAGCTGCATGAAATCCCCGAGCCCCTCATCATCCAAGACTGCACCTAAGCAATCCTCGTCACTGTCATTTCTTTCACTACCCACTTGCCAAGGACAACAAGCATATTTTAGAATGCTAATTAGTGTCTTCTTGTCATCAAAGGCTGATAGCAAGTGAGAAGGCTGATGAGAAAATAAAGATGAGTCCTCAGTTTCAACACTTTGTATCTGAAGAGCAGCCAATGTCAATTTTCTGTCAAGCATTCCATTTGTTGTTTAGGCACATCTCTTGAAGAAAACCAATCATTTGGCTTCTAACTGTTTCAAAAATTAAATTCCCAAGAACACATTGCTGAGGAAGGTTGTTAGGATCTCAGTCCTTACAGACTCAGCATGAGGAGGGTGGTGTGTGTGAAAGTGTGTGTGTGTGTGTGTGTGTGTGTGTGTGTGCATGTGTGCATGCACGAGGTAGACCCACTCAAACAGACTATACAGACAGATTAAAATGTTAAACATTCTTGGGAAAATATAGGGAGAAAATGTCATATAAACATAGGATGCTTCAGTTGCCTCATCTGGAAAATGGGAGCATTGCAACAGCTGCCACCCCAGAGCCCTTCCAACTCTTAAACATTCTATGACTCTGATATAGATGGAGTTTATCCGTCTTGCTAAACATACCTGGCAGCCTGAATTTTCTGCAATAGACTACAGATTTGCAATTTGACGATCTTAAAAAGTAAGCAAACAAACAAACAAAGCTTGTTTCCAAACTGCAAATGCAGGACAAGGAGCCCTTAGGCCTGTCTTGTGAGCTTAGTGCATACTCCTGGAGGACCATGAGTGAAGCCTTCTTCACAAACTCTCAGATCTGCAAGGAACTTGTAATCCAATTCCCTCATTTTACAGGAGAGAAAACTGAGGCCTAGAAGAGCAAAGTAATTCCACCAAGATTACTTGACTAATATGTTCCTGAGTCAGAACTAAAACTTGACTCTCTTGACTCCTAGAACTAAATGTCCCATCACTTCTTTAATTAGGAAAGAAGCCTATTCAGAACTCAGAACATATAGAAGGAAATCACATTTAAGGGTATTCAAATAATATTCATTCTTTTGAAGAAAAGTCTTTAGAAATCAGGATTGTTGGACCTAAAAATAAAAAGGTTTATTAGCATTGTCCAGTAATATAAAAAGGTCTTGTTAGAGCAAAGATACTATCTCAGTGAGAGCAAACTGAGTAGGCCTTAGCAATTTAAGTTAAACTTGGAGAGCAATATTTCAATAAGAGTCATTGAATGTTAAAATGGGTCATCAGAGGAAGGAATCCCTTATTCCAGGGATCTGTGACTTGGGTTATATTTCCATCAACAGGGTAGTGTCCAGATAATTCAAAATGTAGTCAGGAGACCATTTACCACTGCAGGCACTTCTTGATGCTCTTATATGGGCTCCAGGTTGCTGGAATAAGAAGAAATAAAGCAAGACCTACAGGGAGGGAGCATAGATAAAGCAAGATACTTAGATGTGGTCTTACAATTTAGTTAATATTTTTACAAACAGTGAAAAGCTATCCTTTCAAATCAACTGCTTACTATCTCAAAAATTAAACACAGGATTTTCAAGGTGCAAGGAAAATAACTAAGGAACTTTTCACGATTAAATGCTGTGATCAAGCAAGAAAGGCACCCCCAATTATGCCATTAGCCAAATTTTGACATTTTTTGCATCTGTTTCTTTTTGTTTGTTTGTTTATTTGTTTTATATGGGTCCACCATTCCCCCCACTGTAATCTGACCATTCTGTAAATGTAAATTCACTAAATGTTTATTGTGATTCTTTGAGTCTGTGTTTCACGTTATTTCCACATTGTGCTGGCTAAGCATTTAACAGAGGAAATTCAGAATAGGGAAACCTACCAGTTGTTTCAATGCCTGCTTAGGGAAACACCCGTGAATGCCCAGTTGGCACTATGTGAATAATGGCTTTCTTCTTTATTGTAATGTTCTCTGCGTAGACACAGTGGTGGTTCAGCTCAATTACTCACTGCTGCAGGGGATCTTTAATTAAGCAAAGGGGGAAAGCTGCTAGTCCCACTAGAGGGTCTTCTATCTGTGGTGGCATGGGAGAATCCAACCGCCAGACATGAAGAATGGTGAAGGATAGTGGTTGGGAGAGGCATGGGCTATTGTGACCTTGCCTTTTAGCAAAAGTAGTAATTATTAAGAGTGAAGTGACAGGGAGAAAATTTTGTAATTTCAAAAATAACATAATCTGTCATTTTTAACGCCAGAGATTGTGAGACCAGAAAGAGATTTTTTTACAGGAACCTCAAGCCCTGGGTTCCATGCTATTAAATCACTGTATCTGGAACACAGTAATTGCAAAATAAATATCTGTTGAATAAATCACCCTTTGAGCTTGGGCAAGTTGCTGACTTCATCTGAAAAGTCAGAATGTGGTATTATGATTGGTTCCCAAACTTGGCTCTGGCCATCACAGTCACTTGGGAAGCTTTTAAAAAGCACTGGTTCAGGAGGACTGGGTGGGGCTCATAAATCTGTATTTTTTTTAAGTTTCCTGAATGCTTCTGATGCTAAGCATCAGGTTGGAAACCCCTAAACTCATAGAAATGACCAGTAAAATTCCTCCTCAACCAAAAGTCCTAGGAAAGCTGATGAGTCCAGGAGCTCGTGGGCACCTAGAGATGTTACTGATGCTGGGGAGAGGGAACACCCCTGCTCCAGCCCTACAGCCGGGTGCTGAGGTGTACATGACAGTTGCTTCTGTCTTCCTGTGCTTGCTTTGCTTTGATGAGTTGTCCCCAGGGCCCCGTGAGCAGGCAGAGGTCTCTGGGGAGAACATGTGACTATGCTATCATCTGTGAGAACTGAAAGCAGATAGTCTAGATCCCAGCATGCCAACTGGAAACATGTCATTTTCAAATGGAGAAACTGTATTTGTACTTATTTTCACTGTAAAAAGCAGAGATAAATGCAGGAACTTTTGAAAGCTGCATTAACTCTTTCAGTCACGGGTATCATTTAGTTCAATGAAATAGCTGTTAAGCTATTTAATAAATTATTGCTCAGTCTACTTCCAGGCATCCCTATGGCCTGAAAGAGTTAATGCATTTTTCAGAAGTATTCAAGATACATCGCCCTGTAAAGTGAAATGAAATATTTGATTGCTGATATTTTTAATAACATACTATAGAGAAAAGTGCTTCTACAAGCAGTTAGACATGATTTTTTCAGTAATTCTAGCTCTACTATTACCTTGTTGTAGCAGAATTTTTTAAAAGTTTAAATGAGATGATCATAAATATTAAATAAGCATAAATATTTTAATCAATGTAATGCCTGTTACAAATGACAGTCAGTGTTTATTATTATTTCAATAGAACTAATAAACCAAAGGCATAAAGTAAAACTGAAATTATGGTCTTCCTCTAATCCTCAAATGGTAATAAACCAAGGCTTTAAAGTAATTATTTGAATTAACTATTTATTTCTCTCACATACATTCTACTTATCTAAACTAAAATTATAAATTATATCCAGCTAAAGTTATATGAATCTTTTAATTTAAAAATTAATACACATATAATAAAATGAGCAGAACATAAAGCCTGTTTTTAGTAACCTGGTCTTGGCTGCATGAAACTTTCCTATTATACAAACATATAAGTTATTAACTTTAAAAATCACATATAAATATTCATACCCCACCTTGCAAATGTACAAGTGTAATTCTCCTAAACTAGACTGCAAACAGAAGAGCTGAGATTGAGTTTCACCTCTGCCACTTCTTGGACAACTTATTTAGCTCCTCTGGGCCTCAGTTCTCCCAGGAATAAAATGGAGCAAAATATTGTTCCCATCTACTTCACAGGATTGTGCTGAAGATCAAGTGAGATAATGCATGGCAGTTCTTTATAAGATGCTTAGAAATTGTTTTGCACATTAAAAAAACAACTGATTGGGATGTGGTTCTCAATGACACTCATAGTCTGAAAAACGTATCCTTTTGTTGCAGACAAGCAGAATGATGTGGAGATTCCATCTCCCACCCAGAAGGACAGAGAGAAAAAGAAAAAGCAGCAGCTCATGACACAGATAAGCGGAGTGAAGAAACTGATGCATAGTTCAAGCTTAAACAATACAAGCATCTCACGCTTTGGAGTCAACACAGAAAATGAAGATCATCTGGCCAAGGTGGGTATGTGCTGGGAGTGTGTGCATGTAGCTGTCTGCTTCACAGCAGCCTAAAACTACCTGCTAGGAAATAGTAGTGTTCTCCTTTGCTTTATTATTAAACTAGAGGCTCGGTGCATGAAACTTGTGTAGGGGAGGAGGTCCCTCAGCCCGGCCTGCACCCTCTTGCAGTCCAGGAGCCCTCAGGGGATGTCTGACTGATGGCTTAGGCCCACTCCCTGCAGAGGACATCCTTAGCACTGCTGCGGAGGTGGGAGAGGCTCCCGCCACCGCCACTGCGCTCACCAGCCGTGAGCCCCACTTCTGGCTGAGCAGCACTCCCCCTGTGGGAGTGCACTGACCACCAGGGGCAGCTCCTGTGTTGAGCATCTGCCCCCTGGTGGTCAGTGCATGTCATAGCAACCAGTAGTTCTTCTGTTTGGTCGATTTGCATATTAGCCTTTTATTATATAGGATTGTATGATAAGGAGGCTGGTGTGGCCTCCTTGTCCACTGATGAGCACCTAATTAAAGACTCTTTTTCTATATCAAAGGACCTTTATTTTAAACCTTAAATAGGATTTGTAAATGGATAGTTCCTCATGAATGAGAATCCTACTGAAAGTTCACTAAAAGAATCCACAGGGAGGCCAGTGGGCAGGATTAAATTTCCCAGAGAACATTTTGAGAACTATATGCCAAGGAACAATGGGAAAATCTGAGCTGGTTGGCAGAGCTAGCGAGGAAATGAGAGAAATTGACAGCACTGACTCTTGAACCCAAACCCCAGTAGTGGAGGAAGGCACAGAACGAGTTTGTACATGAGCTAGGAGGCTGAGTGAGGTAGAATGCTGAGATCCTCTGAGCCTTGTGAAAATGGAAAGAGCTTACTGTGAAAAAAAGGACATTCAGCGAGGCCTTCTGAAAGGTATCATTGGACTAAGGTCTGTTACACATTGGGCCAAGCCTGTCTAAGGAGAGCCTAGAACCCTTGCCCCAGACAATAATTAAAAATGGAATAAACTCTTCCTTTAATCAGATAATCTTAGAATAATCCCACAATACAGGACTAAATGATGTTTCTTCCAGATTTATCTGTGGCCTAGGAACTGTTGAATATAATACGTGACTGGCATTCTTCATTAAATTAGAGTTGATTTATGCACATTCTAGCAGCTGAGTCTTTCTGACCTGGCCCTTAGTGAGAATAACTGAAGAACAGAGTTATAGCCCTACAATGATTTTCTAGCTCTATTCACTTGCAGCAACTAAATTTATAAATGCAATATATAGAAACTTGGAACTAGAATGAAGAGGATACCCAACCTCCTAGGCCCGTGGTCGGCAAACTGCGGCTCGCGAGTTTGCCACTGAGGTCGGCAAACTCATTAGTCAACAGAGCCAAATATCAACAGTACAACGATTGAAATTTCTTTTGAGAGCCAAATTTTTTAAACTTAAACTTCTTCTAACGCCACTTCTTCAAAATAGACTCGCCCAGGCCGTGGTATTTTGTGGAAGAGGCACACTCAAGGGGCCAAAGAGCCGCATGTGGCTCGCGAGCCGCAGTTTGCCGACCACGGTCCTAGGCCATTCCATTTTAACTTTTTCATGCAACTAGAAGACTCAAAATAGACACTCGAAAGACAGACAGCCATTGTCCAAAAAGTAAATAAAAACAATGTGTTATGCTTAAAACAAACAAAACAAAAAACTCTGTCCTTATTCTTAAATTCCTCTAATTTTTCTTACAGGAGCTGGAAGACCTGAACAAATGGGGCCTTAACATCTTCAATGTGGCTGGATATTCACACAATAGGCCCTTAACATGCATCATGTATGCCATATTTCAGGTGAGTACATGGGAAGGAATGTTGGTTATTCCATTGGATGACTATGGTTATTTTTCTATACCAGTTTACTTTTCTGATTTAGCTTTTATTTTCATTTTTGAACATCCACTTATTTATTTTCTAATTCATTTTACAATATAGGAAAGAGACCTCCTAAAGACATTCAAAATCTCCTCGGACACATTTGTAACCTACATGATGACTTTAGAAGACCATTACCATTCTGACGTGGCATATCATAACAGCCTACATGCTGCTGATGTAGCCCAGTCAACCCATGTTCTTCTTTCAACACCAGCATTAGATGTGAGTAATAATGATCTCCTATACTTGCCCATTCTCTTTAAAACGTGCCACACAATGTAATATATTTGCAGAAATAATGTAATTAGATGATTGCATATTCTTGAATTGGTTCTTGATTATGTGTCCCATCTATCAATTCAGTTACCAATATCAGAGTAGCCTTCCCTTTACATCTCTTACGGTTGAAACATTATTTAATTATCAAGCAATTAACAGGACACTTTATTTTTTATTATATCTCTTGTATCTACTATGTGTCTAGTTCAGTGACTGGTATAGAGTATATCTTCACTATGCATGTACTGATTCCAGCTGCCCATCCCATCCCAAGCATTGTGAGAGATAGCACAGAAGCATAATATAAAATTTTCTATATAGTTCCTGTTAGGAATAAGCATCCATAGGAATTCGTATTCTCCTAAGAATTCATAAAACTGATCCTATGGGCTGAAGAAAAAGTAACTGAAAATCTAGAACTGAGAATTGCTAGATAGCTTGCTGAAAGGTGACTGTGACTCCTTCCCCAGCAGATTAATGCATTTGTATGCACTGACATTAGAAGCAATGCGCCCAGCAGACCATGTTCTTTCCCGACATATGGCAGTGATGATCAGGTGCTTCCAAAATGAGTAGACTCACTGCAGTAAGGAGCTGGCCAACCTTTATCCATCTCCACCTTTGCAGATTCAGTTTAGAAGGTGAAGAAAGATTAAACTGACTACAAATCTGTTGTTTGGGTTCCATATTTTCTGAGGAAATAAATCCAGGAAGACTTGGGAAAGTGAAATGGTGCTAAGGCTGTTCTATTTCCCTGGAGGACGTGTTCTGTACAAGTATCAGAGTAGACCAACACTGTTTATCAGCTGTCCACTATTGTTGATAGGATACCCATTGTGAGACCAGAAGTTGTCCATGAGCGCCACCGCTGTAGAGAAGGGAGAGTTCAGTGTGCCCTATAGTAATCAGATTGGTCTTCATGGGAGAGGTGGAAACTGAGCTGGCATTTGAAGGGTCAGAAGATTTAAGTAATCACAGAGGACAAAGAAAGACATTTCAGTGGGAGAAAGACATTTTAGCCAGAAGGAATATATACCTAAATACTAGGTTTAAATCATTGTGTACCAGTGGGGGTAGAGGAGACTTCAAAGAAATGTTCTCAAAGCTGGTAGATTGTAAGCCTTTAGTGCATAGGTACTAAATGAATGGATGAAGGAATATATGAAACCTTCTGATCACACTACAAATGTAGCCCTCAGAAATAATTGACTGCCAGTCTTACGAGTCTGGAATTTGGCCTTTGTTCTCTAAGTTACGCAGCCTGAAAACATAGGAAGTTTGTTCTATCTCAGAGCACAGTCTGATTTGCTTCTTTGACTTGCATGCGCTTGTGTTATATAAGCACCATTCTGCCATACCGCTTAGGCAGGAAACAAGCATCAGGGACCAGCTGATCGCTCACCATAGGCCAGTGATGGCGAACCTATGACACGCGTGTCAGCACTGACACGCGTAGCCATTTCTGATGACACGCGGCCGCTGAGGCGGCCGCATGCCGAGGATGAAACATTTGCTGCTCCTGAGGATGAAACATTTGCGAAATAATGTTTTTTCCTCGAAGTGACACACTACCCGAGTTATGCTCAGTTTTTTGGCGAAGTTTGACACACCAAGCTCAAAAGGTTGCCCATCACTGCCATAGGCACTGCGCCAGTGCCTTCCCGAGCGCAGGCCCTAGGCCTGATGAGGGCATGGGCTCCGGCCGTCATTCCTTTCACATGAGACCTTGCGAGGATGGATAGAATCCACATTTAATTAAATTAGTATATGAGACATTATAAAAATCAACACACCGTCCTTCTCCCAACAAGAATGAAGTGGGATACTTTAACATGAAACAGAATCGCAGGATAGGCCAATGGGACATGGAGTGAAATGTGCTCATTTTGCTTTGCAGGCCGTCTTCACAGATTTGGAAATCCTGGCCGCCATTTTTGCAGCTGCTATCCATGACGTGGATCATCCTGGAGTATCCAACCAGTTTCTCATCAACACAAGTGAGTTCACCACTAGGACAGTCATTCAATATCATCCTATGAGTCACTGCTTAATTTTTTTCATTTCTCCTAATGTTTTTTGTTATGGATAATAATAAGAGTAATAATGAGGTAATCCTTCCATTTCACTCAAACTGGTCAGACCTTTCCTGGATACTGTGTCCAGTTTGGCAACATCATTTTTGAGCTGCATGGAGAACTTGCAAAGGGGTCAGAGGGGAGCCATAAAAAGTACTCAATGTTTGGAAAATACGATATGCGAGGAAAGAGTAACAGATGTGGAATTGTTCAGTAAGCACAAGGGAAGGCTTGGGAATAATGTGATAATGACTTTTAGGGTTATGCCGGGCTCTCACCCAGAGCGTGGTGGCCCACGAGTGTCCCTCGCTACTCAGGAAGCAGGCCCAATGTTAGATCGGAGCATGGGAACCCCCAAACAGAAATCGCAGTTAGTGACAGAGCACCATCTCTTGGCTATTATTCTTGATGAAGAGAAAATGTGACTTCCTGAGTTTGATGACCATATTCTCCTTTGCAGACCGGGGCTCTGCCTAATGAAAGATGTCTGAATCTTTTGTGTGAAAGGCGGGCTGGACGCTGTAGTTTCCATTTCCAGATATCGCAGTCTCTGGCGTCTAGAGCCAGATGGCAGAAAATTTAACATCAGGATTGTTCTAAAAGAGTATTAATGTTTTGTTACCACATGTATAGAAAGCTCCGAAAAGCTACATTATTTGAATAAATTGAAATTTTACAGTCACACCATTCTCTTCTTTGAAAACACATAACTCATAATTAACAGAGCTGGCAAGCATATAAAAAAAGCGAACATAGTTTGAAAATCCTAATATATTTGATAAAGTTTAGTGACATTTTCAGTTCATTCTTTTCCAAAGCACAAAATGTGTGAACACATAAAGGAAATTACAATCTGAGATAAAAGTAGGATTTAGCAGCCTGGGAAAGCTTTTGCCTAATGTCAAATTCCTTATAAACTGGAGAAGGAGAAAAAGGATTTTAAAATACCATGAATTCTAATCAAAGAGAAAGCTTATGCACTAATAACTACTAGAAGTATTTTGGCTTAGAAACTGACTACATTCCTTTGTAGATGGAGACTTGTTTCTTTAAGAGGAAATGGGCATGCAGATCTTAGCTCTTAAAACTATTTAAATAGAGCTAGATCTGATTTCATATTGAGGTAATGCAGACCTTTGAATTGTACCCCTTTTTATTAAGTCATCATTTTTTCCTGTTTACTAGATTCAGAACTTGCTTTGATGTATAATGACGAATCTGTGTTGGAAAACCATCATCTGGCCGTGGGTTTCAAACTGCTGCAAGAAGAGCACTGTGACATCTTTCAGAATCTCACCAAGAAGCAGCGGCAGACACTCCGGAAGATGGTTATCGACATGGTAAGACTTCAGCCTCTCCAGGTTCCTCACTTCCTTCTGCCGTCACAGGAGGAGAAATCTCATTCTCTCATACACTGAGCTCACTGAGTATTTTCGTTTTCTTTTTACCCAAGGTGTTAGCAACTGATATGTCCAAACATATGAGCCTGCTGGCAGACCTGAAGACAATGGTAGAAACAAAGAAAGTGACAAGCTCAGGCGTGCTTCTGCTGGACAACTATACGGATCGTATACAGGTATTTGAGAAAAAGCCTCTGATTGAACACAAAGTCAAACCAAACAACAATTAAAAATGAAAACAAATTAGTTGCATGTCCTCAGTTATTACTACAGCTATAGGCCTATTTTAAGGACAAACTAAGCAAGCTAATAAATAACGAAGAAAAACATGGCAGCTTATTCTCTAATTTACGAGGAAAAACATAACCCTATTTATTGAATTGCTTAGTTCTAAAAATAAATGGCAAGATCTATTTGTAATAGGGTGTACGTGACTGCTGGTCCCAAAAGTTGATGTTTGGGTATAAATCCTATTGACTTGCAGTTTGTTAAGTCTGTTCTAGTTATACAAATTGCCATCAGCTGGTCTCTTTCCACAAGTGGAAAATATGAAGATATCTACTTTGAGTAATTCTTTGCATTTTTTCCAAACTGAGGAAAGGAAATGGTGGCAGTATCTGACCTCTAATGTCCTTTCCAGCTTTTAAATTCAATGACCATCATTTTAAGAAGACACACATTTTCCCGTTTAGGACTCCCATTTTAACCAATTCTGGCCAACACCCTTGTAATTCTGCTTTTTTGGTGCACACACCATAATTATAATGCAACTAAAATGTTCTTGGGTTTGGTACCAAATGTACTAACACAAGAGGGATGAGATGTTCTAGTAGTATTTACACCTAATTTTATGAGATTTCCAAAACTTGATGATTTCAGGTCCTTCGCAACATGGTACACTGTGCAGACCTGAGCAACCCCACCAAGTCCTTGGAATTGTATCGGCAATGGACAGACCGCATCATGGAGGAATTTTTCCAGCAGGGAGACAAAGAGCGGGAGAGGGGAATGGAGATTAGCCCAATGTGTGATAAGCACACAGCTTCTGTGGAAAAATCCCAGGTATCTAATATAAGGTTTTCAAAGTTTTTGTAAGCTCTGTTGATTGTAGAATTCTAGGGTTCTAGTTAGTTCTTTCCTTTTAATAGAATATATACAGTATATATTAAATGATAAGGAAGCAACCACCCATTTAGTTCCATTATACTCAGGACCCATTTGTCTTCCCCATTACACTGAGTGGAGATAAAGCAGTCATCAGAAGCCAGCAAAGTTTGAACCGTGTAGCCTCAAACAGTTTAGATGGTTGTCTACGATCTTAGCAAATCCAGCTGATTGAACTGAAGACTATGGGCCTCCTCCCGCTCATCCACCCAGATTTCTCCTCACTCTGTCTTTACCCAGTATCTCTACTCTGTTCCCTGCACCCCATTTTTGCTGTCTCTCCATAGTCAGCTCACTGCCACCATCACCAGAGGTAGTGAATCTCATTCCTACAAATCTCTTCTACCTCAAAGTCCCAGCTCCATCCTGTGCCCCCTTCCAAGGTTACATCTACACTCTGAGAACATGCTGACGTCTTCTGATTGTGTCCAAAGCTAGAGATTCCCTGTGGGCTGAGGATTCGGACAATGCAATAGAGGCAGGTGGCTGCAGAAAGTTCCCAGATTCTAGCTGCACTAGAATGTGTCAATATCCCCACAAAGGCTTTTGAAGCCTGCTAAATTGTTACTCTTCTCAGGAGGACAAATGGCCTGAGCTAGTGGTTGACAAACGGCGGCTTGCGAGCCACATGCGGCTCTTTGGCCCCTTGAGTGTGGCTCTTCCACAAAATATCACGTGCGGGCACGCACGTACAGTGCGATTGAAACTTCGTGGCCCATGCGCAGAAGTTGGTTTTCGGCCTGGATGAATCTATTTTGAAGAAGTGGCGTTAGAACACTCAAGGGGCCAAAGAGCCGCATGTGGCTCGCGAGCCGTGGTTTGCCGACCACTGGCCTGAGCCAAGTGGTCATGACTGAGAATGAGTCTATAGGTTGTCCAAGGTCTTTATCACAAAAGCATTCGGAGTATTTTTTGTTCATGTTTATCCTCTTTTCTCACTACCTATTCCCTAGATTTACATATGCTTGTAATATTTGTATAGTAACTTTGCAGTTATTATATTATTGCTTCTTTAAAAAAAGACAGTCAAATGCATTTAAAATCTGTGAAAGTGTCCTAACAGTCTAATATGCTATAAAAATGCACAACAACATTAATTTAGGGACAATGTAAACACCCTAAAGCCTTAATTAGAACCATGCATTAATTTAATTAATTAACTAATTAAATGGGGTAAGGCCCTTTTATTAACAATCGTGATTTTAAAAAAATATTTATGTGCAGTTTTTCCCACCTTTTCCCACACATTATCCTATTGGAACCTCCACACAGTGTTGGGAGAGAGACACAACATGTATTTCCCCAGGGTATCATGTGAAGAGTTGTCCTCTTGGTCTATTTCGCCAACTCCTTAGTAACTCAGCTGCCCCCACTCAAAGCTGTTCACGCTCCCTCACAGTGGACATGTCTCACTGGGACCATGACATCATGGTCCGCTCACAGGTGTGCTCTGGTGACCTTTGTCTGAGTGGTCTGGCAATAAAGCCCTTTATTTGGTGCTCTTAGGATTTGTAGAGCTCAAACATGAACAAGACACAGGAAATAAGCAACTGGAGGCTACCTTTCAAAAAATGCTGAGCATTTAGCAGAAGCAGCACAAATGAAGAAAGGAAATGACCTCATTGTGTTCAGCTGATTCAGTTTTCTCCATTGCCTAGAGCTTGTTTTTCTCACATCCCTGGAAAACACCTTGAAAATTGTCTCTAAAGTCCATTAAACACACATAAAGAAGAAAAGGAGAGGAAAAAAGAGTGGGTGGGAGCAAGAGAAATACCTGAATCATCTACGGTTTAGATCTTAAAACCAGTGCAGCTTAGAGATGCCCTGTTTTTCCTGTGAATTCTGTTGGTTAAAGCTAATGACTAGCCAAAAACTAGAATGATAATAAAGGGAAGTTTCCAGTAGTGTGGAAAGGTAGCTCCATATTGTCCCAGGGATGCATATAAAATGCCCTTGCTCATCACCCCCTGCATCCTAAACCAGCATCTCTCCAGCTCCCTAGACCATGACAGGGGAATTCCATTCTCTCATTCAACTGGTGCCTATTCTTTCCCTCAACTTGCCCCCACCCCCAGGGTTTCCTGTTTGTCCCACAATGCAGAGGTCAACAGAAGGCCACAGAGCCAGCTCAAGCAGGATGCATAGCCCCTGTGTAAACCATAGCAGAGCCACACGCCTCATATTTATTCACAGGAACACCAGCACAGGAACTGCTTAATTGTTTTTATTTTCCCTTCTTTCTCCTGATGAAAATGACCGTGGGCCCTACAATTACAGATGTGACCACCGAGGGGATCTTTGCTGGTTTAGGGGCTTGAAGTATTTTCAGATGTTTTACCAAACTCATCTGCAAACCAAAAGCATGTCACACAACTTGAGACATTTCAGAGTAGGCAGGGGCTGGCTCCCCTGCGTTTTGGAACAGTGGCATATTTTCAAGTTATCAGGGAAAGAATGTTGAGTCAGAACTCATTAGTCCTGGGGCTTCCTTCTTCAGAGATGACTCACAGAGTCCAAGTAGTGACCAAGTCATTCCCAGCCAGGGTTACATCCAGACTTCTTATCTGGCGCACGGAAAAGGAAAAGTCGTCAATTACAGTGAGACATGAGACAAACACAGGCTTTGAAATCAGACAAAGTTGGGACCGCGTGCCAGCTTCAGTCCTTACTGGCTCTGTGACCTTTGTCAAGATATTTAATCTCCAGGAGTCTTAGTTTCCTCCTTTGTAAATAGGCCAAACCAATACTTTGCGGGATTAAGAGCAATAACTTGTTTGTTGCGCAGAGTGCAGGGCATACTATCACGGGATGTGTTCAAATAATGAGGGCAGGGGAGGGGAGTGGCTGAGTTACTATTATTGATCTCTCTTGGGTTGTTGTTATCTTTGCATGCAAACCAGCACAGCTCGTTTGGTTTTCAAGGGCCAATCACAGTAACAGATGTGTGACCTTCTTTTCCTCCAGGTTGGTTTCATCGACTACATTGTCCATCCCCTGTGGGAGACCTGGGCAGATCTGGTACAGCCTGATGCACAGGACATTCTGGACACATTAGAAGATAACAGGAACTGGTATCAGAGCATGATACCCCAGAGTCCCTCCCCACCGCTGGATGAGCAGAACAGAGACTGCCAGGGGCTGATGGAGAAGTTTCAATTTGAACTGACCCTGGAAGAGGAGGATTCGGAAGGACCTGAGAAAGAGGGCGAGGGCCACAACTATTTCAGCAGCACAAAGACACTTTGTGTGATCGACCCAGAAAGCAGGGATTCACTGGGAGAGACTGATGTAGACAACGCCGCAGAGGACAAGTCCCCGGTCGACACATAATCTCCCTCTCTGTGAGGAGGCGAACATTCCACCCTTGACAAGCATGCCAGCTGTATGGTAGGGCCAGCCCACCATGGGGGCCGAGGCCTGCATAGGACATGGGCCATGTGGCTTTTCCAGTTACTTGAGTTTGGAGCCAGAGTACAAGACCGTGAAGCAAATAGCAGCTCAGGAAATTCCACGGTTGACTTGCCTTGCCTGCAAGCTGAGTGGAGAGCTGAAGCTTTATGTGGTACTGGAGGCCAAGTTCAGATCACGACTAAATGGCTTGAACATAGAAGACACAAAACTGAGAGATTTTTCTGCACTAAACTTCGGGAATCTGTCCCCTCTAGTGACTGAACTGACTAATACGTTCATTTATAAATCTGCCCACCTGTCCTTCTGTCTGCCAACCTGTGTGCCTTTTTTGTAAAACATTTTCACGTCTTTCAAAATGCCTGTTGAATGCCTAGAGTGTAGTATCAACTTCTACACAGATAAGCATTTGAAGTTGATACAAACTTTTTTGAGTCTTTCTGGGGGGAAAAAAAATAGGAAAGAAAAGAAAACGGTCTTCCTTCCTTCTTGGGCAATATCTCTCACTTCACTACAGTTACTTTTGCAATTAGAAAGGATACGCTTCTAACCACATTCTACTTCCTCCCTTGCTGGCCCGTCCACCTCCACGGTTGCCCTTACAACGTATCTCTGGTTGCCCGCTCTGAACAGTATTTTTTCTCCTCTGGAGTTTTACGTTTTTGCTGTCAACTGGATAAAGTTGAACAAACTAAGGGGTAGGAAGAGGTCGTTGTGTTGTTCACAGTAACAGTCTGTGTAAAATTCAGCGTGCTCAGGCAGCGTGTCCTGTTGTGTCCTGAACCCCTGTGCCACTGGGAATCACACGGGCCCCGTCCTGTCCCCTCCCTCCTCTCTTCACTCTCGCGCCCAATTATGCCATTTTCGATTCAATGCTGCCATCTCTCTGCACTGCCTTCTGCGCTAACACCTCCGTTTCTGTTTATAACCGTGTATTTATTACTGAATGTACATAATGTAATGTTTTGTAAGTTATTAATTTATATCTCTAACATTGCCTGCCAATGGTGGTGTTACATTTGTGTAGAAAACTCTGCCTAAGAGTTGCAACTCTTCTTGTAACGTTTTGTATTGTGTATTATATAACCTGTTCATTGCTAAGACAGACAGACGGCCCAGCCGCTCGCCAGTGAGGACACCGGTGGGCTTCTACCCCGGGGGTCTGCCCTTTCCCTGTCTTGAGTTGCTAATACTGCGCAGCCCCTGTACCAACCCGTTTTGGAAACAAGATTCTCACATTAGATACTAAATGGTTTATACTGAGCTTTTACTTTTGTATAGTTTGATAGGGGTAGGGGGCAACAGGATGTGGTTTTCACCCACGTCCTCTCCGAATCTGTGTACGCCTGAGTTGGGTTATAACTGGGCTCTACTGTCATTGTGGCTTCGGTTTAAAAGGCAACACTACGTTTGCGCACAGATGGTCCTTCCGAGTGTTCCCAAACTACTGACTTTGGAAAGAAAGCCTCCTGCCTGCCAGTCTGCGGGAATGTCGTGTTCCAATTAATTACAAAAAGAAAACAATAAAACAATGTGAATTTTATAATAAAATGTGAACTGATGTAGTAAATTATGCAAATGTGAAGCTTCTGATAACACTTGTTCAGGCCTCTCACTGGCTTCAGTCTCCGTTTGTAAAATATATTTCATGCTTTCAGTTCAGCATTGTGACTCATAGTTAAAGAAATGGCACAAATGTGCATGACCAATGGGTTTGTATGTCTATGAACACTGCATTATTTCAGGTGGACATTTTATTGTTTTCAAAAGTTTCTCACAATGTATGTTATAGTACTATTATTATTATATATTGTGTTCACATGCATTCTTAAGAAACTTTTCTATGAGGTGAATAAACAAAAGCATGATTAGATTAGACTGTAGGCCCAATTATTTCGGGTTAGTTCTGACATATCAAAAGCAGATCTTTTTTCTCGTCTCTCCTACCACACCCCACAGAGAAAATCAACCACTTCGCCTGGCCAACATCAAAGCTGAAGTTTCAGAATCCGTGTCCAAAAAGTCCCCTAGATTAAAACATTACATATTTTCTTAGCAACTGTCCCCCCAGCTCAATGGTGCGAGAAGGGAGCTGGTAAAGGAAAACAAATCTATTTTATGAATCTGAAGAGTTTAGCCCTGGCCTGTGTAGCTCGGTGGTTAGAACATCAACCTGTGCACCAAAGGGTTACAGGTTTGATTCTCAGCCCTGCTCAGGGCACATGCGGGAGGCAACCAATCAATGTGCCTCCTTCATATCAATGTTTCTCTCTCTTTCTTTCTCCTTCCCTTTATACCTCCCTCCCAATCTTTCTAAAAATCAGTGGGAAAAATATCCTCAGGTAAGGATTAACCAAAAAAAGAGAGAGAGAGAGAGAGAGAGAGAGAGAGAGAGAGAGAGAGAGAGAGAGAGTTTAATCTACTAGAGCAATAAATCTCCAGCTTGGCTGGCTCCTCTAGAAAAGTGAATCATAGAACCGCATTCTCTAATGTACGCAGATGGCCCCATTGGACAGATGAAGAACTGAGGTGCAGAGACCTCTGCAAGCATAGCCCAGAGAGCGCTGGTCGACAGTTTTCTGGGTGATCCATGGAGCCTCCTATCAATCATAGGGCTAAACTTTTTTTCCGGAAAGAACTGTATAAATCTCATAAACAAAATACTTAAATGCTTTGTTAAAGTCAGCTTTAAAAAATTTATCCTGAGAAGTGTGTGTGTGTGTGTGTGTGTGTGTGTGTGTGTGTGTAAGGTTGCAAATAAGAATCAGTGGATGGCCCATGATATTTTAACCACAGGGTAGTGGTTTATGAACCAGTAAGAGGGTTTTCTCTAGAAGTCACTCAATAAGCTGAAATGAAAGCATTTCTTTATTAAGACAACTGGGGAGGAGCCAACGTTGCAGAACCAGCTTGCCTGCTAGTTGCAGAGCTAATGTTTATAGCACTTCGCCACCAGCCCTGGTTCTGATTGCACCCCACCATCTCTGCGCTTTTACTGATTAAGAGACAAAAGTGAATAGCTTTGAAAATGTCTACTATAAGTATGCATAAATGTTTGCCTGTCTGTTTCTACAGAGAAGTGATTCTTAACCCTGGCTGCAAAATGAGAATCACCTGGGGAATCACTATTTTTAAAAATAGGGATATTTGGGCCCCATCCTCACTTCAGATTTGTTTGAACTGGTCGTGGGTGGGTGGAATCCCGAATATCCGATTTTTAAAATTCTCCCAAGGCAATTCTAATGTGTAATTGTGAGCAGAGAAGCACTGTTTCAGAAGACAGAAATGTCCTTGTAGCTAAGGCTTTTGTCTTAGTCCATTTGGGCTGCTGTAACAAAATGCCACAGAGTAGGTAGCTTAAAATCAACAGAAATTTATTTCTCACAGGTCTAGAGGCCAGGAGGTGCAAGCTTAAGGCATCAACATGTTCACATTCTGATGAGGGCCCACTTCCTAGTTCCTAGCTGGTGACTTCTCCCTGTGTCCTCACATGGTAGAAGGGACTACAGATCTTTCTGGGGTCTCTTTTGTAAGAACATTAATCCCACTCATTAGGGTTCCACCCTCATGACTTCAGCACCTCCCATAGGTCCCACCTCCTAACATTCTCTCTGGGGGGTTAAGATTTCAGCATATGCATTTTGGCGTGACTCAAACATTCACACCATAGCAGCTTTCTTTCACAGCAACTGTATGCAGACATTGTGCACCCACCATGGCCAGGCCCTGGTGCAGATACAGAGATGAAAGCGGAGATCAGAGATGAATAAGATAAGAGCTCTACACTCCAGGGGCATGCAGACTGCTATTGTTCCTCACCGCTTGCTTTCCAGAATACTAAATCCTAATTATGTTCTCAGGAAAGCCACATTGAAGATTAGTCTAAAAGTAAGTTAGTCACCTGGTTCCGGAACATAAGCCATAAGTGTAACCATCTCATATCTGTGATGACATGCCAGTGTTTCCGATGGCAGGGAGTAACTGCAGAAGCAGAAATTACGATGGCATTTTTGCCAAGCTGAAGGCTGATAGTTTGGTACTTAACAAAATACATAGGAGCCTAAGGCTGATTTATAGGCTCAGGAGCTGTCAGAGTTGAAAAGAAACACACACGTGTGTGAACACGTGTACACACAAAGGACAGCGTCTCCCTGACATATTCCCATAGGCTTATTTTGACATAATTAAGTTGGGGGCTCATAGTAATTTTCAGTCCACTGAAGGAAGCCTAATAGAGTCCAAGTGAGAAAGAGGGTGGTTTATTGCATGGAGCCTGTTGCCACGTGGCCTACATTGAAATCTTAACTCCTCCTTCTACTAACCGCCCAACCGTAGACAAACCACCTCCTCCCTGGGCTTCCATAAAATGGGGACTATAAATCTGTCAAATGGGTATAGTAAACCCAGGCCTTTTCCCACCATTTCATTGCTACCTCTCTGGGCTCCATGTCTTACGTACTGATCAAATTAATGACCATATGAGCCTTAAAACCTGTGAGCCAAGATGGGGTAGGATGGCTGGCAAATCCCATTTATAAACCCAGGCTTTGTGCATCCTGTATCCCTTGCCAAAAATTCTCCAACTTGGTTACCTCCCATATCCCTCAAGACTTAGATCAGGTGACCCCTAAGAGACAGCTTCCCTGATCTCCAAAGTTGAGATAAGGGCTCTTTTTGAACTTCCAGAATATTCTATGCTTTGCCACTAATTAGTTGTGTAACCTTGAGCAAGTCACTTAACTCCTCTTCTCCTCTGCTTTATCATCTGTAAATTGGGGAACATTATAGTAATGCTTAGCTTATCGAGGGTCATATGAGAACTACATGAGTTGATACATAAAGGTCTAAGAAATACAGGGGTTTGGCAAAGGAAGATTTATGGTTGTTTGTATGGAAAAAGACATGTAGGTTATAATTATAATCAGGAACAAATTGTGTGTTATGTACTCACATCTGTAAACCTATTTTTAATTACTAACACCTACCACCATATGTTTAAGTTAGGTGTTTGTCTTTTCCAAAAGACGATAAGCCATTGAAGTCAGAAGCCAGATTGTATTCCCTGTTGAACAGCCAGTGTCCAATCCAATACCTGGATGTGTCAAATTGATATGAACCAAGTGGTTTGGGGCAAAGGTAAAATGCAACTTTATGCTTAAGGCTTTATAAACCAAAAGAGGTGCTGGTCTCTAAGCTCTGGAATGGTAAACCCATATAATTTTAAAACCAAAAGTTTCCTCAGAGATCATCTGGTCCATCCCTTTCCTTTTATAAATATAGAAACTGATGCCCAGAGATGACCAGTGATCTGCCCATTATCATTCAGTGTACTAGTGTCCCAGGGTATCATTCAGTGTACTAGTAACCCAGCGCACAAACTGGGTGGCATAAACAACAGAAATTCATTATCTCACTGTTCTGGAGGCTAGAAGTTCAAGGTCGTTGTGGCACCCGGCTCAATTCCTTCCCTAAGAACTAGTTCATGCCTCCCCCCTAACATCTGGTGATCTCTGGCAACCTTTGGCTTTTAGATGCAGCACCCTCCTCTCTGCCTTCATGTCCAACATGGTGTTCTCTCTGGGTGAAGGCCTGTGTCCAAATTCCCCCTTTTTATAAGGGCCACCCTGTTCCAGTATGACTTCCTTTTAACTAATTACATCTACAACAACCCTATTTCCAAATAAAGTCACATCCTGAGGTACTGGCTGTAGAACTTCAACATGTAAATTTGAGTGAGGGGGATACAAATCAACCTATCGCACTCAGTTACTCACCAGAAGATTCCTATTTCCCAGCAGAGGGCTTTTTTTCTGCAAGATCGTGACCTTAGACACCCAGTCACCTTCTCTGCACCTCAAACTTTTCTCTGAAATCAGAAGAGTGGGCTGTGTGTTTGAGCCAGTATTATCCACTTATAAAGGCATTTTTTTTCCCTTAAGGTCTGAGTTCTTCAAACATATTATTTCCTAGGTATAGCTAGGTGCTGTACAGAGGGATTAGGGAGAAGAGAAAGAAGGACCTTAGGAGTCATAGGGCAAATGTAGGCCAGGGGTTAAGAACTTAGGCTCAGATGGTGAACAGATCCCAATTCAAATCCCTGCCCTTCTACCTTCTAGCTGTGTAACCGTGGGCAAATACTTAACCTCTTCAAGCTACAGTTCCCTCCTCATTAAAACGAGAAAAATAATACTACTTGTTTCAGGAGGTTCTTAAGCAATTGTACCACAGATATCAGCTAAGACTTCATTCCTTCCACAAATATTTGTAGAATGCCAATTGTGTGCCAGGCACTGTGTAATGAGCACAACAAAGTCCCTACTCCTATGAAGTTTATTTTTTATTGGGGGAGAAAAAAAGCAAATAAAAAGATAAACAATACAGTATCTGATAGTGTGATATGTGCTATGGGGTTGACTAGTGACAGTAGTTAGGAGCAATGGCTCTGGTGTTCGACTGCCTGGTTTGGAATCCCAGCTTCACCCATTATTAATGACCCAGACTGGGGTTCCTCAATAAAAGGGCTCTGAAAATGTGATGGGTTTGTCAACTTCAATAAACAGCAAGAAGTCAAGTGAGGAAGAGGAGCAGGAAATAAGGTTGGCAGCCAGGTCACGGGGAGTCCTCAAGCTACTGTGCAGACTTTGGGAAGTTATTGGCCAGTTTTAAGCAGGGCCTGATATGAACAGATCTACATTTCTAGAGGATTATTCTGTGAGAATACACTATATTGCATATGTAGAATTAGGGAGAACAGTTAGGAGGTTACTGAAGTGAGAGGAACTTGACAAGTGTAGTGGTGATAGAGATGTTGAGAGTTGAAAGATTTGGGATATATTTTTAGGCAAAGCCAACAGAATTAGTGGATGCACTTGAAAATGGCAGCATGGGAAAGGAGCGAGGAAGATCCCAAGGATGGGACCTGAGCAACCTATTGTATGGTGAGAACATTTCTTGTGATGGGGAGCATTGGGAGAGGAACAGATTTTGGTGAAGATGTTGAGGATGCAATCTATCTATATAAAAGCTTAAGTGACCATCGCAACTGAACGGATGACCGAACAGGCTGTGTGGGGCAACCAGGCCAGCAGGGGGGTTAGTGAGGGGCAACCAAACGACCAAGCAGCAGGCTGCATGGGGCAACCAGGCCAGCAGGGGGGGGCAATTGGGGGTAACTAGGCCGGTCGGTTGGGGGCGATCAGGCCAGCAGGCAGAGGCAGTTAGGGGTGATCAGGCCTGCAAGGGGGCAGTTAGGGGGGACCAGGCCAGCAGGGGGGCCAGTGAGGGGCTATCAGCCAGTCAGGCAGGTGAGTGGTTAGGAGCCAGCGGTCCAGGATTGTGAGAGGGATGTCCGACTGCCGGTTTAGGCCCAGGATCGGGCCTAAACCGGCAGTCGGACATCCCCCGAGGGGTCCCGGATTGGGGATGGTGCAGACTGGGCTGAGGGACCCTCCCCCCTCCCCCCGTGCACAAATTTTGTGCACCGGGCCTCTAGTTAGATATATAAGTCTGAAGTTTAGGGCAGAGTTCTGAGAATTCTAATCTTATCCATGGGCAGGTTCCCTAGCCACTTAGCTCCTGGGTCCATGTGAGCTAACTGTGTTACCCCAACTCATCCCTGACCCAAAATCTGATCCCTTCAGTAGGTTTCTCAAAATATCTGCCCACATCAAGCATTTGTATTTTTATAGAATTTCCTTGGAACTACAGGAGAGGCTTAGGAAGTCACATTTGATAGCATGCTGCTTTCTGCCTTAATGAGGAGGGAACGGTAGCTTGAAGAGGTTGAGTATTTGCCCACAGTTACACAGCTAGAAGGTAGAAGGGCAGGGATTTGAACTGAGATCTGTTCACCATGTGCCTCAGTCCCTGTATCCTTTTCACTTTGACCTTTAGCTCATTGAACCTCCTTCTCGAAAGCAAAATCAGTTTTTCTCTCCTGGCTTTTGCACAGTTAGCATTGGTTTTTGTTGGTGTGGCATGATTTGGGGAAATCACTTTATAAATCAAAGAGCTTCTCAACAGTTGTTTTGTTCAAACATACAAGTATACATTGCTCTCTTAGAAATTCAGATATTAGAACCTTTTTCCATCTTGTTATGTTTTTCCTCAGTACAAATGGGAAGCTCACGCAGCAACATTCTGAGAGGGGAGTAAGAAGACAAAGATCAAATGTTTCCTTGTGGCACTCAAGCCACCCTCACCTCATAGCCCAGCCCTGCCCGGTTTGCACTGATGCTTGAGTGATGCCCTCTGGTTCTGCTCTGTGGTTGGAGCCTTGAGTACTGATCTTACCAGAGCCTCCTCACATTTACCCCATCCATACAAGGGCACACATTCTTCTTCATATCGTTGATAGAGCAATTCCACCAGGCCCTTTGTTGCCTGAGAATGCGGTGTGGTCTCCTGCTTCAGCCCTAGCTGCTCTCACGTCTCTCTACAGTTCAGAGCTCCGAGTGCAAGCCCTGGAGTGAGTGTGAGTGGAAACACACAAAAGTGCTACTCTCTCCCTTGGTCTCAGTTCCTGCGTGCCTCTCACTGCATTTGCTGAGTGAGATTTTAGAGATATGTTTTTATTGCAAAGCCTGTGTCCTCAATGCAAGGCAATTACATTGTCTGGTACTTGGGTAAAAATAAAGACAAATAAAAATTGGTCTGTTACAAGACTGGGGGATAAATTAAACTGGCCATTCTGGATACTTTGAGATACAACAGGTCATGTCCAGTTAGAGCTCGTTTTAACAATAATATGGTTTATATTCTATTTTTATCTTTATCATTGACATCTAACCTAACATCCAAGTGATATGTTACTTCACAGTTTTTCTAGTTTTCTACATGGAAATCTCAGGAAGAGTCAGACCAGAATGTTTGCATGAAATCAAGCAACTTTAACCTCTGTGAGGGCCGAGGTCATGTCTGGTGCTTTGCCCTGTTTCCACAATGCCTAGCATCAGGTCTGGCTCAGAGTCTGTGCTCAAGCATGTTTTTTGAACAAATCTGGATGTTGATGACAGTACAGCCCCTGATAATAATAAGATGAGAAGAATGTATGTAACAGCAAGTTGGCTCTCAGTTTTTCTCAGGAGATTTCAATGATCTGTTTTCAGATCTGTCTCCCACTCAACTCTGAGCCCCTCCAAGGTAGGACAATGTATTTTGTTTTGTTTCTTTTTAAACCTTTGAATCCCTTGTCAACACTCTATTGGCCCCAAGGCAGAGGAGTGCCCTGTCATGTTTGTTGAGCTACCAAGACACAAGGTAGAAAATCCTATTATTGAAATTACTTGTGAAATATATGTCTACCTGGTTTTCTCCAGGAAGGAATAGAGTAAGCTGGGGAGAGCACGAGTTGACAAACCTGTGTACCAGGCCTTGTTCTGTCCCTTCCTAGTTGTGGGAATTTGGGCAAATCACTTAAATTTTCTGAGCCAAAATTTTCTCATAATTAAATGGAGTGAACTAAAGATGGAATCAGATATAGCATGACATATAGTAGGTGCTCAATAAGTCTTTATAGTCCAGATGCATGTGTTCATGGGTGGGAGGATAAATGATATCAAAATATTTTTAAAAACTCATTGCTTGTCTTTAAAAAGCATAATGCAGGAATACATTTTGATTAATTTAGGGTTTTGTACATTAAGTTCCAGTTAACCTAGATTTTTCTTCATATAACTCAAGAATCCAGGAGGCTAAATGCCCTCACCCCAACCCACCGATACAGGACTATGCTGACACTGATGGTCTCACTGAGATGGGAGGAAATGTGTAAATCATATTAGCCCACCTTCCCCTCAAAAATATGCCTGATGGAAAGCTTCCAGTGACAGAGAATGCAGCAGTATTCTTTTGAGATTATGTAAATTGTTAAGTTTTTGAGGTAGAATCAAGTTGTACTCTTCTAAAGCACGCTTTCTGGTTTATATTTTCCCTTCCATAGCCAAGTAATGTATAACTCCTAATTCCTTCTTCCAGTTGAAAACAGGAGCCAAACTTTCAGAGTTTGTGACTATGTGACTGTGGGGGGAAAAATTATATAACCTCTTTGTGCCTCACTTTCCTCATCTGTAAAATAGAAATAATAATAACAGTACCTATGTCAAATATTATTAGATTAAATGAATTAAGGCTGTAAAATATTTAAGAGAGTGTCTGGCCTGTAGTATACATTAACAAATGTTAACCATTTAGAGTTTGAGGTAACATGTTTTCTACACTGTAGGCCCTTCAACCATTTTTCATGACTTAAATTCATCATCCTGGTCAAATTATCCCGGGCTTGCTCACATTGACACTGTTTTCTTATAGGATGAGTGTCCCAGAGGCAAGCATGATATTTCAGTCAAGGTAAAGCACAATGTGACTCTTGCCCTTCTTTGTTCTGGGTACTGTTCCATAGGCCAAGATTGCATTCATTTGGGGAAAGTCAGTGACTCACCCTGATGATTCATAAGGTGCTTATAAGCAAACAAATCCTTCACACCTTTTCACATGATCCATTGTGAAACCATGTCTCCTCTACTCTCTGCTTGTAAAATTTAGTTTCTGTAACTCAGTGTAGCATTTACACTTGAGTGATACATTTCATCTGAAAAACTACTGGAGCATAGAAAATAGGGGTTTGGGACTGGGTGTCAGACGGACCTGTGTGTAAATCCCAGCTCTAGCACTACCTTTGTGACCTTAGAGAAGCTATTTAACTTGTTTGATCTTCAGTTTTATTTTCTGTAAAGTGGAGCAATGATACCCATGTCAGAGGATTATTTAGAAAGACTAAGTGACATAACTTATGCAAAGAGTCTAGCACATTCAAGCATGCAATATATGAGAGTTATTAGTAATATATCCTACTAAAATGATTACATGAGATAATATATGTAAGGGGGAAATCTTCATATTATTGTTTTTAATTCTAAAACCAACATTGTTTTTAGCCTAAAAATAGTTTTGAATTCTGATTCTGATAACCTATTAGCTATGTCCCCCACTTGAGATTTTTGATAACAATGTATTTTATATTTTCATTTAGATTGTTAGTAAAAATCTTAACCAGCACAGCACAAGGTGTGCAGGCATGTTAAGCATCGATTGGCATCAATCCATTAGTCACTGTTTCATGGGCAATGGCTGTGAGTCAACTATAAACTCAGCCTTGTGCACAAACATGTGAGTAAAAATATGATTAAAACCTTTTCTGAAATTCAGACACATGATGTCTAAAGCACTTCCCTCCTTGGTACAATCTACTAACAGTACCTGAGAAAAGAGACTATTATAGTATGACTTGTTCTTAGATAACTCATGCTAGTTACTTTCCTCTCAAATGACCTACAAACCATATCTTAATAACCTTTTCTAGAAGTTCTCATACAATTGATGTCATGCTTGATATACTACAGGATTCTATCTTCCTTTCTAGTGATTGAGATAACATCTATCACACACACAGAGATTTATGACATATTTTGTGTTTTCTTTGATTTCTCAAAGATCCCCAATTATGAGTCAAAAACACATCGGTAAGTCCTTTCAGTATCCTAGGAAATCATGTTCTTAGAGACATGCAACCACATAAAGAACAGAGAGGTTCTCCTAACACCTCTTTGCTTTATTTGGCAAGTCTAGCAGAAGAGCATGCTATTTGTTCACTCTTAGTACAGGCTTTTCTCCTTTTAACTGAGAACTGTCTTCTTCCCCCAAATCCACAGTTTCAGTAAAGATGCTAATAGAGCAGTGAAGGAAGACAGCAGAACCTATTGACTACTTCAAATAATGGTTCTTCAGCATCTACCATTGATTAATTTAGTAAATATGTATTGAGTCCTTAATATTTTTCAGACACTGTTCTAAGTCATTGTTCGTCTTCCCTATGTCTTAGAGGATATAAGAAACAGATGTGAAGTAAAAAATTCAATAGCATTATAAGAAGTGCCAAAGTAGAAGTATGCATAAAGAACACCAAAGTAGAGCACCTAACTCTTTTGGGGGTGGGGGTGGGGAGAGAACAGGGAGCACTTCTCATAGGAGAAGAATGTTGAATTTTCAAGGTTGAGTCTTCAAGCATGTTGAAGCACTCAGCATCTAGGGGAAGAAGGATGGGTAAGGTTGTGTTCCAGAAGGAAGAAAGAGCACATGAAAAGAGTAGAGATATGAAAGAGTATTGCTGAGGCCCATCCATATATTTATTTATTCCATAAATATTGATTGAGTTGATACTGTGGGCCAGGTTATCTATTAGACATTGGGGATACAGAGATATGAAGAACAAAAGTCCTACTCCCATGAAATAAAGTTGCCGTTAGAGAGAGGGATATTAAACAAATGTTTAAAAGGTGAACGTGTTATTAGGAACTAATACAAGTTCTCAAAAGGATGGAAATCCGAGAGTACTTAAGAGAAATCACCTTGGCCCATTTGTAAGGAAAGGAGGAGGAGAGCACTTTATGACTGTGAGAAACAACTTATGCCAAAGCCCTATCGCAGAGGAAGCAGAGCGCCTAGGAGGAACTGAACAAAGGGCCTGTTCACCGTAAGGAATGAGACTGGTGAGGCAGGCACAGGCAAGATCACACGGGGTATTTTAAGGATTTTGCTCTTAGTTAAACCCAAAGAGAATCCACCAAAAATTTTACGCAGGGAGGTGATATGATCAGACTTGAATTTTGGAAAGATCATTCTAATTACAGTGTGAAGGGAAGATCCTAGGAGGACAATAAAAAACATGGGAGACAAGTTAATAGGCAATTGAGTAGGGTGGGACTGTGGAGATGGAGAGAAATGCACGCATGTGGAGTTATTTAGGTATTGTATTTACAAATCTTGGTGGTAGATCATATTAGAGAAGAAAGAGGGACAAAACTGAAGAATAAATTCCCAGTTTGGGGCTTCTATAACAGGAAAGGTGGTAAAGTTGTTTTCTGAAGAAAGAAACACTGGGGAAGTACTGGTTAATTGAGAGGCATGATTCCAGTTTTGGATGTTGATTTTTTTATATCTTTGTGGCATGCAAGTGGATGTGAAGTCCATAGTTGAATATGACAGTCTGGAACTCAAAGAAGCCTAGGCTGGGAGGTATCCATAGGTCATACATATGATACTTGAAGCCCTATGATGTCCTAGGGAGACACTGTGCAGTGAACAAAGAGAGTTTGGGTAGGACTAATCCCTGAGGGACTCTGTTATTTAATGAGAGAACAGAAAAAGAATAGGCCTATAAAGGAGACTGAGGAAGAGAAATCAAAGAACTAGGAAGTGTACCAAGAGAATCTGCTGTCTAAGAAGGCTAAAGGAAGACAATGATTCACCATAGTGAATCCTGCTGAGAGATGGAGTGTATATATATATGTTAGAGGGCCAGCACACAAAATTCATCCCTAGGCCTGGCCTGCAATCAGGGCCATCTTCCCCAGCTGCCTGCAGCCAGCCCTGCCCCCCGCCAACACCTACCCCTGGCTCCCCATTCACCATCGGGTGATCGGTGCCTGTCAGCCAGGGAAAGGGACCAAGAGGTGGTCAGTGCATCTCATAATGACTGGTCCAGTGGTCGTTCTGCCGTTAGGGTCAATTTGCATATTACCCTTTTATTATATAGGATAGAGGCCTGGTGCATGGGTAGAGGCCAGCTGGCCTGCCCTGAAGGGGGCCCTGGATCGGGGTGGGGATCCCTGCTGGGGGGCAGGGCCGGCCTGGGCAAGGGGCCTTGGGTGGTTTGCAGGCCGGCCACATCCCCAGCTTTGTCAGGAAGGACATCCAAATGACGTCCAGTCTATCCGGTCTAATTAGTATATTACCCTCTTATTAGTATAGATATATCTGCACAATTTATTTTAAAATGTGGATATTACTGATAAACTTGGAGAGATCATTTTCATTGGAGTGATTGCCCAATAGACAGTTTTCAGTAAATAAAAAGTAAAAGGGAGGTAAAGAAAAAAATGAAGGTAGTAAAAATGGACAAGAATCCTAGTTACAAAGAGGGTGATTGAGAAAGAATAAGGGAAGGAAGATGAGGGATCACTGATAAGGTCTGCTTAAACAGGCAGATGTGGTGTGGTCCAAAGTACTGGTGAAAGGATTAGTCTTAGGGAAAAGGTCCCTTTCTCCGTTGTAGGAGAAAAGGAGGGGTACAAGTATAGGTGGACTTTTGAGTAGAGGGAAGTTGAAAGAATTCCTTTCTTCTGATATATTTGATTTTTTTTAACAAAAGGGCATTGGCCCTTTCTCACTCACCATTTCTTTTACTGAAGAGGAACATTGACTTAAAATCAAGTTAAAACACTTTCAGGTGATACTATAGGAAGTCAGCCATCCAATTGCTGAAGGAAAGTGAGAGTGTTGAGCCTAAAAAAGTGATAACCTGAAGAAGGGAAAGGGTAACAATCTCTGAATATATAAATAATTTTAATGTAAAAAAATAGTGTTGTTTTTTTTTTAATTACATGAAGGGTGGTACCCAGGACAATGCAAGGTATGGAAAGGCTTGTTTAAACTCAAAATTAAGACAAACTGAATTTTCTAACTGTTCTTGTTGCCCAAAGATGAAATAATATGAAGATGTGGTAAATCCTCAGATATTAGAAGTGGTTTTTCAAGGGGACTTTTACTTGTTGGGGCTGATGCAAACGGGAAATTCAAGCATGAGACAGCAGGCTGAACGTTGGGAGTTTCTATTTCTTTGATAATTTTCTCCCCTTTACATCATGAAGACCATTTGTTTTTCTCTTTTACAGCATGTGCATTCTCCCTGAGATTATAGAAAAACTAGAGGCCCAGTGCACAAATTCGTGCACTAGTGGGGTCCCTCAGCCTGGCCTGGGGGATCAGGCCGAAACCGGCTCTCCAACATCCCCCGAGGGGTCCCAGATTGTGAGAGGGCACAGGCCAGGTGGAGGGACCCCACTGTGCACGATCGGGGCCAGGGAGGGACACAGGAGATTGGCCAGCTGGGAGGGATCACAGGAGGGCTCCAGGGCATGTCTGGCCTATCTCGTCCAGTCCCATCTGGCTCAGTCCCGATTGGCTGGACCCCAGCAGCAAGCTAACCTACCAGTCAGAGTGTCTGCTCCCTGGTGGTCAGTGCACATCATAGCAACTGGTCAAATGGTCAACTGTCTGCCCCCTAGTGGTCAGTGCACACCATAGCGAGCGGTTGAGCGCCTTAGCACATCATTAGCATATTATGCTTTGATTGGTTGAATGGCTGACCAGTTGACTGGACACTTAGCATATTAGGCTTTTATTATATAGGATGGGAATATAAGAAAGAAAGAGAATATAGGAAGAAATGATAAACAGAGTTTTTCTGTGAATCATGTTACTTCTATACTATTGGACCAATCTATGAGATTCCCCTCTCTTTTCCTGATTGTGTGTGTGAGTGTATTTTGACTTGATTTTCATCAGAGCTTTGAATACTCCTCATTTGTCCTCAGCAATTTTTCACCTAGGTTAGTCTCATTGTTTTCTTACTAATCATATACTCATGTTTATCAACTGGCCTTCTTGACTCTTTTTTTAAAAATTATCTTTATTGTTTAAAGTATTACAGATGTCCCCCTTTTTTCCCCATTGACCCCTCTCCCCACTGGCATCCCCTGCCCCGGCCTTCACACCACTATTGTCAGTGTCCATGGGTTATTCATATATGCATACAAGTTCTTTGGTTGATCTCTTCCCTCACCCCCTTCTTTCCTCTGTGGATCCTCAATCTGTTTCATTTAACTCTTCTTTTATGGTCCCAAACTTTTTTATTCATTCTGAGTTGTTCCTCTTCCTCCATTTTTATACCTATTATTTACAACTTGAGCTCTTCACAGAGTATCCTTATACAGCCACCTGAATTTTTCTCATTTTCTTCCTAAAATCAGGAAAAATGGCCATCTGTACAACACTTGATAGATTGTATAATATCCATTCATAGGCATTATTGAATTCAATTATCACAGACTCCTCGAGATCCAAGGTATGTGCCACCAGCTCCAACAGCATCACCACTGCTGTGATCATTATCACAATCACCTCCAGCAACTCTGTTTTAAAGACCGAGGGCCAGCAAAGGCTAGCGAACTGCCTCGAGTCATCACATTGGACAGCTGAAAAGCAAAGACTGAGACCTGCATGACCCTAAAGGCTAGGATCTTTCTCTATGCAAAGCTGCTACCCCAGGACTTGTTTTCTATGCTATTGTCAACTAGGAGTTGGCACGATCACTTTTTTTCCAAAACTGCCTGCTATTTTCTCCTCAACAACAAGCTCTTTTCCTTTGGTTGTAATTACATGGAATTCCAGTTCCCTTAGTTACTGCCTCATTTATAAAAAATGTTTATTAAACTATTGAATGAACTTCCTGACACCCCCCCTTTACCAACTTCTCTTGAATATTAATGTTTCTTAAGTAGTGTGAGCCATCTCCTCTGAGTCATATTATTCTTCCCCTTTTAAACTCCCCACATCTAAATTGGCCCCATTCAGAGGCATAAAGGTCCTCACCTCGACAGTGTATCTAACTGTTCATTTTGTTGGTCAGTCAGTCAATCAGACACTACTGAGTGTCTGACATGTGCCAAGCACTGTCCAGGATCTTAGGATAGATTGCTGAAAAGCAAAAGAAATACATACATCATTTAGAGAGACATTAATCAAACAATTGCGAAAATAAATGTAAGTCAAGTGTGTAACTATTTGTCCTTTTTTGCCCTTTGTTAGCTCTTTTATTTTGCCTTTTGTTAGGTATTTGGCAGTTAATGTGACAAACCTATCCTATAAACTTATGTGTTTAACATACTACAAACTTTTCCGCAATGTACCTCGCTCTCCTAGAAACCACCATGCCTATTTCAGGGGCACATAGAACTTTAGAGTCAGAAGGGAACTTCAAAACTAGCCAACCTGGCACTCCTCCAACTTGAATGTGCACACAAATCAACTTAGAATATTATTAAAATGCAGCTTCTGAAACAGTAGGTGTTGGGTGAGAGCTGAAATTCAGCTTTTTTAGCAAGCTCCTAGATAGATGCTGCTGTTGCTGCTGGTACACAAACAACACTTAGAACAGAAAGATCTAATCCTCTGGTTTATAACCAGGAGTGACCATCAGAATACATTGCTTTTGCAAAATACAGATTCTGAATCAGACTAGCAGAAAATGGCACATATGAAATTTGAAAAGGCAATCTTAGCCTTCCATTTCTAGTTAATATGAAATAATAGAAACTGGGTTTACCATCCTACCTGAAATAATAAAAGAGTAAAACCTGATAAAATATGATACAATGGTTTTCAAGACACTAGACAGCAATTTTCAACCAGTGTGCCACAAGAATTTTTAAAACATGCAATACCTGACTAATTTAGTCAGGAGCACTGACCTCTTTTCTCTTAGATTGTCAAATAAAAAAATAAATGACAACAGCCAACACAATAACCATCCTGTGTAAATGAATCAAAATTATACCTATTTTTTGTCAGATCGGCAAAAATTATACTTTTTGGTGTGCCACAGAAATTTGGTAATTAGTTTATGTGTGCCATAAGATGAAAAAGGTTAAAAATCGCTACACTGGATGTTAGTCAACAAAGGAGAGTGATCTCTGTCATATCAGGAAACAAGTGCCGTGAGCCCAACGATTGTTCTTGAGAGAATTTCTGAACCATGGCACAGAAAGCAGTAACCCGTGCAGGGCCCAGATGACTGCCTGAGTTAAAGCAACAAAGCTGAGAGTCAGGGGAGAATAAGATAACTAGGCTTCTCAGGATAAAATACCAGAAAATAGGGCATTCACACTCATAGAGAGAATATGGATGTCTGATGATCCCCTCAAGTGAATGGTAGAATACTGATTAGCATATACCTATGAGAAAAACTACCCAAGGCAAGGGTAAGAATTACTGGAACAGATAAGAGATAACAGTATCCTGTGCTCACATAGACTGGAAAGTGTCTGTAACTACCAGCCAGACTGGAAAATTTCATGATTCATGAGGCAATTCCAAGTTAGAATACTCAGGAAGGACAGCCTCTGGTAAGGAATAATTAGTCTAGACTGAGAACTACTATAGTCTCATCTAATAAATTTTCAAAGCAAGACCAAAGGATCAAATTGTTTCCCAAGTAACCTAACTGCATCACAGAATAAAGCCCAAGAATATTTATAGGAACACAAAGTATCCTGTATCAAACAAGGTAAAATTCAAATGTATGAGATCTAAGAAAAATTTGCCAGGCATGGAAAGAAAAGAATACATCCCATAATGAGGAGAAAAATCAAACAAAACTAACTTTGAACTGACAGAAATGTTAAAATTAGAAGATAGGGATTTAGTTGAAGCTGTATTTCATATGTTCAAAATGTTAAGTAGAGATAAGAAAGATAAAAATACACTAAGTAGGATTAACATCAGATTAGACAGTGAAGAAGAAAAGGTTAGTGAACTTAAAGGCATAGTGATAGAAAGTATTCAAAATGAAACAGAGAAGAGAATTTTTTTAAGGAAATGAACCAATTATTATTGTGCTTTTGTACTATTTCAAGGGGGTTAATAATGTGTAGTTGGGAGTCCCTGAGGAAAGCAGAGGAGTTTATTAGAATTTTTTTTAAAAATAAATGCAGGAAATTTTCCAAATTTGATGAAAACTATAACTCCACAAATTTAAGAAGTTTATTAAAACTGAATAACAAGAAACTTAAGGTAAAGCATATCATACTCATCAAAGCATATCATACACAAATTGCTTAAACCCAGTGATAAAAAATCTATACTAATAAAAGGATAATATGCTGATTAGACTGGATGTCTTCTGGACAGCCATCCAGATGTCCTTTTGGACAAAGCCACAGTGGCAGGGGCCAAGGCAGAGGTGGTTAGGGGCGACCAGGCTGGCAGGGGAGGGCAGTTAGGGGTGATCAGGCTGGCAGGCAGAGGCAGTTAGGGGTGATCAGGCAGGCAGGGGAGCAGTTAGGGGTGATCAGGCCAGCAGGCAGAGGTGGTTAGGGGCTATCAGGCTGGCAGGCAGGTGAGCAGTTAGGAGCCAGTGGTCCCAGATTGCGAGAGGGATGTCCGACTGTGGGATCGGGCCTAAACTAGCAGTCAGACATCTCCCGAGGGGTCTGGATTAGAGAGGGTGCAGGCCGGGCTGAGGGACCTCCCCCCCCCCCAATGCACAAATTTTGTGCACCGGGCCTCTAGTAATATTATAAGCAGCCAAGGATGGGTAGTGTAGGGGATCATATCATGTGCAGAAGAACAAATATAAACATGTCAATGGATTTTTTTTTGTCAGAAATAATGGAAGCAAGAAGGCTATGAAACAGCATCTTTAGTGAAAGAAAAAATTGTTAGCTAAGAATTCCACACCAAGAAAAAATACTGTTCAAAAATGAAGAGTTGTGGCCAAGTAACATTTCACTATATATATGTACCACAACTACTCTGTCCATTCATCTATTGTGGGCACTTGGGGTGCTTCTATAGCTTAGCTACTGTAGATAATGCTGCAGTGAGCATAGGGTGCATATCTCTTTTCAAATTAGTGTTTTGGATTGCTTCAGATATATACTCAGAAGTGGAATATCTGAGTTATAAGGCAGTATTATTTTTAAATTTTTGAGTGGTCTCCATACTGTTCTTCACAGTGGCTGCACCAATTTGCACTCTCACCAACAGAGCTCGAGGGTAGCCTTTTTTCCACATCTTTGCCAACACTTGCTGTGCATTGATTTATTGATGATAGTCATTCTGACAGATATGAGATATCTCATTGTGATTTCAGTTTACATTTCTCTGTGATTAGTGACAGCATGGATGGACTTTGAGGGTATTATGCTAAGTAAAATAAGTCAGAGAAAGACAAGTACCATATGATTTCACTTATATGCAGAATCTAAAGAACAAAATGAATGAACAAACAAAACAGAAACAGACTCATAGATACAAAAACCAAACCGATGGTTGCCAGATGAGAGGGGCTTGGTGGGTTTGGTAAAAAAGGTGAGGGGATTAAGAAGTACAAATTGGTAATTACAAAATAGTCACAGACAAGTAAAGTACAGCATAGGGAATATAGTCAATAATATTGTAATAACCAAGTATGTTGCCAGGTGGGTATCTGAAGTATCAGAGGAAAAGAGAACATTTTGAAAATTATATTATTTTCTAACCACTATGTTGTATACCTAGAACTAATATAAAATAATATTGAATGTCAACTTATTTGAAAAATAAAATTCAAAAATAATAAAAAAGTAAAGACTCAGGATATTTTTAAAATGAAGAAACAAAGGCTTTTTCAGACACACAAAAGGTGAAAAGATGCATGGCCAATAGACTCACAGCACAAGAAATGTTAAAGGGAGGGTGGCCTGCCTGCACCCTCTTGCAATACTGGACCCCTCAGGGGATGTCCGACTGCTAGTTTAGGCCCGATCCCTGCAGTCTGACATCCAGCAGTCGAACATCCCTCTCACAATCCAGGACCGCTCGCTCCTAACTGCTCACCTGCCTGCCTACCTGCTCAGTGCACATCATAGCAACCGGTGGTTCTGGTCATTCCAGTCGTTCCACTGTAAGGGTCACTTAGGCTCATATATATATATATATATATATATATATATATATATAGCCAATGAACATGAGCAATAAGGCAGTGAAGACCTGGGGGGTGGGTAGGGGCTGGGAGGTGAGGGATAAGGGGTGGGGGAATGGGAAATATCTGTAATACTATCAACAATAAAAATATATTAAAAAAAGAAATGAAGAGCACCAAAAATGGCAACTATACTATTAAATATATACATTTTTCTTACTTAAAAATCTCTTTGGAAGATAATTAACTTCTTAAGCAAAAATAAAAACAATTTAGCATGGAGTTTATAAGATATGTAAAGGTAAAGTAAATGACAACTATAGTACAAATATGAAGAGTGCAATGTAGGCCTTTTTATTATGTGTGTATAAAAAAGAACATCTTCAGAACATTTAGGTCAAAATCAGTGTTATCATTTTTGGCAGCAAACCTTTGACACTTACCCAGCTTAAAGCTAACAACTTTTTATATGATATCAGCATCTTCAATTTTCCAGAAGTACATTTTGTTACCAATGCATTTGGAGAATGCATAAAGATGCTACATTGCTCAAAGTTTGATATTCAATGGATAATAATAACAGCAACTAAAATGTATTGAAGACTGTGTACATTGGTAATAAAAATCAGTCTGAGGAACAGGGAAATAATAAAATTTATTGAAGCTTTACACATAGTTGAGAGAACTAGGAGACAAGTTAATGAAGAACAGACAGGACACAAACTCAGTCGTTCAGACCTAGAGTCTGCAAGATTAACTGCTACACACTGCCCTCTCTTTTGTTTGCTTTTTTGTTTTCTGAGAATTTCTGCTTCTTAAAGTCTTCTAAGTTAAAAATTCTGTGGCCTCACTAGACACATCTAACATTGGGGGTCTTGAATGTTTTCCGCAAAATATTATTTGGGGTCTGTTCTAAAAAACACCTTAGCCCAGCTGGTATGGCATAGTGGTTGAGCATCGACCTATGAACCAGGAGGTCACACACAGTTCAATTCCTGGTCAGGGCACATGCCCAGGTTGTGGGCTCAATCCCCAGTATTGGGGGCATGCAGGAGGCAGCTGATCAATTATTTTCTCTCATTGTTGATGTTTCTATTTCTCTCTCCCTCTCTCTTCCTCTCTGAAATCAATAAAAATATGTTTTCAAAACAGCCTAATTAGATATCTAGTTTGTCTTAATGAGTTTTTTTATGTCCCCTTAAATTCTGCACCTGAGTGTGTGTGTGTATATACATAAACATATGTATACATACAGGGTGTCCCAAAAAATTTACACACACTTTAACAGCTGATAGCTCAATTTAGGAAATAAAATGTATTTTAATAAACACTGCCTTTATAATTATTCAAAGTGTGTGTATACATTTTTAGGTACATCTTACACACACACACACACACACACACACACACACACACACACACAGTTAATGGGGGAGGGGAGAGCACAGGTGAGAGAACCCTTCATGACGCAGGGAGGAAAGTCCCATGCTAGCAGAAAACAGCGGGTGTTATGAAATCACAGAAAGAAGCTTTTGTTAGGTCTCCTTAAGGAGCTGGGAGAGATGGGCAAGTATTCTGGGGAAAGTTGACAAGAATTCTGCAGTTGTTTCACAATTTAGTTCTGTCTTTTAAGCTTTGATTTAAATCATGCACATCTGTACTTGGCAAACATGTACACCTGTGAGTGCAGGCCATACACTAACATAAGGATATAGCAAACTGAAAGTACTTAATAAATACTTGATAAATCAACAAAAATTTGCACATACATTTATCCCATCAGAAACTGTACTTAACTTTTAATTTGGGGCCTGTATTTCTCTCTACAATCTTTGGAACACCTGCAGCTGCTGAGAGTGAAGGGATTTCCCCTATCTGGCTTACAAATTTCTCACCAGAACACCTGGGGCTGTATTAGTTTCCAAGGGCTAGTAACAAATGACCACAACAGAAAGGCATTCCTTCATAGTCTGTGTGCCTAATTCTAAAATCAAGTAGTTGGCAGGGCTGTGCTCTCTCCAAAGGCTCCTTGGCTTGTGGAAGAATAACCCCAACCTCTGCCTCTGTCTTCACATGTCCTTCCCTTGTGCAGGTGTCCCTTCTTCTGCCTTTTCTAAGGACACCTGTCATTGGATTTACAGCCCACCCTGATAATCCAGATAATCTCAGTTCAAGATCCTTAATTATATCTACAAGGACTCTTTCCAAATAAAGTCAAATACACAGATTCTGGGGCCTAGAAGGTGGGCACATCTTTTTTTGAGAGGGGGGTGCAATAAAACCCACTACAGAGGCATTTCCAGCTGTGTCCCGAGAGTGAGGCATTGGACTCAGGTGCAAAATTTTCAGAGAATGTCAAAAAACTGAGTAAATAAATAAATAAAAATCAATAATAACAAACAATAGTACAAATAAATAATATTTTAATATGATAGTACCAAAACTAAATATTAATACAAAGAGTCAATGATTAACAAAATACAAACATTTAAATAAAGTCAAGATCACTATTACTGATTCTTTTTTTCTAATATGGCTCAGCACGGCCCTACTTTCCAGCAACAGCCCAAGCTTCTGATCCACAGTGAGGGTGAACTGAGTCAAACCCACCATTTCCCCGGTCACAATTTAGATCAGCCTTCCCAGAAACATTGCTCCAGGGAGCTTCACTCAGAAGACCAGGACACTATGCGCTGGGCTTCTGGCTCCCCAAGCAGGTTTATTTGTCTTATGAATTGTGCAAACACCCCCCTGAGAAGCTAATTAAAATGGAAGCTCATGCTGCCAAATCCGGGAAACCTCCAAGTAAGAATCAGGAGGCTGCCAGAAAGTGTTATTAATACACACACTCAACCTCTCACTGTGGCTTAAGGGGCAGAGGACAAACTGAAGGACAAGCTCTGAAAGGTGAGACTATAAGGTGGCAGTGGCTGAGCCCCACTGCCAAGCACAGCACGGGACAAATGGAAGGCACTCTGTGTGTGTAGGAATGACTACTTGATGCATGGTGGGCGGATGGAGTTTAGGAACAGGAGTAAAACTGAATGCTCTGCCTCTTCACCCCACTAAGAAAGAAGCAAGGCTATTTACATTTGATTTGTGTGCTGTCACCTAAAGCAACATTAATACAATTAGTTGATTACTTAATGCTAAATAATGAGTATGAAATAACCACTGAGAAAGTGTAGTAAGAAATATGATCATGTTAAGAAGTATAGAAAATATGGGGTGTTCCCCAATGTATACACAATTTGAATAATTATTAATTCCAATGGGTTAAATCTGAAAAGAAAGAAATGTCAATTGAACTATCAGAAAAAAGTATGTATATATTTTTGGGGACACCCTGTGCATAGGAAGAAATTTAAGAGGAAACAAGCAGAAAATATACTAGTAAAAAACAAACAAACTTGGAGACTTTACTTAAGGGCATAAAGGAAGACTTGTCTTCCTGGTTGGAAAGACTCACTAACCTAATAATGTACAAATTTGCATATAAACTTAATGTAATTTCAAAAAAGAATCAATGGTGTTTTGGAGTAAAAATACACAAACTGATTTTTAAATTAACCTGAAAAGTCAAAGCAGTGAAAATAGCTGAAGAATTTAAAAAAAAAAAAAATTATGGACAACATGAACTTCCAGGAACTTCCAGGTAATTAAAATTATTATAAAACTGTAATAATTAAGACAAAAGCCCAACCAGTGTTGCTCAGTGGTTGAGCATTGACCTATGAACCAGGAGGTCACAGTTTGATTCCCAGTCAGGGCATATGCCCGGCCTGCCGGCTTGATCCCCAGTGTGGGGCTTGCAGGAGGCAAGCAGTCAGTGATTTTCTCCATCATTGATTTTTCTCTCTCTCTCTTCCTCTCCCTTCTTTTCTGAAATCAATAAAAATATATTTTTAAAAAAACAGACAAGAGACAGTGTTACAAAATAGGAACATGTACACATGACAAAGCATAGAACTTGAACTTCCTATATATAAACCTTTAGTATATAATAGAGACTTTATATCAAATCATTTTGAAAAGAAGACTTGATTAATACTGTTCAAACCTGGAGCTATTTATTAAAATCACTAGGTAAATAGATTCCCATTTTATATTATATACTAATTAAATTTAAATTAGTTCATTTTAATTTAATTTTAAGTTAAGATTAAATTAATTAAAGGTAGAAATTAATTACAATGAATTATAGAAGACAATCTTATCTCAAGGTGGAGATAGGTTTTCTAAGCATAAATACAAGGAATATGACTATAAAGAAAAAAATCAATTTTTCTTCATAAAATTTAAACTTTGTATGGTAAAACTCAACATAAGCAAAAGTAAAAGAAACAATAAATTTAGAAAATATATGCCACATATATGAAAGGCAAGGGATACAATAACATATAGAAAGACTTCCCAAAGATCAATAGGGGTTGATTTTAAAACTCAAAATCAATAAAAAGTTCTCAAAATCAATAAAAGAAAAAGATGAATACTCAAAAAATGAGTGATGTTCACAGAGTTTATTTTAAAAAGAAATCAAAATGGCTAATTACTATATAAAACTATTAGCCTTAAAAATAACAACAGAAATGCAAGTTAAAATAACAATGATGTACCATTTCCCAAATTGACAAAATTATTTTAAAAGATCAAACCCAATACTGAGACTCTAGTCAAATTAGCACGCACATTCTCACATACTCCTGGCAGAACTATCAGTCAATATAGCTCTTCTGAGAGGGATTTGGGTACTAAATGTCAAAAAGCCTAAAAATAATTCTAATCCTTTTACTTATTTGTTTCATTTTTAAGTAGAATTAACTAAGAAAATGATTTAATCCTATATAATAAAGAGGTAATATGCAAATTGACCATCAGTCCAACACACAAGATGGCTGCCCCATGTGGTCAAAGATGGCTGCCCCCAGGTGGACATAAGATGGCCGCCACAAGATGGCCTGCAGGGGAGGGCAGTTGGGAGGGACAAAGCCTGCAGGGGAGGGCAGTTGAGGGGGGACCAGGCCTGCAGGGGAGGGCAGTTGGGGGGGACCAGGCCAGCAGGGTACATATGAGAGGTGACAGAACACAGGGAATCAGGGAATTCTACTCACCTCACATACCATGGTTCTCTTCTCCTGCCCTAGTACTCAGGGTCCCTGCCACTGAAAGGATGTGTTGTGGGTGGAGGTGGCCGTGTCATTTCCAGGAATTACAATGGAAAGGGCAGAATCATGCCATGTAGAGGCCCTGGTCTTAAGGGCGTGAAGGAGTTTGCCATTTAGAGAGGGCAGAAGTGGGCAGCCTGGCCAAACAGAGAACAGCGTGTGGGAAGACCCAGAGCTTTGACGTGGTATGATGAGAAGTTCAGCCGCATGGGATGCCTGGGGTGGGAGGGGATGACAGCCGATGTGGCTGGATTGTGAAAGGCCTTGAAGACTGTGTGAAGGGGATGGTGGGAAGTCAAGAGCCGGTTGGCAATGAAGAGAGTAGAAAATGCACAAAGCAAGGCCGAGGATGAGCAATCACTGACTGAGAGGAGGTGAACTGGCCCAGCAGAGACTCAGAAAAACATCCTTGAGGGGACCACAGCCAGATTCCCCTAACGGCCCTGACCCAGGCCCGGCCAGCCTGGATGCATGTCCTTGGTAGGTGCATCTGGACTGCGTGGGCCATTCTCCCTGCCCTCACTGTACACTGTCCGCTCCTATGACTGAAAGTGGTCAGCTAACAGTAAACCTATGGTTTCTAAAGAAAAGGGTGAAGCTGAGGCTAAACCAAGAGAGGAAGTGGCAGAACTGTGTGGAGAAGAGTTGTTAGCTGTGAGAAAAATCGCTCAGAAATGCGGAAAGGAGGCCTGGCCCACAGCTGTGTGGCTGAGAGCGGCCAGCTCGTTCATGAGTGACAGACACCTGGCTGGCGGGTGAGTTTAGGAGGCAGAGGCCTGTGTTCACCTCCCATCTTCATCATTTCCTGTTACTTATCCTCTCTAAGCCTCAGTTTTCTTAGATGTAAAATGAGGCTAATCCTAGTTCCTACCTTATAGGTTATAAAAAATATAAAATGATATATTAGCGCATGAATAACACTGAATTGTTATCATTAACTCTTCCTTCTCTTTTCATCTTCCTGGAACCCAGATCCACAATTTGCATTTATAATTAGAAGAGAAGAGGAAAGGGTAACGTAAACAGCTATGTGTTGAGTCTCTGCTTGCTGCTTTACACTAATTATCCTCTCAATCTTTCTCCGGGCCCCACCAGGAGGGCACTATTATGTCTCACTTCCAGAGAACTTGTCATTCAGGGAAGCTAAATGAGAAGGGAGAAGTGAGTTGGCCTAAGCTAACTTGAGGCAGAAAAGGATTCTGTTTACCTCCCAAATTCCTGCCTGTTCCAGCAGGTGCCGCCTTCCCGAGCCCGAGTCTCCACGAGCCTCGTGTTCCCTGCCCCTGCACACTTGCTGCCATGGGAACGGGCTCCCCTCCCCTCCGTCATGCAGATGTGGAACATGCCCTCATTTTACTGGCCACACTGACCCAGGCCAGGACACAGCCAGATGTGCTACCTCTGGGCTCGGGACTGCTACGGGTCACAGACACTCCTTTTTAAAATATATATATTTTATTGATTTTTTTTTTTTTACAGAGAGGAAGGGAGAGGGATAGAGAGTTAGAAACATTGATGATAGAGAAACATCCATCAGCTACCTCCTGCACTCCCCCAACTGGGGATGTGCCCACAACCAAGGTATATGCCCTTGATCAGAATCGAACCTGGGACCCTTCAGTCTGCAGGCCAACGCTCTACCCACTGAGCCAAACCAGTTAGGCACTCTTTTGATGGAGAGGCCCCACACCCAGTGTCACTGCCTAGCCAAACGTGAGAATTTGCAGGAAAACACTGATTAAAAAAATCTGTGTGTATTTCTATCCCACGGGGAGTTTCAGGAGCTGGAGGAAGTCTGTCAGGATACAAAGAACCCAGAGGCATGAGGGGCTGGGAAGGATTTGACTGAGGCAGGACCACACGGGGTAGAGTGGGTGGTGGGGTGGAGACTTACACATCCTGTAACACCAACTTAGCCCCTTCACTGTACAAAGTAGGAAGCCGGGGCTCAGGCATGTGAGAGAGAGGCTGCTTCATATTCCAGAAACAGCTGGGCTTGCCATTGTCTGAGATCTTTGTTCCAATTCTAATTCCTTTACTTACTTTGCTGTGTAACTAGGACAAGTGGCCCAACCACTGTAATAACACAACAGCTACAACTCACACTTAGGGAGTGTTTACTCAAGGCTAGGCCCTGTCAAAGCTCTGGACGTTTATTATGTCACCGCCTCCTCAGAATGACCATAGGAGCTAGGAGGCCTTCTTTTCTCTTTCATGGATGGGAGTGAGGCACTGTGCAGACCTGACCCTTGCTTTAGGACTCAGAGTGCTCAGCACTTGTCCTAAGGCCACCCTGGGCAGACCCGTCTCCTTTGCAGACCAGAGAGACTGACCATCAAAGGCCAATGATTCTGTGCAGAGGAGGCTCCTAGGGGACACCTTCGTGATGGTTCTGAAGGGCAGGGGCAGTGTGGCTGGAGCCCTGTTTGCTAATCACCGGGATTCTCTCCCAGTGGAAGGAACAGAGCTCTCCTCCCCCGCGTGGGGCTCTGCGTGTCTGGAACCTTGGGCTTAGCTCTCTGAGCTCCTCCGATGTGTTGAAACTCTGTAGCAATCAGGGGAAGTCTGTGCTGGGTCAGAGCCTGCGCTGTTATCCCTCTGGGAGTTTCCAGCTTACGCGGGCTCATTGTCAACAATTTTTGTCCGAGAAACTCTAGAGCTGGTTGAAGGCCAAAACTCTCTCTACCCTGCCCAGGTTATTGGCAAGAAAATTCAAAAGTTACACTTTTTTAAAAAAAATAGAGAAATTGCCCCTGCCTGATTGTCAGGAGAGCAAAGGGCCAACATTTGTCTGATGCCCAGTGTGTACAGGGGTTCTTGCAGTCTCCGCTGGCTCTCATCCTGAGGCTGAGGGGATTAGCCCCACCTCAGAGAAGGGAGAACTGAGTTGGCCAAGGTCATAGTGAAGCTGCGGGATTTTTCTCTTTTCAAATCCAATGATCTTTTCATCGCCTACGATTCCTTGCTAATTCTCCAGCCATGTAGTTACCTAAAGAGCATAAATCAACTACTTGGGTTTAAATTCTGGCCCAATAGTAATTAGCTGTGTGACTTTGGGAAAGTTACTTAGTCTCTCTGAACCTCGGTTTCTTCATATGTAAAACGAGGCTGATAATACCAGTACTTGCTTCATAGGGCTCTTGTGAGTTTAAAAGGGGTTAATATGGGCGGAGGGGAGAATTAGAACCCTGTGCCACGGTGTGTTATCAGGTAGGTAGAGCCCCCTGGAGGAAGAAAGATTCTTACACACGTCAGTCTCCGTGCTGGCTGGGCGCTTCAGACTCACTATCCCATTAGATCTCCAGCGATCGTTTGAGTGAGACATTTTACATATGAGGAAATTGAGAACTAGAGAAGCTAAGCCACATGACAAACACTGCACAGCCACAGAGTATAGAGCTGGGACTCAAACCCCAGCCTGACCCCAGCACTGCCACCTTCTCCTCTATCGCTCTGTGCACTGCCCCTGGGTGGTAACGGAGCAGCCCAGCAAGAGAGCATGTGTGCACATGTGATTAGGGGCCAGCTGGGGGAAGGGGAGCCGCCATCTGGCAGGTGTTACCTCGTTTCACAAATGCATTATTTCCTGAAAGGTCCTCTGCACATTTATTATGGCTAATACTTTAAATGCTCAAAGCACAAAGGAAGTTGGCAATTCAGGAGTTTCCTATAATTTGAAATTTGGAGACATTGGTTGGTAGTTATTTGTTTGTTTATTGTCTGCCTACTATGTGCCAGACACTAGAATTATGAAAAGCTATACAAGTAAATGAAGAAGTGATAGAACTGATTAAATAGTGACACAATGAATTCATATTCACAAACCATGGTAAGTTCCATGAAAGAAATTTCTATAGTGTTAAAGGGGGTCTGATCTGAGACTCAAGAGTCAGCAGGCAAAAGGTCTAAAGGCAGAAGAGAGGTTAACTGGGTGAGGAAGGAGAGGATAAATCTTACAGAGTAAGGACAGCATGTGCAAAGGCCCTGAGGGAGAAGGGAGCCCAGACTATTTGAGGAACCGAAAGATTCCCACTGTGTCTAGAGGACAGAAAAAAGAGACAAAGAGATTCAAGATGAGGATGGAAAGATAGGAAAGGGCCAGACTATGCAGCACACTGACAAGCACATAGAATTGGTCTTTATTCTAAGACAGTGGTTCTCAACCTTTCTAATGCTGCGACCCTTTAATACAGTTCCTCTTGTTGTGGTGACCCCCAACCCACAGGTTGAGAACCGCTAGCAGGGTTGCCTAAGACCATCGGAAAACACAGATATTTACATTACGATTCATAACAGTAGCAAAATTACAGTTATGAAGTAGCAACGAAAATAATTTTATGGTTGGGGGTCACCACAACATGAGGAACTGTATTAAAGGGTCGCGGCATTAGAAAAGTTGAGAACCACTGTTCTAAGAGAACTGAGAGGAATTTAGTTTAAAAAAATTAAGGTTTTTGATAGATGCTGTAAAAACTTGAGTAATCTGTTCTGGATATGGTTAACACAACAGTACCCATCATATGGTGAAGGGATGACAGTCTTCAACTTGCCTGCCAATTCCGAAGGGTAATTAGTGGCCATGGTAATAGCGTGTTGAGGGCTCTGTGGGTGTATCTGGATCCAGTGGGAACAAGTACCGTTACCCATCAATGATGTGGGCCTGGGGTGGGCTGGAGCTGGCTGCTCTGAGGCTCAGGCATCAGACTGATCTACCTGCTGTCGGTCAGCACTTAGGCTGTTTATTTCTAACTCAGAACCTCAGCTTCCCAAGTTGTAACTTACATATAACAGGACTCACCTTCAAGGGGTCTGTGAGGATCATAGGGATTAAAATGTTAAAGGATCCAGCACATCATGGACTTCATAATAATAAATTTCCTATGGAAAGGGAATTTAGGAGTATAATCATGGAATAATAAAAGTTGAAATTACCGTAGAGTGAGCAGGAAGGAAAAGAAGTAGAAAGGCCAGTTATTTCACCTTTTCACAACAGATTTTGACCTGTTTTCTGTGTACTGTGTAAACTCCCAGCATAGGGAACTGAGAGCCAGCACGTAGACTGTGCTGAAGCAGGCTTTCTGACACGGAGCAATGTTTTGGAGAATACAAGTTGGCTTCAGGAATGAATGCTGTACAATAGGCCTTTACATAAACAACCAAGCGGGCAGGTTTGTGCTCTGCATTCATTTACCAAGTTTGATCAGTGGGCTATTGGCTCATTCACCTCTGTAGTGTTAAGAGGATGTAAACGGAGGCAGCAAGATGGACCAGATATTAGACATTGAAGTGAACTTTGAGGCAGTCCACCTAGGATGCCTACAAAAGGAAGTAGTCAGGAACCCATTGGATAACTCAAACACACCGAGAGGGTAAGAGGTTTGAATGCTGAGATTAAGAGAGGATTTGTGAAAAGGATTTCTTGGGAGAGAGCTAGCCATTAGTGGACAAGAACAGTTTCAGTACATGTTATAATTTTTTATGGCACAGTGCCAGGCACAGAATTGCTATTCCCAAAGCATTTATTGAATAACTAACACATAAATACAGCCTGAAATAGGTGAGGAATAGAAAAGGAACATAAAGATTTTTAAATTAAACTGGAGCCTCCAAATACATATCAACCATAATTCACAGAACTGAGAGAGCTTGTAGGCATGATGAAGGAGCCATTTTTTTAAAAATAACCTTTGATAAGGATGGAGTAAGGTTCTAGAAGACTGGAAATGGGCAGTTTCTCATTTTCAAAAAAGCTGAATTTCAGAAATGATAGACTTGTGCAAGTTTGGGAAATACCCCAGAGCATGTATTCTGATTTTAGAGGGAGATTTGACAACTAGGTTAATTGCAGAAATGTGGGTACAAAGATAAGATAGAATATTAGTTGATAACCACCCTACCCACATCTGCCTGTGGCTTATTAGTCTAGACGAGCATCCCTAGACTCACGACACAGGGCCGTGGTCCTTGATCCTGGACAACCGTTAGAATAAACAGGGCAACTTTGAAAACACACCAATATCTGGCCCTGCCTTCGGAGATTCAGATTTCATTTGCCAGGTAAGGACACTTGTAAATTTCAAAAACTCTGTAGCGTCCCAATGTACAAAGAGTTAGCACTGTTTTCATAGCATTCTGTTCTTAGTCATAGCTTTTACAAGATGTTTTTACAGAACATATTGAATAAGACAGAGAAGCCACCAGTGTTGTCAAAGTTGTAGATAAGTCAAAAATAAGTGACAGGATTAAGTTTAGAATAAGAAACCAAAACCCCTCAACAAGCCAGAAAAATAATGAGCAGAGACACTAACAAAAATGAAATGTCTCCTCGCAGAGATACTGCGTATATGAAATGAGTCAACACGTGGAAGGAGCTCAGAGCAGAATCATAAAATAGGTGTGCTCAGTACATTTATCACACCCAGTCCTCTTACCGTATGAGGCTGATGTTATCTCCATGTCAGAAAAAGTGCCCCAGGGAAGCGTGCCTTCCTAGCCCAAGATCAGAAAGTGACAAATGAGACTCAAACCCAGTCCAGACTGACTCCAGTGTCCAACCTCTTACGTACTATCGTGGGTATTAGCGTTAAATTTTATTTTAGGGCTGAAAGAGGTGCTAGAAATCGCTTCATACATTCCAGAGAGGGAAACGGAGGCTCTGGGAGGCTAACTTGCCCAAGCTTACATAGAGAGTGGTAAGCCAGGGCATGGAAGTACATTTGTTTCCCATCCCACCCCACCCCGCAAAAAAAAAAAAAAAAAAAAAAAAAGAGAAGGGAGAGAAGGAAAAAGGAAAGAAGACAGGCAGACAGACAATTCCTATGTTCATGGCCCTCTCCAGAGCACACAAAAAAAAAAAATCTGGGAAGGGCCTGGCTTATTCCACAGAAAATGGAATGTATTAATATTCCATTCTGCCTCTAATTAGGGAATCCCCCCAGGGGAGCTTCTGAGAAACGCTCACAAAGAGATCCTTCTGGATTCTCACAGGCAATGCTGAATTTTTCTCGGTAATCCTAAAACTGCCCTACGGGGCAGGTTTCCTCCCCCTCACAGCTCCGTACCTGCACTGAAAGGTTTAATTACAGAGGTGAGCGCCTGTGTCAAGGAGAGTTTTAAACACTAGGAGTTGAGGTTTGTTTTTCTTGGCATAGGAAAATCCTGGCCCAGGGATGTGGAGAAGGATACTGACGATGTTTTATAGCAAAACACAAAACCTTTGACAAGGAGATAGTTCAGGAGGGCTTGTAACGTGTACTGTGGCTAGCTCTTGCCTCCACCTGCTAATGAAGAAACTCTGGGTCCTGGAGAGTGCACCCTGCTTATGGAAAGTCCTCAGGTCTGGTCCCACAGGTACTCAAAACAAGATTTACTTGCTATCGCATTGCTTCTAACTCATTTTTCTTCTCTTCCAGCACTCCCTTTCCACAACACTTGCATTGCATGTGATGAAATTGCCTCACTCACTAATAAGCATTGGCATTAAATGAGATGACACATAGTAGGCACTCAACAAATCAAAGTTGTAATAACAGCATCAATAATGGAGAAAAACAAATCCACTGATTCCTTCTGCTGATGTAAACTAGATGCCCACAGGAATCAAGAGGGACCAGCAGAAGCTAGTTTGGAATATTAGAAGGGAAAGACAATCCTTTTCTTTTTTTATTGTTGACACTATTACAGATGTCCCCATTTTCTCCTCCTTTGCTCCCACCCACTCTTCTCTCTGTCATCATCACCACACTGTGCCTGAGTCCATGGTTTATGCATATATGTTCTTTGGCTGATCTCTTCTTTCAGGGCGGGAAGAGGTGGGGAGAAGACAATCCTTTTCTATTGTCTGTGAATGCAGGAGGATGACCCAGTTGGATGCAATAACAATTCCAGGCACTAGTCGCTATGTGTCACAGGAGCTCCCAAACCCACTCTGGTGGATACCTGACCCGAAAACACCTAGAGCCCAGACTCCTGCAGCCTGCGCCGCTCAACTCCAGCCACCTTGGAAATGAGGCTAAACATAGCAACGCTCAGGGGATGCAGGCTGAGGGCCAGCGCCTGAGCTAACTGCTCTAGATCTGTGACCTCACTTAGACCGCATAGCAACTTGGGAAGCCAGGACTCTTACCATCTTATACGTTCAAATCAGTTTTCTGACTCTAAGACATCCTGAACTCCTTGTGACACCTCAGGAATCGCTGGCAGTTCATTTCCGAGCCCTGCAGGCAGCACCCCCCCCCCCCCGCCCCAACTCCGCTTCCCCCCATTTGCTCAGACCGTAAAACTGTCCTTACGCCTTGACTCTAGCTCGGTGCTTTCCCTCGCCTGCAAGCCTTTGTGAAGGACGAATGTAGCTTCCTGGCTGCACACCTTTGCTTCTGCACCAGACGGAGGACTCCTATGACTTTGAGCTTCAGGTCCCCAGGGACAGAGTGTGCAAGCACCGGCTGCAGCTGTGCTTCCTTTTGCTCACACTGGGGCCCAGACCTACACTTTGTGGGGCTGGGCACACAATCCCCTTTTGGTCCTGATGTGATACCTGGGGCTGATCCTGCTTCAGTCAAGATTCCCACTTCTCTGCAGGAAAAGGAGGCTTCCCTCACCATTTCCAGCACAGAAATGCCTGATGTTAGGGAGAAACTGCCAGCAAGAAGTGTTGCTGCTGGACTAGCTCGCCCTGATTTTCACAGTTTCCTCTTTCTGGAATGAAAGCAGCATCCACCAAAGTCTTCTCCTCCTGCTGGCAAGAAGGTACCGTCTTGGCAGAACCCGCATGCAGCATTTTGAGGAAGAAACCTCCATCAATTCCCCAGGCTTTAGGCAGGGTATCCCTTCCATGTTCCTGTGTGGGCTTTTGGAAGGCATGTCTAATAGCTGTACTATGTGTGCCTCAGGCTCCAGAAGCCTGCATCAGCTGCGCGAGATGAGGTCTGCCACTTAGTTAAATCCTCGTGCCTGAATCCCACATTATTTAAAGATCCTTATTAGAGAATTCTCTAGAGTCTATATTAAGAATTGTGTAGAAAGATAATCTTGATCTTTTTCTGTAACACATGCCAATTTCTTATAATCTAGCCCAAATACAGCAAGCCAAAAATTTTTTGAGATCAGAGAGACTGAAGCTGAAATCACCCAAACTGCCATTGGTCGGGTTCCCTGGAAACAGATTCCAGGGAGATTTGTACTCAGACGTTTCTTGGAGAGTGCTCTCTGGACTCATCTATACGGGAGGGGAACGGGACTGGGCAGAGGAACAAGTTGAATTACAATGAAACTGAGGACAAAGCTCCACTCAGGACACATGCTCGCTTCCTTGCCTTCACTGGTATTACAGTCTAGAGCAGGAGTCACAAATACAAATGCCTATGGGGACTTTGAGTGAGGCGGATGGGCAGGAAATATGGGGAGTGGAGAGTTACTCCCTGGCTTCTGAGCACATCAGCTACTCAACTCCAGCCAAATGTTGCCATGTGGAAACATGGAGCCAGAGATGCCACATTTCCCATTCTTCATGAGGAACCAGAAATCTGCACTTTATGTGATATGCATTGATATTTTAAAGTTATGAATGAGGAGGCCCAGACCAGGCAGTTCAGTTGGTTGGAGTGTCATCCCAATGAGCCAAGGTTGCAGGTTCAATCTCCGGGCAGGGCATATGCAAGAAGCAACCTATAAATAAATGCATCAATCAGAGAAACAACAAACTGATATTTCTCTCTCTCTCTCTCTCTCTCTCTCTCTCTCTCTCTCTCTCTCTCTTTCCCTTTTTCTCTCTAAAAACACAATAAAATAAAATTTTAAAACATAAAGTTGTGAATGTGTCCAACTGTTCTGTAATCACTAATATGGCCTAATCAAAGTGATATGCAGGCCAGGTTGAAACCTGGGGTACCACAAATGCCATCTCGCATGGAGGTTCCTAGAGAGTGATCAATTTTACACTGAAAGATTAAGGGCACCCACCCTCCACTCCCCCTGCGTCTGGTGACTTTGCCCTTGTTATAAGAAGCTTCAGAAAGTGTCTCGGTTTTCCTGCTGGAGGAATCCTACAGCCTTTGCAGATCCTCTCATTTCTTGAAGCTCCATTCTTTCCTGAGCCCAGGCTATTAGCTAACCCACTTCTGTCAGGAAATAGGTGGATCGTGGACATATACAAACAGTGAGACAAGGCTACGTGACCACCGCTCCAAGTCTTCTTCCCCTGTCTCGTTCCCGCTGCCACCAGATGGTTCTGAGATAATGCCATGTCTTTCCTGCAAGAAACAACATTCCCAAGCCACTCTGCTGATCCCCTCTGATCGTCCTGGGAATGCAGTCTCTTAGCCTCTCCCTTCTTGTCATCACTTCCCCTGTCTTATCTTCAGAGAGCTGAGGGACCTGAACTGGTCACTTTCCAAGGATAGTCAATCATCCCCTGCAGGGAACTCAGGGGCTCACGTAGATGGTATAAACGTGCAGACTCCGAGTCCCGGCTCGCCCATGGATGCTTACAATATGTTTGTGACCCACCCTATCACTCCCAAAACTATTTGATACTGACCTCACTCATTCTCTGAACTGTTAAGATTCATGTTCTCTAATCAAACAAATGGCATTCTTGCCACTTACAAATCCCCCAGGAAACAAAAACAAGATGATCTTAGCTCACAAACCTGGCTTCCAGCCAAGCTTTGATCTCTGATTCCCATCCCTTTCCACAGTCCTCAATATAAGTCCAGCCACAGTTAAAAAGCATCTCCTTCTAGCTCTGCTGATGACATAAGAGGCAAGGACTGGGGATCCAATCAATAGTTACCACCTGCCCCTGGGAATTAATTGGTAAGAAGGAGAACTGGGCCTCAGAGATGAGATCATTATAAGCTGGAAGGAAACGCCAGCAGAAAAAGATGGCACTATTATCTGAAACATTCATCTTTTTATGTGTGAAACTGATGGCTGACATGCAAAGACCTAAGGGTTTCAAATGCAGGGCATATGAAAAACTTCTCTTAATACATTGTTTGACACAGGCACTTGAAATTTTTATATTTGAGGTTTCAGTTATTTTCAAACTACCCTCCAAAGGCTATGTTATGCCATCATTTTAAAATTTTTTCTGAGGCACAAATTTGGATCACACTATGAACAGCAAGCCATAAGGCAAATGAATGAGCTGACTGCCTGGCATCAGATTCTCTATGGAGTTTTATCTCTTCTTAGTACTTAATTCCACTTAATCCTTACCAAGAGCCCTCCTGGGGAGATACTATCACCCTCATCTTATAGATTAATGTATAGGAGGTCATGGGCTATGGTAATATTCCTGAAGTTGAGGACTTGAGAAAGTCTCAAAAAATATATCATTTTATGTCAAGAATCTACCAGACTAATTTTTCCCTCCTCTACTTGGAACAATCCAGCTAAAAGAAAAAACAAATAAACGTGAATGCAAATGATCTGGAGATTGTCTTCTAATTCCTGATACCAAGTAAAAATAAATTGCTCCCAAGAGGACTTAAAGTTAGTTCCATGATTTAGGTCCATGAGTCATTCTAAAAAATGCTATCACCAAAACCAAAGAAAGTACTCAATGGGCAGAGGGAGATTGTTAGTACACAAATGACACAAGTAAGTACGTGAGTGCTTGAGAATGGAAGATTACAAACTCCGCCAGGAATTGTAGGCTCTTGCACCCTCCTTCCCAGTCCCGGCTGGCCTCTCCCTTTTGTTTTTTGCTCCATCTGGCACTCCTCTTTCTACCTCTTTTTTTCCCCCTCCCAAAGTAGCACTATTTCTCTCTCTCTCTCTCTCTCTCTCTCTCTCTCTCTCTCTCTCTTCCTTCCTTCCTTCCTTCAGAGAAATTGTCTTCTCTTCCTGTCCTGAAATACAGAAAGGACATTGCCCACATCCTTCACGTGGTGTCAAGTACCAACTGATGCCTCTCTAGACTTATGAGATGTAATTAGAGCTACCACAACCTCCTATTCTACCATCTAAGAGAGCCTTACTCTCAAAGTCCTTTGCCAGTTCTCTGTGCATTACACTCAGATGGGCAGCTCCCTTGAATGCAAGCACATCTCTATTCCTTTGGGGATATCCACAGGCCAACCCTCTCAAAGGTTTCTATAAAAACCCAAACAAATGTTTTAGGGTTTTGTAGACTTTGCAGAATTATTTTTAATTTTTTGTTTTGGTGAGTGGTGGTTAAAGTGGAGAAACATGGAGAAGCACACAGCATGCCACCATTTTATTCAGCCTTCCTCCCTCCCCACTTTTTCATGATCTCATTCTCCAAGCACTCTGAGAGCTACAACTCACCCTCACCTGTGCAATCCACTGGTCCTTTTCTCTTAAAGGGCCAACAGCCAACTCTCAGAACTTGAGAGGCTCATCAAAAAGCTTCCGGCAAACAAAAGCCCGGGGCCAGACGGCTTCACAGGAGAGTTTTACCAAACTTTCAAGGAAGAACTAAAACCTATCCTCCTCAGACTATTCCAAAAAATTCAAGAGGAAGGAACACTTCCAGGCTCCTTCTATAAAGCTAGCATCACCCTAATACCAAAACCAGATAAAGACAACACAATGAAAGAGAATTATAGACCAATATCCCTCATGAACATAGATGCCAAAATCCTCAACAAAATCCTAGCAAATCGGCTCCAGCAATACATCAGAAAGATCATACATCATGACCAAGTAGGATTTATCCCAGGAATGCAAGGATGGTACAATATCCGCAAATCAATAAATGTGATACATCACATAAACAAATTGAGAGATAAAAATCACATAGTCATATCAATAGATGCAGAAAAAGCATTTGACAAAATCCAACACCCTTTCTTGATAAAAACTCTCAACAAGGTGGGAATAGAAGGATCATACCTCAACATAATAAAAGCTATATATGATAAACCCACAGCAAACATCATACTCAATGGGCAAAAACTAAAACCATTTCCCCTAAGAACAGGAACAAGACAGGGATGCCCCCTCTCACCACTCCTGTTTGACATAGTACTGGAAGTATTAGCTACCGCAATTAGGCAAGAAGAAGAAATAAGAGGCATCCAAATTGGAAAAGAAGAAGTGAAGCTGTCCTTATTTGCAGATGACATGATATTGTACGTAAAAAACCCAAAAGATTCCATCAAAAAACTAATAGACTTAATAAATGAATTCGGCAATGTAGCGGGATACAAAATTAACGCCAAGAAATCTATGGCATTTCTATACACCAATAGTGAACTTACAGAAAGAGAGACTAAAAAAGCAATCCCATTTACCATCACACCAAAAAAATTAAGATACCTAGGAATAAACTTAACTAAGGAGGTAAAAGACCTATACGCAGAAAACTACAGGACACTGAAAAAAGAGATAGAGGAAGACGTAAACAGATGGAAGAACATACCATGTTCATGGATTGGTAGAATCAACATCATTAAAATGTCCATACTACCCAAAGCAATTTACAGATTCAATGCACTCCCCATCAAAATACCAACAGCATATTTCACAGACCTAGAAAGAACTCTCCAAAAATTCATCTGGAATAAAAAAAGACCCCGAATAGCCGCAGCAATCCTGAGAAAGAAGAATAAAGTAGGAGGGATCTCAATACCAGATTTCAAGCTGTATTACAAAGCCACTGTTCTCAAAACAGCCTGGTACTGGCACAAGAACAGACATATAGATCAATGGAACAGAATAGAGAATCCAGATATCGACCCAAACCACTATGCTCAATTAATATTTGACAAAGGAGGCATGAACATACAATGGAATCAAGACAGTCTCTTCAATAAATGGTGTTGGGAAAATTGGACACACACATGCAAAAAAATGAAACTAGATCACCAACTTACACCATACACAAAAATAAACTCAAAATGGATACAGGACTTAAACATAAGACAGGAAACCATAAAAATACTAGAGGAATTCACAGGCAACAAAATCTCAGACATATGCCAAAAGAACTTCTTCACTGACACTGCCCCTAGGGCAATGGAAGCTAAAGAGAAAATTAACAAATGGGACTACATCAAAATAAAAAGCTTTTTTACAGCAAAAGAAACCATCAACAAAACAACAAGAAAGCCCACTGCATGGGAGAACATATTTGCAAATGCTAGCACTGATAAAGGTTTAATCTCCAACATCTACAGGCAGCTTATGCAACTTAATAAAAGGAAGATAAATGATCCAATAAAAAAATGGGCAACGGACCTAAACAGAATATTTTCAAAAGAAGACAGAAGGAAGGCCAAGAGACACATGAAAACATGCTCAAAGTCACTTATTATCCGAGAGATGCAAATCAAAACAACAATGAGGTACCATCTCACACCTGTCAGAATGGCTATCATCAACAAATCAACAAACGACAAGTGTTGGCGAGGATGCGGAGAAAAAGGAACCCTCGTGCACTGCTGGTGGGAATGCAGACTGGTGCAGCCACTGTGGAGAACAGTATGGAGTTTCCTCAAAAAACTGAAAATGGAACTCCCATTTGACCCAGTAATCCCACTCCTGGGAATATATCCCAAGAAACTAGAAACACCAATCAGAAAGGATATATGCACCCCTATGTTCATAGCAGCACAATTTACAATAGCTAAGATTTGGAAACAGCCTAGGTGCCCGTCAGCAGATGACTGGATCAGAAAACTGTGGTACATCTACACAATGGAATACTATGCTGCCATAAAAAAGAAGGAATTCTCATCATTTGCAGCAACCTGGATGGAATTGGAGAATATTATACTAAGTGAAATAAGCCAGTCAATGAAAGAAAAATACCACATGATCTCACTCATTTATGGATAATAAAGAACAAAAAGATAGATACAGAGACAGTAAAGCAACAAACAGACTTTCAAATTACAGGGGGAAAGTTAGGGAGAGCGGGGGGGGGGGGGTGAGATAAGAAATCAAACGAAGGACTTGTATGCATGCATATAAGCATAAACAATGGACGCAAAACTCTGGGGGGTGAGGGCATGTGTGGGTGTGGGGTGGGGGGGTAATGGTAAGATATGTACACATATAATACCTCAATAAAAAATTTAAAAAAAAAGAACTTGAGAGGCTCAGATCAGCCTCAAGTGAGACTATCAAAGTGCTTTCCTATGAAAATGTTCTTATATCTGCTGCTGAAAAAATAAAAATCTCTCCTTTTGATGACATAATCATGAGAACTGTCCTAAATGGAACAGTCTACCCAGGGAAATAGGGAGATTGATTTCTTAGGCCAAACACATAGAGAGCCATTTGCAGTTGGGAATGTTTGGCCTACAGGCTGTATAAGGCCCACAAAATCATTTGGTCTGGCCCTGTCAAGGCATTAGGAGTGAGTTAATTAACCATTTGACCAAATATAGCAGGCTAAATTTTAATTATAGCCCACAAATGCACGGATTTTGTGCACTGGGCCTCTAGTAGCATCATAAAAGAGAGGTGCTAGTATTAACTTTATCTTATTGTCATTGTTTTGTTGGCAGGTTGTCCAAGTCAGAGAGGCAGAAGAACTTAATAAAAAGAGTACTCAATTAGGAGTCAAAAGAAGTAAACTGTAGTACCACTTTTGGCACATAAAAATTGAATAATGTTAAATAGACTACTTGACTGATCTGGGCCTAAGTTTTCTCACTTGAAACTGTGGAGTGATGATTACAATCTTCTTTGACTACCCCACATTTGTCATGAGAGTTACATGAGAAAATTAAGATTACCATGCTTTGAAATATTTAATTACCTTAAAAATTGGTGCAAATGGTAGAGTTTGCCACATCTGCCTTAGATGCCCATCCCACATTTCCAGTCCTTGCTCCCCACTGCTTCTTTGTTGTCCCCAGCTTGTCTTGAACCCACCGAAGCACATCAGCTTATTCATGCTCCTGGAAAAAATAACCCTAAATCTACTCAACCCTCAATCCCTCCTTTGCTGCTTAAAAAGCTTACTGTTCAGTGATCCCAACTCTCTGCTGATTCAAAGATTAATTAGTGACTCTAAACTACCATTCTCTGAGGACACATTTGCACTTTCAGTCGTTTTCTGGAGACATTACCCTATTCAACCAACAGGAAGATAAAGATGGTGGAGTTATTTTAGAGGCAATAGACCTTGTGGTTGGTGTCTGTGCAGAAAGCAGCCTGCTGTATGTCAAGGTGGGCCAAATGTGCTCTCTTTTGTGTCCTCTTGGAGCTTCTATCCCAAGCCCCTATTGATTAGCCGCAAGAACTACAGACCCTCATAGCCTTAAAACAGCTTTCATTCTATACTAACTGCCTCTCCTGTATGGCCAGAGGCAAAAGCATGGACCATATGACCTCGAGACACTCCTTCTGATTCTTGGAATCAAATATCAAAGGGATTCCAGGCACAGTGATTGCAGCCCATTCTCATTTCTTCAACCAACAAACATTTACTAAACTCCTAGAGTAAACCAGGCACTATGCCAGAGTCTGAGCACACAAAGCTCAATAAATGCAACCTAGCCCTGAACTGAGTGCTAACCTCTTTCCATAAAACTAAATAAAAGCACCATTCATTTTTAATATTTGAAAGAGAAAACAAAAACTTTTCACACGCAACTTCTCATTGCTCTTCACATCAGTTACATCAGTTGTTAGCTCTGTGATTTAATAACTGATATTCCCATTTAACAAAAGAGGATCTGAGGCTCTGAGGGTTTCAGGGATTTGCCTAATGTCAAAGAATCTCCAAGTTAGTAGAGCTGGAATTTGAGAGGGCAGGTGCTTTGAGTGAAAGGCAAGCCAGTTGTCATTGGTCTGTGCCATCCATCTTTGGGATTCTGGGACCTGTTTAAATCGTTAGTGGGAACCAAACAGAGGAAGTAGTATATGATCAACTCATAAGTATATGATCTTATATATCAGATGCCCTCTTCCCTTATTCCCTTGCTTACTTTGCAATGAAAGCCAGACAAAGGCAAATACAAAGGCAAGAGTGGATTGACATGCTCCAAAAAGGCAGCACAGACCTTGAAGGGTTTATCATATGCATGAGTCATTATCTTCCTCTCCATCAGAAGGGCTCTGATTTCACAGCACATTTTCAGAACTAGAATGGGAGAGTCCTGCACAAAACCAAAAGTTAGTAGTAGAACAGTCTTGAAGCTCCCAGGCCTTTTGGCTAGAGATAATAATTTGGTCAGAGGGCTTTTAGTTTTTTATTTGGGTCTATAGGGGACTGTAGCTATCTGCAGTTTCTATGACAAGCACTTTTTTTCTATAAGTAGATCTGCCCCAGGAACTGTCATCAATTCTTAATAAATGTTCACAAATGACTGATCAATGACTGGAAGTACATGTCCCTCCTCCAGTATACACCTTAGTCATTCCCAACAGTGAGTGAATAAATAAGGGTTTCTTTTGCATTACAGGGAAATTTATTCTGGTATTCCTGGAAGCCAACTGAAGTAAATTCAAGTAAGCATTCTCTATGCTGTTAATAGTGCAACTCTTTCTAAAAATAGTCTCTCACTAGAATATCTCTAGGCCAAACCAGCTTAGATTTCAATAACTCAGTATCAAAATAGTATTTCTCTGGCTCTTCCCCCACCTGCTATTGCCGTAATTCCAGTCCCCTCAAACTCCTCCCTTGCTCATTCTGGGAATCTACAGGAAGTGGCCCATTTTGAACAGTGATCTTGGCTATTATTTTCTTCTTTTCCCATTCAGGCTTATAGCAGTGATGTTTTCTGTCATGACCAATGCCAAAGACTCCATAATGTGACCTTGTTTCTAGAGTGTGGTGACTTCTCCATTTAGATATGAGCTGACGTTGGCTCAGGTGGTCATCCTTCATGTGGACATGCTCTAGGAGGCCCAAACCACCTTTCCTCTAAATGTGCTTGGAACTGTACTCAAGGACAAGGACAACATAGATTGTCAAACTGGGACCCCTGCTACAAGATAAAGCAAGCAAGTAACTGCATTGGCTTGTTTTTTCCCAGATGGGGTTGAACTAGCCTAGACTTGGCTGAAGAGGTGATAATAAGTGTGCTGGTAACATTCAGATCTCTTTCATGCCTGGCATAAGTACATAAGCTAATAATACCCCTCACTGTAGAGTAAGTGGGAGAAAGAGAACTGAGCTCATTTACTCCATCCCCTGGGAAGAGGAAGAGAGAGTATAAACTAGAGACACAGTCCCTTGATGGACCTGAGTGACAAATTGCTCTATCAAAGGTTGAGACACATGTCTAACAAGTGAGTTTCTAAGGGCAATGGGACAAGTGATTGGAAATGAAGGCTTTTTCAGATGTTGCATTGTTTGTTATTTCCTGTCTTGCTCCACATAGCAGTTGATGTAGCTGTCAGGGATATTTAAAGACAGCAAAGACATTTAAACAAGCAGCACATATAAATTTTTTAAAAGGCAAGCATAATTGGGGCACAAAATGAAGTTGGAATAAAGCGCATGGAAAAAACAAAAGCCACTCATGAGGCTCTAAGCTTCCCAGCATTGACACACAAAAGAAGCCTGATTAGTAATGGTATTCCTAGATTTCTCAGGATTTGTTTTAAATTTCTCAAGAAAAGATAGCTATTCCTGATACCAAGTAAAAATAAATTGCTCCCAAGAGGACTTATAGTTCCATGATTTAGGTCCATGAGTCATTCTAAAAAATGCTATCACCAAAACCAAAGAAAGTACTCAATGGGCAGAGGGAGATTGCTAGTACACAAATGACACAAGTAAGTACGTGAGTGCTTGAGAATGGAAGATTACAAACTCAGCCAGGAATTGTAGGCTCTTGCACCCTCCTTCCCAGTCCCGGCTGGCCTCTCCCTTTTGTTTTTTTGCTCCATCTGGCACTCCTCTTTCTACCTCTTTTTTCCCCTCCCAAAGTAGCACTCTCTCTCTCTCTCTCTCTCTCTCTCTCTCTCTCTCTCTCTCTCTCTCTCTCTTCCTTCCTTCCTTCAGAGAAATTGTTTTCTCTTCCTGTCCTGAAGTACAGAAAGGACATTGCCCAAGGGCATACAGCTGCTCAATGAAAGTTATGTGCCTTAAGTCTTTAAGTCAGACCTATGTTTTGACCCAAATTATATCCCTAAATATTCATTGAATATTTAGCAATATTTATTGAGTTATAACTAAGGTACTCCCATCTATACTCAAGACTTGAAACATCATCTTTATACTCATATCTCCCAAGTTTGTACATCTGGTCCTGACCTTTCTCCTGAAATCCCAACTCACATATCCAATGCCTTTGAACATCTCCACTCAGATGCCTAGCAAGTAAGATAATGAAGGCTGGGTTGTGCCTCTCAAGCTTCTGCTTAAGTCTTCTGTATCTCAGGAAGTGGCATCTTTACTTACCCAGTTATTTAAGTTGGTTTTCCTTCCCCATCCCCATTGAGTACATTGGAAACCTATCTGCTCCATCTTCAAAATAGACCCCCAAATCCACACATTGCTTTCCAGTTCCAATACTATCACTCCAGTCCCAGCTCTCTCTCTCTCCCGTTCTACTGCTAAAATAACCTAAACAACCTCCCTTTTTCAAACATTGCACTACTCCCAGGCTAATCTTTACACAGCCTCTACAGTAATATGCTTAAAACTAAACCAAATCATGGCACTCCTTTGCTCACAATCCTCCTATGCTATCCTTGTACTGAATAAAATCTACATTTCCTATCAGGGAATGGCTTCAAGGCTGTATATAATCTGGCCCTGATTATCTCTCTGAACTCATCTCCAAGCACTTTCCCCTTTGTTCATTGTGCTCTAGCCGTACTGGTCTTATTGTTCCTGGAACAGGTGAAGTTCATTCCCACTCAGCGCCTTTGCACTTGCTCTTCCACGTGATACACAGATTATCTGAATGATTAAGTAATTAGGACCCTTTGCTGTGCATACCATGTTGGCTACTGATTAAGAGCTTTTACAGGTCCAGGGTACTGAGGAAGGGACTCTATGGTAAGGGGGCATTGTTATCTCAAAAGCAACCTCCAAGTCCTCCTTTCTTGATGGCAGCCTAAGGAACTCCCTCCATCTTCTGCCTCTCACATTGTCGATGCTGCTTACTAGCACTTGTCACAATTCCTGGCCTGAGACATATTGTAGTCTGTGTCTCATTCTTATCTTCCCTTCCAGTCTGCATTCATCCTGCTCTCATCAAGCACTTATGATGTACCAACTATTAAAACAGCTCAAATCCCAAAGAATTTACAGTCTCCCCAGATGACTAGCCAGGAAGCAACAATGGAACACCAGGTGATGTTTGGTCAGCAGGATGTTAGGTTAGCAGGATAATGTAATGACTAAATGCCTAAGCATTGGGATCAGACTGACCTAGGGGCAAATTCTAGCTCTGACACCAGTTGGTGATTTTTGCTAAATTATTTATTCTCTTAAGCCTCAATTTCCACATCTCTAAAATAAAGTTAATAATGATTAAATGTCATTAAATAGGGTGATTGTGAACATTACACAAAATATTGTATATAAAGAACTCAGGAGTGCCTGATTTTGTGTACCATTCAACAAATGTTATTAATAACAACAAGTATGTATGAAGCTGTCAGGAAATCCTTCACAGAGGAACAAACGCTTGTGTTATTACTTAAAGGAAGCATTCTTAATCTAAGCAGGCACGTGCACCTGTGCATTTTGTTTCTTAGTCAACAATTATTCATTTTCAAAAGTGGTTTCTTATAACATCCTGGAATGAGGAGTATCCTGTTTTGGTTCTTCTATTTTTCAAACAGTGAAAAAATGTCAGAAGTTAATTAGCTCATTCAAGTGCATACTCGTTTTGTTTAACCAATAAAGGCCTTCTGTGAGAGAAGACTGTGCAATAAATCGGTGCCGAATGTCATGCAAAGCCTTGTAGAGCATACAGAAGTGCATAACCACTAAGAGGTACCACTGTGCTCAGGGCAAGTGAAGGTACTGAGAAAATCACACAGTATAGGCAGAAATGTTACAATGATCTTATGTGGTGCTGGACTAGAGTTATACGAATAAAGAAGAGAGAGTTCATAGTTAAGAAGTGTGGTCAGAACAGACACCATAAAGGAGGTAAACTTTAAAACTGGGCTTCAAAATAATGAATAGGATTTAGACATTGGGTACAGAGGGGTTGAGGAGAGGATGTCAGGAAGAAGATGAGATATGAGCAAAGGGCATGGTGGTTAGGATGCTTGACATTCATTCAAGAGACTTCAAGCATTCAAATTCTCTTTGTTCAAAAGGTTCTTACGGAGGACATGGAAAAGATAATCATTTTAAGACAATTGCTAGATTAAGGAGTTTGGATTTCATCCTACAGACAGATAACAGCCATTGCATGGTTTTGATGAGAAGATTTTAGGAATACAGGCAAACTGTAATGGGAGAGGATGAAGGCAGAATAATGGAGGCAAAAATTCAAATCAGAAGTCATTGCCATTAGCCAGGCATAAATTTGCTGTAGGATTAAAGGGAAAGGGTGAATGAGGCAGATATTTTGCCTGAAGACTCGCCAGCACTTACTGACTGGTTAGCTCTAGAGGAAGATGCATAATCTGCACAGCATGAGCTGGAGGGGACAGCCCTGCAGTATCACTGCAAGTGGTGTCTACAAACTGCCTCCAGCAGCATCACTTAGGGTGCTGGTTACAATTTCAGATTCCTGTGCCCTATTTCAACTTACTGCATCAGAATCATGGGGTCCATGACCCTTATCAAGTATGCATTTTAACAAGTTCCCCTTGGGTGATGCTTAATACCTTTTAAATTTTTCAGAACACCTCTCTTAGAGATCATTTGACCAATAATCCTCTGCATTTGTCTTAAAGATGTGGAAACTGGGATTCAAAGAGGTCAAGTGACCTTTCCAAAGGTCACACAGCTATCTAGAACTAGAACGAGGCCTTCTCAGTTGTGGTCTGAATTGTTCTGCCATGCCATGCAAGGTGTATATCTCATGGTTTGGCATGACAAGGAAGGCACTGTTTCCTCACTTTCTAAGTGGTGAGGCAGGAAGATTGGAACTGAGGCCAACTGAGGGCAGATGCCTTAAAATTCCAGCAGGCAGTCGTCTACCTGCTGTGGCTGAGAGGACCATCCTGTAGGGGGCTGCTGCGACTGTCCTAGTTCTCTCACCACAGCCTGACTCTTGGACTCTGAGCATGTGGGTTCATAGGAATAGCAAGGGCCAGATGACCTCCTCAGGGCAACCCTGACACATGACCATACAGGAGGTTGGTCCACACAGACTGTCCTGGCTCTCAAATGGATAGCAGCGCAGGGAGCATTTCTTGACATTATTACAGTAGATTGTGTTTTGGGCCAAATTAATTATGATACATTGTTACCATTGGATTGGCTATGCCAATTCCCCTATTTTATAAGTGAAAAGTAAATAAAACAAAACACCAGAATCCCAGAAGAGTAGGATAACTTGTTTAAAGTTATAAAACATGTTATCTTTATAAATCTCCATTTCCTCAAAATGAGGAAAATTAAATAAACTCTACCTTACTCACAAAGCTTTATGAGGTCCAAATGAGAAAATATATATGAACATATATCACATTACTTGATGTGGATGTCAGGGGCCCCCAATTTTCTCTTTTCACCTTAGTAAAATTATAGTAATAATTCACACACACACACACACACAATACATGTATAACAACATAATATAACACATGAACACATAAGATTTATTTAAAAGAACCTTGAGCAGAAAAGATTAACTCAGGGTAAGTATGTTTATGAGCCTATTTCTGGGCCTACAGTAAGAATTCCACCATGTGGTTTCCTGGGACCATGCCTGGTCAAATGTGCTCCAAGCCTTCCCACTCCCTACACTCAGAAAGGCTATCACTAACACACCATCTCTATCCTGTTCTTCCATTACCTGCCTCAACTTTTCTGGGGAGCAGATAATGGCAGTCTAGCCAAAGTGTGTCTAATCAGGTTTCCCAAAACAAGGGGGGGCCTTAGGAGGTATCTGGACTTTGGGGGCAGAGCAAAGGACCAAAGACTCAGAAAACCAGAGAAGCTTATGAGTTGGCTCTTCCACTTGTGATGGGTTTCTCCTAAAAATGGCTTACCTTTCTCTGTCTGACTTATTTCACTTAGCATAATACCCTCTAGGTCCATCCATGTTGTCACAAACAACAAGATTATATTCTTTTTATGGCTGATTAATATTCCATTGTATATATGTACCACATCTTCTTTATCCATTACTCTATAATATTTATGTCAACTATAATAAAAAAAATTGTTAAAAGTGGCTTGTATTCATTTGAGGACAAACACCAAACATATCTTCTCCTAGTTTTAAATACATTGAAGTAGAGGGAAAAAACAGAGAGGAAGTGAAGAGAGATGTTTTATCTTTAGGAAATAATTTACAACATGAATATTTTAAATAGAAATTACCCTAGAGAAATTCTAATTTAATTTAAAAATTCATTTTCCTCTTGGCTTTTTGCAATGTCCCATTATATAGCACAATCAAGTTATAAGGTCTTACTCCTATTCCAGTATATTTTGCAATCAGATAATCCCAGGGTACTTGTTAAAATGCAAATCCATGTGTGGGTTTCAGTTCAAACCAGCTGATTCAGAATTTGGAAATCACCACATATCCCTTCAAGCATTTAAAATCATTTCAATTTTTCATCAGATAAAATTATCTGCTATTTTGAACTCTTACATATTTGTAGCCTTTGGGTCACTATGTCTCCTTCAGGTCACCCAGATCTAATGTTCAGCATAGGACTCAGCCAAAGAAATTAGATGGAGTATGATGAAAATACTGCCCCATGCTTGCTACTGTAAATCTTCACTCTCTCTTTTCCTGCTTCAACTTTCTTCCCAAAGACATACCAGTGAAATACAACTACTAGTATTTTAAAGTTCTATTTTTATATACACCAAAGCTTAAGAAACACTGCTCTCCCTCTGGTAGTTGTCTTTGACATGTAGTCTAGGCACATGAGGAATTTGTGGTGAAATGAGTCAATGGCAAGAAGAATACAGGGAGGGGCGCGAAAAAATAAAGATTCTACCTAGAGCTAGGTAGAATTCTCTAAAGCAGAGCTTCCCAACCTATGTGCCAAATCACAATGGTGTGCCTCAAATAGATTCCAGGTGTGGTATGAATTATTGAGTCTCTCAACACTCAGAGTAGCTTGAAGTAGCTGAGGCTCTGAAATCGGGTGCCTCTGAGTGGAGTCTCATCACAGGTCCCTTGAAGAGTGGTCTGAGCAGTGCAGGAGCCAGAGAGACCTCCTCAGAGTTCCCAAAGAAAACAGCGAGTACGAGGAGCTACATTTGCCATGCACTGCTCCATCATGACGCCCTGAGTGCAGCCAAGAAGGTGCTCTAGCCCCTGGGCATATCAGCCGTCAGCTTCAGACCATACCACTAACCATCCTAGATAAAGCCTGAGGACCAGGATGGAGTTTGTTGCCAGATGCCCAGAGCTTGGAACTCAGCCCAAGATGCATCCAGTCGGAGATAGATGGGTGCAGAAACATGGAGGGGTTTTCTGGTCTACTTGACAACACGTGTTAGCCCAGAATCTCTGTCTTTACATAATCAGGTTCTCCTGCCATTTGCCCATTTAATTAATTGTCTCCATGCTGGCTGCAGGACAACCACTCTTACAAGGTGTCTGCAGTGTAGAAATTAGACCTTCCTTATCATTTAGAAACATGAGATATGTAAAAGTACAGATTTGAAGTATTTTTTTGCTTTGTCAAAAGAAATTTAAGCACTGATTTGTCAGTATAAGAAAAGGAGAGGCCCTAGCTGGTTTGGCTCAATGGACAGAGCGTCGGCCTGCGGACTGAAGGGTCCTAGGTTCCATTCCGGCCAAGGGCACATGCTTGGGTTTCTGGCTTGATCCCCAATAGGGGGCATGCAGGAGGCAGCTAATCAATGATTCTCTCTCATGATTGATGTTTCTGTCTCTCTCCCTCTCTCTTCCTCTCTAAAATCAATAAAATATACTTTTAAAAAAAGAAAAGGATAGTCCACTAGGTTCTTTATATCAAAAATTACAAATATTCAAATGATTGTAAACAATGGTTTTAAATTTTTTTATCACTCTGGCCAGATGGCTCAGTTGGTTGGAGCATTGTCCCTTATACCTAAAGGTTGTGGATTTGATTCCCAGTCAGAAACATTTCTAGGTTGAGGGTTAAATCCCCGGTTGGGTGTATTTGGGAGATAACCAATAGATATTTCTTCCTCACAAAAATGTTTCTCTCCCGTCCTTTCCCACTAAAAAAAAAATAAAATAGAAAATAAATATTATATAATCTTTCTGTGCAAATTAAGCTTCCTTCTGATAGAGACCATTAAGAATTTTAAGTAATCATCATTAAAATGTCTTGACCAGCATGACATATAGCCATTTGAAACATAACATCTGTTGGTAAAAGATAATATGTCCATGAAGGTAAATTCAAATTTCTCATTTAAAATTTTGAAATGATTTTATTTAAATGAATTTAAATACTTAATATTTTTCTACATTTTTCTCTAAGAATAAAAATATAAAGTGTAATGAATTTTTTACTGAGCTTTATATAGCTATTTCCAGATCACCTCTAGTTCACTCCTTGTCCTATACAAATATTTTTACTTTCTATGTATATAAGATGTGAAAATGGTCAGGTACAGTGTTCTAGGGTAGTGGTTTTCAACTGGAGGAGATTTTGCTCCCCCAGGGACATGTGACAATGTCTGGAGAAATTTGGGGGGAACTGCTTACTGACATCTAATGAGTATAGCCAGGATGATGCTAAATATTCAACATAATAACAATCCCCAGAAAAATAATTATTGGGTCCAAAATATCAATAGTATCAAGGATTCCTCTCACTCTAAAGTTCAATGATTCTGAAATACCATTTTTCTTATAGTTTAGAGGAGAGTATGATTGCCTATAATGGGTGTGGTTAGGAATGGCCAACTCTAATTTCCTAACTGCATCTAGAATAGCAGACCCAGTGGGCAGGTAAAACAAAGGGCAGAGCTTCCCGTATGCTTGCTGGACATCAAGCTATGGTTAGTTGCTTGAGATAGTGAACATTTCAAAGCAGCAGATGTGCACCTTCTATGGATACAACCTTAATATTCCCAGGTGAGCATCTTCCTCTTATTCCCTTTTACTTGCTTTACATTGTTTGATTCTGGAAATAGCTTTTTTGTGCATTTGAATTATGACCCATCTTATTATTCAGCAACTCCCCCATCCCCATGCCAGGTCTCACCAGACCTAGCCTGACTGAGATGAGTCTTCCCATAGGCAGAGATTTGCACTGAACAGTTTTTCAACTCATTCCCCTCCACCCCCTCAACTGCTTCCAAGTTGAAGCCATCCTGTGTTTTGACATTAATGCCCTACCCTCAGGACTAAACAAACCTGCCACCTCCTCCCTCTTTGATATACCTTCCCCTCTGATGTTTTAGCACTTCAGGATGATTCAAGTGATAGAGAATTAAACCACTCTGGACTGCCATACACCTTTATGGCTGCTACCACCTCTTTAGTCAATTTTTACAACAGATTCACATCTGCCACCTGGAACCAAGAGCAGGTGTAATAGAACATTAGATACTTTTATTTATCCTGGGATTTAATTGAGGATGGACAATTCTATTAATAGTTGCTCTTGAAAAGAAGAAAGATCAATAGGCCTAGGACTCTGCTATGTCAACATGAGCAAGTCTTTCTGTGACCCAGGCCTTCACTCTGTTCCTATGTAAAAGTGCAATAACAGCTAGAAGGCTGCTGAGATTCTTCCCAACTTTAAAAAATATTAAAAGCACAGAAATTTTGAAACTATTTAAGTAATAAGAAGTGAACGCTTTATGGTATAGAATCGTTGCTAACAGTGTAATTTCTTCTGAAATGAGGAAGTTGGTTTTTACAGTTGGAGTCAGGAAATAGATTACATTCTCTGTAGGGTTTAGAGTCACTGAAAGATTATGGTCACCGATGTGACCTGTGATAGTACTTAAATGTTGGAGAAATCAATCCATAATTCACTTAAGGGATATATATTAGGCCCAGATTATGCTCTTTGAGTACGGTAATGTTTGTCTCTGTTTTGTAGATGAGAAAATTAAGGAACTAGATGACTGAAGGGACTATTTGAGACAACCCCACAATTTGGCCAAGGAAGAAGGAAGGGGAAGGGCAGCAGGGCATGCGGAGCTGTGTCCAGAGCAATGAAAAATTCCCAATTCTCAGTTCCATGATTTGAATCATGAATGTGTACTTCTCTTGCTAAAAAGTCAACTTAATAATGATAATCATTATTTACTGCCTTGTTAATTTATAGCTTTTATTGATCAGGAACAAGAGCTTAAGTTAATGGTATTTTTTGTAATACTTGATTTGTTGTCCTACTTGTTCAGAAATATTACTTGAGTTTTTCCTCACACTCCTAGGTCATCCTCACCAGACGCACAACATCCAATGTTTTGCCACAATACAATAAATATCCTCCCACCAATTAATTGCCTCCTATTCTCAGTAGTTAGTTGAGTCACAATATCAGACTTCAATCCCTGATGGGTATTTGAACTATGGAGACCGACAGTCCAGGGAAGAAAATGTGTCCTGCTGATGTATATCCAAGGTCAGAGGCCGGTCTACCTTCTTTCATAGAGAAGCCTCAGGTGTGGTTCAGTTAGAAACCCTCTAGATCTTGGCTCATTTTGGAGTCCACTGGACTCAAATGTGCATCAAAACTCTCCAAACTCTCTAATTTCTTATGATCCCTAATTATTCAGTGTTCCTGACTCAATAGGCAGATGCCCACATTTTCAGGTCTCATTTTATTACGTTTATCTCAGACATTGGTTCCCTAATATGGTATGTGGATGTTTATCCTAAACACTCTGTAGTATTGGCAAATCAAAGCAATTAGAAACATGTTTAGAGACTGGCCTCCAGGTTGTATACCAGTTAAAGGTCAATATCCTTGAAAGCATTTGGTTCTATCCATCTTCTCTTTTAGCCATTATAATAAGAATGCACTGGTCTTACACTATGGTTTTATTTTGTATTTCCCTAATGGTTAATGCTGTTGAGCTCTTCTTTTTCAAAGTTGTTTCATCTATTCTAAATCATTTTCATTTCTACTTGAACTTTATAATCAAATGATCACTTCTACGAAAAGCCTGCTCAGGGAGTCCATCTGGCTTTTCTGTATTCCTTCTCTCTGTGCCACACCTGGACTCTCTCAAGGTAATAAGCTGGGTCAAGGGGAGGGTGCAATTCATCTGTTTTTCATATCTCAGGTATCACTGTCTTTCATTGCCTGGTGTCTAATATCTTGAAAATCATCACTTGACATATTTTTTTCCCTTGTGGGGGGTTATGTCAGGCAGGAGGGTAAATCCAGTCCTTGTTTTTCATCTTGGCTGAAAGCAGCCTTGTGGTTCTGTTTTTTGAAGAATCCTTATCTTTTAGATTATCACACTGAGCTAAGTACAAAAATGACACAATGTCTGAAATTTGCTTCAACTTACTCCTGATGTCAGAAAAATGTGTAGGGTATAGATTAAATACCATTCACATGGGTTGGTAACTGTTCATACTGGGTGATGGGTACAATAGAGCTAATTGTACTTATCAAGAAAAGTTTTGTCTGGGCTTGAATTTTTTCATAAACATTTTCAACCTAAAGGTTTTAATACCTGCCTATCTCATGGGGTTCTTGTGATGATTAAATGTGGAATTATACAGAAAATGCTTAGCACTATGCTTAGAACTTAATGAAGTATAGCTATCAATTCTGCATAATTATAAGCAACCATCAAAGATATACCATCAAGGAAGTCTGATTGAAAAAAATTTTTCACATAAAGCTGATAAAAACTTTTTAATCAAGAATGACTTGCAACAGTGATCTCTGGGCAGCAAAGATTCATTCTGGGCATCAGCTCTTCTAGGAAGTTTCCCAACCCACCAACCACGTTTGGTGCCTTTTTTCTAAGTTATCTAAGTACCCTGCTCCTTCACTTTCAAAGCACTTCTATGTGGCCTGAAGGTCTCCATTTATGTGCCTGCCTCCAATCTCCTGACGTTCTTCTCCGTATCCTTAGAGTCCAGCACACAGTGGATACTCAGACATGCTAGTTGAACTGGTTTACATTGTCTTCTCACCTGCCCATCCCGTGACCCTCTTCTCTGTGCACACTTGTTTCTGCCTCTGTGCACAGGCTGCCTGGTTGATGCTTTCCGGTTTGAGGGCCTTGGCAGTCAGTTTCTGCCTGTGTCCTTCCTCATGATCACAATAAAAAGTGGGTCTCTTTTCATCTTCAAGTAATTGTATTACCATGAAGGCTCTGTGTCTCCAATCCTCCACAAATACCTCCTCCTGAGTGGAGGTTTGTTTGAGCCAGTCAGCCAGAGCTCAGGGTGATAGAGAGAGTGAGCATGGCATTGCTTTCAGGGTAATCCAGAGTCCCACATCTTTTTAGTCTGCATACAGGTAGACCAAAGTAAAATAATCAACCAAGAAAACTAAAGAAGTTAAAACCACAGAATGTTAGTCCTGGGAGGGCACTTGAGATCATTTTGCCAGTAATTTGTAAACATTTTTCTTCTAACAGAAGGCAATATTTTTTTTATTTTTTAATCATCACCCAAAGGTATGTCTTTTATTTAAAGAGAGGAAGTAAGGGTGAGAGAGAAAACATTGATGTGAGAGAGAAACATTGATCAGTTGCCTCCCATACACACCATCACCTTTGGGTGTACAGGATGATGCTCTAACCAACTGAGCCACACCGGCCAGAACAGAGGGTAACATTCTTAAAAACAAACAGGACAAAACATATTTCTTCCTCCATCCCTAACATGAAGTTATTCTGATTGAAAGGGTTGAAAGCGACTCCTTCTCTCATTCTCCTTTTGCACATCCTCCAAGCACCAAACATGTGTTCAAGCACATGTAGGCACACACACGCAAAACCTTGGCAGCTGGAGGCATCTCTGAAGACTCCTTAAACCATTGAGGAACAAGAGCATACTTTGAAAATTACTGGTCAAATTGAACATTTCCACTTTGAGGAAAATCATATGGAGATGGTGAGTCTGGAACCCAAATTTCAGAATTCCTGGTTTCCTTTTTTAAATTAACTATTCTACACTGCCACTCCCGACAAAAACACTCCACAGATGTGTCTATCTCCTCAGAGTAAGAGCTGTAGAAATCTTCTCGTGTGGATTCCATTTTAGGAAAAGTGTTTCTGTCACAATCACTGTTTTCAAGAATTAATCAAAGGGAGGGATGAGTAGGTAAAGCACAGAGTATTTTTAGGGTAGTAGAAATATTCTGTAGGATACTATCATAATGAATACCTTTGTCCAAACCCAAAGAATATACAATACCAAGAATGAATCTTAATGTAAACTATGAACTTTGGGTGATAATAACATGTCAGTGTAGATTCATCATTTGTAACAAATGTACCACTCTGGTGGATGATGTTGATAATGGGGGAGGCTTTGTATGTATGGGCGTATATGGTAAATCTCGGTATCTTCCTCTGTGCACCTAAAACTGCTCTAAAAAAATAAAGTCATGCTTTTTACGAAGATGGCACCGAAAGCTAAGAAGGAAGCCCCTGCCCCTCCCAAAGCTGAACCCAAAGCAAAGGCTTTGAAGGCAAAGAAAGCAGTGTTGAAAGGCGTCCACAGCCACACACAAAAAAAGAAGATCCGCACGTCACCCACCTTCCGACGGCCAAAGACACTGCGGCTCCGGAGGCAGCCTAAATATCCTCGGAAGAGCGCACCCAGGAGAAACAAGCTTGACCACTAGGCCATCATTGAGTTCCCCCTGACGAAGGAGTCAGCCATAAAGAAGACAGAAGACAACAATATACTTGTGTTCATTGTGGATGTCAAGGCCGACAAGCACCAGATCAAACAGGCAGTGAAGAAGCTCTATGGCATTGATGTGGCCAAGGTCAACACCCTGATCAGGCCTGATGTTGGACTGGCTCCTGACTATGATGCTTTGGATGTTGCCAGCAAAATTGGCATCATCTAAACTGAGTCCAGCTGCCTAATTCTAAATATAAAAATTTTACACTGTAAAAAAAAATAAATAAAATAAAGTCATTATATAAAGGAATCAATCAGAAATGTTTCATCTTTTCTCAGAAAGAAACAGCTGTATGATGTTCATATTGAGATGGTTTGAAAAGCTGAGACAGGAGAGAGATATCTTCTGCTTGGAAGGGCAGGAAGCATCAAATTGCTATTCGTGTGTCTGTGAGCGGTTTCATAGCACCATCCTGTGGCACAAAGCAACACTGTCACTAAAGCTCAAAAAAGATTCATTCAGTCTTACTAAAAATTTAATCAACAAATATTTGAGAGCCTTTGAAATGTCAAGCCTTACACCAGCCACTGGGAGCATAGCAAGTGTTATTTACACAACCTATATACTGATTTCAGAAAGATCTGTCCATATTACTCTTTTAAGCATACTTAATTTGCTATCTTCATTACCAAAAGAGGTGAGACAGATCTAAGAAGATAGGTCTCTAAGACAGATCTCCCTTACTCCTTAATCTTAATCTATGATCCAAAGTGACCTCTGTCTTCTTAGAGCCCTGAAAACAAAATCCTCTTAGACCCCAAGCCCTTGAAGTGGGCATTTCTGGTGAAGCAAGACTTTTGCAAAATCTCCTTAGGAATACTACCACCCAGTTGTTATCAGTCTGAGAATGCAAAAATGTACATGCTTTCTTGAGTCTTGGAGAGTAAGGCATCTAGATTTGGGTTATTCACATATATTCTCAAAAAGAGGTACTATATAATGTATCCAGGACTCGAAAATATCTGATCAACTGGTAAATTTTCCTTGCTTATAATTTACGGTAACTCTACCTTATGAGTGTTGATCAGGCTCAAGTTGGAAAAAAATGTGGCTTTTACCCCAAATGGGTGGGGAAGTGGTCTTTGCTGGACATCTCAGATTACTTCTACAGGCCAAGCAGTCTGATGCTAGGAGATCTCTTACTTCACCATTGCCTTTGGATTTTTTTTTTTCTGAGTCCAATTCACATACAACTTGGATAAACCTGTAAAGTTTCTTGGTTCCTAGTGAGAAGTGCTAATCATTTTTCTATTGTTGTTCAGTTGCAGAAGTAACTTGGACATTTATTCCATCCCTCTAATTTTAATTGCTCTTATTAGAAAAATAGAGAGTCTGGAAAAATTAGACATGGATAATCAGATGGTGTGCTATCCTCCTGGGGAATGAATGCAAATTTTTTAGAATTTTAGACAACCCAAACTCTAAGCCTGACCTGAACATTTTAACTTACCAAAGAAAGGCTCAGATTTCAATTTCCACCAATGTGGCCAACTAGTTACTCTAAAGGGCTTTCTGGATAAATATATAGTTAATGATGAATTACACAAATGCAATAAACATAATTTAATGCATTGTTGCATTTATTAGAGAGGAAATCTCAGAGGGTCTAAGAATTAAATAAATAGTAACAGTAATAGTGAACTGAAACCTGAGTGGGGAGCAGAAGTAAGCGAGCAGAGGAGGGAGCTAAAAGATGGGACTGCCTGGAAGTAAATGCGCACATCATTGCAATCAACATGCCCAATACTGGCTCTTGGGATTTTCACAGATAGTATTTAATAAAATATGGTTTACAATTTTAAAAAACCTACAAAACACACAAAAGAGAGATAGCAGAGACAATAAGTAAAGGAGTTAGAATGCCCAAAGACTTCATATTGGCATGAGCTAAGGAAAACGTGAAATAAACATTTATAAAAGGTTAAAAGACATAAAGAAAGGGAAAAATAGAATATGAAAAATGATAAAGCAGATTTTAGAAAGAACTAAATAAGACTTACAGATTTTAAATACACACATATATTTCAATGGCTGAATGAAACAGAAAATTAAACAGGCCTGAAGAGACAATGAATTGGAAATGTAATTTGAAGAAATTACTATAATGCAGCCCAGTATGAGATGGCATCTACATATTAATAAGTCGATTGACATATATCATGGAAAGCAACTTCTAACACAACTAACTGGAGTCACAGAAGTAAAAACTGGTGTGAAAGTGGGAGGAGGCCTCGAAGAGCAACAATTAAGAGGGTGGACCCTGGAACCACACTGCCACAACTCACAGATCTAGTTCTCTCATTCCCTAGCTTTAGGATGTGGTCAAGTAACAAGCTCACTGGGATATTAAGAATCTCTATGATATTGTAAGCATTAAATTGGTTATTACACATAAAACACATAGAATATTTCTTTACATAAAAATGTTTTAAAATAATCCTGTGCAATAATTTAGATTGTTTTCAGCCTAAGACATGAAGATGTTGTAACTCTATTTGTTTTTCAGAATTTCATCATAAATTTTGCTTTGGAACAATTGATTATAAGCTCTTGAGGGCTCTCTTTTGAAATGATAACCAAAATTAAGCTAATTACTTTTTCAGCTAAACTATAACACATTTTTATATATTTTATTGATTTTTTACAGAGAGGAAGAGAGAGGGATAGAGAGTTAGAAACATCGATGAGAGAGAAACATCGATCAGCTGCCTCTTGCACACCCCCTACTGGGGATGTGTCCACAACCAAGGTACATGCCCTTGACCGGAATCGAACCTGGGACCCTTGAGTCCGCAGGTCGACGCTCTATCCACTGAGCGAAACCGGCTTTGGCACATTTTTAAAAATTAAAAAGAAATTAAAGAACAAGCTCATATTAAGTAATGGAAGCTATAGCATTTTAGCAGTGTCTAAAAATGGCAGTGTCTGCTGTAAAGACTGATAGAAGAGCATAAGAGACAAAGTATGTCCCCAGGAGTAGGAGCTCACACAGTCTTTTACTAAAGAAAAAGGAAAAAATTAGGGCATACAATATGTTGTGTTTTTATCTGAAAGGCAAATTATATAGGTAGGAATAAGCTTAACCTTTGGGGAGAAATACCATAGTCAAATACCATAGTTTTTATCCAAGAAGTTCTTTTGCTTCTTTGTGTTAGCAAATGGCGTTTTCCCTCAAAGACTTAGCAAATATTAAGTTTCTATGGCTGTTGTAACATATACCACAGATTGAGTGCTTACAAGACACAAATTTATTTTCTTACAACACTGGGGCTAGAGGTGGCAGCAGCGTTGGTTTCTTCTGAGAGCTCTCTCCATGGTTTCAAATGACCTGTAGATGGCTGTCTTCTCCATGTCTTTATATGGTCATCCCTCTGTAGTATGTGTCTCAATTTTCCCTATAAGAATACCAGTCATATTGGATTAGGAAACACCAGAAAGAGATAATTTTAACTTAATTAGTTCTTTAAAAGATTCTATCTCCAAATAAGTTTTATTGAGATACCGCAAGTTAGGACTTAAACATATGAATTGTGGTTGGACACCAATTCCACCCATAAAAGAGAGTGTCATACTTCTAGAATGAATAATTTGGAAGGGCAAGACTGGTTGGATCTGACCACAAGATGAAGTTTATTTAAACATTTACCTTGTTATCAATAGGTTGGATACAAGAGGCCACTCAAAAAAGAATGACACGCCCTAGCCCATTTGGCTCAGTGGATAGAGCATCAGGTGACAGACCAAAGGGTCCCAGGTTTGATTCTGGTCTAGAGCCACGTACCTTGGTTTCAAGCTCCTCATTGGCCCAGGATCGGGGCTCGTGCAGGAGACAATCAATGGATGTGTTTCTCTCATGATGTTTCTCTCTTTCTTTCTTTCTTTCTTCCACTCTCCCTAAAAAAAAAAAAAAAAAAAAAAAAAAAAAAAAAAAAAAAAAAAAAAAAAATCAATGGAAAAATATCCTAAGGTGAGGATTACAAAAGAAAAAAGAATGACAGGTGCTTAGATTTAAAGATATTATTAACCACTAGGGAGATCTAGATATGAGTGCATTTGTGTGTGTATATATGTGTGTTATTTTTTTTAAAAATTGGGGTTAAATACACATAACATAAAATTTACTATTTTGTACCATCTTAAGTGTATATAATTTAGCGACATTAAGTATATTAACATTTTACATCACTAGCATCCATCTCTAGAAAGTTTTCATCATCCCAAACTAAAACTGTGAAGTTGTATCTCACTGTAGTTTTCATTTCCCTAATAATTAATAACATTGAGCATCTTTTCATGTGGCCATAGGCCTTTTTTTAAATCTTCTTTACAGAAATGTCTACTCAAGTATTTTGCCCATTTTTTAACTGGGTTGTTTGTTTTTCTGTTGTTCACCTATAGGAGTTTTTTTTTTATATGTTCTGGATATGAATCCCTTATCTGATATATAATTTGCAAATATGTTTCTCCCATTCTTTAGGTTCTTTCTCATTGTTGATAGTATCCTGTGATGCACCAAAATTTTTAATTTTGATAAAGTCCAATTTATATAAAATTCTTCTCAAATTCAATGTCATAATTGAGTGTGTTTTGAATGACCTGATCCCCTGGAATGCTTTTGTTATTGTTTTTATTTTGCAAACTGGACCATTATCATAATGATCACAATAAATAACAGTAAATCTTTGTATGATTTCACGTGAGTCTATATATTTCCCGGGCACTATTTCAGCCCTATCTTTCCTCCAAAATAGGTAGTTTTTAAACATATTTAAAAACTATAAAATTGGGGTACAGAGTCATTAAGTAATTTGCCCAGGATCACATAACTAGTAAGTATTAGAGCCAGGATTCAAGTCCAGGCAAACTATTGTTGTAATCTCGGTCATAACCACTGCATTATTTTAGCTTTTGAAGGCAGTGATCAGAGTAGACAGCACTAAATATTAAACATGTTCCTGTTTACCAGGACACATATTCCAGCATTTTAAAAAATCCATTGTATCTTGTGAAAAAGAAATACGTGTGGTTGAGATAGCTGAGTTTACTTTTTCAATATATTCAACAAATAATTATTGAATGTCTGCTATGGTCAGGCACTGTTATAAATACTTGGGTTTTCTTATAGAATGAATATTTGTGTTCTTCCTAATTCATATGCTGAAATCCTTTCCCCCAACATGCTAATATTGGGAGGTGAGACCTTTGGGATATAATTAGGTCATGAAGGTGAAACTCTCATGAGTGGGATTAGAGCTCTTATAAAATAAATCCCAGGTAGCTTTTCAGCTCTCTTCACATCTCAAAAATCAAGATGTTCTTCTTGCATGTGAGGATGCAAGAAGCTGGCAGCCAGAACCTCACCATGTTAGGCCCCCGATCGTGGACTTCAGCTCCAGAAGTGTGAGAAATAAATTTCTGTTGTTTATAAGCCACTCAGTCTAAGGTAATTTGTTATAGCATCCTGAATTAAGACAGGTTTCTTATCTATAAAGTAGAGATACTATTAGTAATTGTCTCAGAATGTTGTATTAAATAGTTTACCTCTATATAATCAATTCTAAGAGATTTTCTTTTCATTTTTTAACATCTCAAAAATCAAGATGTTCTTATAATGAATGGGTCCATTAAAGTTGTTTTTCATCTCTGTTACTAATGTATTTTATTTCAAGAATTTTTATTTAGCACACTCTTTCAGTTTCATATTTTCTGGGTTGATATTCCCTATCTGTTCATGCATGTTCTCCATCTTTTCTTTAAAGTCGTTAATAGCATATTAATCATTGTTGATTTAAATTCCTGTCTGATAGTTCTAACATCTGGGTAGTCCATGGGTCTGCTTGATTAATGGGTCTCTTGACAGTGGTTGTTATATCTTTTTACTACATGCTGGATATCCTATACAATAAAAGGCTAATATGCAAATAGACCGAATGGCAGAACAACCAAACAACCAGTTGCTATGACGTGCGTTGACCACCAGGGGGTGCGTGCAGAACATGGCGGATGTCAGCAACAGGTGACAGAGTGTGGAACATGGCGGGCATTGGCTGCAGCAGGATGATGAGCAGGTAAGCAGGGATGCCAGACCAAGATGGGGCTCCGGTGGTTACTGAAAATTCTTTGCTCCAGTGCACCGTGGTCCTGCCCAGTGCTTGCACCTGCTGCGGATGCCAGCCCTGCTCACACCTGCTGCCATCTCCTGGCACCGGCCCCGATTGCTCGGCACCATCAGTGGGTGCGAGCAGCAGCTGCTGACCCTTATTGCACCTGAGGGCTTCTCCACCTCCCCCTACTCCTGAGGGGCAATCAGGACAGCAGCAGCCACTCGCACCCACTGATGACACCGGCCCCACTGGTACCGGCCCCAATCGCTCAGCGCAGTCAGCAGGTGCGAGCGGGCCCGCACAGTCAGTGCGTGGAAGCAGTGGCAGAAATGGAGCTGCTGGCAGACAGGGAACCAGGGGCTGCAGGGGGAATGGCCAGGTGGGGGCATGGAGGATGGGCCGAGACCTGCTCCTGTGTCCACCACAGTTCCACAGCCCACAGTTTCTTTCTAGGTGTGTGAATTCATGCACTGGGCCCCTAGTAGTATATAAAATAGTAGAGAGTGAGGTAAATATTATTTATTCTTGCAAAGAAGAATACATCCTCTTCTGCCAGGGTTTGAGTCAATGTGGTCAAAAAATTAGGTAGTTTCAATTTTCTTGTTGCTTCAGTTCCTCACTAGTTTCATTCCTCTAGTATTACCTTGTGGTTTGCCGGATGGTCTTGTCAATGTTCCTGCTCTATTCTCAGCTTTAGATCTTCTCTGTGTACCTGAACATTAGAGAACTTGTCTCTCCAATACTTTTGCCTTTCACACAGAAGTAGACTGCTATTGCTTGTTATTTGTGGGTTGCTAGCAAGTAGTGGTAGTGGGGTATGAAGGAAGTTCTCTGTTGCTCTGTTTTTAACCCATTCTTTTTATTATTTTTCCTTTTAAAAATATATTTTATTAATTTCAGAGAGGAAGGGAGAGGGAGAGAGAGATAGAAACATCAATGATGAGAGAGAATCATTAATGGGCTGCCTCCTGCACACCCCCCTACTGGGGATTGAGCCCATAACCCAGGTATGTGCCCTGACTGGAAACCCAACTGTGACCTCCTGGTTCATAGGTCCATGCTCAACCACTGAGCCACGCCAGCTGGGCTTGCCCCATTCTTAGATAGGCGCTATGTGCAAGGGTCTTAGAGTTTGGGCTTTCTTGGTGATCTTGTCCTTCCCCCAGAGTAGAAGACATTAAATGATCTGGGCCCAGTATATTTTCCTGCCCCTCATCTAATCACAGAGTTTTATTATTTTTCCCTTCCCCCAGCTAAAAAGTCTTCACCTATACCCTGGGGGCAAAAGGGTTTGTTCCCTTTTACTGACAGTTTAAGTATTTGTTCCTTAGGGTATAAGGGTCTGGGTAGGATTTTTGCTTCTCCCAAAGGTGTGGCTTCTTCTCTTTCTAGACTCTCAAGAAAAGTTAAGATTTTCTTTTGATTTTCTGAAATCTTCTGATGGGAGGTAGAAGCAACATTTTTTTTCTGCTTCCTACATCTTAAATGCAAACTAGAAGTCTCTGGATGTATTATTTTTAATTGTTCTTTTGTTTATGTGTTTACAAATTTACTGTGTGTTCACTATAAATAAATTTAGGCCATGGTGACAGATACTTGAAAAAAGGCGGAAAGTTAACTGGAAATCATTTTGCACAAATAAAACTCATTCTAGATTTACTTTTCCTGGTTCAATTATAAGCTTTGGAGGAAATGGCTATGAATTTGAACTATTATAACTCTGGACCTCAAGGTGAAGTGCTAAAGCAACACTGGTTCAAAATCTGGACATGGAAAGGTATCGTGTCATGGTGAACAGGTTTCAACCTAGTGGTATAAAATAAGTGTTCAGCAGCGAGCTATACAGAAATGATCTAAGAAGCATCAGCGTTTGTAGACATAGATTTCCTAGTGCTTTGTATCTGAAAGTAGAATTCTTCCACTGTTGTATCTTCAGCACCTGCAACAGTGCTCTGACAGATAATGGTCACTCCATAATAATTATAGAAATAAATAAATGAATGAGAAAGCTGCATGTTTTTTGCACAATTAGTATTGATGCCTTATGGAGACACTTGACTTTCAGTTGCTCATAGGGAATATGGAAATTTCAATCATTAACTGAAAAGAGAAATGAGTTGTACCAAATTACATTTCAGTCTGGTAAAGCAGTATAAGTTAGGCTTCTTTAATAAGATCCATTCTGTGTTGTAAGCTGCATTTTCACCCATTATTAATTTGGGGCAAATCCTTGACAAAAAAAAACAAATAAGGGAAATTATTTTGGAAAATTGGTGGTGGAATAGAAAATAAAATAAGGAAGAAAAATTCACCAACAAGTATAATTAAATATCTTCTATTTGTCTAGCTTTGTGGCCAACACTATGGAGTGCAGGTATGAAACAGCAGTGGAATAGCCTCATCAAATATCTGTAAAAGTTGGGCAGAAGTCGATAGAGAAAAAAAATCTCTTAAAATAAAAAAAAAAGCCACACATCTGCACAGACATGTGTCGTATTGAGAAGAAATGCAAAAAGAATTAGATTTAAAAAGTTAAACAAAGCATCTGAGACCCACCATGGAAGGTTCCAACCCATCAGGATTTATTGATTATTTTAACCTACCAAAAGAAATGTCCAAAAAAATATAGATCTACAGTAATTAATTATCTTTTGTCTGGCTAATCTACCACTGGGAAGCTAGAATATTCTTCAACAATAATTTTTGTTTTAGTCTAAACTGTTTTCACAGTGAAAAAAAAAACCTTTAAAAAATCAGTCTCTATGCTGCCACCTTACCCTACTGTTATGGTCAGACTATGTTGCTTTGGCAACTTTACATGATGAAACGTGCTGCCGCATCCACCTGTGATGTCATAGCAGATGGCATCATCTTGGCAGCAGAATAAAAATGGTGACTTTCTTGTTAGCTATATTGTGTTTGGACTGCTTAGCATCATTATTTATAGGAAGGATTATAAAATGTCTAATTTGAATATGGTACCTTTTCAGTTACTAGATTTCTCCAGAGTCCATCTTTCTTCCTTCATGTTAGTCAATCAACACAGGACTAGGCTGAAGGGGTCCCTGAGTCCCTGTAGTTGACACTTTATCGCTGACACAGTATCTATTCTCTCCTTCCTCCTTCCTAATCTTATTTAAGTAACCACCCCTTACCACCTGTGATAGTCATATTTCTGACTCAGGAATAAATTAAATCATCTGTATTCCAGAAGTGAATCCTAAAAATTAAACCAATACAGTAATTCTATCCCCTAGCTAGTGATTGGTCAAAGACCCATATTTAAGCTGATCAGTGTAATGGTGCAGGACACATGACTGATTTGGCTCAATTAGATTACAAAAAAAAAAAATCCATCCCATTGGAAATGGAAGCAAGAATCTCTTTCACCAGTTAGACAAGAACAAGGAATTATTTTTGCCACAATTATAGTCTGCAAGCATGTTGAGAGCATAAGGCATGCAAGCCCAACCCAAAGCTGACACCTGTAAAAGGACAAAGCAGAGAGAGAAGGGCAGAGTAGAATCAGAGCTCTTGACTCTGCCTTGTTTTTTGAATGCCCCACCTCTGAACTTCCTTTTATATAAGACAGTATATTCTGCTATAGTTTAACACCATTTAGAGTAATAGTTTCTTGCAACTAAGGGCATCTTAATTGATAGAGTTCTTGTGTCAAATAACAAATATATGATCTTGGTTAGACCTTTTCAAATCTTTGGACCTCAGCTCTCCCATTGCATAATTAACGGGTTGGATAGAAAGACTCTAAATTTCTCTTCTGATTTTCTAAACTTCCATGTCTAAAAGCAAAGCATAGTTCTAGGCACCATTGCATTTTCAAAACAGTATAAAAAGTCAAATGGGCAGTTAAGACCCACTTAAAGTTTAAGACAAACAACACTACAAAGTATGTCACATTTTAAGAGCAATGGGCTTCTAGAAGTTTACCTCAAGGGCCTGTGAGAGGCACCCAAACCTCTAGTCGTTACAAGAAGAACCAAGAAGGGGGAAAGGTAATGAACCTTTTGGAACGTGCAAAGTTCAAAAAGAGAGGCTGTTTCCTTCCTCACTATCATGCGGGCAGGAGGAGCGGCTGGTTATTAGCTTCCTCCTAACCCAGGGGGTCTCTGGGAAAATTGCTTATGATGAAAAGACTAAACACCACCTGGGAAGTCTCACATTGATTTCATAACCTCTGGTCACAGCTTTCAATGAAGGTACTCCCAGCCAAAAAAGAAAGTATTTAAGCAAAACTGTAACATATATAAGAACATATAGAATTAGCATGGAACAAGATACCTAGCAAAAACTATTATATAGTTGTACTATTCTCAGAATTTTACATTCTTAAAACTGGATTGAACTCCCATTTGACCCAGTAATCCCACTTCTAGTAATATATTCCAAGAAATCAGAAACATCAGTCAGAAAGAATATATGCACCCCTATGTTCATACCAGCACAATTTACAGTAGCTAAGATTTGGAAACAGCCTAAGTGCCCACCAGCAGATGAGTGGATTAAAAAACGGTGGTACGTCTACAAAATGGAATACTATGCTGCTGTAAAAAAGAAGGTATTCTTATCATTTGCAACAGCATGGATGAACCTGGAGAGCATTATGCTAAGTGAAATAAGCCAGTCAGAGAAAGATAAATATCACATGATCTCACTCATTTGTGGAATATAATGAACAATATAAACTAATGAACAAAAATAGATTTAGAGACATAGAAGCATCGAACAGACCTTCAAACCTCAGAGGGAAGGCAGGGGAGAGAGGAATGGGAGGGTAAGAGATCAACTAAAGGACTTGTACGCATACATATAAGCATAACCAATGAATACAGACAGTAGGGGGCTGAGGGTCTGTGCTGGTGGATGGGCAAAGACTGGGAGAGGTCAATGGGGGGGGGGGGAAGGAGATATATGTAATACTTTCAACAATAAAGAATTTTTTAAAAAACTGAAAGGGATCCTACAAATTACAGGAGTGCCTTCTATGTGTCAGGCAGGGGACATACACAGTCTTATTTATTCAGTATAAAAAGAACATGTTGAGAAAAATGTTTCCTATATTTTTAAAATGACAAAATTTGCCCTGGCCAGTGTGATTCAGTTGATTGAGCACAGTCCCATGCACCAAAGTGTTGCTGGTTTGATTCCTGGTCAGGGCACATGCCTGGATTGTGAACTCAACCCCCAGTAGGGGGCGTGTGGGATGCAGCAGATCAATGATTCTCATGTTGGTGTTTCTCTCTCTCTCAAATCAATAAAAACATATTTTTTAAAAATGTATAAAATAAAATGACAAAACTTGGGTTCATATAAGATAAATGTCTTACTCACTTTTATAGCCCAGAACCATGGTCAGCAAACTGCGGCTCGCGAGCCACATGCGGTTCTTTGGCCCCTTGAGTGTGGCTCTTCCACAAAATACCACGGCCTGGGTGAGTCTATTTTGAAGAAGTGGCGTTAGAAAAAGTTTAAGTTTAAAAAATTTGGCCTCAAAAGAAATTTCAATCGTTGTACTGTTGATATTTGGCTCTGTTGATAATTGAGTGTGCCGACCACTGGGCCCCAGAACTTTAAAAGCTGGTCTACTCAGGTGTACCCAACTCCAAGACCTTAACCCTTTGTGCCTATATCAGATTTACTTCCTCCAATCACAGGATTCTCTTCTACAGATTATAGGGAGTGTTGTCCCCAGCCTCATCTGAAATATCACAGTCTGAGATGAATTCTGTTTTGAGAGGCATCTCTTTCTATATTTGAATAGCTCTAGTTTTCCTTCCTAATTTTAGACCCACAAATTTGCCTGCCAGAAACTTCCACTGAGTATTCATGCAGCTTTTTGGAGCAAACCTAAACAAGCAAATTATTTGTAATTCCACTTCTCTCTAATTCCTGACATCTTCCCCAACCCTGAGTCCTCATCTCAACTATTATTTATAAAACTGTCCTCCTAGGCTCCTTCCTAAGTGACACTTCCTGCACCTTATATTTTATTATTGTCAGTGTTTCTGTTGATGTACAGACCCAGAAAAGAATACAATACTTCATTTGTAATCTATTTTCAACTTGATAATAAATTTCAGTAAATGCAGTCTAAGTTTATTAGCTTTTTCATCAAGCACCCAGCACACTAAAGACAGATTTTCTGAGCACCATTCTGCAAAGCTTAAGAACACTCAACAAGCTCTCGCAAACTAAGCCAACAACACTTAAGATTTATCCCATTAAAAGGGAACACTATTAAGATGCAGTTAAATGCAGTTGAATTGGATCTCGAGTTCCAACATTAAAGACTTCTACAGGAAATTGCAAGCTGCTCAGCCCTGTGTTACTTTTGTTGAAATAGTTATAGAGCCAAGTTTTACTTGATGAGACTTTTGCCAGCTGAGATATGTATTGGCCTTCATCTGATGCCATTTCTATGAACATTTCAGTCAGGGAAACCAATAACAAGAGTAAAAGGGAAAATTCCAGACTGGGGATGTTAAGAAGTTTAGTTTATTCTTCTAACTACACTTTCCAAGAATATGCTTTTATTTTAATGGGTTCCCAAGGGCACCCACTGGGCCCTTCTCTCCCACACAAGGGAGAGTCAGCACTAACCTAGAGAATCACGTTTCTCTATATCCTCCATAATCAAGAAAAATAAGGGGTAGCCGGGAAATTTTCAACTGATATTGAATAATAGATACCTTACATTGTTAATGTAGAAGCAACATGTTATAAGAACAAAAATATATCTTTTAACTGTCATAACTAATAAACACTGACTACCTGTATGTTTGTGATAAATAAAAGGGTGAGCTAGATTGTAAGAACATTTCTGCCTTTACTATCATATTGCATACATGGTAGATAATATTGTGTACATCTGCATAAATAACTAAATGAACCCATAGGATCAAACCTACCAATGGTTGACATTGGCTTGAATCTTGAGGTTTGAGTGTTTTCTGGTGGGGTCATTAAGTCCTCTTTCAATGAGATGCTCTTTAGATATTTGCAGCCATTGCTTTTTAATAATGCCTAGGACTAATACCTGTAGACAAAGTCAAATTTTCCTTAATTTTATGTTTCTTCAAAATTTAGTTGGATAAGTTGGGTGAACTGAGCTCCTCCACACATACAATTTTATTTTTCTATCTGTGAAAGGTGTTATGATCAAAAAGAATCTTTTAGGTCAGGTCCATCTGGTCAGATTTAAAAGCTAATATAATGGGCCTTATAATATTTCTAGAGGCCTGGTGCACAAATTCGTGAACAGGTAAGGTCTGGCCGGCCCTCCCTGATCTGGGTGTTTGGGGCCGATCGAGGGCTGGACCGGCCAGGAGGGGGCCCGATCGGGGCCTGGATCAGGCTGGTTGGCTGCCGCAGTACGCATCATAGCCATCGGTCGTTCCGGTCGTTCTGATCGTTCTGGTTGTTCTGCCATTCTGTTCGATGGGCTTTTATATATAGATTTTGTAAGGAATAAGGTTAGAAGTTATGTTAAAACTATAGAAGGATGTTATATTTTCTTAAGGGATTAGACCACAACATATGATGGAACCTTGGTAGAAAAAATGTCAGGCCTGGTTATTAGGGCAGGACTAAGGAAAAATAAGTTGTCTACAGAGCCTGGAGAAGACTGTAATGTATAATAATAAAAAACTGAGCAAGCTCAGATGTAATTATGACAGGCATGAGGATCAAAGAGTTCTCATCAGGAGTTGCCATAGGAAAGGGGGACATGCCAAATTTCGGTTATATATTGGGCCTAGCTAATAGGCTGTTATTGGGAATAATTAGAGGGCTAGGCAGAGAAACCAAAGCAGAGCTCCAGTCCTATGGACTGAAACAGTCACAGGAATATTAGAGGGAAAAGACATTGGAGGTACTAGGGCACACAGGGTTTATTCAGGCCGAGTCCATGGACCAAAGACCATCTACCTTTGGTGCATGGGATAGAATAGTGACTTGGGATTTAAAAGCATTGTTTCTAAATCCTGGCTTTGTTTCTTAAGAGCCATGGGACTTTGGGACATGTGAAACTACTTCAGGTAACTCATCTACTCTGTAAGAAATTTTTCAAAGTGATTTTGGTAGTAGAAACCATATTCTCAGACAAGATTTATATGAAACAGTTAATATACTATACAATACAGAAAAAAGAGCTGCTCTCAATGAGGCAGGGGCAAAAGCCTCAGAGATGTGACTGCCTAGCAAACCCTTGGATCTTCCTCAAAGCCCTTGGAGGAGGTCTCCTTGGAGCAAATGAAAAGAAAATTAAATTCATACAGGGTGGTTTTTTGTTTATTTGTGTTTGTTTATTAAGAAATTCACTATTCATTTTTCGGGGTTTCTGGTCAGTGCAAGGCAGTGCCCTTTAAATTGAGGGCAGCAATGAAAAGTAGAGAAGCAATAAAAGAAGTCATGTATTGATCACATTCTGAAGGAGATAAGACAGTGAGGTATAATCGTTAAAAGCATGATCTTTGAGCCATATAGTTTCAAAGCTTAGATCTTTAACTTCTGAGCTGTGTTGTCTCAGGTAAGTTAATCAACCTTACTATGCCTCAGCTGCTGTCTCAGGTGTAAAATGAAATCTATTGACTTTCTCTTTCTTCAAATGATTATTGGTCCCTGGTAGGCAATTATCTCTGAACAGTATGGATAAATCACATGTCTCTTCTTAAAAAAAAAACACAGAAGAAGAAGAAAAAGCTATACTGGATTGGATAGTAAGAATATAACACAGTGAGGATGCTTGTCAGAATTAAGAATCGAGGCAGAGTGTAGTGTGCCCAGTGGATGACTTTATGCTGGACCAGTTCTATAGTCCTTCCCGGATCCTGGTTACTGCCTGCCTCTAGGAAGGTATCCAGATAAAAGATTTGGGCCTTTAAGATGCTAGATGAGATCAAGGCCTCTGTCTCTGGTCTGGGAGACTCAAAAGTTCCTTTGCAAGGCTTGGTTTTAAAAATAAGTTCCTGAAAAGCAAAGATAGTCTATTGAAAGCCTACTGCCCCTTATCGTAGGTCCGGTGGAGGGACCACAGAGAGTACTTATGTGGTTTGTTCTACATTTTTCGCAACAGCACTCACATAGCAGAAGCACTTCATTCTAGCAGACATGCAAAAGCCCTTTCTTCTCTGGTATTAGGAATAAACCAATTCCTTGACAACAGGTATGAAATCTGTCCACCGGGCTTGCTATTGGAGAAAGGGAAAAGGCTTAAGTGCCTGTGGGAACACAGTGTATGGGCTTGTGCATGTGTGTATGGAGTCAGATGGGGGTAAGAGGTGAATGCCGAAACAGGCCTCAGTGATCAGCATGCTTGTCTCATAGCAGTGAGTGTATTAAATAAAGTATGCATATAAAGTGGTTACACAGTGCCTCGCATATAGTAAACATTCAGTACATAATGGCTCCTGTTCTAATCAATAGCCATAAAGCACGCTGTGGTGTTCAGGAGTGATCTAATTTCAAGTGACAGAATCTTCACTGAAACTACCTCAGACAAAAGGGCAGTTTTTAAAATATATGAGTCAGAAAACTTGAACTCTAAAACTGAAAGGTACAACAATAAATTGGAAAAAATATAGGCAGCATGCACAACAGAAAAAGTTTAATTTCCTTACTGTAGGAAAATGCTTTACAAATCAATAAAATAAGGCAAAAGGAAAAAGTGTTAGAAGTTAGTATACTCATTCAATAGACCTAAAAATTCAACATCAATAATTAACACGATTCAGATAAAGTAAACTTAAATGTCATTCTTTAAATATCAATTTGTCATGATTCTTAATGTTGATGAAAGTGTAGTAAAATGGGCACCTTATAAACTAATAGTAGAACTGTGTTTCAACATTTTTTTATTAAAATTTGTCAAGCCCTAGTCGGTTTGGCTCAGTGGATAGAGCGTCGGCCTGTGGAGCAAAGGGTCCTGGGTTCGATCTCGGTCAAGGGTACATCCCTTGTTTGCAGGCTCCTCCAGCCCTGGCCCTGGTCGGAGGCAACCAATCAATGTGTTTCTCTCACATCGATGTTTCTCTCTGTCTTTCCCTCTCTCTTCCACTCTCCCTAAAAATCAATGGAAAAATATCCTCAGGTGAGGATTAACAACAACAAAATAAAAAATAAAATAAAATTTGTCCAACAATGTCAAAAGTTAAAAATGCTCATACTCTTTAATATTTTGCCAATCTACTTTAAATCCTAATTTTCTCATTTTCTTGAATTATATTCCTGACTACCTTTGGGCTAGTTATAAGGAGAAGAAGTAATAAGGAGGAAGGTCTGGAACCAATTCCAGGAAGTAGGTGCTTGGCTGTAAGATCTAATAAAACAGCTGGGATTTTTTTGTCAGAGAAACCTGAGCATCTCCCGTAGTGCCACCAACTTCTTGCTATGTGACCATGACAAACTCACTAAAACTAAGCCTCAGTTCCCTCACTGTAAAATGGCAACAGTATATATATATTTTAATGTATTTTATTGATTTTTTTACAGAGAAGAAGGGAGAGGGATAGAGAATTAGAAACATCGATCAAAGAGAAACATCAATCAACTGCCTCCTGCACGCCCCCCTACTGGGGATCCAGCCTGCAACCCAGGCATGTGCCCTGACTGGGAATTGAACCCGGGACCTTTCAGTCCATGGCCCGACGCTCTATCTATTGAGCCAAACCGGTCAGGGCAGGCAACATTATATTAATCTGGCAGGATTATTATGAATATTAGAGATAATGTATATAAATGATGACTATTATTATTATATCCAGTTAATGCCTCCAATATCAATAATGTCCCCTAATTTAAATTCCATTATTAAATATTCAGTATAACTTTGGACAGGCAATTTGATTTCTCTGTGCTTCAGCTTTCTCATCTATAATATAGGAATATTCCTCACTCACCTCCAATGCCCCTTGCTCTGTATAAAAGGGATGCAGGAAAGAAGCAGTGTTTTTTCTTGATGAAAAAAAAAATTATTCTATTTCTTATGACTAATTTCATAAACTGATTATTTACATGTACTAGAGGTCTGATGCACAAAATTCGTGCACAGGTAGGATCCCTAGGCCTGGGAGGCGATCAGGGCCAATCTGTGGGGTGACTGGCAGGGAGATGGGGGGGGGGTACCCCTGCTGACCACCTTGGCGGGCCTGGTGCCGCCCACTCTCCAGCCCCACCCCCTGCCACCGCACTTGGTCTCCTCCCCCTGCAGGGCAACCGCCCCCCCCCCCCCCTGCTGCCACTGCCTTGGCCAGCCTGGGGCCTGTGGGCTGGGGGCAGCTCCCATGTTGAGCATCTGCCCCCTGGTGGTAAGTGCGCATCATAGCCACTGGTCGTTCTGCCGGTTCATTCTGCCGTTTGTTCAATTTGCATATTAGGCTTTTATTATATAGAATACCATCCAAGATCACTGTGTGTATTACATAAATGATGTATGTAAGGAACAGTGACCCAAAGTATTAACAATCGTCTTTGTCATCCTCATCCATGCTAAGTACCTTTATCCTCCTTATACTGTCAGACCGAGTTGCCGATTTTTGGCTTGGAAAATATTTCTGTTAGCTATGGGCATATTTTAGCTATTGGGTCCCAGTCCACAAGGTCTAGTAAGTCCCCTTTGATCTGCCTAGATGTACTGTCAACCATATGTAGGAACACCCTGAGCTCACTGGGTTTGAGGTTCCTATGATATTTGTTCTCTGTGTTCAAAATTCTTTGATAACTGCTTGAATCGTTTCATTGCTAAAACCTCTCTGCTCTGTATGGACACTCCAAGGCCCTTTAACACCCAAGGCCAAAACCATTAATACCCAGTCTATGGGAACATCAACATGGAAAGAATGGTGGCCCATTACTAGTGGCAAAGATATGACACTGAGTGCAGTTCAGGCAGCCTCCAGGCTGCCTTTCCTGGTAACTAAGTTGGCATTTTCAAACTAGGCATGTTAATATGTAGCTCTTCCTGGCATTTTAGAGGCAGGAAGAGACCACCAATCAGATTTTCAGTCCTCTGAAAAAATGCAATTTTCTTCCATGGCTAGTTTTATGAGTCATGTTAAGGAGAGAAATAAAAGACCAGAGAAACATGCTTCTCTTACCACTATGTAAAATGATAGCTGCGGATTTTAGGGGAAAATAAGTATACTAAAAAGTAATTGAAAGGTAAATTGGGACTCAGGGAGTAATAAAACAAAGGAGAGCTATAATGAGAGTTGTCCAATTATAATTCTGTAGGGAATAAGAAATGATACCCCATCAAGTTCTCTATCACAAAAGGCATTCATTTAAGACCTGTAATTGTGAATAATTGTCCCAATCAAAGATTTACATGAAGTCACAATAGGTGGTATGTAAACAAATTGTTAATGAAATGAGCCATAAAGGGTGCGATAAATAATTCTAACATCAACTATCAATGCAGCTTCTCTCTTGCTTTTCCTTTTTATATAGCAATGAGAAATGGAGGCCAGGTGGTAGATATAAATAAAATTGAAGTGTGTATACAGAAAAGCTACAAATGGCTGTAATTTTTATCTCTTTGTATGTCCATGTCCATTTCCCTTTTGAAGTAATTCAACCTTTAAAGTCCTACTTAAATATTCCTAGTTTTATATTTAGTTGTGCATTGGGGAATGAAGGCAAGAAGTCTGCAAAGATTATGGCTGAATATTAAAGTGAAACAACACCTTCCTGAGGACAAAGTGAATTTGACAGCTCATGAGTCCCTAAGATACTTGCCCCTTAGGGAGAGAAAGTTGGTGATGGAAGGTTCAGTTTGGCTATCCCTGGACCTGGGACCAGAACTATGTACATAATTAGCAGGGCCTAGTGAAAAAGTAAAAATGTGGGGCTCCTTGTTCAAACATTATCCAGAATTTCAAGATAGCAATAGCAGAGCATCAAATCAAGCATGGGACCCTTGGAGCTAGGGGGCTCCATGTGATCGCACAACTTGCATGTCCATAAACTGGCCCTCCCTAGAAGCATCTCTCGCTATTGTTCTCTCTTGGACAAATAGGATTTGGTTCTTATTATTGAAACCAATGAGTCTTTACATATGATCTTGAATCAGTAAAACTAAGTTTCAATTAGTACCTTATTAAGAGGTACAATTGGGACAGTTCCCTTTCTTTTCATAGGTTGATTTTGTCTGTAAATTGACTTTATTTGCATTCTTCTTTTAGCATTCAAGGTTCACACGTCTTTTTTAAATTAATTTTTAATGATTTTTAAAATATTTTTTTATTTATTTCAGAGAGGAAGGGAGAGAAAGAGAGAGATAGTAACATCACTGATGATAGAGAATTATTGATTGGCTGCCAAAATATTGTCTATTAATTTAATACAGGATTGAAACCTCAAATGCCTATATGTGAGACATATAAGTAACTAGGGAAAAGAGACCAAGTGTGTAGAGAGATTGTTGTCCTGTCCAATTAGGAGTTAGCACCCAACTCCAGCTTATTTTTTATATCCATGTGTCAGTTTAAGCCCCATGTTAACAACAATTTCCATTTTTCAAGCAAAGATAGAAACCTGAACTTTTGTGAGCTCTTTCTTTTGGTTTTTATTTGTTGGCAACTTAATCCAATTATTTTTTAAAGGGGTATTGTCATCTGTCAAATAAATATATCAAAGGACTAATTTATGGTACTAGTGCTTTATTGACCTAAGATTTCTGAAGTGTGTTTATTGTCCTTTATGCTCAGTTTTGGGGGTTTTAGTAATATTACTATTGTGTCTAATAGAACTGTGGCTGTTATCTACTGACCCCTAGTTATCACCCCACCCCAAATGTTTTGAAATTTCATCTCTTGGCTCACTCTCATACTCTCCATACTATTTATATCTTAATTCTTGGTGATATCAATATATATACATATACTATGCTTTCACAGATTGGCTGCTTGTATTCTTATTTTCTCTCCCTCAATGATCTCACTATCCCCCCTACCTCAGACCCTTCACTTCCCAAGTCATACTGTAGACCTTGTCAAGATTGTTACCTGAAACCCACTGCAATCCCATCTCACTCTAATCACCACCTTTCATCTTTCCAGTTTATTCTCTTTACCCTGGCTGCTGATTCCAACAAGCTTTTGACTCTTCAAGGCACCTCTAGACAATTGATCATTCTACCTTTTCACTAATCCTCAAGGCTTCAATATCTTCTCTTGCTTTGCATCTAGACTATAAAATTCCAAGGTCAATGTATTAAGCATGTATACATGTCCCAAGTCCTTGACCTTCTCTTTCTTTATCTTACCTGCAGGCAAAACCACAACCCTGGTTAAATCTAATTCTTCACTATTCCATATCTGCAGCTCAGTTTGAAGTACCTACAGGAAAATGTTCAACTATGCTGACAAAATCATCTTAAATTGTTGACTGAGATCCTCAAATGGGTCTTTAATGTTTCCAGATGATGGTCCTATATTTCCTTAGTTAGTGGGAAAGTTCAGTGTGTGGTAAATGTTAGTAGTAAGAGGTGTACACTGGAACAAAAGAGGAGGTTGATGTTTAAATTTAGAGTGTGGTAGAGAAAAATTATAAATGTTGCAAATGGATGAATTTTCAGTATGGTGGGAAGGAATGATTCTGAAAGATGAAGATTAAATCACGCCACAGATAATGAGTACAGTGTTTCAGTAAGACATGAAGAAAGGTTATAAGCAAAATGAATAACCTTTGAAGTGCAAGGCTAGAGAATCAGTTTAATATTCATTAGGGGAAGATTCAAAATTTGTTAAATGAGTAAAGATTAAGCATGGTGAAAATGTTATTGATGAAAGTTCTAATGCAGCCCTTGAACATGCAATGGTTAAAGGCCTACTGGACTCTGCAAGCATCAAAGGAGTGATGGTGAGGCAAACAGAAACTGCGGCCTTCTGTAGGTGCCTTGGAGAGAGTATCTGAGTGTGTGTGTGTGTGTGTGTGTGTGTGTGTGTGTGTGTGTGTGTGTGTTACAGGGGTGGTGATCAACAGCCTCTGCTAATGTTTTTTAAAATATGTTTTTATTTATTTCAGAGAGAGGAAGGGAGAAGGATGGAGAGACAGAAAAGTCAATGATGAGGGAGAATCATTGATCAGTTGCCTCCTGCATGCCCCCTCTCACCCAACTGGGGATCAAACCTACAACCCAGGCATGTGCCCTGACCAGGAATCGAAAGGTGACCTCCTGGTTCATGGGTTGACACTCAACCACTGAGCCACTCTGACCGAACACCTCTGCTAATTTTGAATGTAGATGGAACTGATCTTTCTTGGAAAAGGTTACCTGAAAGAACATCCATAAATTTGAATCTGGAAAAAATTGAACCTGGCTCTAAAACTGTGAAGGAACAAATTACATTTCAATTTGATTAGAACCGCATCAAGGAAATACATGTGAAAACCCTTCCAACACTTTCAAGTTATATCAAATAAACTCAGAAATAATCTTTGGAACCTAACCTGTTTTATATTTTAAAAATAAAAAATTATATAATCAAATAACAGCAACAATGGTGATAACAATCACTTTTGGGTTATTTCTTACAAGTCTACTATTTATAACACTAAACTGTGCATATCTTTAGAGGGAAGAAATTATATCTTTTGTCTTTATGTTCCTAGAATCTAACAATTTCTATTAAAGTAGGCAATCAAAAATATGTATTTTGAATGAGTCATTGATAATCAATGATAACACAGATATCATTAAATCCTTAGACATGAAAAAAATTCCTAAGAATGTACATATTTTGTAGACTATGGTTAGAAAGTTTTAAAATCTTTTGCTTGAAAGGTTTTCATGTTTAAGTGTGGAAGAAAACAAATGTTAGAGATCTCTCTCAGTTATCCAAAATCCTGCTCTTCTTTGAGCATTTCGGTTAATTTAAAAATGTATGTGGGGGAGGGGGAGAAGACTGAAAGCAACAAACAAACAAGGAAAACAAACAAAAATGCATAGACACAACAGTATGGTGATATCCAGAGGGAAGGCGGGATAGCAAAAGGTAAAGGGGATCCTATATAATAAAAGCCTAATATGCTAAGTGTCCAGTTGTCCGGTCAGCCATTCAACCAACCAAAGCGTAATATGCTAATGATATATGAAGGCCACTCAACCACTCACTATGATGTGCACTGACCACCAGGAGGAATACAGTCAACCGGTCAACCAGTCACCATGATGTGCACTGACCACCATGGGGCACACGCTCCTACCGGTAGGTTAGCTTGCTGCTGGGGTCCAGCTGATAGGGACTGAGTGAGATGGGCTGGACATCCCGTAGAGCCTTTCTGCAGTCCCTCCCTGGCTTGCCAACCTCCTACGTTCCTCCCTGGCCCCAATTGTACACCAGTGGGGTACCTCAGTCTGGCCTGTGCCCTCTCACGATCCGGGACCCCCTCAGGGGATGTCGGAGAGCCGGTTTCAGCCTGACAGCGGAATGACCAGTTGCTCTGACGTTCACTGACCACCAGGGGGCAGACACTCAACCCAGGAGCTGCCTCCTGGTGGTCAATGCGCTCCCTAGGGGGAGCACTGCTTAGCCAGAAGCTGGGCTCATGGCTGGCAAGTGCAGTGGCGGTGGCAGGAGCCTCTCCCGCCTCTGTGGCAGTGCTAGGAATGTCCGACTGACAGCTTAGGCCCACTCCCCATGCAAGGAGCAAGCCTAAGCCATCAGTCGGACATACCCTGAGAGCTCCTGGACTGCAAGAGGGCGCAGGCCAGGCTGAGGGACGCCCCGCCCCCCGCCCCCGAGTGCACAAATTTTGTGCACTGGGCCTCTAGTCTACATATATAAAAGCCCAGCAACTGAATAGCCGAACGACCAGAACAACCAGTCGACCGATCACTATGACACGCAATGACCACCAGGGGGCAGACACTCAATGCAGGAGCTGCCCCCTGGTGGTCAGTGTGCTCCCACAGTGGGAGTGCCACTCAGCTTACCGGGATGAGTGGCGCTCCCACAACTGGCCAATCCTTGCAGACCATGCCCCCGACCAGTGCACGAATCCATGCACTGGGCCTCTAGTATGGTAATAAAAGGAAATTCAACTTTGGGTGGTGGACGCACAATGTAATATACAGGTGATGTATCATAGATAGAACTGTATACTTAAAACCCATATAATCTTATTAACCATTATCACCCCAATAACTTTAATTTCAAACATTTTTAATTGTATTTTATTTTGAAACAACTTTTGAATATCTTATAATGTTATTAGCTGTGCTCAATTCAGGAAATTAAATGAATAAAAAACAATGTGCTCAATGTCTTTTAAGATACTGAGAACTGTTTGTGCCATTTATATGTCTATATGTCTATTGTTTCTATTCACATGGCTTCTTTTCTGAAAGATCCTATTTCATCCTTTATTGCCTTTCTTTTTCACAAGGTTGCCAGACAGATCTGAGATCCAGGCAGATTTAACAAAGAGGTGTGCCTGTTGCATGGGCTTAGGCAACACACAAGCACAAAAATTGTCCAGTTGCCTTAATTTCCTCACTTGTTAAATCAATTCAATTTTTTGAGCACCTTCTATTTTCAGCAACTGGGCTTGGAATATTCACAAAGGTCACTTAATTTCATCTTCAAAAGAATTCTATAAGATAGTCCTTCTTATTCTCATTTTATAGAAGAGAAATCTTGGGCTCACAGAGGCAAAGTTATTTTAAGATCAGATGACTAGTAATTGAAGAATCAGGACTAAAACTAGATCTGTAGGATTCTCAAACCCATGCATTGAGTACAAAATCTGCTACTACCTTCTAAAAAAATGGTAGAGTGCTGACCAAAATGAATAAAAAATGAGTAAAAGTAAGGAAATATTATTAATCTTGAATCCAAAGAAAGATCCCTGCCTCATGCTACAGACTTTTATGGCTATTGTTTATATAAAAAACACCAGTTACCCAACTCAAACATTTGGGAGTTATCTGAATACACCTCATCTCCCACATCTCCCATATTTAATGTAGATATATGATGGTACATCTCATTTTAAGAAAATTCTATGTACAAGATTCAGTCATCCATCAGAACAGTGATGGACCTTGCCTCCAGTTCAACTGCTTCATTCCTCAAATGAATAAACTGAAATTCAGGAAGTTCAAGCCACCTGCCCAAGGTTAGCAAACAAGGTACCAAGTGAGGTGAAACTGAACAGAGTTTTCCTGGTGGTCTATTAGCACTCCTTTCTTTATATCAGGCTGTCACCTTTACAAGGAATGAGATGGTGCTATCAAATGATGCATTCATCAAATATTTACTGAGCACCTATTATGTATGAGGCACTGTGATGTCATGGTAAGCAAAACAGTCATAGTCTCTGTCCTCCTGAGTCTTACACTTTAGTGGGTGTTAGAGTAATTTATCAAATAGTTGCACAAATATATAAGTGCATACTATGTTAAGTGCTATAAAGAAGTACAAAGTGCTGTATGAGAATGTAGTCAATCTGATCTGACAGTATAAATTAGATTTGTGAGAGGTCAAGCTAACCTCCACGGATGTGATGATTGAACTAAAATCTGAGTGGTGGGATCACAGGGTAAAGGAAAGGCAGAATGGCTTCTATCTGCATATACCATGGAGACTTGATTTTTAAATGTCCAAAGGATGAACAAAATCAAGTTCAAGCACATAAATAAACTGGTTCAGTCTATAAACATGGTCCTCCAAGATAGTATAATGTTCTGAAAAGCAAAGTTAAAACATATCCTGGGATCAAATGCTGAGAAGTTACTTTTGGAAGTTTTACTAATACTAGGAAGAATAATCAAAAGCAGATTGAGGTCAAACAGGCAAGGATTGAAAGACCATGGTGGTTGCAGGTGGTACAATTAGACAATGGAGATTCATGAGTAATTGTAATATTGACAAGTGTGCTGCATTTATTGGTGCCATCACCACCAGTCCCTCTTAAGGCTAAGAACTACATTTCCTTCTCTGTAAATTTCTGGGTTAGGATTTTCCAGTGAAGGAACTCGCAGAAGCTATATATGTGAAATATCCTTACAGTCATATGTGACAGGCTTCCAAATTTATTCTGAAGTTCCTACTTTTAAACAGCAATGGTTTGCAAACTTCTCCACAAATAGCAGTCTTTCTCTGTTCCCGGGTTTTTGTTGGTGTCACAGTGGAAGTTTCTTCAGTCCCCCAGCCTTAGCAACCAAATATACCAGATCCCCTAGATTTTTCAAATTTTAAGCTCTAATTTCTATGTTAAAGTACTTATTTTCATAATACTACTTGTTACAACTCCATTTCCTGACCAAATCCAAACTGATGCAACTTTTGATATTAAAAGTAGTGTTAGGGGCATAAAAACTTGTGGATGGGTGTCTTGTATTTGTTCTCTAACATGATTAAATTTAAAGGTATTCATAGCCAAAACCGGTTTGGCTCAGTGGATAGAGCGTCAGCCTGCGGACTCAAGGGTCCCTGGTTCGATTCCGGTCAAGGGCATGTACCTTGGTTGCGGGCACATCCCCAGTAGGGGGTGTGCAAGAGGCAGCTGATCGATGTTTCTAGCTCTCTATCCCTCTCTCTTCCTCTCTGTAAAAAAATCAATAAAATATATATTTAAAAATAATAATAAAGGTATTCATAACCTTCCTTTCAGTTACAATGAATCATTGGTAGTTTATGTCAGGCAGTGGAAAAACAGTTACTTAAATTATTACTGTAGTCACCTGGACTCAGTACCTATAGAAGCCAAGGCTCTAAGCTGCAATAGAACATTATAATGGAAATAGTGTGTTTGAGAACTTTTGGATGGATTGGTTGATTCTAAATGTAATGGAAAACTTGGAAGGGGGAAAATACACTTAGGGCTCTATAATTCAAGCTCAAGGGTAGGTAAATTATGAGAAAACTTCTATGACTGCCCTGAAAGAAGTCCTATCTCCTATAGCCTCAGAGTTGAAATTTCTGAGGACCAAATCCAAAGTCTTATACTCTCAAGTTAAATTTAGGACATTGGTTGGGGAAGAGCAGAACCCTAAAAATTGGGATGAGGATGTCTGGCCAGATTATAATTAAACTAAGAACCTGGAATTTCAAAATTCCCCTAAGCTCTCCCTGCCAGTAAAAGCACCCTTTCTTTCCCTGTGTGAGAAGGCTAGACTCCTGCCTTCAGAACCTGTAATGACCACTCCAGAGGTAGTTTCCATGTAGATGAATGCTTATCGTTAAGACCAACACTTACCATATCTATTGATTCTAAACTTGTAATATGATTCAACACCCAGTATAACCCAGATGAACACGTACTGAATGTAAATTTTTACCAATTTCTATCAGCAGAAACTTGGAATTATGAATAAGAGGAGATATTAAGGGTGTTAGATCAGGGTGGGATAAATATAATATTGGACTAGACTGAATTTATTAATGTGGAATTTATTAGCTAGTGATTATAAATTCAATTTACTAATTCATCTGGGGATGATGCTAACAAATTCTAGATTGGTTGACTGAAATCTAGGCCCAATGGAGATCTATATTTAGTGAAACTAAGATATCAGAATGTCCTTGGTATACTCTCAAGCAGAGTTTTTCAATATTAACACTACTGACATTTAGAATCAGATAATTCTTTGTTTGGTGCTAAGGGAGACTGTGGATTGTGGAATGTTTAGCAGTATTCCTAGCCATTATTACTACATACCAGTAGCATCTCCCTCAATTTATGACAACCAAAAATGTCTCTACATATTGTCAAATGTCTCCTGAAGGAGCAAAATTGGCCACAGTTAAGAACCATTTCTATAAAGGAAGATATCCTAAGCCTGATGAAGATATGAATGCTGAGCGGATTTATTATGAATGACCTCCTTACCCACCTGCTAGTATGTTATCTGGGAGGATCCAGAGTATATGCCCTTCATCAAGACTTTGAGAATTAAGTTGGTGAAGGCAGTATCAACATCCTCAAAATCTCTATAAAGGCATTGGAAATGGGTTCTCTGAATTTAGTGGGTGATGAGACAGACCCCTTCAAGTAACAGGACCCAAGAAGTAATCAAACTGATTTGGCCTGTAGAAATCTATGGTGGTGGATAATGTATTGTGGGGTGCCTAGGACAATGATAAAACATCTACTAAAGCCTTACTTCATTTGTATAAGTAAAATCAACAAACAAAAAAATAAAACTTGATCTAGTGACAGAGGTCTTACATAAATCCATGCAATTGATAGTCATGTCCCCCAACAAATTCCCAGACTTAAACCAAATCAGAAAACTATAGTCCTTTTTTAAAGTGAAGATTAGGAGTGCTAGGAAAAAAATAATGGCCCCACCAAATATGTCAACATCCTAATCCCCAGAACCTATGCATATGTCATGTCACATAGCAAAGGGGAAACTAAGGTTGCAGATAGAATTAAGGTTTCTAATAAACTGACCTTAAAATAAGGAGATTACCCTGGATTATATTGGTGGGCCCAATGTAATCATAAGCGTTCTTAAAGATGAAAGAGGGAAGCAAAAGAGTCAGAATCAAAGACATGGCATCGTGAGCAAGATTACACTGGTCACTGCAGGTTTTGAAGATATTAGGGAGCAATGAGAAATATAAGTAAGAAAAGGCAAGAAAACAGATTGGCCCCGTAAGGCCTCCAGAAAGAAACATAGCCCTACAGACACATTCATTTCAGACCAGCAAGACCCATTTTGGACTTCAGAACTCCTAACGTGTAAGATAATAAATTTGTACTTGTAGTTTTTTAAAGCCACTGCATTTGTGGTAATTTATTACAGCAGCCATGGAAAACTAATACACTACTAGGTTACTCTAAGTCAGGGGTGGGGAACCTTTATTCTGCCAAGGGCCATTTGGATATTGATAACATCACTCACTTAATATAATTCACTTAATATAAATTTACGTTGCTATGAACAAAGCTCCTAGATTTATTGAATTTCAAGCCCCGCCTGTGGTTGCCTTGGCAGGGCCAGACCAAATGATTTCTCGGGCCTTATACAGCCTGCAGGGTGGATGTTCTCTACCCTTGCTCTAAGTAAAGGATCTGCTACACTTGTAAAAGTTGTACTTTAAATTTCCCACTCAACCTTTCCCAAAGGGACTGTGTCCTTTTGCCAGAATGAGTATGTACTGAAGAAAGGGAACTAGCCAAACTTTTCAGGGATTAATAGAAACTGCCTCTGAACTATACTCATTCTTGGAGATCCATATGCCACTGTGGTTCAATAGCCAAAGCAAGGATTTATGGAGGTCAGATTTGTTTCATGTCTGTTTCACTGCAAGTCATTTGATCTCCAAGTCTTTGGCTATTTCCCTAGTTCTGGAAAGCATAGTTTGAATAGCCATAGTCAGATTTCCTATATTAGTTCCTTGATCTGTGAAGTGGCAGCTATTATGATAGGACAGGCCTCTCCCTATTAAAATTGTAAACCAAAAATAATACATCAGAGACTTGAAATATGGAGGAATATTGGTCCATTACTCCTTTATCTATTTCACCTACCTGCCTGTCCAGTGCAGAGAAAAGATGGATCTTGGAAATGACAAGGAGTTACCATAAACTCAATAAGATGGTGACTTCAATTGAAGATGTGAATTTTTAGTGGAGCAAATCAATACAGCTGATCTAGTGGTTGCTTTTTTCCTATATTTGTTAGTAAACATAATCAAAAGAGGTTTTCTTTCAAATAGCAATACACCTTCACTAGGTTACTTTACATCAGACCTCTATAATAACCCAGTCCTCAGGGACCTTGATTATCTAGCAATTCCACAGGACATTATTCTGGTCCACTGCGTTGATGATGTCAGGCTGATTGGAACTGGTGAGCAGGAAGTAGTTCCTATCCTGTATACCTTCATAAACCCATGAGTGCCAGGTAGTAGGGCCACAAAATTCAGGGCTTGCAGACTCAGTGAAATTTCCAGGAATTCTGTAGTCTGCGATATATTGAGATATTTCCTACACATTGAAGGACAAATGGCTTCAACCAATAAGAAAAAAACACAGGTATAAAACCTAAGTGTGCCTTTTTTGGATTTTCAGGCAACCTATATGTACTTAATTAGAAATTTGAGTAAGATGTTAAGACTGCCAATTTTGAGTGGGGAACCGAGCTAAAGAATGTCCTGCAATAGGTAAGTCCAGGCTGCTTGCTGTTCAAGCTGCTCTGCCACTTGAGTCATAGAAGCCTGCATTTCAAATGGTGGTGAAGTGTCTGTGACAAACATATAGAGTCTTTATAGAGTCTTTGATGGGTCCCTGTAGATAGAGAATGGTGTGTACCTTTTGAATTGTGGGGTAAAGCTTTATTGTCTTCTGCAGATAATTATTCTCCTGTTGAGAAACAGCTTTTGGCTTGCTCTTGATTCGTAGAAAAGACTCAGTGTTCTATAATGGGCCGCCATGTTACCTTCTGACCGGGGCTTCTCATCCTAAAAAGTATGTTGTCTGGCTCACAGTTATAAATTTGGAGGTGTACAGCAGCACCTTCCCATCAAGTAGAAGTGGTATATATGCAATGAAGCAGGTTTTGAAGGCACAAGAAATGTGCACAGGAAAATTATTCAGATGCCTATGGCTCCTACTTCTATTGCCAGACCTTTTTTTCCTCAGTCAGCACCTATAGCATCATGGTGACTGTCATGTGACCAACCATTGACAAAAACAAAGCTTATTTACAGATGATTCTGCATTATATTCTAGTAATAATTGAAAGGGGGTAGCACCCCTCAGGGGTGACCCTAAAGAATGGTAGTGAAGCAAAATCCACCCAGTGGAAAGAACTTTGAGAAATGCACCTTGTTATTCTTCTTCTTTTTTTTGGAGGGAAATATAGACAGAGATGAGTATCTACACTGTTTTATGGGCAATGGCTAACAGTTTAACTGGATGGTCATGGAGTGGAGGTAGAACGTTGGAAAACTGTTTACAAGGAAGTCTGGAGAAGAGATAAATGCATAGAACTCTCCAAATTGGCACAAAATAGGAGGATATTTGTATCCTATGTAAATGCTCATCTAAGGGCTACCACAGCAGAGATGACATTCAATAATCAGAGGGACAGTATGACTCAATGTGTGGATGTCAGTCAGCCTCTTTCTCCAGGATCACCTTTCCGTGACCAATGTGCTTATGATCATAATGGCCATAACCGCAGGGATGAAAACTGTGCACTCATTAAGGCTCTGGGCTACAGCCTGTACTGAGTGACCAACCTGCCAAAAAGCAAAGATCAATATCAATTTCCCCCAAATGGCGCCATTGACTGGGAGGGCCAGCCAGCTGCCTGATGGCAGTGATTTGTTCTTAGTGAAACAAACATTTATTATGGATATAGGTGTCTGCAATGCTCCTACTAAAACCACTATCTATGAACTTACAGAATACTTCATTCACTGCCAGCTTATTCCACACAGACATTGCTTTTAACCAAGAAAATAATGTTACAGCACATGTAATGTGGCACTTGGCTTATGCCTGCAGAATTCACTTGTCTTGCCATGTCCCCCACCACCCTGAAACGGCATAGCCTTTTTAAGATGTGGGGCTTTAGCTGCTCGACAAACTTTACAGTACTGGGCAAATGTCCTCATGATTCCGTGTATGCTCTGACTCAGCAACCAGCATATGATGTTATTTTACCCATACACAGGATGCATGGATTTATGAAACACTAGAAGCCCGGTGCACGAAATTCGTGCACGGCAGGGGGTTGTCCCTCAGCCCAGCCTGTACCCTCTCCAATCTGGGACTCCTGGAGGGATGTCCGACTGCCCGTTTAGGCCCAATCCAGGACTGCTGGCTCCCAACTGCTTGCCTGCCTGCCTTCCTGATTGCCCCTAACCACTCTGCTGCCAGCCTGGTTGATGCTTAACTGCTCCCCTGCCAGCCTGTTTGCCCCCAACTTCCCTCCTCTGCCAGCCTGGTCACCCCTAACTGCCCTCTCCTGCAGGGTTGATCACCTCCAACTGCCCTCCTTTGCAAGCCTGGTCCCTCTCAACTGCCCTCTCTTGCAGGCCTGGTCCCTCACAACTGCCCTCCCTTGCAGGCCGGGTGCCTCCCAACTGCCCTCTCCTGCTGGCCATCTTGTGGTGGCCATCTTGTGTCCACATGGGGGCAGGATCTTTGACCACATGGGGGCAGCTATATTGTGTGTTGCAGTGATGATCAATCTGTATATTACTCTTTTATTAGATAGGATAGAGGCCTGGTGCACGGGTGGGGGCCAGCTGGTTTTCCCTGAAGGGTGTCCCAGATCAGGGTGGGGTTCCCTTTGGGTGTGGGGCGGCCTGAGCGAGGGGCCTGTGGTGGTTTGCAGGCCAGCCACGCCCCTTGGCAACCCAAGGGGAGGCCCTGGTATCTGGAATTTATTTTCCTTCTACAATTGAAACTTTGTAGCCTGGAGCGGAGCCAAGCCTGGGGCTCCGGCAGCCATTTCTGTGGCAGTTAATTCACCTTCTACAATTGAAACTTTCTAGCCTTAAGCGGGTGAGCCCGGCCTGGGTGTGCGGAAAGCTTTGCTTCCCCTGTTGCCGCCAGCAACCCTGACCTGCTCTCTCAAGCTCCATTCTGCCGCCATTTGTTTGAATTTTGTTTACCTTCTATAATTGAAACTTTGTAGCTTGAGTGGAGGCTTAGGCCTGCAACGGCTATGGAAAGCTTGGCTTCCTCTGTTACCTGGGAAACCTTGCTCTCTGTGGCTGTAGCCATCTTGGTTTGGGTTAATTTGCATACTCGCCCTGATTGGCCGGTGGGCGTGGCTTGGCTGGTGGACGTGGCTTATGTAGCGGAGTGATGGTTATTTTGCATATTACCATTTTATTAGAGAGGATAGGGTGAAAATGGAATTGGCTCCTCTCATGATTACCTTTAACAATCCAGGAGCAAACTTTTCTATTCCCATTATTATAACTTGGGCTTGCTGCTTCTAAAATCTTAATTCCTAGCACCAGGGAATATATAACAGTTGTGATAAACTAGAAACTGCAACTGTCCTCTGGCCACTGTGGGCACCTCATGCCACTGAACCAAGAGTGAAATAGGTGTCACTATAATGGGGTAATTCATTCAATAATAAAAGGGAAATGAGGTTGCTACTACAAAATGCAAGTAAATGGGCTATGACTAGAACCCAGAATATTCTATGGGATGCTTCTTAGTACTCCTACATCCTATGGCAAAAGATAATAGGCAACTAAAAACCCAATACAGCCAGGCTTACTAATGCCAGAGACCCTTCGGGAGGATTAGCTCCACTGGGAAAGAAACACAACCAACTGACCCATTTTCTGAAGACAAAGTCTAAGGAAAATTTAGTAGAATAAGAAAGATACAAATACCAATTGTGGCCAGATCATCACTTATAGAAACAATAACTGTAATAATTACATTCATTTTATTTATTGCTTTGATTTATTTATATTTATGTATACTAATGCACGATGCATGAAATTCATGCAAGAGTAGGCCTTCCTTCCCCTGGCTGCTGGCCCTGGCTTCCCTCCAGCCGCCAGCAGGCACCTGGGACCCAGGCTTCTCTCACAGCCCCAGCTTCGTCCAGAAGGACATCTGGAAAGATGTCTGGTCTAATTAGCATATTGCGCTTTTATTATTATAGATACATTAATGAATTATCCTTTTTTTCTCTCGTCATGGTCATATTACCTAATATTAGATATTTTAATAATGATTACCTGTCTATTTCATTATTTATAATACAGGATTTCAAGGGGGATAGGAGTAATTCAGCTGAAGAGGGTTAGACATCACCTAGAGATAGTTTATTAGTAAATGACATATGGGACTTGAATCTCCTCTTTGGGACGAGGGTTTGTTGGTCTTTGGTTGTTAAAGGATGGTTGCATTGTGCTAATTAAAAGCATGATGTTGTTATATTCTTAACTGAGGAGTTAAATGTGGTTAAAAGGAATGGGACACAAATGTCAAATTTCCAAAGGGGTCAACTTGTAGGTTGTTTCTTGTAATTCAGTAGCATCTTGACAATCTCCTTTTGACCCTGGAAAATATGTTTCCTAAAACTCTTCTTTCCTATATGACTCTGGATTAGAGTTTTTCAATGAGAACAACTGTCTTTAGATTAGAAGGTGAAAGTAAAACAAAGAAGTTTTGGAAGGCATTGCAATCCCATAGGGCGGGCTTCCAGACTTCATGAGCTCTCACTTACCAGTCACAGAGGTTTGAAAACTTACCCATAAGTGGTACCTTTCTTTCCCTACTCCTTTGCTTCAGTCCAGCATTTGTCACCAGATTGATACTCCCCCAGATCTTTCCACATTGGTGTAAGCCCTGTCTTTATTATTAAACATCAATTATATTTATTAATCCTTGCGTTGTCTTGATTGCCTTGACAAACACAGGCTGATACAGTGATTGATCCTCTACTGCTGTTTTATATTCAGTACTCTTTGGCAGTTATGTCCAGTAATGTAAAACTGCAAGTAGAAATGGATACTAGGAAAATGGTTTGGTAAAAAGAAAAACGGTGCCCTAACCCCTGATAAGCAGGTCCTATGAAGAAGTCAGGAGGGAAACTAAAGAAAGGTCAGCTACATGGGCCAGGATAAAATGGTGGAGGCACTGAGGTGTCCAGAGTTTACCCTCAGCACACCGATAGCACGCTGCAAACACAAATGACTCTAGGCTGCACCTGCTGTTAGGAACGAATGCAATGACTAACATGTTTTCTGGCTTTTGTCAGAGGAGGTTCACAAGGAGTGTGGTTGAAGCTGCAGATGAAAGTACCAACAGTGCAGCTTCAAAGGGATTGAAAAAGACATGACGTGAAAATGGGGATACAAATACCCCAGCGTTATTATAGATCAGAACCAGAACTAGGGCATAGCTTATCACCCTTAATATTAAATTAACACAGTGAATTAAAATCAGTTAATGCCTTAATGACATTAGCAACAACTACATTACTTTGGTTCACAAAGTGAATAATATATTTCTTATCTCAAATTCATCTCTCAGGTCCACCGTGTGTATCCAATTTAGAGTGTAGAGTTTCTCACTTAATAGAATTTATATTCCTATCACTATTTATCAAGCAACCCTGAAATTGAAATGATTTATTCAGCAAGGCCCTTCTCTTATCCCATTTTATGGGTATAATAATTCGATTTAATTGTCAACTGTAAAAATGATAAGATTTAGAGAACTTAGTAATTTGTCTTTTTTATGGTAGAAACATTTCACCATGGCATATTTCTAGTGAAGTGACTAAATAGGGGCAAAATCATTTTCTTAAAGAGAAAAAAAAATTGCATAAGTATCTCTGATTTGTGTGTGTGTATATATAAATGCTAAACCTAAGGTGAAAAAGTTGAATGATTAATATTATAGCTTGGGCACACATCGATCCATGTAAATTAGTGTCACTGAAAAATTTTTGATTATACTACTTGACTGTACTGATGGTAGATTCTTCCATTAGTCACTTTGGATACTGTCCTTATTCTGGACAATAACCACAAAACCCACAAAAAACAATTGGAGATCCAACAATTTTTATTGGACTGTGCACTCTGTGTAAACCCTGCCCACCTTCATTGATAAGCACAGTTGTATGTGTGCATACACATGTACACACCACACGTACTGCATACACATCACAAAACAGAAAGTGAGTCAAAGAAATGTAATTTACTTCCAGCAGAACAATCAAAGCAGTTTTCAATTCACAAGGCAGGCCTGCTTGTAGCAGAAGTTCCCAAGGCTCCTCTCACTTCTGTTAGCTCTCAGCAGCCCTTCCCTCGAATGGGATCTGTTGACAGGGCACCTTCTGGACACTTGCTGACAGGGACAAGGAGCTTATGGGTTTTGAATGGAAAGGATTTGCTAAGTAAAGCTTCAGTCTCCCAATCTCACCCCTCTCCCAGAGGTCAGGGCGCTGAAGTCCTTATTAGCTATGGAAATTATAAGGTGAACCAATAAATTATTTACATTTTAGAGCCTGCTGCTTGACACTGATTCCCAGTTAATCCCAGTTAGAACATTAAGCTCACACCATTATATTTTAAAATGAAAATGCAGAGTGAGAAAGCTTCTCTTTCACAGCCATGTAATTAGTGCTGGGTGTGCCTTTCTGGTCCGTTGTCAAAGATTGATTCTCACCTAATGTAAACCTCAACACATCATCCTAGTGACATTAAGTCTACCAAGAGCCAAGGCTCTTTTTCTTCTGGGAGCAAATAATTCTAGCTTCTTGGCTAATATATTGAAATGTCTTTTATTTCCTTTTTAGTCCTTCTTTGGGTCTAGCCTATGATTTATTTAGTTTATCTAGTTTATAATGGTCATTAAAAGGGAGGTAGTTAATACCAGTGAAAAACACAATTTTAAGATGGGGGTGGCTTTATTTGGGCTTAATTCTTAAAAAGGATGATTTTTATCTTATAAAATTCTGATTATCGCTCTTATTCCATTCATGTCTTTGAACAAAATAAGAGTCTTCTGACTCTTATTTTGGATAGTGACTTTTAAAATGAAAACACCTTCAGGTCCCACAAAGCTCTTTCAGAGTAAATTGTCTTAGATAACTTCACCCCCATTATCTCTCACTCCCTAATGGATTTTTAACTGAATTTATTGGGGTGACATTGATTAATAAAATTATGTAGGTTTCAGGTGCATAATTCTATGTCATCTGTATATGTATTGTGTGTTCACCACTGCATGTCAAATCTTTTTCCATCACCATTTATCCCTCCCCTTTATCCTCTTCTAGCATCCCCAACCCCCCTTTCCTTCTGGTAATCATGAGGTTTTATTGCTTAATCCCTTCATCTTTTTCACCCAGCTCCCCTCCCCCTCTCCTCTGACAGCTGCCAGTCTGTTCTCTGTATCTATGTATCTGTTTATATTTTGTTAGTTTATTTTGTTCATTAGATTCTACATATATGTGAAATCATATGGCACTTGTCTTTCTCTGACTGGTTTATTTCACTTAGCATAATGTCCTTCAGGTCCATCTATGCTATTGAAAAGGGTAAGATGTCCTTCATTTTTACAGTATTCCATTGTGTAAATGTACAACAGCTTTTTTATCCACTCGTCTACTGGTGGCACTTGGGTTACTTCCATAACTTGGCTATTGTAAATAATGCTGCAATAATCGTAGGGGTGCATATATTCTTTCAAATTAGTATTTCAGATTACTTCTGGTATATTCCCAGAAGTGAAATCACTGGGTCATAAAGCAGTTCCATTTTTAACTTTTTATTTATTTTTTAATATTTTTATTGATTTCAAAGAGGAAGAGAGAGATAGGAACATCAATGACGAGAGAGAGAATCATTGATTGGGTGCCTCCTTGCATGCCCCCTACTGGGAATTGAGCCCGCAACCTGGGCATGTGCCCTTGACCAGAATCAAATCGACCCTTCAGTCAGCAGGTCGACACTCTATCCACTGAGCCAAACCAGCTAGGGCCATTTTTAACTTTTTAAAGGAATCTTTATATTACTTTCCACAGTGGCAGCACCAATCTTTGTTCCCACCAACAGTGAATGAGGGTTCCAGTTTCTCCACATCCTTGCCAACACTTGTTGTTTGTTGATTTATTGATGATAGCCATTCTGATAGGGGTTAGGTGATATCTCATTGTGGTTCTAATTTGCATTTCTCCAATGATTAGTGATGCTGAGCATCTTTTCATATGTTTATTGGCCATCTGTATGTCTTCTTTGGAGATGTGTCTATTTAGGTCCTTTGCCCATATTTTAATTTGATTGTTTGTTTTTTAGTGTGGAGTTGTATAAGTTCTTTATAAATTTTGGATAATAATCCCTTATCAGATGTATCATTCTGATGATGATGAATATGTTCTCCCATTCGGTGGGTTGTCTTTTCATTTTATTGATGGTTTCCTTTGCCACCCTTTGCCCTAGATATCCCTTCTTTATGCTGTCTTAGCTCTGAATATTTATAAATCCGTATTATAATTCTTGGTTTGCCCAACTACCTCCTCCTCTATATTATAAGCATCTTAAAAGGTATATTCCTTTTTTATTCTCTGTGTCCCAAAACCTGACACAATTCCTGGACATAGGTAATTCTTAACACATCTTCATTGGATTAAAAAAATGAATGAACATGAGCGTGGTGATGATACAGACCATTAAGCACATAACCTCTTAAACGTAGTGCATCCCCCTTGCCCACAATGTTTGTTGAGTTCATTTTCTGTCAGTATATAGAACAGTGCTGTCCAATGGGAATATAGTATGAGTCACAAATGTGATCCATATGTGTGACTGAAAACTTTCAAGTACACACACATTTATTTAACCAAATATGTAAAAATAAATTTCAATATGTTGAAATGAAATATTTTAGATTCTCTTTGTTTTGTACTCTCTTTGAAATCTGGTGTGCACTTTACATTTACATCACACCTCAATTTGGACTGGATGCATTTCAAAGGACATTTAAGACATTCCTAATTTTAACAAAGACCTTTTTATTGTGTCTCCATTTAACAAGATGGTAGATTTGAAAAAGAGGTTTGTATATTTTATCATCCTAAGGAATTTGTTATGTCTTTCTTTGCTAATAAAATTTTTATTTATTTAATGAGTGATATCAGTTGAAATTTATCAGATATCTTTCCAGCAACTAAAAAGATAATATAATATTCTTTTAAATAGCTTAATATTGTGAATTATATTTGTAGATTTTTAAATGTTGAACTATTTTTCTTACTCCTAAAATAAAGTCTAATTTATTATAATGTATCATATTTTTGAAAACTGGACTCTGCTGTTATTTTATTTAAAATTTTGCATCAATATTCATAAATGAGATTGAGCTATAGACTTTTTTATTTTTATTATTTTTTGCCAGGTTTTATAATTTATAAAGTGAATTTTAGAGCTTTTACTCTTTCCTTAGTTTCTTAAACTGTTAAAACTGCATCAGAGTAAACCGATTCTTCAAAGAGAAAAGAATTCCATTTTGTTTGAGCCATTTATTATTGTCTAGGCTTATGCTTCAAGCATATTGCCACTGGGCCTATCAATGATCCCTCTCAGCCATATTCATTATATCCTTGATCACAGCTATAACACTTAAAATTTTAATAAGAATGGTTTCACTACTTTCATGCACTCTTTCTGGCTCTCAGTATGCTCTTTTATCATAGCAGTCTGCTCTCATTTATTGCTGCTGTATCCCTGAAATTAAACCAAACATAAAACATAGACTTTTTTTTAAATGACTCTCCAATTTTCTACATTTCCTCTGCTTTCAGTGAGGATGTTTCCTCTGCTTCAGTGAGCTGTAATTGTTTACTTTTTCTTTTGGAACTGCTGATTCTTCTCATGTATGCAGCCTTTATTGCTTATCTTTGTCAACCTAAGTCTAGATTAAGCAGTACTTCTGGACTGATACATGTCCCTTCCGCACTGTGTAGGTTTGGATATGTGGCTCTTTGGGTAGGGATGGACCATTGGGTGGCAAACATATGAGGGCATGCTTAGGTGTAAGTGGACCAAAAAGTAGGGTCTGTCTCCCCCTTTCCTCTCTCTCCACAGTGAGGAGGAGGAGGATTACTAGATCTACAAGTTTCTCTTTGGATGTAGTGAGTGAGGATCCTATATAATAAAAGGCTAATATGCTAAATGTCTGGTCAACCGGTCAGCCGTTCAACCAATCAAAGCATAATATGTTAATGATATGCTAAGGGTACTCAACTGCTTGCTATCATGTGCACTGACCACCAGAGGACAGATGCTCCGACCAGTAGGTTAGCTTGCTGCTGGGGTCTGGCTGATCGGGACTGAGTGAGATGGGCCAGACATGCCCTGGACCCTCCCAGGTCCCTCCCAGCCCCAATCATGCACCAGTGGGGTCCCTCAGCCTGGCCTGCACCCTCTCATGATCCAGAACCCCTTGGGGGATGTTGGAGAGTCAGTTTCAGCCCGATCCTGAAGGCCAGGCCAGGCCAGAGGGACACCACTGGTACACGAATTCATGCACTGGGCCTCTAGTATATAAATAACTTCTCAAGTATGCTGAATGGGGTAGTGTGGCATTCTGAGTCCCTCTGAGATTATGAATCCTTTTGTAAGTTTTACCTTAAATGCACTGGGTAATGTTGATGTGGTGAAAGTTTTTGCTTTATAGTTTCTATCCCCACACTTATTCTGGTAATAGCTCCTTTTCTTCCTTTGACAATGCCTTTTCTGCCCCTCCAATCAAGGGGTTCGTACTCTTAAGGGTTGTTTCTTATAGAAACTTGCCTATCTTCCTCCCCGTGTTTAATCACAATAGTGGTCATGTGACTAAGTCCAATGTAAGTTTTGGTTTAAATAAGTCCATCCATGAGACCTCATCAAATCTGGCCCCATTGATTAGCCCAAAGGGTGAACAATAATCCAAGCCAGGTCAATGGCCCTTCCCAGGAATATTTTTGAGTAGATCTGGCATAGGCCAGCTGTGGAAATATAAGATTAAATGATTTAGTTGACCAGCTCCTGATCACATGGAGAAAAACTAATATGAGGGAAGAAGCTGATGTACTAGAAGAAACAGAGGTGTGAGTACTTGGCTCTGGTATCCAAGTTTCCTGGAGCACCCTGGTTCTTGCTTTCCCTCAGCTGTGCTGTCCTTCATATAACTCTGCAACCTACCCAAATAAATCCCTATTTTGCCCATGTCACATCCAGTTATAGTTCTTCAGTTTAACCAAGAGTATATAGAGTATGCATGTATATGTACTAGTATGTTGCTCTTTCAACTATTTCATCCCATAGAAATCTAACCCTTCACATGAAATCTTTTATTAATTTCCATGGGGTCTGAACAATATTTTCCCTTCTACATTCATTTGAATTGCCTCAGCGGAATAGTAAGAAGGATATTGGATACATTATTTAAACTTTCCTTCTATGTTAATTTTTTTCCTCCCTCCTTTGTGATTCCGTTCTCATTAATTTCTTTCACTTTCTGAAATATGAACTGATTTCCCCCCTCAAACATTAAAATTGAGTGAAGAAATTAAACTATATAGTTAGAATATAATAGGATTTTATTCCAAAAACAATGTGTAACAGAGCATCACCACTGTAAAAATGTTATTTCAGAAACAGCTTTAAATGTCTAGTGACTTTAGTAATTCAGTTTATGGTCTTGAATTAGTTGCAGGCAGTGTGTGAGCACTTGGTGTGATCTGGGTACACACTCATCATCCTGGATTAAACTCCTGGACAGTTTGGAAACTTTGGTGCAAGTTAATAACTTACCCAATATTTTCCACAGATCCTTTGACTTCTGTTAGACTTTCAAAAAGTATTCCACTAATTACAGCATAGGAAATGTAGTCAATAATATTGTAACAACTATGTGTGGTGCCAGGTAGGTACTGGGAATATAAGAAGGAACACTTTGCAATGTATATGATTGTCTAACCACTATGCTGCACACCTGAAACTCATACAAAATAATATTGACTGTAAACTGTAATTGAAAAAATTAATTAAAATATATTAAATGAGAATAAATGTGTCTTTAAAAATATTCCATTGTATTAGCAGCTATATATTCTCCTTTGCACTTGTTGTTAAACAAAAACTATACTGGAAACTGATGAAATTCGGGGCACAATCTAAAAATATCTTGTTCCTGAGCTAGCCTCCCCCCGCCACTCCCACCCCCCCCCCCCAAAAAAAAAACTATAAGAAGGCACTGGCTGGTGTCACTCGGTTGGAGCATCGTCCTATACATCAAAAGGTGGCAGGTGCGATTCTGAATGGAGAAGTGTGCAGATATTCTTACAATTGGTGATAGTGCCTTCTCAGTAAAGTTACACAAAGTTTATCCAATCGTGGGACTAGCCTTAACACCTTTAACTGCACATCCCTTTCTTGGTCCTTCTCTCACAATCGAGACACTTTTATTTTTCTTATAAATACCCACTGATTAAAATAATCTTTGAACTCCCTCTCTGTCCCTAGCTAGTTGCTTTGCTGCAAGTCTAAAACGAAACTGGTGCGTGCCCTATTGAATCTATCTGAAAGGTTTGCTCTAACACACTGTAAAAGACTTCATGGGGTGAGGGGCGGTAGGCAGCCAGGGCTTCTCTGGCTCTCTCACCCCTTACATCGCCGACAGGCCTACTATCCCAGCATCTCAGTGCTTGCACTTACTTCCAGATTTTACATAAGCCGTTTTTCTTATTTAGAACTCTCGATCTTATTGAGAACGGCCACTCCAAGCCCATTCCAATTTTCTCTGAACTCTAAATTCATCTCTGTAAGAGAAACATCCCTAACTAATCTCATTTGATCCGAATCTTCTTCTACTTAACAGCATCTCAGAACTCTCCAACATGTTACGTTTCTGGATATGTCACCTGGTCTTTCACGGAGTTGTTCTCTGTGCATGTCATATAACTCTAGCTTGGCTGCAAACGTCTTTGATGCCTGCAGCAGCCCTTTGGTGGTATATTACAAACTAATATGGAGGGTTTATTATGCTCCAGACACAATGCTAAGTAATTTACTGGCGAGGTATTTAGGACTCTGCTTAGCGCATAGTAAGCCAGTACTAAAGGTTTGTTATTAATACTATTTATAGCCCTATGAAGTCAGTATTATTATCTTCTTTTCCCAGATAAGGAAACTGTGAGGCACAAAGTGTTATATAACTAGTACAAAGCCATAGAGTTCATTAAGTGGCAGAGACAGAACTTGATCCCAGTCTGTTTGGCATTATTATCTATTCATGTTCTTAACCAGTACAACATTTTTGGCTAAACACACACACACACACACACACACACACACACACACACACACCAGTCCTTTTTTTTTTTTTTTCAGTAATACCCTTGCTGTTTTCAAAGTAGTGTAACTTGTACTCAAGACAGGTTTTTGCTCAGAAATTTTTTCCTCTCTTAAAATTCAACTGCCTCATAGATATAAGGAAACAGGCATAAGTATTTGTATCTCTCTGGAGAATTTCATTTTAATATTTAGAGGCCATTGATATATGTGTCCTTAGAGAGAAGAATGAGGTGTGTTTTTCTAACTTCTAAGTTGCTAAGAAACTGAGTTTTTGTTTTTTAACTGTTAATACACTTATTAAAGTCAGCATCTTTAGTTATATTTTCTCTAGTCGATCCAACCACCGGTACCTCATATTTGTGCTGGTGGAAAGAACAAGACTATGTCAAGGGCTGAGCAATATTAAGAGTTCATGGGTACATTTATAACATAAATGATTAATCGTATGAGAGGTCAATGCTGATCATGTAATGCATCTTGCTTCTTAACGTTATTTCCGTTGGTGCTCACAATTGCTCTGTGATATAATGGCTTTTCTCCTAACCATGTTGCTAGATTGTTGAGGGAGAAATGCCTCCTGTTGATGTTGTCTCCTAGGGCTCCACAGAGGCCTTTCCCTTCCTTCCCATCTCCCCTCCTCTCTTCCTTTCCCTCCCTATGCCACCTGCCTTCTTCTTCCATAGCAGCCAGGGCCAGAGCCTGCTTCAAGGGACCTGGGTCTGGGGCCCTCTGAAAGGCTCCCGGGGTCACTGCGGACCAGTCAGGTGACAGATTCTCAATCCAAGCAGCCTTTCCCACTTAGGCAGCACGAGGGCACCCAGATCCCATCCCATCCCATCCCATCCCATCCCATCCCATCCCATCCCATCCCATCCCATCCCATCCCAGCTGAGAAACCCGGGGATTCATCCATCCTGCGGCCAGAACCCAGCGCCCTCGCCTCCCTCCGGATTTCCACTGGGGTGAACTAATGGGTGAACTAATGGGCTTGAAGGCGCTTACAGATGCCAGCGGAGCGGCGTGAAAACGGTGTCCTTTAGAAGAAAGTTGCTTTTCTATCAGGACTGCAGTTGGCAGCAGCAGCCACCCTCCACCTAGGACAGCGGGCGGCTGGCCTGCGCGCCGGGCCAAGGGACTTGCGGGGCAGCGGGACTCGAACGCGGAGCTGACAGGCGCCCCGCGGGGTCCGGTCTTCGGCCGCCCGCGCGTCCGGGTTGCGGCTGCGACGAGAAGCGACGTGCACAGCTGTCCTGCGCCGGGCTAAAGCCTCCCCTCTCGGCCTGCTGCCCTCTGTCCCGCCCCCCGCCCCAGAAATCATCTCAAGCGTTGCCAGTTTGATTCCAGAGCCGCGCTCGGGGAGGGTTCTTTTGTTTCTTTGTCTTAATGACAGTTCCCAGCACTGGCATGCCATGCTTGGTTCATTTCCTGGATCTCTTGAAGGCAGCTGGGGTGAAATTTCTTCTGCATCATCCTTTTGGGGGATAATTGTTTATGACGTCAGCCTGATTGATTTTTTTTTTTCCTGAATGAGAGAGGAGAGAGAGAGAGAGAGAGAGAGAGAGAGAGAGAGAGAGAGAGAGAGAGTGAGTCACAGATGTAAGGGGAGGCCACAGACACTGACATTCCTTCAGGGCAAAAGGAGAAGAGAATAGCAGCTTAAAAGTGTGCGGCTAAGACTCCAGGCTGCACGGAATTAAGTTTATTATTATTATTTTTTAAATCCCCTCCGCAGCAAGCCGCTGGAGGTGCTCCTTTCCTGCCGGCGCCCCCAGTTAAGGTGGCGGCGTCAGAGGATTAATCTCGGGTACCCAGCAGGTTTCCGAAGCCGGAGAGGGGGGGCGGGGGAAGTGCGTCACCAGGTGGGGAAGGGGCTGTGCGCTCGGCGACCCGCGGCAGGGGCTGGGGGTGGCGGGGAATGGGGCCGGGAAATAGGTTCTGTGTGCTCTCCGCGGGTATTGTGTCAGGAGATGCGGGCTGGCTACCATGTGACGCGGTCCAGAGCTGAAGGGATTGGCCGAGGCAGCGCAGGCGGTGCAGCTCGTCGGCTGGCCGTTCCTCTCCCTTTCTCTCGCAGCATCTTCCCGGGAGCCTGAGGTGAAGCAGCACCAGCTGCATCCATGGCCTGTCTTTGGGGTTAACACTTGTCTTTGGCTTCAGCTGCAACGGACACAGCCGATCGCCCGGCAGCAGCGGCAGCGGTGTTGGGAGGATTTAGCTGGGACCTGGAATCGTATCCTCCAGTATTTTTTCAGACTCCTTGGAAATTAAGGAATGCAATTCTGCCACCATGATGGAAGGTAGGATGCTTGCTGCTGTGGTTGACAGGCTTCAGGCAAGGTGATGGGCAGAACGGCGTTTGAAGAAGGTGTGCAGCCTGCGTTTGTGGCTGGTCTAGAACCTGGTTGCCAGGATTTGCAAGCAGAAGTGCTGCAGTTTGCTTGCAGTGGACCAGGGCTCAGACTCATGGAATCAAACCACAGGGCTTCGCTTTAGCTCAGAACCTACAGAGCTCCCAGCTCTCTTAAAGGAGAAAAACCTAAAGTGCTTGCAGGGCGCCGAGATAGAGCTAGTAAGGAGCTTGCAGAGCAAATGAGTTGGGAGAGAAGATAAGGTTGTCTGCTCTGGGTTCCTGGGACGACACTGATTAAACATTTACAATGGAAACTTGTTTTCTGAAATTGACATTAGACAGGAGAGGTCATTGACAGAGTTATCCATGCTGTAATTTTTACTGAACAGTTTAAAAAATTTAAATTCTTGTAGGATATGTTTATCTCTGCAATTTATATTTGACTGTTGGGGTGACAGATGCAGCAAATTTGGTCCGTAAGATATAGTTTTATGGGGACGTTAGAGCAACGGAATGAGCAATATGAGGAAAATATCCAGGCCTCTTGGCTCCTGATTCAGGGTCTTATCAGGTTGTGTGTGTGTGTGGTTTTTAAACATTGGTGCTTCCTAAATGTGTTCCCTGTACAATGTTTCTTAGCCAAGCATCAAACAATTCCTTGCTGATTACCTTTTACATTTAATATTAAGTGTAAGGAGGAACTTTTCCTGAGATGTTGTTTAAACTATATTTTATTCTACTAAATTACCCTTGCAATCCTAAAATAGTGACAGCTGAGATTGCCTCAAAAAAAGCAGCAAGCTGATTAAAGAAGAAACAGGCAGCCTGACCCTGGCTTTGATTTTCTGTTTTCATACTACAGGATGGTGCAAAACTCCTGGCCTTTCCTAAGATGACAGGCAGAAATTTGTCCCCAGCCTGGATTTCACGATGCAGAATCCAGTGCATAATGGGTCTCAAATCAGCCATGAAAATGGCAGAGAGGCCACCTCTTAAACTAAGGTCTGTCCTAAAGATTTTAAACATTCTCTGGAAATTTACCAAAATAGAATGAGGAGAATGGTTTCAAAACAACAGCAGTGTAGCCTGTACATATTTGGCAGAAAATAATTCTTTTGCTCTCTCTATCATGTCAAACATTAATGTGATCTGGGTGAGTGAAGAATTTTATAGTCATGGCCCATAGATTTTAGAAAATAGCCTTAAAAAAGAGATTGGATATCATTTTTATATGGAGCCTTGTCTTGTTTGCAAAGGGCTCTCAAGCAGTTCTTGAAATATAGGCCTAAATAAACGGAGATTACTAATGCTCTAAGATTAAATCATTTTCATTAATTAAAAATGGATTTAATCTATGAACAACAACACAAGACAAACAGAAAGAGTATTACTGTTGTACTTTTCAATTAAAAGCTCATGTAGATTGCCATTTTCAGGGAAAAAAAGAAATCTTGTCAATAGAGATACTATAGTTCTTTGCTAAATTTTAGGTAGCATTTCTTAAAAATAAATCTGCACATATTCTGATTCAATTTAATCTTACACCAGGGAGTGGAACATCTTTCATTTTACTTCTTGCCTTGCAAACTATGGAGTTAAAGTGTGTTCTTTGAAGGAAGTAACATTTATTGGTGTTCATTAATGATTCTTCCAGTAAAATTGTCTATTGTGCCATCCCAGAATACCAGCTCAAAGCCCTGTGAGAAGCTTATTTGAGCTGCCTAAACTGAAATGAGAACTGTGACAAAGACTTGTGTTGGAGCTGAATCAACACTATTGCTCTGGGTTTGCCAACTTTACCTAATGAAGGACGTTATCTCGGCACCTTTATGACTTATAGGTGACCCCCTGGATATCGCTAGTTACCTTCTGTCAGATTTTTGCAAAAGAAATTGGAAAGGTGTTACCATTGACTTAAAAATTTAAATGAAACTAGTAACTTTTTTATCTACACATAGTTCCCACTTAAATGCTTTTCAAGACTTACCATCCTAAATGGTTCAGGGATCTTAGAAAGGCAGGTGGGAATCTTCACTAGAAATCAACTTACCTATCAATGACCTTCCACACAGTCCCCAGTCTTTGGGGCAGTATATATACATACATGTGTCTGATATTCTATCCCAGAATTTCACTTATGAATTGCTCTTATTCTAAAGGCATGGGATAACAGTTATTATTTATATTAACCTCATCCCTAGTGGGCTGCAAGTGTGTCTCCAAACATCCAGATAGTTAAAATGATTCTCTTCTCAACTAGCATCTCTCTCTCTCTCTCTCTCTCTCTCTCTCTCTCTCTCTCTCTCTCTCTTTCTCACACACACACAGTCATCTACACATATGCACTGTTCTAGAAAGGGAAGAAACCTACATTTGCATTTGTGTGTGCATATAGCTCTATATTCAGTCAAGTGTTTGAGTCTGCTGCTCAGGAAAAGCATGGCCATGGCAACTTTTCAAAGCTACTTCTCTACTCTGTGTAAAACAAGAGTAAACAAATATTCATCTGAATGGCTCATAGGCTAGTCAAGAGTACTTGTTTTGATGGAACAGGATATAGGTTCCATTCATTCAATGCTTATTAGAAATTCTTGTCATAGATGAAAAACAGTGCTACCTCCTCGGTGATTCTAATATCATAGAAGGCAGTAAAATAATTCTGCAGGGACCTCCAGCAGGTTACCAGTAGTTTGGGGCTCCAAATATTTCTATTAAAAAGTATTTTTAAGGGACTTGATTTGATGATTCCCATACTCTTTATTTTTTAGCAATGGTTGGTATTGAGTTATGTCTTTCCTAAGAATGCCACATGATGTGGAACCTAATGTAGTATGAATGTGAAGGGAAAGAAGATGAGCAAAGGGAATTATTTGCCAAATGGTGTATGTGTTGTCTAAGCATACAGCAGTCTATGTGATTAGGAAAACTGTTCAAGGGCTTTATTGATTTTTATGTTTTATTATTAAAATTTGAAAATGGCATTTTAGCTGTCTCTTCTAAGGTAAGTGAAAAAAACTAAGTCGGGGTTTCTTAGGACATCTGTAAGACAGTCTGGGAAGTTTTCTCTGTCTGTGCAGAACTGCACCGAAAGTGCTTGTGTTCTTAGTTCCATACTCAGACTCTTAGGTATTGTGCTGGAAAGGTATGTTTTTTGGTGCCAATAATTTCATCTTATATAACATATTTTTAAATTAACAAGCATATTTTAAAGGTTTAATTATAATATGCAAGGCGATTTAATAAATTTTGTTATATTTACTATTCACAATAACCTGCATATAAGTATATTCTATATATAGTACTTTTGCAGTACTTTTTTAAATTGCAAAAATAAAAAATAATACATTGAGGCAGAAATATGGTGGAATTTGAACCCAAGTGCATTAAACATCAGTGCTCGTATTTTGGAACCATTGTAATATTTTAAATAGGAACCTTTTCTTTTTACTTTGCATCAGGTGGTCTTGGTCATGTTAACCTAATTGAAAACTGGACTTAGTAGTTTCATTGGTGGCATATTCTGATTCTCTCTGTCTTTTAAATATGAGTACTGACACAAGGTCTCAATTCCTTGTTAAGACCTATTATCTCCAAATCATTCTTTTAAAAATTTTGAATACCTCTAGACTGACTGACCTGTGGTTGCAATGAACCTTATAACAGTAAAGGCTTTTTTTTTTCCTATCTAGAAATGAAGTTTTATTTATTTGGAAAATTCTTTGATGTGATCATAAACGAACAATGCATTTTGAGGTTGGAATTGTTCATTTTCTAGTTAGCTAAGAAGTTTTAAAAGAAATGCTTGTGCCCAGCCTTCGTGGCTGAGTGGTTGAGCATCGACCTATATACCTGGAGGTCATGGTTCAATTCCCAGTCTGGGCATATGCCCAGGTTGTGGGCTCGATCCCCAATGAGGGGCTTGCAGGAGACAGCAGATCAATGATTCTCTCTCATCATTGATGTTTCTATCTTTCTCTCCCTCTCCCTTATCTCTGAAATCAATAAAAATATATATTTTTAAAAATGCTTCTAACTTTCCTACTGATTCCCTTCCTAGAAATAGTGAAGTTATTCTGGAAAATATTAAGTATGCATACAAGGTTCTAATATACGTTCTATCATTTATGTAATTCCTCTCCTTCAAGGTTCTGTGTCAGAAAGAGCCTCCTTATATGTATGTTTCCATCCAATTTCAAGGGTCAACTTTAAATCTCTCAAAAGAACATGCAGTCTTTTAAAAAAAATTAACTTAGATAAACCATTCTAGAAGATTCTGTAAAATTCTTCCGGTTGAATTTGGCACATACACTACCCATGTTTTAAATAAACAAGTTGCAGGAAGTCACCAACTCGCAGTTTTCATGTTCCCGAAAGTTTATTTATGAATTGCTCTCTTGAAACATGTTTTCCCATAGGAATAGTAATATAAATGATAGTTAGATTCTCATACTTGTCCGTTGAAGACTATTAAACCCATTATCTAGTTAAAATGCTAAATGTTTGCTATGAAGTGTGTAAAGAATAGTACAGTTACTATAGTAATTAGCCAGAAGAACACAATGGCATTAACTTGTTTTCAAAATGAATGTTGCTCTTTGAGGGAAAGAAGACTTAATTAAATGACTCCGAGAAGATGAAGAGAAAATTTGACGGGAATTTTTAGGTATATTTTCAGAAGTTTTAGAGACTCATGATACTGGATTTTTCAATTATGTTCCATTTTACTATCATACTGTGTTTTACATTTTCTCAATTTCAATTTTATCATATCCACTGCTATTAAATTGTGATTATTTTCATTATGTAAACTCACAAGTGGAACAAAGAAAGGAAAAGAGAATTTACTGAGATGACTGTTAAGTAGTTGGAAGGGAAAAGAGAGGTGAAGGCATTATAATGAATTTGGGTTCATGTCTGAAAAAGTACCTGAGGAAAAATGAACTGAGTGAGGAAGTGGTCATAGATAGAAGGGAATTGGGGAGTATGGTAAGGGCATGATCCCCTTGAGGAGAAAGTGGGATGTGGACAGAGGTATTGGGTCTGTTTTATATGCTGACTGACAAATATTTCTATGGGCATAGGATGGCTTGCTTACCATTGGATAGGGGGAAGGAGGTTTAGAGAAGGCTAAGTCTTAGAGAAGGCTAAGTCTCCATCTTGGGAAAAGTATGCCATTTAACTGCATCTACTAGTATAGTATTTAAATTCCCTATATATTATCATTTTGTATAAAAAACTTCTATATCTTCTCATTTCTCTTTAAATCCATAGCATAAAAGAGCCTGCACACTCTGGCCTGCTGTGCCTCTCCTCTTTAAGCCTGTTGAATGTCTCACTTACATTGAATGCCTAACAGCCTTGCTACCTGTCTCAGAGTGTTTAGAACAAATACTTTCCTGCCTCCAGGCTTTTGCTCTGCCTTGAACATGCTTTTGGCAACTCATGGAGTAAATGATTCCAGCAAAACTGTCACCTCCTCAGGAGGCCTTCTCTATTATTCTTGTCATCCCAAACTCCCAAGCGCACGCCCTGGGCCACTGAGTCCATTTTAGTCCCCTCTCTCTCCTCAGAGCTGAATTTGTGATACATGGTTATTTTATGGTGTACAGGCTGAATCTCTTACTCAGAAGGAAGCTCCTTGAGGGCAGGAATCTGGTCTATCATAGTCACCTCTGTATCCTTAGCTCTTGACACACAGTGGACACTTAGCATGTTTATTGAATAAGTGAATAAACCAGATGTAAATGACTCCGATGACTTTAATGAGATAATAATCTCATTATCCTTCATATACTGTAAGGTATTATGTTGGGCATTATGGTGGATGTAAAAAAATAAATACTCATATTTTCACTGGAGAAACAAGAACCATAAACCTGAAATAATTAGGAAAAGATATTATAGAGCAGAATTGTGAGAGACAGATAATACATTTTGAGAAGCAAAAGTAAAGAAACAGTCCATTTGAAAATATGTGCTTGAGCTTGATTTATTTTGGTGATTAGCTCCAAGGAAATGGAAAGAGACAAGATATAGAACAGTTATCCAAAGAAATTTCCAGAAATTCCAGAGACAGTTGTGTCAATATCCTGTATATATTTTTTTCCTTTCTCCCTTCTGCTCTTCCTTGTATTTCTTTCTCCACATTTCTCAGTCTTCCTTCCCACCTTTCCCTTTCTAGGGTATTTTTACTTTTCTCTGATTTTGACCAAATCTGAAAGTGGTGGCTTATAGAGCTAGAAAGTTTGATTTGGAATTTGGGAAAGTATTTTTAAATAATTAAATGAGTATAATGTTGTATGATGTATTTGTGCATACAATGACAATGTGGTGGTATATGAGATTGTTTAGACACCAAATTATTCCTAATTGGAGAAATTGTTGATCTTAGAAACCCAATATGTTTGCTGAACTTGTGCAGTTTGGATTTTTTTTTATTTTTTTTTTGTAGGAAGAGCACGGATCCAGAAGTCAGACTTGAGTGTAAGTGATGTGACTTCTTGGCTGTGTGCCTTGAGAAGGTTACTTTACCTTCCTGGAGTTCAGTTTCCTTGCAAATAAAATGAGAGAATTGATCTGTCATACCTCTAAACTCCCAACTCTGAGAGTCTCCGGTATTTGCTGAATAATTTGGATTCCTCATATCTACTCCCTCCGATGTTTGAATCTGAGTGATTTACTCCTCTTCCTCCCACCACCAAATAACTTGTCCATGACACAAAAATAATTCAAATGTATTACCACCTGCCTACTATTAGTTTAATCTTTCTCTTGCATGGATGCCACAAGTTAGTTTTGCATCTTTGCTGTATCGGGAGACAATAGCAGATTTCTGCAACCCTCCTCTACAGCTGCTAGCACAGAACTATTTATGTGTTCATCAAAAACTATATATTGAATGGGTACTAGGTGTTAGGCACAGTTCTAGGTGTTAAGGGCTCATTAATGAACAAAATAGATTTAAAATCCAGCCTATATTAAGCTTCCTATTTGGTGCAGAAGAGAGATGATAAAATAAAGTAAAATGGAAAGTACATTATATGGGGGTAAGGACTTTGGACAAGAACTGAGTGGAAGGAGTGGAGTAGATGGGGATGCAGTTGTAAATAGGGTGGTGATGGAAGACTTGCTGAAAAGACATTTGAACAAAGACTTGAGGGAGTAGAGAGAGGGAATGAAGAGCCGTGTTTGAAGAAAGAGTCTGAAGAGGCAGGGAAAAGAGCAAATGCAAAGACTCAGAATGGTGGAACAGCAAGGAGGCCACGCATCTGGAGCAAAGGACAGGGGAATGTTTAAGAGAGGGATGAAGAGAGGTAATATTCAAATAGACTCCTATGAGTCCCTTTCAGTGGAAGGAAAGCCAGTTTCCTTTTGCAGAAGTCAGTCAGCATGAGCCTATGTTATCCTTGTGTCAAGAAACAGGTGGGCATTCAGAAGCCTGGCATTCTGATACTCGTTCTGTCTTGTGATGGTGCCTCTCGGCACTCATTCTGACCACATGTTTTAGTAAATGAATTAATATCATGCTCCTGCCTTAGCTTCTGGTTCCAAGCCCAACGTCAGAGCTGAGTTCAGCTACAACTCTAGGCTTGAGCATTTCCACATAAGAGATACAGCCCCGTGATAAGGATGACTTCAGAATCAGAATTCCACATCAACTCACAATTATTTTTGACCACATACCAAAGAACTTTATTTTTATTTTGGGTTCATATCAACTTCTACTATGCATCAGGACTAGTATTTTAGGATTTTTTAAAAGACCATGCAGACTGACTCATGTTGCATATCTTTAACAAACAGTATAATATGGAAAATAGTATGTGACATTACACACACTTCGAATTTTCCAAAATACTTCATTCATTCAACAGGCACATCTGCAGCTTTCCCCTTAGTCTCAGGTGCTGTTTTAGGCACTGTGACTATGTCAGCAAAAAAATGGCAGCTGTGTTCTCCATCCTCAGAAGCTTCGAATCTAGTGTATGTTATCACATACTCCTGTACATTATTTTCTTCTCACTTCATCTCTGTGGTAAGAAGGATAGGTATTACCATCCGTATTTCAAATAGCAGGCATCTAGGGCCAAATGATGTTAAGTGACTTGTTCAGGATGACCCTCCTTACCAAGTGGCAGGAGCAGCATGTATTAGACAAACTTCCCTCTTAGTCAAGTGCTCTTTATTTGCACAATGGTGCAACTTGAAAATCCTGCTCATATTAGTCCATGTTTCTTGGTTGACAAGCAAACAGCAGATAATCTAAATTTGACATGGCATTTCAGAAGCCTTCTTCCGAACAGGCTAATTTTATTATCAGGTCACGATCCTTCAGACCAGCCGTCAGCCTGAAGAAGGCTAACACAGAAGTGTTTTATTCCAGTGGGCTCCTGCCATGACAATCCCCAGTTTCCGAGAATCTTACGATGAGAAGGGACATGTGATATCACCAGGCCAGTGCACTCTAAACCTTCACAGCTTACCTTCTACAAAGCGTTTTATCAGAAAGCCTGGCTCCCATTATGAACAAAAGCCCTTTCTCCCCGAGAAGGACAGCTAGGTGTTCACTCACATCCCGTGAAAGCGTTGGCTGTTATCATGGACACATGACGGTGTGGGATACCATTGAAGATTAACCAATCTAGTCCAACCTCATTTTGCAGTTGAGGAAACCAAAGTGGAATGAAATAACTTACCCAAGGATTTTTGTTCTCTCTGTGAGAGAACAAGTCAAGTTTATTTTAGCAGTGATTCAAAAAATGTGAATAGACAAAGACTTAGAACCTGTGGTATCTTTCACATTCAAAGGTGCTGAGGCTGGCTGGGTGACTGCCCAAAGATGTACAAATGAATGTGTCCCCAGGGTCATTGCTCTACTGATTACACATACAATGTGGCCATTTATAGCTCTCCTGTGCTTCCATGGCTCGAGGGTCTGCTGTCAGTGAGTCAGTGCTGTGTGGAGGGAAGGACCAGGACCTGAAGGGGCTGTACCTCCTGGCTAGCTATATGACCTTGAGTGCATTCTAGAACTGCTTTGGCCTCAGCTTCCGCATTTGCACGGTAGGAATAATACTGGCTCCAATCAGATGAGACAATAAGTATTGAAGCATCTGTAAAAGTGTGGCACAAATGCCAGGTATTTTCTCAGATGGCTCTCTCTCAGCTTAGTTGCTGCATGTGGGTTTCTTAGCATTTAGTGGCTACAAATTATTACTTGCTGTTTTGCTTTTCAAGTACATTGTTGCTGCATCTCTTCTGCAGCAAGGCCTTATAGATGTCCCTCTTCTTTTCACCATACTGTTAATTTCTAGCGTATTCTATCATTTCTCTATTCTCAATATCCAGGTGCTATACTACCCCTTTCTTGACCATGGAAGGCATCACTAATCAATCACAGCTGTCTTTCTCTCTGGCCTCAGCATCGTCTCAGTTTCACATTCCAGGCTACCTCTACCAGTTTGCTTTTTCTACCACAGGCAGTTTCCTAAACTTGAAAACACAGTGAATAAAACTGGAATATAGGTGGTCTAGCTGTGTACCCAGCCTTTATAAATGCCCTTAATGAATCACTGAAAAATGATCTGTGGAAAACTGCCCACAGTACTGGTTATGATAGCAATTCAAGGAGATAGTCTGTAAGCTCTGTAGCAGGTAAGACCCTACTCCTGAGCTATTGATTTTAACCACCAAGTATCTCTTAGCCCCCTTGTGCTCCCAATTCAAAGAACTGTGTCTACCAGACAGCCAAACCAGGTTAGTATTTGTATTTATTTCTGATTCCTCATTCCATCCTGCCTCACATCAGTAGGTCTTCTTGATTCTGTTCTCTCCCTTTCATACCCCACTACCATACCTGGTCAGACTTCACTGCTTCCACCTTCCCAGCCCATCCTCCTCACAGCCATCAAAGAGATCACTTTTGTCATTTACCTTTGATTGTTCCCCATCCTTTTAAGATGAAGTCTGAATGCCTCAATATGCTGTGCAACACTTTCATATGCAGGCTAGATAGGAGTTCCTTGCCCTTCTCTTTCCCTTGCATATGGTAACAGTCTGTTCTGATCATTCAAGGTCAAACAAAAGTATCTCTCTTCAACAAATGTGTCTCACATTATTCCCCCAGGTTGAGAATAAGGCACTCATTTAGCTTTTAATTCTCAGCCTCCAAAGGGCATGAAGCAGAAGGTTCAAGAGCACTAGCTTTGGAGTCAGGCTGACCTAGGTTAAACCCATCACTGTGACCTTGAAAAGCTAGTGAACCTTTCCTCCTCTTCAAAATGGGAGTGATAAAAAGTCTCTTTTTCATGGATAATCATGTAAGGTTGGAGGGATAATCAGAAAGTGTAGCATTCAGAGTTCTCCAGAGAAAAAGGAGAGAGAGAGAGAGAGAGAGAGAGAGAGAGAGAGAGAGAGAGAGAGAGATATGACTTGATTATGAGGACTGGCATGGCAAGTCCAAAATCCATAGAGCGGCCTGGCAGGCTGGCAACCTGCAAACTTAGATAGGGGTTGATGCTATAGTCTTGAGGCAAAGTGTTACCCTCTCAATAGATCATAGCTATTTTCTGTTCATTCCTTTTCCAAGGACCAGGGACTCTGAGAGAGTAGAGATCATGTCTTACTTATTTTTGTATTCTCAATGTGTGGCTTGTGTAAGTGCTCAATAAATGTCCAGTGAATAAATAAACCTGTTGAGGGATCACAGACTTTTTGGGGGGGGGGGGGGGGTGCTGGAGGGGGAGGAGGGAGGGAGATAGTCAAGCCACCAAGCATATATCATGAGAATTAAATTAGTTAATATATGCCAAACATTTAGAAGAGTATTTGGTCCAAAGTAAAGCTTATTAAATGTCACTTTGCTGGGCACATTGAAAGCTCCAGCAGAGTTCCTGAATGCCAGGTAGTACCCAGGATTGTGCTTGCCCCAAAGTACCCATCTGTTGTGCAGGATTGCACTGGCTGAGAGCCATACTCTTTTTCCAAGTGCAGGCAGTTAATCTAGTATCACATACATTCTGCCTGACTCCTTCCATTGTTTGCCTCTCATTTTAAGAAAAACCAGATTTCATTGTAGAAAATGTGGAAAATAGGAAGACACAAAGAAGATATTGAAATCACTAATAATCTCATTATCCTATATAATAAAAGGCTAATATGAAAATCGACTGAACGGCAGAACAACTGGTCACTATGATGCGCACTGACCACCAGGGGGCAGACGCTCAATGCAGGAGCTGCCTCCTGGTGGTCAGTTTGCTCCCACAGGGGGAGCGCAGCTCAACCAGAAACCCTGAGCCGGGCTCACAGCCAGTGAGTGCAGCGGCGGTGGCGGGAGCCTCTCCCGCTACATCCCCGGCAGTCAGACATCCCCTGAGGGTTCCTGGACTGCAAGAGGGCACAGGCTGGGCTGAGGGCCCCCCCTCACGTGCATGAATTTCATGCACAGGGCCTCTAGTTATGAAGTAACCAACCACTGCTACAATTTGTTGAGTGTAGGACATGGGCTTTGGGGATAGATTATCTGAAGACCTTAAAGACTGAGCAATATCATCAGTAAAGTGGGTGAAATAATACCTACCACATAAGATTGTGGGGAAATGAAATAAGATAATGTATGGATACACTCAGCACTACCTGACATTATATGTAAGCACTCAGTGAATGCTAGCTCTTAATAGCTTTATGGTCAAAATATGTATCTGTGTCAAAGAACCCAATTTTATCATCACATAATATGCACACATGTATGCATATACAGGGTGTCTCAAAAATATGTATACACACTTTAACAGCTGATAGCTCAGTTTTGAAAATGAAAAATATTTTAATAAACACTGTCTTTATAAATATTCAAACTGTGTATATACATTTTTGGGACACCCTATATGTGTGTATACATAGATACATATGACATTTTACTTTATATTAGACTAGATGCCTGGTGCACGAAATTTGTGCATGGGCCAGGGGTGTCCCTCAGCCCAGCCTGCACCGTCTCCAATCTGGGACCTCTTGGGTCCAACTGCTGGTTTAATGGAATAATGTATCTAAAGAAAATAACAAAGCTACTGATACCCAATATCATCCATCATCAAGCTGATCTTCAACACTCAGAAATGTTATAGCGTTCTTTCTCCTTATCTAGTATTTCCATTCCACCTTTGTCACAGAATATTTTCATGTAAACTATTTTTATATTTGAAAATCTTTTACTGATATAATTTCATCCTTCGAGTTAAAAATTTTTACTAAACTGGCAATCGGACATCCCTCTCACAATCCGGGACTGCTGGCTCCTAACTGCTCGCCTGCCTGCCTGCCTGCCTGATTGCTCCCTAACCGCTCCCCTACCTGCCTGATTGACGCCTAACTGCTCCCCTACCAGCCTATCACCCCAAAATCTTGTGATGACATCGCGTGATGCCACCTAGTCTTTTATTATATAGGATTGTAACCATTATCCTAGGCAGCATATATATTTGTTAAAAGCGTGGGATTAGGAGACAAACTTCCTAAATTTAAGTCCTCATCTCTCTATCCTTGCCAATGTGTGAATTTAGGTAAGTTATATAACCCCTCTATGGCTCAGTTTCTTCTTTTGTATGAGATGATCTCAATCTAAAATTATTATAAGGATTAAATGAGTTTATTATAGGGATTACATTGGTTTAATATGTTATACATATAGTTATTATTTTATTAAAATATGTACTATACATGTAACATATACAATATACATAAAGAGAAATATTTGGTACAGAGTAAATGCTCAATCAAGAAATGTTAGCTATCATTACCATTGTCATGAAATAGTCTCCAAAAGCATTGTTTTTACTGGTTGTATAGTATTTCATTGCATGATAATTTATTTTACAATTCTCCTATTAGACATTTAGACTGCTAGCTGGAGATTTACATTTATACTGAGCCAGAATGGCTCATATTAATGAGTCACATGGTATGGTAGAAATCCTTGATTCTCATGTAATAAGATAGCTTGGTGAGGTGGTGAGAGTTCTATATTGGGTTCTAGTCCTGGCACTGTCCCAGCCAGCTGAGTGACTTTGGGCAAGCTATTTGCAAAGTAGTAGAAAGAGAAATTGATTTTAATTCAAAATATTCTAACACCTTCTGGCACCATTCCTTATTAGCTATGATAATAAGGCCAAGAATTTGCCAGGTGAGTAGGAATTGATTTTTTTTTTATGACCTTCTTTGAAGGTTCTGGCTGTGTATGTTGGGCAAGTCACCATGTCTTTGTTTTTCCATCTGTAGAATGGTAAATGATATGAGCTTTCTGGCCTTTCTCATTTGGTATCAAAGCACAAAATATATGAGAAAGTATTTTGAAAGCTATGAATCTTTAAGTAAATATAATGCAGTATTAGGGCTATTATTATATTTAGTATCATAGAAACTATATTTTCAAGTAAAGGTTAGGTTAGATAATTTTGTATTTGCTAACTAGTTTTAAGATTTTGTGCTCTAGTACTAGGGTTTCAGGACGTATCCACACTACAGTTAGCCTTTCTCTCCATACCTTCCACCTTTCATGCATGCAACTGTTTTTCTTCATTTCAGATACAAGGAGAGAAAAAACACCTTTCTTAATTCAATGAATTATTTGTTTGGATGGGGAATTCTATATATAATTTTGTTAAACTGTGTAGCAATATTGTTTCAATAATGAGTTTGTTGCTCTTTTGATAATTTTTACTAAAACACAGAGGAAATTTATAGTGGCAATGGAATGCTGTGAGTTAGTCCCGGTTCTAGATATGGAATACAAGTTTACAAAACACATGGAGGCCTTGCCTTCATGGAGTTTGCATTCTATTAAGAGGAGACAAAACTAACAAACCAAATGAATAAACCAATAGTTTCAGATGGTGGTAAAATCAATGAAAAACAACAACAACACAAAATAAAAACCATGTGGAAGAGGATGGGGAGTGGTTGTGAAAGGTACTTGAGGTCGTAAGGGAAGGCACTTAAGCTGAGACTTCTTCATACTGTGACATGTAAAGGTCTGGTAACAGATATTTCAAGAGTGAAAAATAGAGAGGCAAAAGGGTCTGGAGCTAGTAAGCTCAAGGAACAGAAGGAAAGCCAGTGTGGCTACAGACCAATGAAGGAGGGGGAAGGTGACAGGAGAGAAGGAAGGCAAGAATTGGGTCAGGTAGGGCCTTGTGAGCAATAGAGATGAGTCTGGAATGTGTTCGGAGGCAATGGAAAGCCATTGGATGGGGTTTAAAGAGAAGGTCATGCTTCCATATGATCTTCAATTACTTTGGATGTTGGATGGACATGGACTTGTGTAGCTATAGTTGTCATTCTGTTCTTGTGTGTGTGTGTGTGTGTGTGTGTGTGTGTGTGTGTGTGTGTGTGTGTGTTTTGAGAGAAAGTTGTCTTGAATCTGTGTTCGAGTATAAATACTCTGATTTTATTTAAATTTTATGTTTATTTTCTATAAAGCTAAGAGAGGTTGAAAAGGATTGTGGTGCCCCGCCCTAAGACACGCGGCACCATCACTGCTGAGGTCTGAGAGCTCAAAGTAAAGGTTTACTTCAGCTATTGAATAAATTCTTCTTCTAACCAAATGGTCCCGGCATTAGATTTCTTCCCATGCATGTTGACAGGTGAAAAAAATGAAAATGTTAGAAATCCAAGTATATTATGTTTTTTATGTACTTGTTTTTACGTGGCTTTGAAGCACTTCAATTCTTGATAGTCATTTTGATACTGAATCCGTTTATTAGGTTGGCTCTCATCACTGAGGCTCTTTCTCTCTAGTCCTCATCAGAAAGATAGAAGCACTTAAGAGATTTTGCTGTTGACAGAGGTCGACCTCTCTATGTTCCATTTTTCTCCCCAAATGTTTCCATTAAACCATCGTGTTATGCCTGAATTTCATTGACAGAGATCCCTACTGTCTCCTTCAACAAGATTTACCCGTGTAGTCAGTCCTCCAACTCTGTAGCTATTCTCTTCCTACCTGCAGGTGCTGAAACTCTGCTCTAAAATGTATTTGTAAGCCAGAGGAAAATATATGAGGCTTTCTGGAGGTGGGACTTGTTCCTGTTCTGTCTTCTTTATACTAAGGGCTCTGGTTTTTTCTTCTAATTGCTTTTTTGATATAGAAGGTAAGTGCACAGGCTTGAAAGTCAAAACAAACCTAGATTCAAATCCTGCCTCTGCAACTTACTGGCTGTGTGCCTTTGGGCAGGCCTGAGCTTCAGGGTTTTATGGTTTGTTTGTTTGTTTGTTTGTTAGCTTTTTAAACTATCACAAGTTCACAAATTATCAGCAAGTATTTATTGAGGCTGCAAACATTGTACCAGGTACTAGGTGTATATGGTGAGCAAACATCATGGGCACAGGCCTTGTGGAGCTTGCAGTAAAATGACAAAGACATTAAATTAATACAGATAACGAAATGACTATAAGTGAACAAAGTGCTGTGAAGGAAGCACTGAATGAGATTCTCAAGGAGCTTTTTTAAAATATGGGACCTAATCTGATAAGGTAGGCATGAATCAAAATTGTTCCAAGTATTACAGGACACTGTGCTTTTAACATATTTCCTGTGACCATTGCATTCAATTGATCATAGCTATTGCCATTGTTATCATCTTGCTGTTGTCATTGTTAATATTACACACACCCCATGCCTGTAGGTAGCCTTGCTTCAGTGAGCTTTCCAGAACACAAATGTCTACTGTGTTCTTGGTTATTTGCCTAGAGCTGCTCTGCATCTGTGCTCCCCGACTGCTGCCAACTTACCTAGTTTCTGACCTGGTATCTGAGCACTTTCCAGGGCCAGCCACTCATATTTTGGGTTCTATCCATGCCTTGACTCTTGCAGATTCCTTAGGAGGCTTCTGATCTTATTGCTCTACCTCCTAAATGAATGCTAACCAAACCTCAACATGACAGCTGCCTTGTTGCTATGCTGCTCAAGAAGGAAGGAGGAATCTTTTAGGAAATTTTCTGAAAGAACAAAAGAATGGCTCCCTCTCTATTTAAGCCCTTTTGAAGAGCCTATTGCTACACCTACTCTGCACTATAAGCATCTGTGCTGGCTGGCTTACAAACCTGAGGGATATTTCTTTCCATTGTTTACCAGAAAGTTTTTCTTATTCACCACTGACCTAAGCCGAGACCATAAATCTAATCCTCAGACTTTTCCATTTCTCTACATCAAAGCCTGTGAAAATATGATTTTAAAATTATGGTACTGTAAGTACATGTGTGGTACATACACCCATGCAGCATTGGTAAGAGGGACACTGCTTTATGGCCAGTACCTCTGAGTCATCTCTTCTACTAGAGTCACTCATAACTCACTTTAGCTCTTCCTTCCTTTTCTTCCTATTCTCTAGTTAGACCTTACTAAAAGATAGCTGCTCCATAACTTACTAAAAGAAAGCTGCCCCAGATCAATCCTAGATCTCCAGATATTGCATAAGAAAGACTAAGAATAGCATTATCCTTGAAATGTTCCATATTTTCTCTTAACCAGTAGGTGCAGCTATAACCATCTCTCCCCCACCCCATCAAGAGGAGAAAAGAAGTAGAGTTCAGCTTTATTAACATAAAAATAGCTACCTGAGTTCCTGCTTTGTGCCAGAAACTATTCTTAAATTTTCTATGAGCTTTTATCTCATTTAACATACACAACAAGTCTATGAGGTTGACACTATAATTATCACCCTTTTAGAGATAAGAAAACTGAGGTCAGAGAGCTTATGACTTGCCCAGATATTTAGACTTGAACCTGATCTGACTCCCAAACTTATGTTGTAAATCATGCAGCAATATTGTCTCTCCATTTTTACCTTTGAGAAATTATATTTAATATATTCCCACATAAAGGCAAACACGGTGATATCATTTGTACCACAACATTTGATAACTAATATTATAGCATGCTTGCCTATTCTTACCAGATAAAAATTAAATTTGAGAAGATTCCTGTCCATCTATAATACCTCACATAGAAAAATGAGTAGATGATTATAGAGGTAACAAAACTATTCTCCAGGATGTCTATGATTATTTTTAATTAGATTGGTTTGCAATTTCTTGCATTTTACTTTAGAGGTTTATATGGGCACTCTATGTTGAAACTATCTTGGATATTTAATAAACTATCTTGGATGTTTCAAGGAAATTTTCTGAAAGAACAAAAGAGTGCATCCCTCTCTGAGAAATTTGCAATGTCTTTTATTGTAGAATGAGAACTGTATTTCCCCCTTTTGCTCAACAATATATTGGACACATCTCCTAGTTTCGGTAATAATATAAATTTTATTTTATAGCATTTCAGAGACAATTCAATCGTCAGTTGACTTTTGCTTAATATGAGAAATGAAGTTATTCTATCTGGTTTAGCAAGGGTTATAATTACCAATTCTATATTAATAGCTTCATTATAGGTAAGGCTTAACACTGTTTTTAATTTTAATATCTTTACCAAATGCTCAGTCCTCAATAACTATAATAAAATGTGTATTTTAGAAATGTGTAAAAATATTCAGTTCCTCTCCAAGTTTATTTATAAACCCGAGATAGAGCATTTATGTTATTTACTCTGCAGTAAATACAAATACAGCCCTTACGTATTGCTTTTTTACCTATTTCTTGTTCTCATCGCAAGTTCTTTAGTCAGAGCAGGAAAAATAGCAATATAAGATGACCTCTGTGTGGAAGGCACATGCCCCCAAAATATGCAAAAGTCCAAGACTCTGTACATTCTCTGAACGTGTAATTGATTCATTGAAAGGTGGACTACAGTCACCCAAGGTTAGTAGTAATTATTGCCATTATTACTATTATATAGAATTTGTCAGTGTTCTAGGCTGTGAGGGACTATATAAATGGCCTATCACCTCTCTCTCACTATAACACTGTGAGGGTTATTCTTAATTCCATATGATGAATGAGGAAAAAGGCCCAAGGTCTCATGCACAGCTAGGAAGTGGCAGAACAGGAGGGAACCACTGAGTCCCTAAATCTGTGCTCTCTGAATCACTGTGTTTAACAACTGCCAACCACCCTTGTGGGCTTGTCTGAGGGAGCTAGGATGGTGAGGCTCTTGTCCATTGTCAAGAACAGTCAGAGAGTTCATATTGGACCTCTTTATCCTCACTCATCACCCCGACTGAGCTCTTTTGACTATGGTTGTTTTACTGGCTATGCATTTTAAAGAGTCTTTACTGACTTGGGCAGATTCATTTAACAACACAATTTCCAGGCTGTCCTAGGTATGGTTCCTCCACTTCCTTCTTTGAGGCACTGTGTACTGTTTCCCACTGTTACACTGCTCCTTTTTCTCTCTTCCCTTGTTTCTTCTCGTGTTCGCTTACCTGGTTTGCATTGTGCTGCTGTTTCCTGTGTTCTTATTCAGTTGTCTCTGCCCTTCCTGCCGTCCCCATGCAGTCAGGTTTAGATTGCTGTAAAGCAGCTTCACTAAGAGAAGTAAGGAGCTGGGCCACTTGGGTCAAATCCTGACCCCTTCACTTACTAGCTGTGCAATCTTAACTAATTTACTTCTCCTCTCTATGCCGCTGTTTTCTGTTTTAAAAATGTTTCTCAGCTCTAAAATCAATGTTACTATACTAATTCCTATCTCATAGAATTATTATGAGGAATAAATGAGCCAACCCCCATGAAAGTGCTTAGCTTAGTGCCTGGCACAGAGTAATTGCTCACTTAATCAATTTTGTTCTTACATTTGCCTGATGGCAGGTAATTTACATCAGAAAATCCCATTATTTGATGGAGACAGAAATGACTTCAAACACTACAAGGAAAACCCTTCCCCCAGGAAGAAAACAAAACAAGCTCTCCCTTTAAGGTGCTTCCCATTCCTTTAGTTCCCCCTGGCCACTACAAAGCATGTTGGCCGACTGCCACTGGGACCTCAGAGACTAAAACATCAGCCAAGTTTTGTTTTTCTCTTAACTCTTGCTATTCCTGTCTCACCAAATCCCTGCCACCCTGCAGGAGAGTGTTGGCAATAGCTTCATGTTTGGGTTATGGTTGATCTGAGTCTTGTGGTCCTAGGGGACTGGGTAGAAAGCTGGGGGTACAATGGCTTTCGGTTCACTTGCCTCACAAAAGTCATGCATCAAAACATCTATCCTACCTAATAAAATAGTAATATGCAAATTGACCGCACCTTCGATACGCCAAAGCCACGCCCACCAGCCAATCAGGGCGAGTATGCAAATTACCCAACAAAGATGGCAGTTAATTTGCATACGCTGAGGGAGGGAGGAGTGAAGACTGAAGACAACTTAGAAGAGGGAGGAAAAGCGGAAAGCAAGGTGGCTGCCAGAGGGAAAGCCCAGGTGGGGCGGAGCGGGGCGGGCGGCAGCGGCACGCAGGTGCAGGCATGGCGGCTGCAACCGCGGCAGCAGCGGCTGCGCACGCGGCCGCAGCGGCCGCTTGCAGGATTCTTCCTGCAAATGGGCTACTAGTCTATATATATAAGCCTAAGCGACCGAATAACCAAACGACCGGTCGACTGGTTGCTAGGACACGCACTGACCACCGGGGGGCAGATGCTAAATGCAGGAGCTGTCCCCTGGTGGTCAGTGCGCTCCCACAGTGGGAGCGCCGCTCAGCTGACCCACCTGTCCCAGTGACCCACCAGCCTGACAGCAGCCACTCACTCTCTCAGTAGTCCTGCAGGTCCAATCTCTGGAGAACGGGCCAGGCACTGATGGACTGGCACTGCTGGCACAATCCCAACAGTGCTGCCGGCCTCCTGGAAGTCGGCCTCAGGCACTGCGGCTGCTTCCCCTCCCTAGACGCTCCGCAAGGAAGAAACAATATAAACGTGGCTGCCAGGTGGCTCCTGACAACCAGCGTGAAGGTCAAAGGGAGGGATCCAGATCCCCGGCCAGGCAAGGGCATCCTACTGCCCGCCCAGAGGGCCGATCGCATCCTGCCCCACCCCCACCCACCTCAGAATGGGCACCAGATGCAGGGCTCACGGCTGACAAGCACCGCTGTGGCAGTGTGAGCCCACAGGCACAGTGGAGCTGGGATGAGCGGGAGCGGCAGACAGAAGTGGCAAGGAGGCATTGGACTGTGGGTTTTGGCTCAAATCCCGCAGGCCACCCTAAGGGACCCCACCCATGCATCAATTTGTACACCAGGCCTCTAGTATATGATAATTTTGTGTGCAGGTGGGGAGGGATTAGTGTAAAGCAGAATTCAAAATGACCCTCAAAGCCAGCTGTGCCCAGTACTTTACACAAAGTATTTCATCCTATGCTCACAGCTTCCTCATACAGATGGTATTTTTTCTATTGTAAAAATGAAGTCATCATTAGTGAGGCCAAGAGAGTTAAGTAATTTGACTAAGGTCTACCTGATTCTAACATCTGTGCTCTTAACCACATCACAGTCCTAGTCACTTCATTCTGGTGTACACCTTCCTTCCTATACTACCCTCTTTTGGCCTCAGTTTCCTCATCTGTAAAATGATAGGGTTTAGCATGATGACTTGGAATTCCCTTCCAACTCTGACATTTTGGCACTCCGGGTCAGCATCTGAGTTTAGAAACACTGAGTGTTCATCCAAATGTGTATGGACAGGACACATTTGCTCACTGCTTCTTGATTTATGCTGCAGCTGTCTCTGAATCATATGATATAGCTCTCATTATCCTGTTTTTATACCCACCAAGCACACTTTGTTCTATTACCATTGAGCAAATCCTCTTAGAAATCCAGTAGAGCTTTAAGAATTCTCTTCTGGTAGTTGCTGAATATGTGTTGCCTTGACCCACAATTTTATACAATTTCAGAAGAAAAGGTGCTCCTGAGATTCTAAACAAGGTTGCAGTCAAGTATAGAAGAGACAGAACTCAACAACCATTAGACTCTACTGAGTTAAGTATCTTTTGCCTTATTCTTTATAGTTTTACTAGTGGTCCAGTGCACAAATTCGTGCACATTGAAAGGAAATGAATTAGAAGAAATATTTTAATATCACTATTTGCCCTTTCTCTATAATAGAAGTGTCAACCAAATTCACGATCAACAATGACAGATTGAAAAACATGCGTGTGAGAGCTTTATATGTATCGCGCATGTGCAAGTCAACTTAGCCTTTTACTAGTATATATAGAGAATAAACTTGCTTAATTAGACCTGCTTTCTGATTTAGCTAAATTTTTCCAGCCCAGTGAAGCACCCCAACTTCTCTTTCAGGTAATTGTCAGTAACACAGCAGTAAGTAACAACACAAAGCAGATTATTATTGTAGATCACGCAGGGAGAACAAAGGGTAAAATATTTAACTGTAGCAGTGTTTGACTATATTCTGCACAGTGAGAAAACCTGAAGTCATTTTCAAGGTCCACCATTTCTTACTTCTTTTCAGTCGGGTCAAGTTTCTAAGCTTTCTAAATCTGCATTTTCCGGCTAATGAAAAGAAAATAGGATTCCACCGAGTCTCCTATCTACCTACTCCAGGACTTCTGTGAGGATCAAATGAGATGAGGCACAGGAAAATGCTTCACAGATATTTGGTTAAAGTGTAAAATGTTTCCACCTGGCTATAAAGCAAGTTGTGTTCCTGGGCTGAAGAAACTCCAAGGAGGCTAGTCGCTAGGGAGACAAAGCCAGGTGTTGCTATGTGATGTCATTACCTGGTGCCCATAGCCACTGTTTCTGGGCTGGGCTAGGCTGTGGGCTGCATTTTGTGCCATGGGTCTTGGCATCATCGGTTGCAATTTGGTGGGGTGTCGCTCTGGTGGCGGGGCCTGTGTCCCACTTGGGGGAAACCAAGTATTGCTTTGTGGGCACCAGGTCCATGGTGCCGTTTCTCTGTAAATGGCAGTGCACGTCATGGCAGCTCCTGCGTCGAGTGTCTGCCCCCCTGGTGGTCAGTGTGCATCATAGCAACCAGTTGGACAGTTGGACACTTAGCATATTAGCCTTTTATATATATAGATGAGATTAGGTACTTGCTCCAAGGTTCAGACAGAACAAGGCTCCATAGCCTGTGCAGAGAATTCAAATTTGAGTCTGCCTGTATTTTTCATATACTACCGTGACCTTTCCCTTGGTGTAGTAGTAGAAAGAGGCACCAGATTTGCTACTAATTTTTAGTGTGCTGTTTTGTTAAGACACAATTTATCAATAAAATCAATCTATAAAATTGATTGCCTTTAAACTGAATAATCTTATAGATTCTATATGTTGAGTCACATTAATGCTCTAATCATCTCAACTGGTTAGAAGAACATGACATCACATTATATTTCTCTTTCTCTTTTATCTCATAGGTTCAAGCACCAAGTACTATCAGTTCTCTCTTCATAATGTCTCTATGTATTCTCTTCCTCTTGCTGTCACCCACCATTATAAATCTGGACCTTATTTCAATCCTGGAATCTTGAAATAAACTGCAAACTGTCCATACTGCTAGGATCCACCCAATTTGCCTCCCAGTATTATCTACATATATAAAAGCCTAAGCAACTGTTCGACTGATAGCTATGACCTGCAGTGACCACCAGGGGGCAGATGCTCAACACACAGGCATGGAAACATGGAACAGACTGATGAATCTCAGAGGGAAGAGGGGAGGCGGGAGGGTGGGAAGAGATTAACCAAAGATCTTATATGCATACTAGAGGCCCGGTGCATGAATTTGTGTACCAGTGGGGTCCCTTGGCCTGGCCTGTGGGGATCAGGCTGAAACCAGCAGTCCGACATCCCCCGAGGGGTCCCGGATTGTGAGAGGGCGCAGGCCAGGCTGAGGGACTCCCCAGTACATAAATCCATGTACCGGGCCTCTAGTCTATAATAGTAAGTGTAATATGCTAATTGGACCAGACCTCCTTCCAGACAACCTTCTGGACGAAGCCGGGGCTGTGAGGAAAGCCTGGGTCCTAGGTGCCTGACAGTGGCCAGAGGGAAGCCCGGTTCTGTGTGCCAGAGGAAGCCGGTGCCAGCAGCTGGGGGAAGGAAGGCCTACTCTTGCACAAATTTCGTGCATCGGGCCTCTAGTACATATATAATTTTCTCACTTCTTGCTCTTGTCCAAAACCTCAATTATTTTTTCTCTAATGCTTGTGGTATCGTTCTTCAGGCTTCCATGAGAGAAATCCCTAAATTAAACTTTCTGTTCTCCTCTGTCCACCACCTTTATCTTATCTCTTAACCTTTGCCAAGGCTGTTTTTTGCAACTCTCTTCATAGAACTCTTCCAAGTCCTTCAAGGTCCATTCCATACACAAAAAGGAGTCTTGCCCCTCTTTTTCATCAAGAAGCAACTATGTTGAACATGAGCAAAATGCCAAACACTTAAGAGCACTTAGTAAATATTTGTTGAATTAATGTGTGACTCCAACAAAGGTATTTTTGACTACTTCATCGTACATGCAGATATTCTTTAAACCCCAGTGGCACCAATTTAGCAGTTCTGTGATCTTATAGTTTCAGTGAGCTGTTTTATTTTTATACACTTAAGGAAGAGAAAGATCACTGAAATCAAAGCAGAGTTTTAAATTGTCCAAATCAAAGCCCTATTCTCTTATAGACTGGAGGAGGAGAAAGCACTTCCTGTGTGTCAGGCCCTGTACTGAGCGCTCTATCAATACTTATTACATTACAACAACATTGTGAGGTAGCTGTTATATTATCCTTTCACTGATATAAAAACTGAGATTCAGAAAGTTTAAGTAACTTGCCCAAGATAAAAAAGGTTATACATAACATGGTTAAATCAGGACCTAGACATTCTGGCTATGGAATGTGTAATCATCAGCATTATATTATGCTACCTCTCACACCACTGCAAAACAGGAAAATATTTAATATATCGCCAGACTAACCCCAAGAATGAAAACAAAACAAAACAAAAAACTCCTAAGTCAGACCCTACAGTCAGTGGAACATAATAGATTCTTATTAGGAAAGATAGTCCTTTAGATTCAGCTCTTGTTTATTTATAATCCCCAGTAAGATGCTCTCCTAGCTGTACTCTTTGTTTTGGCATCAAATTATAACAACCTTGCCATAGCTGGAGCTGTTGTTTTCTTTTGAAGGGTCTTTGCTGACCCTCTGAAATGCCACATGGCTAAGGGCAGAATGTGCCTTCTTAAAGGAAACTCTACTTCCTGGAGCTTCTCTGGCATGCTGTCCTAGGAAACTCGGTACTACAAGCCCCTGAGCAGCTGAATAAAAATGAAGTGGGCATTTGTATTTCCCCATTGATTGAGTTGGCTCAATCTGATGTAGGTTCAGATTCACAAAAGCATAGACAGGCTTGCTTCCAGGTTTGCAATGGAGATGGAGGAAGGCAGACTGTGTGCCCAGCTTCCTTGCAAAGCATGCATTGGATATGTGTTAGTGGTACCCTTTCAAACCAAGGCTCCAGAATTTCCCCTCCCCCACCAGTCACAGGATGATTTGTGCAAGATGCCCTACTTCTTCTGCCAACTGGACCCTATTCAAATGAGCATGCAGATCAGAAAGTGTTTTTTATTATTTTTTCACAAGGGTATTATTTTAATAGTGACTTATATTAAGATGCAATGTCTTCTAAATTATAAAAATTGCTTTAGAAATATATTGATTTCATCATACTCATTTTCTTTCCTTTATGTATTGACATTTTTCAAATATTGCATACTGAAATAAATTAAAAATATGGTCATTACAACATTTGGCAAATAACTTCTTCTCTGCCTACCATTTTTCTCATTCATTTTAAAAATAATGCTTAAGGCATTAAAACTTTATAGATGAAAATACTAATAATATTCATATATTTCATAAAATCAAAGCTAGAAGAGTCTTAGAAAATAACCACACTTGCATGAAATGCTAACAAATAATTTACATATCATTCCTATACAGCATTCTGTTCACACCATGTAATTATAATCTTGATATCATAATTGTGGATACTCTGTTGAACTTAAAATTTTAATACTTAAAAAATCATTGTTCCTGTCCATAATTGATGAATGGATAAACAAAATATGGTACACATTTATGCAATGGAATATTATTCAGTTTTAAAAAGAAATGAAGTTCTGATACATGCTATATCATGGGTGAACCTTGAAAACACAATACTATGTGAAAGAAGCCAGACACAAAAGGTAACATATTGCATGATTCCATGTTTATAAAATGTTCAAAACAGATAAATCTATAGAAATAGAAAGTACATTAATTGTTTCCAGGGGCTGAAGAAAGGGGAGAATTAGGGATGATTGCTAACAGGTGTGGGGGCTCTTTGGGATGATGGGAATGTTCTGGAATCCGTGGTGATGGTTCTACAACATACTGAATATACTAAAAAAAAAAACATTTTAAAATGGCAAGTTTTGTGTTTTGTGAATTTTATCTCAATTTTTTAAATGGCAAAGTCAATGTTCCAATCAAGAGTATCATGGTCAGTATGGCCATAACTAGAATAAGAAATGGGTTCTCAATCATGAAGATGTCACAACAGGAGAATGACTGAGCAAAGGAAAATTTGGTGACATATTTAAGGGCATATGAAAGGATAAAACTGCTACTGCTGTTACAACATGTAAAAATGATCTTTCCCAGGAACTAAAGTTAAATTTTTTACAAGAAGCCAAAATCCTCAAGTAATACAATCAATCATCCCAATATTGTCAAACGTATAGGAGTTTGCACATAAACGCAGTCTATTTACATCATTAAGGAACTAGTCCCTGGAGGCGATTTCCTCTCTTTTCTGAGAAAGAAGGATGAAATTTTCATCAGGTGCTGCTTCTGGATGGCGAATTTCAAATGAAAATTGTATACACAGGAACCTTGCTGCAAGGAACTGTCTAGAGGTGAAAATAATATCCTGACAACTGGTGACTTTGGAATGTTTTGTCTAGAGGATGATGGGTTATATACATCTTCTGACTTAAAGCAGATTCCCTTAAATGGACAACACCAGAAGCTCTTAATTATGGGAGATACCGTTCTGAGAGTGATGCATGGAGCTTTGGCATCCTCCTCTAGACCTTCAACTTAGGGGTCTGTATATACCCTTTTTGCCACTGGAGGAGATTTTATCCATCTTTTCAGATTTAAATGAATCGCTGCCTTTTTCTTTGCCTGAAGATTTTGACTTATTTTTTTCCTTGTCTTTCTCATTTGGATAAGGAGAATCACATGGACTTTCACTTTTGTGTTTTGAAACCATTGTTCCATTTTCTTCTTTTCGCCTCTTGGTTAAGTCCGGTAGCACTTCCCGGTCATTGTTTGAGTGATGCCTTTTCCGTTCTTTTCTGTCCTTTTCATCTTTTTTCTCTCTTTCTTTGGATCTTTCCCTTGACTTGTCTAAATCTTTCTTGTCTGTTTCTCTCTCCTTATTCTTGATTAGTGGTGAAGGAGTATGATTAAGGTAGAGCTTTGCTGAAGACTCCTTGAGTTCGATGATATTGTCCTTTATTGTTGAGGTATGTGATGGAGAAGGGTGTATATCAATTTTACGGCGTTTTTGTTCCCTTTCAGGCTCAGTAATATCTGATCGGGAAACAGGTGACTTCAAGGGCCCAGAAACTGGTCTTTTTTCTCCTCCTTTAACATTTTCTTTTGATTTTATTTCCTTTGCTATATCTCTTTCTCTGAATGACTCCTTCTCTATTTCCTTTTCTTGAGTCAATTTTGATTCTATGTTGGGGACAGTGGTCTTGAATTTCTCATCTTTAGCTTTTTCTTCCTTCTTGAATTTTTCTTTCTCTTTGTTAGTCTTAGGTGTTCTTTCTTTTGTCTCTCTTGTTTTTTCATCTTTATTTGGACGTTCTTCCTTTGGTTTTTCTTTACCATCTTTACTAAGTACCCTGGCCTCTGGAGTAGTAGCTGGAGTCTTTTCTCTTTTCTCTTTTTCTTTCCCTTTCTCTTTGTCATTTTCTTTAATGGTTTTGCTGCTATTAAAGCCACTATTGCCATTGCTTGAATTGCCTTTCAGTGTGGCACTAGAAGCTTTACTTACAGCTTTCATGCCACACTGAGATCTCTCCCTTGATTTATCATTCTCTTCAGCACTGCTTTCATGAGATTTAGATGCACTTCCTATGGAAGAGGAAGAAGACCCACCACTAGGCCCATTTTGTACACTGGCAACTGCATTCCTTGGAGTGGGGTCTTTGTGATGAAACTCATTTTCAGGTATCATGTAGGACTTCCTACATTTCAACTGCCCAGAGTAGCCCATAGCTAATGCATATAGATCAGGCCTTTTCTCTTTTTCTTCTTGGCAGATTTTATGCACTCTTCTTTCCAAAGCCTGACCCAGATTTAAAACTTTTGGGTAACAAGGAAGTATTTTGGTTAGCACAATCAAGATATTTCTAATGTGAATATATTCACCTGTTTCAAGGCAATGTACTGATGCCTTAGTTAGTTTGTAATGCCATTTATGTACAACATGTCGAAAATTTTCATAGTCTAGTTGATCAGCTTTATTTCCACCATCGAATCCAGTTGCCCGTAATATAGTAAGGAATCCTGGATAATTTCCACATTCCTTTTCATATGTGGCTCTATCACTGTGCCACCTGGTCACAGTCTCTAACATGCAGCAAAGAAATCTCCCATATCGACTGGCTTCATTTTCAGTACAGCTTGCAACTGTGAAAATAATGTCAGAGAAAACTCGATCATAGCAAAGAAGTGTGGAAAAATTTGGAGTTTTCTGTTGATGTACCAATTCAACAAAACGAGCACAGTAAACAGCATCAATTGCTGAAAAAATACATCGAGGGAATATACACAGCTGTAAAAATTTTGTGATGGTCTCATTTTTGGTAGATTTTGCTAAAAGCCAGTTGTCCTTTTCCAGTTTCAGTCTCTGTAGAACTCGCTGTACATGTTCCATCTGTTTCTTTTCTTCTTCAAGAAGCTTGTCCTGAAGAGCACTACAGCGTTCCTTCTCTTTTTTCTTTTTATTTGGAGGCATTTCTTGATTGTCATCAATTGCTTTCATCTGGACTTTAAGTTTACTGACTTCCCGTTCGTAGCTGATGTGCGGAACTGCAAGGTCATACATTGTCAATGACCAGAATGTGGCATAGAATCGAGGGCTGATGTCATCCCAGACTTTGGAAATGTGTAATGAGACTACTGCTTCATGGACAGGGGCCATCACCATTTCACATGATGTAATGTACTTGTGGACTTTATGTTGCTGTTTACTTCCTTTGTCTGATTTTTTAAGTTCATCATATTTGGATGAAATATGGTGTGCATACATTGGTCTAGACAAGAAAAATGCTGCATCATGGGGTATATGAAATTCGTTACAGAGCACATCAATTGAAGGTACTCTCTTTATATAATCTTCTGTGTTTAGATTAGATGCTAAAAATCCACCAAACTGTACAAGGGTATCATGACACTGATCATAGAGCTTTCCCACAAGTTTCAAATGTTTCTCTCCACCTTCCTGAAAGATCACCCCATTCCTCTGCTGAGCTATAATCAAACAAAGGGGAAGAGCAAGATCATAGTCCAATAGTGCATCCTTTAATCTCTGGGAGGATTTTTTAGTGTTTCTGATCTGGCCAAAATAACCTCCCTCAGCTTTTAGTTGCTCTCCACCAGTCATGGCCTCTAGTTGCTCCATTGTCATTTCCTCGGTAATTTCTATTCCTGCCATTTTTTGTACCACTTCTTTCAATATAAGCAGGTCAAAACTTCTGCCCGCTTTTAGCTGATTAGCCACATATTGCAGAAGACCAGCAAGATCAATTGGATATTTACGAAAAACTGCACCACAGAAACTAGCAAGACTCTGAAGCCAGCCTGAAATGGTTGTGTCATCATGTTTCATTCTTTCCTTTTCTGGATTAGCTAAAGCTTCAATGATACAATAGGCCAAGACATCATAATTCAATGAAGTGAGGTATTTCAATGAATCTACTACAGGTGTTATTAAGTTATCGTACTTCTGTATTTGTGACAAGATATAATCAAACAAAATAGTTGGATTGCTGTGGCTCAATTTCCCAATTTGTCTTCCAGAAGGCTTCACATTTTCCTTGGTTAGACGTTTCATGATATATTTAACTTTGTCTATTGTTTGAGCTTTAACTTTTACTAAAAGTGGGTGACTATTATAAGTTTCATTCTTCCACTGGCCATACAGACGATATCTATGCTGATATGGAAATGTTTTAAACATTCCCCAGAGTTCCTCAGACATACAAGCATTGCAGTCCATCAGAGAAAGAGATGGAAGTAGTACCTGGTCAGTAATGCTAAGTAAACAGCTAAGAATAACTTCCATTTTCTCTTTATTTTCTTGTTTGCTTCCATCAGACTGAAACTCCTTCATAAATGATTTGCCTATGCGCACCACTTTTGCAAATAAAATGGGATCACGAGAAAGGTGGGGACCAAGGTAACAGAACATATTGAAGACATCTGTCCTCAAATCCTCAAAGCTCTCTGCTTGTTTTGGTGCTCTCTTATTTTGCAAAGCATTAACAGGTGAGCCTTTAGCACCTTTAGGAACACCAACTCTTCTGTAGAGAGGCTCAATAGTTATGTGAATAAGCTTGCAAATAGCAAGAGCTATTAGCTTATGTGAAGCAGCATAGTATGGAGGCATCTGATCCATAATGTTCTGTGCATGCTGCCAATCGCCAATCTTTAACAAGGCTTCTAACAAACCAAGTTTTTGGTTGTCAGGTGGCTTTTCTACTTTCTCCTCCTCTTTTTCCTTTTCCTTCTCCTGCTTATCAATTTTTTCAGAAGACAATACAACCATCGTAAGTTTTCTAACAATTTCCTTAGCTTCCACCATTTCTCGTTTATGTTCATCCATAATGCAATTATCAGCTGGAAGAAGATGTACATAAAGATCATTTAAATCAATAAGATTAACTTGTAGGAGCACTGCTGCAACTCTGTATAAAGATGAAGGAGTCTCTCCATTTGGCTCCTGGTAAAACTTGAATTTGAACCCAAGTATATGACAAAGTATTTGCGGTTCACACATACTCATATAAGATACTAATAAAGATATAAAGAAGTCATTATGTTCTGGTCTGCATTCAAACACTTCTAAAATGACATCCAAAACTCTACTGGGATCTAGATTAAAGCATCCTATTAAAGATTTGATATTTTCTAAGATTAAATCACTAGTAATATTTCCCGATAAATCTTGCCCCAATTCAGCAATCAGCTTAGCATACCCTTCATTCTCTTCTCTTAACAAATTGAACTTTTGCTGCTTATAAAAGAGTTTTGTCTTGATTTTAACTGACCTTTGATTGAATTGCTGTGATTGTTTGATAAGTCCTAATGATTCCAATGTTTCTGGATCCAGGCGTTCCTTTAGAATCGTGTCTGAAACGAAATACAAACACGCTAATACCAATTGCGTAAAACAGTCTCTCTTGCTCTTCTCTTCTAAACAGGTTGTCTCAATATCTAAAATGCAAAAGACATCAGCAAGAATGGAGGGCATGTCCTCACGAAATTCGCTGATGTCATTTAAAACATTAGACGCTTGTTCGGGCTTCAGATTTCCTTTAATGACATGGTATGATAACTCATAGAGAGCTCGCTGGAAATCTCTGTAGGTCGAACTGCCATGGCTTTTATTTTCACTGAGAAGCCAACATAAGTCCAAAAAGTCGCCCCTCCCCGATTTCTCCCAGTTCTTTATCCACTCTACCGGAACCAACACCGCCGCTGCCTCCATCTTCCCCGCCTTAGTAACAGAGGCCCGGATGTGTCGCACGTCAGCGCGGGGTCAAAGGGAAGTACCGCCCACTAGGAATGCCGGGAACTGCGAGTTCGCTTGTCCATTTCCGGGCCCCAACGACTTCTGGCCCCACAAGTCTTCTCCCCAGAGAGTGTTTTTTTTTAAAGGGTGAGTGCATCCGTCGCGGCTAAAAAAAAACGATCTGTGACGCAAGGTGCCGTACGCTAGCTTCCTCTGGGGTTTTCAAGCTTAATAATATTGATAATATAAATATCATGAAAAGGTGTTCCTCCGGAAAGCCTCGGCCTGGGTCGTGTGCGTTCCAGTGGTTGAAGCAAACGTCAGCTGGGTTCAGTTATGTTTCGGAGCCCGTGCTTGATTTGTGACAGTGCTGGTACCTTGACGTGCACAAGTTTAACAGTCAGGTTCCCAGTATTTATAAAGCGCATGTTAGGCGCACAGCAGGGAGGAACGTGTGTGTTTCCTGAGGCGCGAGAATGAATTGCCCGCTTAGGGGATGCAGGGGTTTCGGTGGGGTCAAGTAGAGAACACGCCTAGCTGAGTGTCCAGCCACCACATCGTAACATGCTCTGCTATTCTCCGGAGTAGTTGTCATGTAGGGATTTTTTGTCCAGGTGCCAAGAGTAAAGTCTCCGTCTGATTCAGTGAAATAGCTCTAGATTTTTGTACAGAGAGTTGTGACATAAGACGTGAATTTCCCACTCCACACTGATGGACATCGTTGCTAATCAATCAGCTGCCCGAATGCAGCCTGCATCAGACTCTTCACAAAAGGTTAATTGGATTTTGTGTTTGAAAATGTGAAAAACTCACTATTTCTGGGTTTTAGAAGGTCTAAAATAAACTGCGTCTCCTCGCCCCCCCCCCCCCCCCTGCTTTCTTATTTGAGCATGACAGTCAATGCAGATTTCTCCATTCTCTCCTACACATGTTTGGATCTCTTAGCCTTTGCCAAGCATTCTCCAAACACATCAGGAAAATAGGTCACTTCATCTGGTCTGCCCACCTCTGGCAATGGAATTGGGATAGATGTTTTGGGACAACATGGATGGATATACAGGGTATTATGCTAAGATAAATAAGAGAAGTAAGTCAGGCAGAGAAAGACAAATACCATATAGTTTCACTTATATGTGGAATCTAAAAACAAAGCAAACAAACAACAACAAAGTAGACTAATTGAAACAGAGACCAAAGGTATGGTTGCCAGAAAGGCGGGGTGGGGAGATGGGTAAGAAACAGAAGGTGAATATAGTCAGTAATATTGTGGTAGGTTTACATGGTGACAGGTGATTACTAGAATTAGTGGGGTGATCACATTGGAGAAGTTATAAAAATGCTGAATCATTACATTGTATACCTGAAACTAATATAATAAGTTTTATACCAGCTATACTTAAATGAAAAATAAATTATAAAAAGTTTGCCCATAAACTTTTGTTAGGAAAAGAACATTACTAACCTATGGAGGACACTATTAGATTTGGAGCATTTGTGATTCAAGTTCTCAATATTTTTTGGATTTTTCCGTTATAATAATCTGCTGTCTCAGATTATAGGTCTATTTTAATGTTAGTTTGCCCACTGGAGTGTGAGCCCCATGAGGATGGGGGAATGGCTTTATAAAATTATTTGTTCCCAAGAAACTAGCCATTTACTTTGCATGTGGTAAGTTTGAATGAAGAAATAAAAACAATAATATTTAGTAGGAACAATTTTATCACAGAGTCTCATATACCATGAACCAATTGTAGACCTGTTCCAATGACAGTTTCTCTTCATTTTGAAAAGTTTTCTGAAAGCAGGGACAACTGCATTCCTTTCTTTCCTGCTCATTTTATCCTGAGAGCAAGGCTGGCTTCCTGGGTGTGCAACCTGAGCAGTAGCATAAGGCCCGACATTTGGTTTTAGTGCTCTGTTGCTTTCTCAGAGTTCTTAATAATTTTTGAACAAGGGGCCCAGCATTTTTATTTTGCACCTATCTCCACAAATGACGTACCAGGTCCTGCCTGAACTCCTACTGTATACATGGTGTGCTAGCCTGGCAGCTGTGGATTAGCCTGCCCTTCCAATTTGGCTTTTCTTGTCCCAAGTTGAATTCATAAGTAATGGCTGGGTGTGTGATGTGTGGTTCCCTTGGTTTAATAAGAGCCCTCCACAGCAGCCATCGTATCAGGGAGAGGCATCCCTTGTCATCTAGGCTTCAGATGACTAGTCCAGAATCTTACCATGCAGGCATTGTAATTTGGTTTTAAAGTGTCAGTGAGCAGAATCTTTAGAGAAAGGGACCTGGGGAGGGACTACCACATATAAATGACTTCCAGGCCCTTTCCTCCAGCTGGGGACAGGAGAAAGGAGAAGGAATCTGAGCCCCGAAAGCTCCTCAAGAGTTCTCTGTGGAACCATGTTTTTGGACCCCTTTCTCCTGCTTCTTTCTTAGGACTCAGGTATCCTATGATAGGTAAATGCTTCTCTGATTTTAATGTGTACAGGAAACATCTACAAATCTTGTTAAAATGCATGTTCTGATGCAGTAGGTCGGAGGTAGGGTTGATATTTCTGCATTTCTGATAAGCTGCTGATCCACAGACCATACTTTGGATAGCAAGCTGACAATTGCCATGTTTCAGGTTTGGGCAGATCCTAAATTTCTGTTTCATCCTGGCTTATGTTCGAGCTACCTTCTTTCCCTAAAAGCAGTCTGGCTTACCCTATCTTTCTAATACACATGCTGGCAGAAGCCAGCACAGTGCATGCATGCTGACTTAGAATGCTATGAGTTTCAAATAAAAGAAAAGTCTATCTCAAAATGCCTTAAACAATGAGATTTATTATCTTACACAATTGAAAAGCAGAGAGTGCCAAAAACAGGCTCTAGGCGCAGAAGTGCACATGACTTCATAGTTTCATCAAAGACCCAGGCTTTCTTCTCTCTATTCTGCAATCCTCGGCATTGCAAAGTGGCTATGACTGTTACAGGCATTACCTTCACATAAAACAGCGTCCAGATGCAGAAAGGAGGAGCTATCTCTAGATGTCTCTGTTTAGAACCCAGATATGTTTTCCAGAAGCCCCAATCAAACGTCTCACATTTCAATTCAGGTGTCTATTTCTAACTCATAAATTTAGCCAGGGGAACAAGGTGACTGTGATGTCTTAGCCAGGATAATCAGGATCCACTTGCTGGAGGCAGGGAGGAAAGGCTTAGCATTCCTTGAAACACATGGATGTGAGGAGGAGTGGATATCTGAAAAAAGTCCAGGTTATGTTGGAAAGAGGAAATGTGTTATGATTGGAGAGAGAAAGAATGGGTACTGGCTTGGCAACCGACCCAGTGTCTACTCACACACACTCCCCAACAAAAGGCCTTCATTTCAAGAAGGGCAATACACCATTGCATCCAGATCTGCAGCAGGGACCCTGGAGGCCCAACTCCTCTTTTTTCCTTCACTGCATTAATTATCCCTGAAAATGACCTCTAAAATGTTTGGTTTTATTTTAGAAAAATAAACTTAATTACAACTTTTTCCTGGGCAGCTGATCATGGATACTTAATTACACTGCAGGACAGAAACAGTTGTGTGACTGCAAAATAAATACCAGATTGATTTTGCTGTTGGCTTTACTTGATTGTTTGAGTTCCATTAGTAATGTCATCTTCATAGCAAATACATCTAGACAAATAGAGGGAACTCTGAAATCCAACACTTTCCTGATCCAGTTGTTGAAATCTCATGATTTAGCATTGTGCAGCCTGGTTCTGTTTAGACACTAGATGAATTTTACAGTAAACAACTTTTTAAAAACCAGACTTCTTGATAACATTCCTGGAAGACCTAGTGAAATTCCAAAAATACTTTTAAAAGTATGTTAAGAGAATTTGTCCTTGGTAAAATTCGTGTAGCTAGAATATGCACTGAATGAAACTTCTGTCTTCATTTATTTATGAACTAAAGGCCCAGTGCACGGATTTGTGCACCAGTGGGGTCCCTCGGCCTGGCCTGGGGGGATCAGTGGATCTCTGCGCCTCCACAGCCCGGCCTTACCCACCAGCTCATCAGGCTCCAGCCCGATGTCCACATTGATTCCACACCACACGAAGTAGTGCGGGAAGCGGTAGGTGGCTGGGGAGGAGCCCAAGCCTGGGCTGGGCACCGCGCCACTTGCGTTCATCGTGGCCCACTGTGCCTGCTGCTGCCGCCACTCAGGTGCGCAGGGGGAGTGTCTGCGGGAGAGGCTCGCGCTGCCACAGCTATGCTGGCCAGCAGTGAGCCCGATGTCTGGCACCTGTCTGTCAGCTGAGCGGCACTCCCGCTGTGGGAGCGCACTGACCACCAGGAGGCAGCTCCTGCATTGAGTGCCTGCCCCTGGTGGTCAATGTGCGTCATAGCTACCGGCTAGTCATCCGGTCATCTGGTCACTTAGGCTTTTATATATACATAGATGCTACTAAAAAAAATATAAAAAGGCAGAACAACTTGGTCGGTACATTCACACACTGAAGTCCAGTGCCTAAGTTAAAATCTGAGTTATGTCACTGACTAGCTGTGTGACCTTAGGCAAGTTACTTAACCTGGTTTTGTTTTCGGTTTCCTCATCTGTCAAATGACGATAAGAATAGCACCTATTTTTCTCAGCTGTTGTGAATATTACATGTGCATAAAGAGAACAGTACTTGGTATTGAGTAAAACCCCTGTAAATATTAACACATTTACATGTTTTTATTTGCTTTCCATATGGCAGGCCCTGTATTACACACTTTGTCTATAATCCTCAAAACACTCCTAAAAAGTTATCTGGTATTGCAAATACCAATAGCAAATAATAGCTAACATTAAACTGAGCACCTGCTATGACTATGTATCAAGCACTGTTTGGGTACAAAGCAGGATCATCTCATTGAAACCCCATAATAACCCACAGAAATATGGTTTCCCCATTTTACAGATAAAGAAACTAAAGAACAGAGAGATCAATTAGAAAAAATACTTTGGGCTTTTTAGCTGTCAAAAGCTAGCCTCAGGGCATGGTGAAGGAAAATAGTTATGAAAAGGAAGAGAGAACTGAATTACTCTATAAAGTGAAGTTGGAATCATTTTAAGTATCCAGGAATTGCCCAGGCTTAGAAAGGAGGGAAGTGAGCAAGGATCTGTAGCAGAGTTGAGGGCTGAGAGGCAATAAAAAAAAATTGGCAGATCTCTGTGATAATAATGACCTGCAGTTTTTTACAGTTTGATCTTAAGTAACCTGCTTTGCTATAATGTAACTCTTTCGTTGTTATTCCCTATTTGTTGTTATTGTTAACATTCATTATCCACTGCTCTTTAATGTGTGATATTTAGGGGAAGTTGGGGGGAAAAAGAAAGCATGGCCTGAAATATTAGCATAAAGTGCAGAGAAAAATAAAAATCAGCTATGAAAGAAAAAACACAATCTCAAGAACTTAGTGTAAATAGATCATCTGAACAAGGTATGCCTAAGAGGTATTATAACCCCACCCAGTAAACCTTGGAGTCACTGAGTGGAAAGTGAGTGCGTGAGTGTATCATAGTCTATGGCAGTAATTTTCAATCTTTTTCATCTCATGGCACACATAATTACTAAAATTCTGTGGCACACTAAAAAATAGGTATAATTTTGATTGATTTATAAAAATAATAATAATAGTAATTACCTACCCTTTTTGTTCAAAAGTGACTTTTAAAAAAATCACTATACCTGTATATAGGATTTCTGGTACGAAGAATTAACCAATCAGATCCAACCTTTTTATGCAATGTGAGCAATAAGATGTGATTCAATTATGTGACCTATATATTTATGGTTCAAGACAGGGCATTCATACTGGCCAGCTATTGTTGTGTTGGCTATTGTCATTTTTTTAATTAATGTTTTTATTGATTTCAGAAAGGAAGGGAGAGGGAGAGAGAGAGATAGAAACATCAATGATGAGAGAGAATCATTAATTGGCTGCCTCCTGCACATCCCCTACTGGGGATGGAGCCCACAACCCCGGTATGTGCCCTGACTGGGAATTGAACTGTGACCTCCTGGTTCATTGGTCATTGCTCAACCACTGAGCCACACCAGCTGGGCAGGTTGTCACTTTTTAATTTGACAATCTAACAGAAGAGGGGTCAGTACCCCTGACTAAATAGTCAGGTTTTGCATGTTTTAAAACTTTTTGTGGCACACTGGCCATGGCACACCAGTTAAAAATCGCTGGTCTACAGGGTTGGTGCTTGAGGCATTTCTACTTCAATATTGAGAAGTATAACGTAAGCCAGAGGACTCGGGGCTATCCATTTGGCTGACTCCTAGATTATTTGGAGGGACACACTGTGTTTTAGCAAGAAGGGACTTTGGTAACACATACCTAGTCCAGAATCTTCCTTTAACAGATTTGGAAACCAAAACCAGAGAAGAAAGTGACTTGCCCAATTCCAAATAAGGAGAGGCAGGGGAAAGAACATGATCAGACCGCCTGACTGTGAGCCTGGCCGAGTCTACTCTGCCCCTGCCTGTCACAAGGGATGATTGATTCTGTGCCCTGTTGGAAGCTTTGGGAAAGTCCTAGCGATTTAGAGCTCTCCAGTGGCTGATTGGCTTAGCATCTGGGAAATTCTGAATCACACCCGGTGGAATTTTTTGTTTACTTCCTACCCACAGTGCTAACAGGGGGAAAGGGTTCTTTTTTTTTACTTCCCAAATTTGTTGGAAGCAGTAAATGATTTCCCAGTTTACCTGGTCTCACTTGTAACTAATGTCTTGCTTTGGCCATCTCTTTGCTCGTTTCAGAGAAAAAATATCATTTGAAATATTTGACTTATTTTCAGAAGTTAGCAAAGAAAAGGAAGAAAGTCTCTTCCTTAACTCCTCTTTTAGTAAACCTGCTACACCTATTACTAGTGGCAAATGTAGCGCAGAGGTCCCACGTAGGGCAGTCAGTACAGCCCAGGAATGGATGTGCACTCAGATTTTTAAACCAGGACTATTATCAGTCATCTAGTTCAATGGGTCAGAAGCCCTTTTTAAACCAAAGTCAACACCCAGTAAATTAAAAAAGTCAATAAAACAGCTGCCCAGGATTAAGCTAGAGGTTGAGGACATCTTAATCTCCTCCTTAGCCTGGAGTAGCAGTCCCTGAGATAGGTCCCTAAAGAAGCAATCAGATAATTACCTAAGCTTGCCTAGCTTATTCAATCTATCAATAGTGACAGTCATTTTAGAGTGACCTTTCCAAGGTCCTATAGAGTGGCATGTCTGAACTTGAACTGACTCTTTTCAATCTCGATCCATTGACTCTCCTATAGTTCACTAAGTGGTAAATGCTCTTTTGACCTCTACCTTACTTGGAAATAAGATCTCCTTGGAGGCAGAGAGTGATGGGGTGAGGCTGGCAGCAATATGTTACTGTGTTCAGTAACAAGGGAAAAATCAGTGAGGTCAAGTCAGAGAAAGCTGTGATTTTACCTGACTGATCTAAACTAATGCATACAAACAAGCAAAGAAGACACACAGAAAATATTTTTTATAATTCTTGAGAGACTTGAGATTTCTGTGTCATCTGCCATTTCCTCTTTATACTAGTCCAAATATGGCTCAAGGATACCCTGTAGTCCTGAGGAAATGATGCATGTATGAAATCATGCTGCACTGGTTATTCTTTTTGTAAACGTTTGATGGTGCGAGATAGTCACCAGGCCACACGAGGAAAATGGAATTAACTTTGATTCAGTGTCCACTGACAGTCACATAGTTGGCCAGCTTGCTTCATCCTAAAGCCAGTTACTTCATCCCACTAATTCAGTTGCCTCCCTCTAAGGAGGGAATGAGAGGGAAATGAGCTATTATGCATAGAGCCCTCAGCACAATTATAGTAAGCATGCATGCGACACTATTGATGATGATGGTGATGGTGATGGTGATGGTGATGATTTAACGAGCTTAATAGTAACACTCCTTACAATAAACTTGAGGGGTTTATAGTTATCAAAGTCCTTATTTTACAAATGAAGACACTGAGATCTGGAGTGTTTAAATGCCCTGCCCAAAGTCACACAATTAGGAAAGAGGAAAAAAAATGGGATGTAGAACCAGGGCCACCTGATTCCAGTGCTCCTTTGCATTCTACTACAATGACCCCTGGCAAACTTCTACTTGGGTTTAATTTTGGGGGTAACAATGTTTCTGCCAATGCATAGTCTTCCAATATATACTTTGAGTGTCTTCCTTTTTGTTTGTGTGCTAGAAAATTTGGAGCCAATTTATTGCCCAAGTGTAATTATCTAATTACTAGAGGCCCAGTGCACGAAATTTGTGCACTTGCGGGGGGTTCCTCAGCCCGGCCTGCACCCTCTTGCAGTCCAGGAGCCCTTGGGGGATGTCCCACTGATGGCTTAGGCCCGCTCCCCATCAGTTGGGCATCCTTAGTGCTGCTGTGGAGGCCGGAGAGGCTCCTACCACCACCGCTGCACTTACCAGCCGTGAGCCCGGCTTCTGGCTGAGTGGCGCTCCCCCTGTGGGAGTGCACTGACCACCAGGGGGCAGCTCCTGCATCGAGCAGGATCAGGCCAAAAGGGGCTCTCCAACATCCCCCGAATTGTGAGAGTATGCAGGCCAGGCCGAGGGACCCCACTAGTGCATGATCACCGGGCCGGGAAGGGACGCGGGAGGTTGTCCAGCCGGGGAGGGACCGCGCAGGGACTCCAGGGCATGTCCAGCTCATCTTGCTCAGTCCTGATAGGCTGGACCCCAGCAGCAAGCTAACCTATTGGTCGGAGTGTCTGCCCCCTGGTGGTCAGTGCATGTCATAGCAAGCAGTTGAGCGGCCTTAGCATATCATTAGCATAGTATGCTTTGATTGGTTGAACGGACGACTGGACAACTGGAAACTTAGCATATTAGGCTTTTATTATATAGTATGAATGAATGTATCCCTTCCTTCTGTTTACACGGATCCTTATTTTCTGTGGCCTGGCTTTTATTTATTTATTTTTTGTTTAAACATCATCCTGTATTTCTCTTTAGTCTTTCTGAAAACTGTCCAGGTTATCAGAATCAAGTGGAAATTCATACTTAAGTATTTGAGATCTATGTTAGGTTGTAGGGGGTATTAAAAGGATAAACTTATTCCTGAATTTTCACTTACGTCAACTGATAAATACCCACTTTTCACCAATTAGTTTGAATCAGATTTTGTAATTAGGAAAAATGGAGCGAGGAAATTTTTTTAAAAAAGCATTGGTAAAACATATAAACCTTTCACTTTTAGTAATGGCAATTAATGCTGTCAGTTTGGCGGTAAGGAAGAAATTTAATGATACAAACGTTCTGACCTTACTAACAAGAATGCCACCAAATTTTTTAAAACATTAAGAACAGAAGAGATAGTGATCTATAGGATAGAAAGTTAATTAAAAACAATAGATAATGAAAATGGTGCTTACAAAAACAAAACTTACAGGACTTATAGGTCCCTAAGGCAGAGCCTTTGGTCTCCAATCACAGAGGTGTTTTCTTCTTTACTTTCTTCAAATAACATATTTTTCTATTAGTTAACCTGGCTATTGGCATATTGATTTTATCTTTTCCAGGAACCAGATTTTGATTTTCTTGATCTGTTATTATTTTTAATGCTGTTGACATTACCATATGAAATGACACTTAGGTAGACATGTATAAATTCTCACATTATTATCATCTTAGGGACTTTCTGAAACTTCTGTGTGATTTGAGGCAAAAAAAAATATCACAGATTTTATTCCCACATTCCTATAATGCAGATGTGCATTCCAAGGAATAATTTAGATTCACATGGGCTGTACAATTTGAATGTACTTTACAATGTTAAACATTTTTCTGAGGTACTAATAATTCATAGACAAATATCCTGAAAGCAAGTCAAATTTGAAGGATGTTTCACATTCTCTCCCCAGCTCTTTTAAGTGTGAACATCCAACTAGTTTTCTATTTTAGATGTGTCAGCACCATCTATTCATCTATGCAACCATACACACAATCATAGATGCATTTAACAAATACTTATTTAATACTTACTGCATGGCAAGGATACTGCTAACCATTAAGGGTTCAGTATTGAGTAACAAACGCATAGCTCTCCACTGTCATGAGCTTTCATTCTCTTGTCCTCACCACTTGCTCACCTGCCCCAATTCTCATTCCCCATTCAAACTTGTAGTAAATTTCCAATTTTTAATAATTCTACTCTAATACTTTTTTTGAGTACAGCATTCTCCGTGCTTATCTATTACTAGAGGCCCGGTGCACGAATTCATGCATGGGTGGGGTCCCTCAGCATGGCCTGTGGGAATTGGGCCGAAACTGGGAGTCCAATGCCGCTTGCTGTTCCTGCCTGCCGCTCCCGCTCATCCCAGCCCTGCTGCACCTGCTGTGGGCTCGCGCCCATTCAGTCCTGATTGGGAGAGGCCAGCCATGAGCCCTATGTCTGGCGCCCGTCCCGAGGGGGATGGAGGAGGCCAGGCCAGGATGCGATCGGCCCTCTGGGTGGGTGGTGGGATGCCCTTGCCAGCCCGGGATCTGGATCTGTCCTGCTGATGTTCATGCTGGTTGTCGGGAGCCACCTGGTGGCCGCTTTTATGTTGTTTCTTCCTTGTGGAGCCTCTAGGGAGGGGAAGCGGCCGCGGTGCCTGAGGCCAACTTCCAGGAGGACAGCCATGCTGCCGGGATCATGCCAGCGGTGCTGGTCCGTCGGTGCCTGGCCAATTCTTCAGAGATTGGACCTGCAGGACTACTGAGGGAGTGAGTGGCTGCTGCTGGGCTGGTGGGCCACCAGGATGGGTTGGTCAGCTGAGCGGCACTTCCACTGTGGGAGCGCACTGGCTACCAGGGAGGAGCTCCTGCTTTGAGCATCTGCCCCCTGGTGGTCAGTGCGTGTATAGCGACTGATCATTCGGTCATTTGGTCACTTAGGCTTTTATATATGTAGACTAGAGGCCCAATGCATGAAATTTGTACAAGAGGAGGCCTTCCTTCCCCCGGCTGCTGGCACAGGCTTCCCTTTGGCACCCGGGACCTGGGTTTCCCTCCAGCTGCCAACCGGCACCTGGGAACTGGGCTTCTCTCCAGCCGCTGGCTGGCACCCGGGACTTGGGCTTCTCTCTGGCTGCCGGCAGGCACCCAGGACCCAGGTTTCCCTCTGGCCGCCAGTAGGCACCTGGGACCCGGGCTTCCCTTGCAGCCCTGGCTTCGTCCAGAAGGTTGTCTGGAAGGACATCTGGTCTAATTAGCATATTACGCTTTTATTATTATAGATTCCTGCCTTATGGTCACATCCACTTCATTTCTTCGGTAATACTGTAATGCCTGACCTCCCTGATACCAAAGTGGCCTCACCATGGTCCATCTCCTCCACAGTACTAGTAAAGTCATCTTCTTCTAAGAAAATCTGATCACCAATCTTAGCGTCACTCTGAGCAGGCACCAGATATTAAGTGCCTCTCAATGGGGTCCAATGTAAATTATACAATACCACTTATAAAGCATTCTTGCCTTTAAAAAAATTGAATCTAAATATAAGTGGGCTTTTTAGAGTAAACTACCAGTTATAGTAAACAGGAAAAATACAAGAAAAAAGTTAAATTACACCAATAAGGAAGCAAACAGATAAGTGAAATATGTGGGACAGACTCTAGGGCATTATACTAGTTTTCTTCAGTAAATTAATGGCATGGGGATTTTTACGACAATGGCATGGGGATTTTTACGAGAGGGTGGGATAAAGAGGAAGTGCTCTAAATTAAGCTATTTCAGAATCATTACTAATTATTGCAACATGGGAAATTAATTGAGGTACTCATCTGAACAAACCTACTATAAAAAAGAATTATGAGATAACTTAGGACATTTCAGTTCACAAATGGTTAAATAAAGCTAATATAATCAAATCAGTTAGATGTGAAATAGATTGTGGTTAGATAAGAACCTATCCATAGGTAGGAGTGAAATGAAATCAGGTGGAATATTTGCTTTAAAATCTCTTCTTCTATATATATAAAAGCCTAAGCGACCATTATGACCAAACAACCAGAATGACTGGTATACTAGTCGCTATGATGCACACTGACCACCAGGGGGAAGATGCTCAATGCAGGATCTGCCCCCTGGTGGTCAGTGCACTCCCACAGCCAACCTCCCATGGCCCCTCCCACCCCGCCAGCCAACCTCCCACGGGACCTCCCCTCAGCAGGCCAACCTCCTGTGGTCCCCCCAACCAGCTGGCCAACCTCCCATGGTCCCTCTCCCTGGCCGGCTGGCCCCCGATAGGCCTCGATCGCCGGCCAGGCCAAGGGACCCCACCCATGCACAAATTTGTGCACCGCTTCTAGTATTTAAATAAAATAAAGCAAAAGTAGAAAAGTCTTAACAATTATTAAGTGGTCGATGTGTATATAGTATTTTTATTTTTTTTGTGTGTGTATGCTTTCATAGTAAAATTTTAAAAATAATCCAACCATGTAACTGCTTTTCAAAAAAAACTGCTAATTCTGTGCTGGCTAAAGAACGAAATCTACACTCATAAGTTTGCCATACAAATCCTTTCATAGATTGAACCCAAACTAGTGTTCAGTGTACTTCTGCATTCCCTATAGTTTTACCTCACATAACCCTTTTCCCTAAACCTGCCATGCTCTTTCATGGCTCCAAATCTTTGTGTTTCCCACTCTTACTACCCAAAATTTCCTTGTTCTCCTTCTCACATAGCCAATGCACTCATCCATATAGATTCAATACATTTTCCATTTAGGCAAGGAGCTCAGTCAGAATTAGTCATTCTCTCCAAGTTTCCCCTTTACTCATGAGTCTCTTTAAGTTCTTAGTAAATTCTGTGTTTATATCTCTACTAGAGGCCCGGTGTACGAATTTGTGCACCGGTAGAGTCCCTCGGCCTGACCTCCCACCCTCTCACAATCCAGGACCCCTTGGGGGATGTTGAAGAGCCGGTTTCGGCCCAATCCCTGCAGGCCAGGCGCAGGGACCCCACCCGTGCACAAATTCATGTACCGGGCCTCTATTATGCATATAAGATCTTTGGTTAATCTGTTCCTGTCATCTCCCCCCTCCCTTCCCTCTGAGATTCATCAGTCTGTTCCATGTTTCCATACCTGTGCATTGAGCGTCTGCCCCCTAGTGGTCATTGCATGTCATAGCTACCACTCAAACGGTCAGACGGTCCGACAGTCGCTTAGGCTTTATATATATAGACTAGAGGCCCAGTGCATGAAAATTCATGCACTGGAAGGGGGGTCCCTCAGCCTGGCCTGTCCCCTCTCACAGTCCAGGAGGGAAAGGCGACGCCCCCATCACACCTCTGCAGCTGCCATGCCGGCAGGGCAAGCCTCAGCCAGCCCTGGTTACCTGAGTCTCAGGTGGTCCTGGGCGGCTGGGCAGCCACCATCTGAGGCTTGCCTGCGCCTTGGGCTGGCCCTGGGTGGCTGAGGGGCTGAGGGGACTGGGGGACTCCAGAGGCAGGTGCGCAGCAGGGGCAGGTCCGGCCTTGCCGTGTGCCTGCCGCCACAGCAGAGCTGAGGGGACTGGGCGCCGCCATCTTGTGGCTGTGGGCGCCGTCATCTTTGAGGGTGTGGCAATTAATTAGCATATTCCCTTCTTATTGGTTGTGGGTGCCACCACCTTTGAGAGCGGAGCAGTCAATTAGCATATTTCCTCCTTATTGGCTGTGGGCGCCTCCATCTTTGAGGGCAGGGCAGTCAATTAGCATATTCCCTCCTTATTGGCTGTGGGCACCGCCACCTTTGAGTGCGGAGCAGTCAATTAGCATATTCTCTCCTTATTGGCTGTGGGTGCTGCCATCTTTGTGACAGTGTGAGGGTCAATTTGCATATTCCCTCTTTATTAGGTAGGATATTTCCAAAACCACCATAGTGTCTGGGAAACAAGGGGTGCTTGATGAGTGTCTATCAAATGAATGTAATGCATGCAGAGTCAGTACTTTCTCTGTGACTGTCCTCCTGATGACCTAAAGAGAGTGAAGACAGAAGCAGCATTTTTCTGTCTTTTAGCATTTTTCTCCTATCTTGTATATCTTCTCAGAAATTCAACTTCTCTAACATGTAAAGGCAATCTCAATTCTAAACTTCCAGGCTACAGAAATATGTTAATATTTCATTTGTAAACACTACCAACAAATTGGCTCTGTCATTAAGATTTAATGATTTTTAGACTAGATGGGATTTATCTTTAGAAAAACACTGAGACTTGATTCCTTTAATGAACGTTTTCTCCTGACCCAGCAATACCTAATTTCTACTTAATTGCTTTGTGTTGATATTAGGTTTACTTCCTTGGGTTCCTCCTCAAAGTACATCCTTGTGGAGACTGAGCCAGACTGGTATTATTTTTTCTTTATAATTCTTGAATTAAAAGGTATGAAACTATGTGCTTTCCTCTTGTTTGTTTTATTCCACTCTTGAGGACTTTATTCCACTCTAATAGGAGTTTTGAGTCTTATCAGTGATTTTCAGTCAAATAAACTATTTTTTTGGTAAAATTTTGATGGTTTCAACCAACAGGATTTTGAATGAGTGTGTGCATCCTCAAGATAAATGAATTTTTCCTTCAGTATGATGATAGGAGATTTTAAAGAACCTATAGCAAAAATAGGAAATGTTTGACCATGAATCATCAACTAATGAATGCATAAGTACAATATTGTCTATCCATACAATGGAATGTTATTTGGCAATAGAAAGAAATGAAATACTGATACATGCTACATAGATAAACCTTTAAAATACTGTGCTAAGTAAAATCAGCTAGTCACAAAAGACAGTATATTGTAATATTCCACTTATAGAACATGTCCAGAATAGGCAAGTCAGAAAGATGAGTGATTGTCTAGGGCTGGAAGAATTGAAGGAAAATGGGGAGAGACTGCTAATGGGTATAGTGTTTCATTGTGGAGTGATTAAAATGTTCTGGAATTAGATAGCATAACACTTTCAACATACTAAAAACCATTGAATTCCAAGCTTATATAAATTACATCTCAATAACACTGTTATTTGTTTTTAAAACTTAAGCATGAGAATTGGATACATTATTTTTAGAGTAATGCTGGCTGGTGTAACAAACATAAACATTATAGTGTCTTTAAAATATTACATTTGTTTTCTCATATATGTAATAGGTATCCCCGGTAGGCAGGAAGCCTCCCATGCATTCATTCAGAGACTCAGGTATTTTCCATCTTATATTTCTGCCCATCTCTAGGGCCTGCATTCAGCTGGCAGATGAGGAAACGGAAAGAGGCACATCCATTTCCCTGCCCTTCCAGCCAGAAGTGCCCACTATTGCTTCTCTTTAAGTTCTGTTGTATCCCATAACACAACTAATTGCAAGAGATTCTGGATATGTAACTTAGATGTGTATCCAGGAAGAAGAGGAAACTGGTTTAGCAAATGGCTCTCTAGTCACTGTTGTAGTGTTCCTACATTTCCCAGTTCTTTCCATCCTCTCGCCCTTCTCCCATCTCCCCAACTGATCTGTGCTTATCTCTAGTTGTTTGCCATGTTTTATTCACCACCTAATATAATTCTGTAGAATATCTCTTCTCCATTTTTAATTAGGCACATAGAGTATGCATCTATGAGAAAAATTAGATTGTTTTTAATTCTAAGGGACAGAAGAATATAGTTTGCTTTATCTGCAGCACAGGGAGTAGTTATCAACCTGTTCTTTCACGCCTTGGTCCATTGTCTTTGTCATCAGACATGTATTTGTTTAACAAATCTATTCTTGTTATTTATTTTCTTAAAACATATAGTGGCTTCCATTGCTTATAGCTATTTTTTTTCAAATGCCAGTCTTTAAACTGCTACTAGTCCATAGTGAAGTGATCAAAATTAAGAATGTAGTGTGTGTGTGTGTGTGTGTGATTTAAGATTTCCAACTGTCCTTGCTCAAGAAATTTATTTGGAGATCATGTCCTTCTGATTTTGGGGAGTATTAAAGTAATATTTTCTTTCATGAAGCCATGGTATTAGTTGATTATTTTTAAAAGTTCTTTTATTCTAGAATGGACCTAACCTTTTACTTTGTCAAAATGTAGGTTTTGAGAGCCATAGAACTTTTAAAGAATATATCTTTTGAAGGAAATGTTTATAGAGTTGCCACTCCCAGAACACTTGGAAGGTACCATTCCCTAGTTCTGATCACATGATGTGTAGTTTTGGCCTTCTGCTCAGAAGGCTTGTGTCTATATATGGTTGATGGGGGTAAGCGTGAAGGATCTCCCAGGAATTTAGGGAGTATTGTGAAGAGAGTGACAGAGCTGGGTCATGTATCATTTTCCCGTGAGAATGATAGTGATGCTTCGAAGAGCAGCCTGGGGTCCTAACTATAGTCTGTAGATGAGGAAAAACTTTATTCTCCCCTATAAGATTCTGTGGGTGGCCTAAAAATTAAATTGACATGAGATAGATTAATAGGGAAAAGCATCTGATTATATTTAATATCTTTATGTGTACACGGTAGTCTTCAGAAGGAAAATGACCCAAAGAAGACAATAGGCCCAGGAGCTTATATGCTTTTTTACACAAAGAATAATAAATTGTGGGGATGTGACAAGACAAAGCAATTTGGGGCAGTAAACTGTGGGACAGTGACTAGAAAATACATGGGAGAAACTAGTGGAAGATCAGGGTTATTATTTTAGTAGCTTTGTTTATACAGGTCCATTTTGGTGTCAATTCCCAGTCTCTGATGATAAGAATGTTCTCAGTACAGGGAGAGCATGTTTCTCACAGGAAATTTTATGACCCACTTTTAGGTAGAAAGGGGAAGGTCAGAAGCCTTTTTCTGCACTTGCTGTGCCTTCAGTCAAAATCATCAATGTGACACAGCAGCATATCTGAGGGCAGCATGGTCTGAACCCCTTCAAGTCTATAAATGTGCATTTGCAACACCCATTTCATTTGGGCAACTTTCTCATTCTTAGATTCAAGTTGGCCTTACATGTACTTGCAGACACACCCCAAAATTTTCTCTACTTCCTGTTGTTTTAGAAATGAGCCACTTAAAAATAGCAGCCCAAAACCTCAAAAGTAGCCATCGTGCAAATGAAGTAAATGTCTATTGTGTCAAACCCTTGTATGTTGACCTCCTGCACATGGCTCAATGTGGGTCCTCATGCAAGTCATGCCAGCCCTTTGGGCCTCAGTTTTCATCAGTAGAAAATGAAAGAGTGCGTTAATGTCTTCTCATTTTTAACACTGTGTAAACGGAATTATTTGTGCCTGGTGCATATGTACTTTGTAGTAAAAATATGATAAAAATCATATCAATGGCTTTATTTTCTGCCCATGGTTAGAGTCTGACAAACTTCAAGGTAAATAAAATATGTGTTGTGTGTTTAAAGCTTAAATAGAAACCACCTGGGTGTCTTGGAAAGCCAACTGGAGACAGAATTTGCCTTTGTCATCAATTACTCATGCCCCAAACAGATCCAGGCTTACCTGCTGTGACAATTTTATTATTATACCAGGAGCAATGTGCAACTTCTTTAGTGTCCAGGACTTTTCTTCCTAAGGACGTGTGGGTGCTGGAGCTGGGAGTGAAGGTGCAGAGATCCAAAGTGGACCAATATTTGTTTATATACTGCAGCAAGAGGTCAAAAATGAGAATTTACAGTAACAACATGGAGATGGGATGTGGGGTTGGGTCTTTCTGGAGTCATAAAAATAAATGTTGTTTTAAAGTTGTTGTTGCCCTAGCCCCGTGGTCGGCAAACTGTGGCTCGTGACCCACATGCGGCTCTTTGGCCCCTTGAGTGTGGCTCTTCCACAAAATACCATGGCCTGGGCGAGTCTATTTTGAAGAAGTGGCATTAGAAGAAGTTTAAGTTTAAAAAATTTGGCTCTCAAAAGAAATTTCAATCGTTGCACTGTTGATATTTGGCTCTGTTGACTAATGAGTTTGCTGACCACTGCCCTAGCTGGTTTGGCTCAGTGGCTAGAGCACCAAACTGAGGACTGAAGGGTCCCGAGTTCTATTCTGGTCAAGGGCACGTACCTCGGTTGCATGCTCCTCCCCAGCCCGGGCCCGCTGGTCAAGGCTTGTGCAGGAAACAACCAATCGATGTGTTTCTTTCACATCAATATTTCTCTCTATCTTTCCCTCTCTCTCCCACTCTCTCTAAAAATCAATGGAAAAATATCCTCAGGTGAGGAGGAAAGAAAGGAGGGAGGAAGAGAGGGAGGGAGAGAGGGAGGGAGGAAGGAGATTTGTTGTTAAGGAAGGAGGTATTGTGTTAGCATTCACATTGAAAAGGAGGTGCATATATGTATCAGTTCTGAATCACTGAAGATGAGGAAGAATGAGAAGGCATGTCTTTGTTACCTGAGCTCAAATAAATGTAACCAAGTAGTGGCCAATCACTGAACCTCGTGGTTTATCCAGTTATAATGTGGAGTAAGGAATGTGTGTTCCGTAACCTAGGTTTAATCTGGCTCAGCCACTTAAAAACTTTTAAGTTTTTTATCCTCAAAAGCCTCATCAGTAAAATGGAGATAAGAGTTTAGGGTCATGGAAAGGATTTAAAGAGATGTGAACCCAATGCTCATGGTAAGCACTCAATGAACTGATAACTGTTAACACATATTCCAAGATCTCCTGGACACTGCAGCCCCTTTTATTTTTATTATTTTGTGCTCAAAAATACACCTATTTAAGTTTTCTGAAACTATTTGTGGATTTGTTTCTTTTCTTGTTTTTCTCCTCTTCTCTTTTTTTTTTCTTCTTTTTTTCTCTCTTCTCTTCTCAGAGTCGGTAGGAATGGATAGTGGACTCGTGCCAAACTCTTCTTGAAAGAGGATACCTTCACATTAGCCATGTGTTTGGGATCTGAAGTTTAGGGTCTGGAAATTACCCTTCAGTGATTACAAACTAGACAAGGAGACTGATTGTCTTAGTTCCCCTCCCACCTCCTCCCCAGGCGGAGCTGCAGCGTCAGTGGGGTCATGCCTGGTGCTCTGAGCGCAGCTGCAGCAGTCAGCTGAGATAGTCCCGTTTTATCTTTGAGAAGAGCACTGGCAGTGGGTTGGGGCACACTCAAGTATCTTAAACCAGCTGTCGCCAACCGGTGGTTCACGGACCACTGGTGGTCCTTGAGGTCCGAAAAGTTGATGACCACTGTGTTAAATAACTGCTGAACTGCTATAGACTAGCAGGGTATGTTTTCTCCCAGATGAAGCTCAAGCTGCCACTGGACTGCCCTCCTCCCATCTCTGCCTAAATGTTTTACCCATTCTTCAGAGTCTACTGCAAATATCAATTCCTCCAAGACCTTTCTTGGTCTTTCTTCTGGATGGCCTTACCCTTTTAGTTCATAGCATATGCTTATGGCAGAGACTTGTATCATTACCAGCAATTAAAAGAACCCCTTAAAGAATGTTTGTCATTCATAGACTAACCCTGAACAGTTTCTTTTCATCTATTTGTATCTTGTGCTAACCATTCTCTAACCTCTATTCACTTTAATCCTGATTTTTAAATTAACTAATTAATTTTATCTTCCTGGCTTCTGATTTTGACCACATGGGAGGCTGGTCACAAGTGAAGTACATAAAGGAGAGAGAGCAGGGGGCTATTTTAACTGGTGGGTGTTAACTTTATTCATTTGTATTAAAGTGACAGGTGTCCTTGTCTTATTTCTCTCATCTAAGCAAGATTCTAGGGACTTTTTTTCCACATAAAATGAGGCCTTGAACATGTCGGGTGCTCAAATGATTAATAACTTGAATCTGTGAGCTAATTTACTTAGCAATATAGAAAAGTGATACTAATCCAAATGCGCGGGCGTGCATACGGGTACGTGTCCGTGTATGTGTGTGTGTTGCATATCCAGAGGTATAAAAGAAGGAACTAGGAAGGACACAGTGGCAACAGGCTCAATCCTCAAATCCTAGGTTAGTTTTTTAATTTTTCTTTATTCTTTTGCAGTTTTACTTATTATATGAAGTCAGACTGAAGACCAGATGATCAGCTTTAGCTTCAAGACTGGTCTCTTGAACTCATTCCCCTATAAGACCCTATTCTAACCAAAATATTACATTGTCTTTATAAATTAGTGTGACTTGCAGATACATTCATATCTTAATCTTTCTTCATTTATAAATACTAGAGTCCTGGTGCATGAAATTCATGCATGGGTGCGGTCCCTAGGCCTGGCCGGCTATCGAAGCGCTAGCGTCTGATGTGGAAGGGCAGGTCTCAGCTGACCGCTGGGCCCTGGGCAGCACCTGGGCCCCCGGCCCCCCACATGCCCCCCTCCGCCTGAGTCACAGCGCTCGAGTCCCCACGTGGAGATGCGGCGAGCGTGGCCAGAAGCCACGGGCCAGGGCGCAGTGTGGGCCTCTGCTCCTCCCAGCGGCGCTGCATGGAAGCCGGGCAGACAGCGTGCTCGCTCCTGGCTGGCCTCGCACACTGGTTCCTGTGTGAACACATGGGGAGCCCGACCAGCCCCTGTGGTCCCGGCCACTGTGGTCCGGCTCACACGGAAGCCCATTGGGGCTGGCAGCACCTCCACTGCCGCCCGCTGCCAGTGCCTTGTCGCCAACGCCCACCAAGTTCCATGACGCCCCCTGGTGGTCAGCGCACATCATAGAGAGCCATCGAACTCCTGGTCGAACTCCCAGTCGAGGGGACAATTTGCATATTAGGCTTTTATTATATAGGATATCTTCCATTGATTTCAGAGAGGAAGGGAGAAGTAGAGAGAAATAGAAATATCAATGATGAGAGAGAATCATGGATCAGCTGCCTCCTGCACACCCTACACGGGATCGAGACCACAACCTGGGCATGTACCCTCAAAGGGAGTCAAACCTTGACCTCCTGAGTCACAGGTTGACATTCAACCACTGAGCCACGCCTGCCGGGCTCTTGTTCTCATTTTAAAGGAGAGAGAATTAACACTCCAGAGGTCGACTTGCCCAAAACAGCCAAGTTATGCAGTGGCAGAGTGGGGGTGGTGGGGAGTGAGAGGGGAACTGGTTCTAAACACGCACTCATGAGGCCTCTGTGTTAATCGGTTCAGCCAGGGGTGCAGGTGGACAGATACTGTCTCTGGCTCTTCAAGCGGCATTTCCTCGAAGCCCTCAGATTCCCTGCATGACCCCCTACCCTCCCTACCTGCCATCAGGACTGAGGAGGGTGGAGGATAGGAAGGGCCATTGTGGGAGAGGGAGGGAGGGGCAGAGCTGGGAGCACCACAGACTCCAGGTGGGAGTTAGAGGCAGTGATCTGGATGCTGACCGCCCTGTCCCAGCATCTCAGAGTGTTTCTTTCTCTGGAAGCACCACAAGCATTGCCTTAGGCTGCGGGACTTGGGGCTGGTCTCGGCCATTCTGTTCTGTGGTGCGGGATGCTCTCTGTCCTGGGAAACTGGAGTCAGGGATTGGAGTCGGACCACCTGGGCAAGCCCTTTGCATTGGACCCTGAGCCCCTTTGTGTCACGCGTGACCCGGGTCCCGGGCACAGCTGACCTGTGTGTCCACAAAGGGGCTTCATTTTTTAACATTTGCTTTCCATAATACTGTACATTCTGTTTTGTTGTTTTTTGTACCAAAAATAAAACGATTTGCTTGTTTCAGATAAGTATTTGTCATCACTGAAGAGAGCTTGGGGTGGGGGTATATGGAGGTATTAGGGCAGCGAGATAGGAATGACCCACCGCCTGGACGTCATGGTGGGAGGCTGGTCGTGAACATTCCACGTCCCTCGTGTGGAGCTCAAATTTTACAATCAGATCCTCAAAACGGACGGGATCTGACCCTAGCCCTCCACCCCAGCAGCTGCCAGAGACCCTGCCTTCCCAGGGGTCCAGCCGAGTATGGGGACTGCTCTCTGCCCCCCCCCCCCCACATCGTTCCTCACACTCTGGCTTCCCTCCAGCACACCCCAAAGCCGCCACCTCGGCTGCCACGGTTTCCACTGTCTCCGCATGGCCCTCGGGGAGGATGCTGTTGCCTCCTGCTGTCTCCCTGCTTCCTCTTCCCCCTTAGTCTGCTCCTGACACAGAAGCTAGAGGGTCTGTCCCCCACTTCATCAGCCCAGCGGGTCCTCACCTACAGCCCCGGCGCCTCCCCCTGCACTCAGGGGATGGCAGGTTCTCACGGGCCCTCGATCCCTGCAGGATGTGTCCCCTGACCCAGCCTGGACCCCTTTCCACTCGGCCTCTTGCTCGTTCTGCTGCCCCTCCGTGGGCTGTCCCCTCTGCCTGATGCTCTTCTCCAAGCATCTGCCTGGCTCTCCTCCATCCATCCACTTGCCCTCAGTGAGCCTCCCTTTGCCCCTCCCCTCATGGAGCCCCTATATGGCTTCATTCCCATGTTTTCCTGGTGCCCGTGCCCTCTAACAGCTGCACCTCACGTCTGTCCGAGGCTGTTTCCTCCCCGCACCGCTGTCCTCTCTGGCAGAACGCACGCTCGGTAGGACAGGGCGGCTGGCTCCCTGCTGCTCTGCGAGCACCTGAGCATCGCCTGGGACCTGGCGGGTGCTCAGTCAGTGATACGGGTTGAGTAAGATGCTCAGGCAGCTGCGCTAGGTGCAAAGGCCTTTGGAAGGCAGGCTCACTGGGAGCCGAGGGCCAGTGAGCTCTCGGCACAGCGCTCAGGGTGGGGCTGAGGGAGCCAGCTGTTCTTTTCTCGCAAGAATGAAAAAGGAGCAGTGTGTGTTTTCCCTCAACTACTTAAAAGCTGATGATCTCATTCCATTCTTAAAGCTATGAATAGAAACCCTTAGATCAACCCTGTGAGGCAGGTTCTGGGATTATCGGAGATTCTGTAGAGAGTATGGGGCCTTCACCCGCCACAAGGAAGGTGCTTAGTAACTGCCAGCTTTTAGTGCTGTGATTCGTGCACTGGTGGGGGCATGGACTGCCGGGGTTGCTGTTGTGGGAGCGCTGCTCATCCCAGTCAGCCGAGCTGAGCATCTGCCCCCTGGTGGTCAGTGCGCGTCATAGCGATGGGTCAACCAGTCATTCTGGTTGTTCCGCTGTTCTGTCACTGGGCTTTTATTATATAGGATAAGTTCCTGCTATGTACAGATAGTGGGTATTGCTAGTGGTGAGGATGTCCAGTGTCATGTAACAATAGTCCCCCAATCTGACTGATCACCCAGGTCACATGGGAGCTCCTGAGCCCATCCTTATAGATTCTGAGTCAGGATATCTGGAATGGGTCATATGCTGGGAATGTGTATCTTTAAAACACATTTTTTTTGTTTTGTCAAATGGGGCTAATGAACAACTGACGTGAAAACCACTGGGTCCTATCCATTAGGACCGTGGTCGGCAAACTGCAGCTCGCGAGCCACATGCGGCTCTTTGGCCCCTTGAGTGTGGCTCTTCCACAAAATACCACGGCCTGGGCGAGTCTATTTTGAAGAAGTGACGTTAGAAGAAGTTTAAGTTTAAAAAATTTGGCTCTCAAGAGAAATTTCAATCGTTGTACTGTTGGTATTTGGCTCTGTTGACTAATGAGTTTGCCGACCACTGCATTAGGAATTTATAAGTTGCTCAGGAAGATTAGAAATAAGAAAAAACGCACAAACTTTAATTATATTATGAACTATATAATTTACATGTTTAAAGTGCTTTACCATTTTTGAAGCATTTTATAAAGTACTTTCATGTACGTCATTCCTCCTGTGAGATAGGTAAAGCAGCTGTTTTTATTGTTTTGTTTTTTTTAATGGGAATTGAAGCAAAGACCTAGAAACCCAAAGTCCTGACGGAGCCCAGATTCAAATACTGCAAATCCCATACTCTACTTAACAAACTGACTCACTGGGAATTTGTTCATGGTGGAATAGATATCTAGAACAACAAGTAGAGAGAGTTGTGGGTGCATCTACAAGACAAATGACAGTGCTGATCCAGAGACATCTATAACCACGTGTTTTCCAGGCTATCTGGATGATAATCTAATGAAGGAAAAAAAGAAGAGGACTTTTCTCTCTTTCTTTGTAAGTACACAGAAAGAGTGGTTTCACTTCTGTTAATTTTGGGGTTCCTAAAATCATATATACATTTATAGGTAGGATTAGCCAAGTTTGTGAACAATAAAGCCTAATCTGCTTAAATTGCCAATTAGTTCATTTCAAGCAGTATACTATAGTGGTTTAAAAATCAAGGCTCTGGAGTCAGAAGGTATATTTTAAAAGTCTACCTTTAACAGTTATTAGTTGTGTGATCTTGGGAAAGTTCTTAATATCTTTGCTCTTTGCACAATCAAGGCACACTTTATATGAGAAATAACTTTAAAGCTATGTATCTAGACCATGGTCCTCAAATTCTGTGTATGTGGCAAGTTACTTATAAAATCAAGTGCACACATGAAAGACTTCATTAATTGGACTCTACTTACATCCCCAGTCTTATACATTCTGTTCCAGTGGTAATAGACTACTTATTCTCAAAACAGTCTTACTTTCTAATCTGCTTTTGTCTTGCCTCATGGTACCCATTCTGATGGAAATAAGAATCATCCTTTTTTATGATCCCTGAACGATCTTTCCTAAGTTTATAATACCTATTCAAGACTCTGTTCAAGTGTTATTTCTTCCTACAAAGCCTTTTTTTTGGCAGTACCTCCACCCAAGTACATCTGGCCATTCTCTCCTCTTCCCCATCTTAGTAAATGCCAACCTTGTTCTTATATAGCTGCTCTGACCAAAAATTTTGAGGCATCCTAACTCCTCTTGGTTCCTCATCTACCACATCAAATCAACCAACTATCCTATTATCTCTATTGTCAAAATATATTCCAAATACAGTCACTCCTCATAATCTCCAAAGCTTTCATCCTGGTCTAAGACACAGTATGCTCTCAGATGGTTTATTTATTTTAATAGCCTCCCAATTATCTTCTCTGCTTTCATCTTAGCTCCACTTCTATCTATTATCTACATGTACTCAGTTTCAATGACAATGAGGGCAATTCCTTTAAAATGTAAGGTAGATCATGTCACAACTCTTTATTACACTTGAATCGCTTTCCATCTCACCTGGAAAAAGAGCCAAACTCCTTAAAATTGCCTATAAGGCCCTATGTAACCTAAAGTCATACTGTCTTTTTGTCTTCCTCTTCTACCTTTCTCTGCCACATTAGTTTCCCTGATGTTTCCTGTATCTTCAAGACTGTTTCTGCCTCAGGATCTTTGCACTTGCTCTTTAGCCTCCCTAGCACCCACTTCTCCTGGTCACTACATGGTATATTCCCTTATTTTCTTTAGGTCTTTGCTCTGAATCACCTTACCAGAGAAGCCTTTCTTGAGCATACCACATAAAATAGCAAGCACTACCTCAAAACTCCCTACCACCTGAATGACTTTTTCTATCCATAGAATTCTCTCCACCTGACACAGGACATACTATTTTTTGTTCATTGTCTATCTTCTCATATGCAGCAAGAATTTGATACTATGTCTTCAATATTCAGTATAGAACTTGGTACATTTCTTGTGATCTACCAGCTCTGACCTGCAGAAAAGCCATATAGATACCATAAGGTTTTTGTTTTTTCTTAACTATGGAAAAAAATGAATAAATTTTATTCTGTAACTTTTTTCATGCATGATTATTTGTTTTAGTAGTGGGCGAAAACTCAATACCTTCTCACTGTACTGAAACATAAGAGTAAATGATGAAGCCTCGCTACTGTAGAATAATAAAGCCTGATCTGCTTAAATTGCCAATTAGTTCATTTCAAGCAGTATACTATAGTGGTTTAAGAATCAAGGCTCTGGAGTCAGAAGGTGTATTTTAAAAGTCTACCTTTAACAGTTATTGTTTGTGTGATCTTGGAAAAGTTCTTACTATCTTCGCTCTTTGCACTAATTCTGTGGTCGGCAAACTGCGGCTCGCGAGCCACATGCGGCTCTTTGGCCCCTTGAGTGTGGCTCTTCCACAAAATACCACGGCCTGGGCGAGTCTATTTTGAAGAAGTGGTGTTAGAAGAAGTTTAAGTTTAAAAAATTTGGCTCTCAAAAGAAATTTCAATCGTTGTACTGTTGGTATTTGGCTCTGTTGACTAATGAGTTTGCTGACCACTGCACTAATTAAAGTAGTGCCATGTAAATAGTAAAAGCTTAATTTTAGCTACTGTTATTGTTATTATAGAATATAATTTTTATTACTTTTAATTTCACATTGAATTCAACTATGTATTTCCTAGTAGGTCCTGTCAGTCTTGACTCAAAACATAAATCAAAAAATATTTATGATTTAGCATACATTTTATAAAAAGTATTCTAAAATTATTCTAAAAATAAAAACCTATTAAGGTTCATATATTCTCTTAAATTTAAAATGCTTTGCCCAAGCTAAGTTATTATATACACATTCATTAGAAAACTCTAAATTAGTGGAGCTTTATTTTGTGTTCCCTGCTGGAAACTGAAGAATGGTTGTCTTAGTAATACATAACATCAAATGTAAGTTTGTCCCTAACATTGTTAACACTTTATTATTAAAAAGATAAGGCCAGATAATTTTTATCAAATTATACTTTAGCAAGTAATGACACAGGACATTAATTAGACACAAGTAAGTAGAGTATAATTGGGTTAATCCTTTTGTATTGTGAATTAATCTGCCTCATAAAGCATCAGTTGCTCACACACCAGCCGAGAGTCCACATGAGCTCTCATTCTGCATATGGAGTCCTTGTCACAGATGACGTGGACCTGGTGGCCAATATGTACCTTGAAGAGCTGCAGCATTCCCACTAATTGGTGTCTTATTAGAAAATAAAGCTAGATCACCAGCTACTTTGGCATCAGGAGAATTATACAGAAAGGGATAAACATTGAACCATAGGTCATAGAGGAAGATGGTGGATTCTGAATCTCTCACCTCACAGGAGAAGGGACTGCCTAGTTAGTAGTGACGACAGAATTGAAATCCATGTCTTCCAGGTTTATTCAGCACTCCTTCTACAGTGCCATGCTCGTAGGGCTGGTAAAGGAGGTGGTGGGTTATCTAGACTTCTGGGAAAAGGTCATCTTGATTTTAGGAGGGCTCATAAATTCGGAATGAGAATAAGTGGACTAGAATATGATAGGATAGATAATATAAAACATTGTTTATTGTGAAATGTTGACTTTGAAAATGAATGGCTTTGCTCTGAGGCATTTTTTCTCAGGGGAAGTGGCCAGATGAACTGGCAAGTGAAGACAGAAGGACTTTACTGTTCAGCATCTCTTCCAATAATACTTTGTACAAAATGGGTCAAGTCCCAGGCCTACCGATCTGAATGGAGAGTCTTTGTTCTCTGGGAGACCTGGGGAAAGGCATTTACTTTTAAGTTTTGGATTAAATGAGAAGAAAACACATTTCATAGACTGAACATACTTTTTTGTGGACAGTTTTGCCAGTTTATGCCAGTGGAAGAGCTTTATCTCTTTCCAAAAACTTAGAAAGCAAATAGAGTTATCATTGTATAAAATTAGCTAAAAAGATTATCTGCCTCAAATAATACAAGATTATCTTAAATTAGTCCCAGATTTCATTCTTTAAATCTTCAGGTCTTTGTTTACTTGAACAGAGTGACAACCAGTTACACTATGCTAGAAAAAGATTATTAACCTACTAGAGGCCTGGTGCATGGATTCATGCACCGGTGGGGTCTTTGGGCCTGGCCTGCACCCTCTCGCAATCTGGGACCCCTCAGGGGATGTCAGACTGCCGGTTTTGGCCCGATCCCCACAGGCCAGGCAGAGGGACCCCACCGGTGCACGAATCCATACACTGAGTCTCTAGTATGCATATAAGATGATTTTTGGTTAACCTCTTCCCAACCTCTCCCTACCCCCTTTCCCACTGAGAGTCATCAGTCTGTTCCATGTTCCCATGCCTGTGCATTGAGCGTCTGCCCCTGGTGGTCAGTGCGCATCATAGCTACTAGTCAAACAGTTGAACGGTTACTTAGGCTTTTATATATATAGATAGGTACATGTTACTTTAAAGCAAATCCAACTTAAATTCAGATTTATGAAAAAATATATTAGGGAGTGATCTCATTTTACATATAGTTATTAAATTCTTCAATACATCAAGTGTCTAATGTGTTTGGCATAATTGATTCATAAATATCTGAATTATACATGGCTTTTTACATGCTGTCTAAAAGTTATTTGGAGAAGATGAGACAGATATGCCTGTAAATACCCCAAATTATATATGGTTTCTCAAATAAAATACCCAGGTATAATGGCATTCCAAAAAAAGTCTAAATGGTTTTGACCTAAAGATGGATTTGTGCAAGATGAGCCATCAGCTCTAGAAAGTAGTAGGAAAGTTAGGAGTATATTCTCAAAGTGTGGTCTATGAACTACTTGCACTGGAATCCCCTAAAGCAGCAGTTGCCAACAGGTGGTCCGTGGACCACTGATGGTCCGTGAGGTTCGAAAGGTTGGCGACCACTGGTTTAAGGAAACCTTTGGAGCAGTGGTCGCCAACCAGTGGTCCGCGGACCACTAGTGGACCGTGAGGTCCGAAAGGTTGGTGACCACTGCCCTAAAGTGCTTATTTTAAATTCATATTAACACCATTTTACTGAATTGCAGGGAACGGGCCCTAATAACTGCATTGAATGAGTTTCTTAGTTTGTTCTTATGTACCCTAAAATATGGCAACGACTGGGACTGACTATTTGCTCAGAGGCTTGGTTTCACCTTTGTGGAAATCGATGATCCTAATTTGTATTTTAATAAGTGAAAACCTAAGTTCCTCAGTTTGTGATTAAATACATCTATACTAATCTATACTAATAAAAGGGTAATATCCTAATTAGACCAGACATTTTCCGGACAACCTTCCGGACGTCCTGCGGGACAAAGCTATGGTGACGGTGCCAAGGCAGAGGTGGTTAGGTGCGATCAGGCCGGCAGGAGAGAGCAGTTAGGGGGATCAGGCCAGCGGGGGAGAGCAGTTAGGGGGAATCAGGCCAAAAGGGGAGAGCAGTTAGGGAGATCAGGCCGGCAGGCAGGTGAGCTGTTAGGAGCCAGCAGTCCCGGATTGCAAGAGGGATGTCCGACCACCAGTTTTCAGACATCCCTTGAGGGGTTCCGTATTGGAGAGGGTGCAGGCTGGGCTGAGAGAACCCCCCCATGTATGAATTTCGTGCACCAGGCCTCTAGTATAAACATAATCCTCTGAGCCTGAATACCCTTTCATTAGCAAACTAAAGAGGAAACCCTTATACTGTCTCAGCTGCATTTTGTTTTACATCGATGGTTAAGGCCTCCTATTTCCCCCAAGCAGAGATTAGTAGTGTCTGTCTTCTACATATTCCCTTGTCACATGGTATTACTTTTGTTTACCTGGCTGACTTCTGTCTGCCACACTATAATCCCCATGAAGGAAGGAAGATTATTACTTGAAGATCATCTTTTTTAAAAATTTATCTTTAATGTTGAAAGTATTACAGATGTCCCTTTTTTCCCCCATTGACCCCTCTTAGCCCACCCCCGCCCCCTGTCCCAGGCCTTCTCCACACTATTGTCTGTGTACATGGGTTATGCATATATCCATACAACTTCTTTGGTTGATCTCTTCCCATCCACCCATCCAGCTCTACCTTCCCTCTGAGATTCTGCAGTCTGTTCCATGTTTCTATGTCTCTGGATCTATTTTGTTCATCAGTTTATTTTGTTCTTTAGATTCCACATATGAATGAGATCATGTGATATTTGTCTTTCTTTGACTGGTCTATTTTGATTAGCACAATATTCTCTAGGCCCCTCCATGCTGTCTCAAAGGGTAATAAATCCTTCTTTTTTACAGCTGTGTAGTATTCCATAGTGTAAATGTACCACAGCTTTCTTTATCCACTCATCTATTGATGGGCACTTGGGCTGTTTCCAGATTTTAGCTATTGTAAAGTGTGCTGCTGTCAACATAGGGGTGCATATATTCTTTCTGATTGGTGTTTGGGATTCTTAGGATATATTCCTATAAGTGAGATCACTAGGTCAAATGATAGGTGCAGCCACTATGGAAAATAATATGGAGTTTTCTCAAAAATTAAATAGGGAGATTATCTTTTATTATCACTAACTGGAGAAAAATGGAATCGCTGCATATATATGTGTCCCTTTGAAGCATTCGAGTGCAATAGTGAATTATTATGCAAGTTCTGTCACTGAAACCCCAAGTTACCCCTCACTCATTGTCTACTCTTTTAGAAAGTACTTGCCCTCTCTCTCCTTCAGTGACGTCACCTGCAAAATGTGAAAATATTAAAACCCTTCCTGCTTCATTGAACCATTGACAAGAAATTGGAGCAGTGGGGTTTCAATGTTCTATGAAGGACAGATTTATTAATATGCAGGATTTGTCAATATTTGAGGCCTAGTGATCAAAGACAGAGATATATTCATGTGATACTTGTCTTTCGCTGACTGGTTTATTTTGCTTAGCACAATACTCTAATAATATATGGTAATTTGGTAAAAGAAAAGAAATAAGAATTAATGGAAGCCAGTTCCTTTTTCACTGTTTCTTGTTGATCTTCCTGTATTTTTTATTTCATGCTGGGTTGTGGTTTAGAAACTCTTAGTACAGTTAATGGTGCAGTTAACCTACACAATGTCCCATTCTCATTCTTCACTCTTACCTCCCTTTTGGTTTCACATTTAATTTGTGCTTTACACTTTGCAGACCATTAGCAATAGATTCTCAGTTGAACATTTTCTTAGAAGTAATCAAAACACTATCCTTATTAAGTGTCCTTTACGTTTTAAAATAAGGGAAATATACTGCTTCTTTGGTTCTGGCACTTAAAAGAGTAAAATTTGGTAGAAATGTGATAAGAAAAAAAATTCTTCTGCCTAACACAAGAAACAGAAGCAGAACTCTTACCGTCTTAATTTTACCCCCAGCAAAAAACAAAGGCCTGTTTTAATCCATTTGAAATAACATCTTATGTTCTGTTTAGCATCTAAATGTCATTATTAATTTTCTTCACTTAGATTCCTAATACATACATGGTAACTTTTTTTTTTTTAATAGGAGTGAGGGTAAAGAGAGGGGAAGGGTTCAGGGATTTCTCATGACTGGAAGGAAATAGAATGAATTAACTTAATGTTTGCTGAAGAGGCTAAGACCTGCCTATTTTAGACTTTGTTTTCTTAAATCTTTTGGGCAAATTTTCTCTGTCATTAACCCCAATTTTTCTTTTTTTTCTTTCTTAAAACAAAAATAAAACAAATTCCCTAAACACTGGATTAGAAGGTCAAAAGTCCTTAAAGCATATTCAAACTGTTTGTCTTTCCAGGCCATGAATTCCCTGAAGATGGGTTTTCCCAGGAGCTCTTGAGCTTGTGATGGGACTTTATGCCTCCTCACCATCCAGGTTCCAAAGGATGCCTATGGTGAAAACCCAAATGCCCATGAAAAACACTCTCCTGATATTACAATTCCTTAGTCTAATGACCCTAAGCCTTGAAGACTCAGCAATTCAGTGTTTGACAGCAAATTCTTAAAACATTATCTGTAAGTAAAGACTTTTTAAAGGACTCATCTTCAGAAGTCAGGGGAATAGCTTGCTATTTAAACTCTCCATAGCTGTATAAAAATTCCACATCTTCTGAATAGAAGGTCCTGCTCCATCTTTCTGGCCTCACGTAAGTCTCATCTCTTCCATAACACTATTGTCCAATGTTTCATAAAATTTCTATTGTGTTTATAGACAGAGGCACACAGTTTGCCACGTGATGATAGAATGCTGTGTAATCTCTTTTTGTTCTCTGTGTATTTTTTACCTCCCCATCAAGTTTTAAAATTCCTTGGACACAGAAAATAGATTAAGACCTCAACAGACCCTAAGTACAGAAAATTTTTTGGCATTCTCTCTACCACCACATCTAAATTGAAATAAAAATGATGTTATTCAGTCAAATAAGGATAAGAAAACAGCAAATTTCAAAAAATTTTATACTTGTTTTGGGAAATGTCATTCTTTTAAAAAAAATGTTCCCATTTTTGGTGCCCTAAGAAAATGCATAGATGGCCTTTTGGGTAATTCTAATCTGAAGATTAAAAAATAAACATTAACTTCTTTGTGTAGTCCTAGGAATAATTGGATTCCGTCAACAGTTGTTAGTTTAAGAGACCTGTCATAAATCTCTATAAAATTGGAGGACACATTAGAAAGTAATTTTCATCTGAATTATTGATTTTAAATGTGTTCTGTAGGTCTTATTTTTAAAAAATAATGAAGACATTCTATTTCTGAAGTCCAGATGGTAGCAGCCCACTTGTCTTCCTTTTTTTTTAAATTGTTCCAATCCAAAACTCCACTCTCACTAATGCTTCTACATTATGAAGCAATGTCAAATTTGCTAAAATAGTTTTAAGACAATAGAGACATTTTAATACCATGCACCTACAGGGGATCCAAGCACTTAGATTTTGTCAATACCCAGAGGTAAGCAGGCTCCAGGAATGTGGGAACTTTCATGTAGACCAGACTCACCGTAGATTTTGTCTGTTAAGCATAATTCCAATTTGTTAACTTGCAATGAGGTGGGGAGGGAGAGGTCTGGGGAAAGAAAGGCAGTGGAGAGAGACATGAAGGCCTCTTTTTCCTAGTTTGGGTGGGTTACCAAACTTGTCTAAATCTCAACCCTCATCTGTAAATGAGAATAATAATAGGTCTGAAATTCCCAGGATTGTGTGAAAATTAATGAAATTAATTTATATCAAATACATTAGCACCCTGTTTATCACTTACTAAACACTCAAATATTAAGGAAAGGAAAAATTTTTAGCTCCTTTGGCCTTTCTCTCAAAATGACCGAGAAAGTTGAGAGAGTTACTTTACAGTTATTTTCTTTTTTTTTATTTAAATTTTTTTTATTTTAAATGCTCCCCTCTTGTTTTGGTCAGAGTTGGGATAAAAATGAATTAGGAGATAGTAATGAAGGTGCTGCTGGCTTGAACTACCGTATTTTCCGGCGTATGAGACGACTGGGCGTTTAAGATTTAACAGCGTTAAAAAGTCGTCTTATGCTGAAGCCGGTTTGGCTCAGTGGATAGAGCGTCAGCCTGCGGACTGAAAGGTCCCAGGTTCGATTCCGGTCAAGGGCATGTACCTTGGTTGCGGGCACATCCCCAGTAGGGGGTGTGCAAGAGGCAGCTGAATCGATGTTTCTCTCTCATCGATGTTTCTAACTCTCTATCCCTCTCTCTTCCTCTCTGTAAAAAATCAATAAAATATATTTAAAAATAAACCAACATGTTTGTTTAAAAAATAAATAAATAAAAAATAAAAATAAAAAGTCGTCTTATACGCCAGAAAATACGGTAAATATCTATGCAGCTTTGAGCACAAGTCACTTCACCTCTAAGATGGAAATACCATATTTTCCGGCGTATAAGATGACTTTTTAACCCAGGAAAATCTTATACTCCCAGTCGTCTTATACGCCTGAAAATACAGGTATCTTTTCCCATTATAAAGATAAATTTTCCAATGACACCCTGCTTGCCTGGAGCTCCTTGCTTGAATACTGCTGGAGACACCACCCTTATCAGATTCCTTTTCCGAACCATTGCTTTTATATACTTTGTGTTGGTCATTGACCTTCCGAGTGATGTGGGCCTTCTTTAGCTTTAACACCACTGGTGACAAACAACTGGCACAGATGTGACAAGGTAGTGATCTTCAGCAGCTAGGTTCTGCTCCTGCAGAGCCTGGACTCACCCTGTGACTTCTCATCACTGCCCTCCAGGCAGTCACTACCAATAGCTCATAATTTTTACTGGAAGTGAAATGTACTTGCAGTTCTGGAAATAGGCCACAATGAAGTCAGCAGTCCCTGCATTTATTTTTCAACACATTATTTCTCATCGCTGTGTGCTGCTTTCATTCATCAGATTTTCATTCTGCTAAGGGATCTGAGGATACCTCCCTTTGCAAATAACTTCCACAACTATGCAAAATATGTGAGGATGAAGAAACTTTATATTGCTGATCATCTGAGTTCCACTGTCAGGTTTTATGTAAAAGAGTTTTCACTTTTGACATTTCCACTTGCTGCTTTTTTAACCTTCCTATAAAATATACAACGAGGGGAAACAGTTAAACCATTCTTTAGCATATTCTAGAATACTACCCAGTGACAAAAGGAATGGGCTACCCGAGATACACACAAACTGGATGAGTCTCAGGGGAACTACGCTGTGTTGAAAAAGCCAGTCTCAAAAGGTTATATAATGAATGATTCCATTTGTATGATATTCTTGAAATGACAAAATTATAGGGATGGAAAAGAGATTAGTGGTTTTTAGAGGTTAGGAAGAGGAGAGGAGGAAGGTGGCTGTAGCTATTAAAGCGCTACTGCAAAGGATCCTTGTAATAGAACTGTGTTGTAGCTTGACAGTGGTGGCAGTCACAAAAGCCTACGTTATAAAACTGTTAAAAAAAAAAACCAGATACACACATATAACATTTGCACATGTGTGAATATAATAAAATTGGTGAAACCTGAATAGTTGGGTGGACTGTGTCAATGCCAATTTCCTTGTGATATTGTACCATAGTCGTGCAAAGTTTACCATTGAAATAGGAAACTTGACTGAAGGCTATACAGTGTCTCTATTTCTTACAAATGTTTGTGAATCTACAATTATCTCCAAAGATTATTTTAAAAAGATCTACAATGAGCATTTTGGGATTGCAATTACATCTTATAGCAATTAAGTGTCGAATAAGGAAATTATTCCTTCATAATAGTAAGAGAAAATGATGTTCAGGTGTTTTCAAACCTATCTTGGCTCTGTTCATAATATTGCCTAACATTTTTACTTTGAGGACTGTTCCCAAAGATGTATTTGCTCCCTCTGAGTCATAGTATACCTGAGTCATTTATACTATAGCAGAAAGCCATTAATCCAACATTCTATTAAACTGAAAACTTTGTTTAAAAGTTGAAAGACTTGCTTTATAGTATTTCCTATTTTTCTAATTTAAATTTTTTTTTTATTTTAAATGCTCCCCTCTTGTTTTAGTCAGAATTTCTAGACACTGAAACAACTTCCAAAAATAGAAATAACATGGATTTCTGATACAAAACAGTAAACTAACTAGGTAAAATGAGATTTGGCTTTTTTCCCCTTAAAAGTGGGAGAGAGTGTTCTAGGGTTCTGAATATAAATACATTAATATATATGGCAAACATGTGGCATGTGTGCTACTAACCTCTGTTCCTGAGTTCATGACAAATATTACACTTAATTTTTTAGAGATCCTAAATTTTCCTCAGAATTCTTAACATACTATTTCAGATAGCCATTAACAGTAAATTGCCATTGACACAAGATGGAGCCCCCGAGTCAGCATTTAGGGGCTAATTATCCTTTCAGAGGATGGGTTTTTCAGGGTCCTCTACACCCTGTTCATGGCAAATAAAAAGGGTTTTATACATTAACATTTTGCTTCCTCCCCAAACTTCACCCATGCAAGTATGATTCATATGCTTGCTGAAATGCTTTCATCTTTCATAAATAAAAACTCCCCCAATTGAGTATTTTTGCATTTAAATACAACATTCCTTAAAAAGTAGTGCCAGATGCAACTGGTAAATTGTGAACAGATTTTAATTCCTTATAGTTCAAGCAGAAAGAGGTCACAATTGTAGGGAAAAGCAAGTTCTCTTAGACATGTATATATTTTTAAAAATATTTCCCCCTTTTGCAATAATCAATACATACGAGCAACCTTCAGTGTAAAAGATTATTAGTGGACAGATGCTAACACCAATGACTTGTTTTTATGATAAAGGTGCCTTTTAATCCAAAAAGAAAGGGGGAAATGGATGATTTAAATTTATTTTCTTTCTTTTTTAAAAAATGTATTTTATTCATTTTTTTACAGAGAGGAAGGGAGAGGGATAGAGAGTTAGAAACATCGATGGGAGAGAAACATCAATCAGCCGCCTCCTGCACACCCCCTACTGGGGATGTGCCCGCAACCAAGGTACATGCCCCTGACCGGAATCGAACCCAGGACCTTCCAGTCCACAGGCCGACGTTCTATCCACTGAGCCAAACCGGTTTCGGCTAAATTTATTTTCTTTATATGAAATCTATCCAGACTACTATAAGAAAAGCAATAAAAACTAACAAATTATAGAATTATTTACTTAAAAACGATCATTCCAATAGTTCAGTTCTTTCATGAATACCTACTATGTTCTAGGGCCATGGTTCTTAAGCTGTGTGCCAAGGCACCCCAGGCTACCATGGATACCATGGAATACTTTCAGTTTTCAAGGGAAGCAGTAATAATCTGTCAGACAGCAAATGAGCTCAACTACTTCACAATTTTAACCTTAGACCATGCTATGTTTCTTCAGCTGATTCATATATTTGCAAAGCTGGGTTTTAGATGGTTACGCTGATGAAAATTAAGTATAGCATGAAAATCAGTGTGGGACAGGAAATGAAAGAAGCAGTGTTCTGTGTAGGGCCCAACAAGCACACACATCACATTAGTAATTACGGTTATTTACAAATACAATAAAATTATTCATTTTTTACTCTCAATTTATGTGTGTCATTTTTTCATGCGTTACTAAGTTGGTAATGACAAAAAAATACTCAAATTATTTGTACTTGACTACTTAACAAATGGAACTGTAAAGTATTTCTATTTTATGAAAATATTACTTGGACAACAAATGGGTTTGAGAACTTCTGCCCTAGAGCATTGGGGAATATACTTCATGTTATTTTAATATATATTTTATGAAATTTCATAAAGTAGGTATGATCAGCCTAATTATATACCCAAAGAAATTGGGACTCTCAGAGTTTTAGTGACTTGTCAAAATCAGTAAGTGACTGAGGCTGTAGAGGCTAAGTCACTTGCCTAAAAATTCATAGCAAATCAGAGGCAGAACTGAAACAAAATCCTTGCATCTTGATGCCTCTTCCAGGATGCCTTTTACAAAGCCACACTTCTCTCCAAATCCTCATTTGTCTTCTTCCTTCCAAGTTCACATTTACAATATAAATAGATGGACTTCCATTCTTCATATCTTATTTAACTGCAAGAATATTTGTCCTGATTTAATTGCTGCCCTTCTTGATTTTGAGTATGTGAGGAAAATGTGCAAGAAATTATGGTGTGAGGATTTGTGTTCACTCTGAATAAACACTAAAGCAATTTGAAAACTCTCAGCTTCTATAACCAAGGAGACCCTGAGGTCTTTCAGAGGACATTGTCCTCTCCTTGAGTTTCCTGTAGTTAAATGGCTGATCCTGTCTTTCAGGGAATTGGACACTTGGGATCTATTTTCAACCTGGTGAGCTCCAATTTAACACTGAAGAGAGTCTGGATTTTCCCCATCAGCCCTCACAGGGATGATCCCAGAAACCTTCTTTTTAGCCCAGAGGGGCAGGCAATATTTAAACCCAAGTCCAATGAATGCTGATAGAACTTTTACAAGATTTGACACATTGGCCTCTATTGTAATGGGTATTTAAAACAGCTTTCCCAGAGCTTTAGTGAGTTTTTGCTTTGCCTTTGTTCAGTGGCATTTAACATGCAGCCTAATGAACAGCATGCCTGACAGTCAGTCTTTGTCCTTTGGGTTCATTTCAATATAGAAATATTTAATTTTTTATAAAAGATTCATTACAAAGCTGTGTGATTATGACTCACATCTAGACAAAAACTAGTTTCAAAGATTTAATCTTTCTTTGATTTTAATAGCTTTCATTTGTTCAGATATTTATCAAACATATATTATTTACCAATCATTCTGCTAGATACTGGAGATTCAAAGGGGGAGCAAGCAGAGAGGCCCTCTCCTAAATGGAAGTCATAATAATGAAAAGTTATACTCATGAGGTAGTTGCAATAAGGAGGCATTAATTCTAAGGCAATAATAATAATAAGTCACTCATAAGTTCTAATGGTTGAAAGAGGAACCAGTTCTATGTGGATGATGCAACCCTTACAAAGGAGGCTGTGATTATGTTTTTATCCTGAAGCTCAAGTAGGAGTTTTTCTGGGTGAACATGTTGAGAAAGGGAAAAATTCAAAGCAGAAAGAGGAGTATGCTCAGAAACCAGAGGCTGAAATGTTGAGCTATTGGGGAGGATGCTAGTAGTTGAGTATTCTTGGGCCATGGAGTGGCACAGGGAAGGCAGCAGGAGATAAAGCCTGTGAGTAGATGAGATTGTCATGATGAATGATCTTGTACACCAGTCAAGGGTATGGATTTTGGTCAGGGGCATGACATGATCAGATTTGCAGATTTGAATAAACCACTCTGCCAGTGGTGTAGAGAATAGCCTGGAATAGGTAAGAAATCCAAACCAGGAAGACCTACTCTAAGGTCTTGTTGTCCCTCATGGGGATACCTATGAACACCACTTGTCACTGAAAAGGACACAAATAACTGGGCTGGATTTATACTCAGGCCTTACCGGAAATTTAGAGTAAATCTGTGAGAAGAATCTAAATATTAAAAGTACTACTGTTTTTTAAATAGTATTATAGACCAACTTCACCAGTTTGAACTTGCTCAAGGCTTTGTCTCATTTAGACTTGATGACCACTCTCTGCATGACTGGATCTAGTGCCTTCACTAATGCCTCACCTGGAATGCCACAGGTATGGAAAGTGGAAAGTGCATGGTCATAGAGTCTCACAGTCATGAGCTGGAACACCAACTATCTTTTTCCTTTTTTATTTCCAGTGAGTTTTGTAACTCCCCTAAGGTTTGGTTTTCTTGTCTATAAAAGGCAAATAATAACTAACCATATTTCATAGAGTGGTGAGGATTATCTGAGATTATTTAATCTTGTATAGAGGACAATGCCTGTTATATTACAAAATCCAGATGGCTATCGCCACATTTGCAACATTCTCTTTGCAGCATTCTCCTTTATGAGGCTTCAGAAACATGGACAGTCTTTTAATGTGACAGAGCAAATTGCTTTTCCTCCTATGTCCACCTTTCAAATATAAAGAACCCCGAGGGTTCAGATATTTCCCTGACTTTCTTTTCAAGAAGCATCATAGCATAGTGAAAAGAGTTTAAGATTGGCAGTTAGACTTAGATTGGAGATTGGTATGACTCTCTGTCGCTCCTCTGCCACTAACTGGGAAAACTTGGGCAAATTATTTAACCTCTTTGGGCCTCAGTATTTTTATTTTAAATAAGAGTAATATGGCCTATCTCATATGGTTGAGATAGACTAAGAGGTGCTCATTTCAGGATTGGCTTTCCTCTACCATGATAGCCCAAGCACTACTTATATCCTGGCACTCTTATCTCTGGGTTTCAGAGCGGTATACCCAAATGTCAACTGGATTCCATATGCATATCCCTCTAGCATCTGAAAATTAATAGGTCAACAGTTCAACTCCCCTTTAAACTAATTCTCCTGTTTTTCTTACTTATTCAACAGCACAATATTTGGCATCATTATTTCTGAATTTTGAAATTCCTGAGTCAACTGCAAAGTCAAATGTTAAGACTGAGCATAACTAATAAGACCAGATAGCCAAAGTATAGAACAGAAAGTAGCATGAATGTATAAAAAGAGGTCCATTTTTTAAAAAAAATTTTAATGTTGACATTATTGCAGGAGTCCCCCCTCTTCTTTGCTCACCTCCACCTTCCCCTGCCTAAAAAGTTCTTTTCTTATAATAAATTTGAATATTTTGCTTGTGATAACACCAGAACTTTCCTAGAATTTACCAAAAAATTTACATAAATTTTTAGGAGAGTTACAAAATTATACCCTCAATTAAAACTGGCCTCTGAAATAGAATAACATGATAAGCTACAGTCATTTCCTGTGGAAAACAATTTCATTTGTTTATGTGTGTGTTTGTTTTGTTTCCTTTTTACAAATGTATGTTAGAAGAAAGATATGAGGATACTTTATATTTTCACTTTATATTTTAATTGTAGGTGAACCCTAAATGAATCAGTCCTAAAATAGATGATAAATGTTAAAACGCTATTTGACAATGGTTTGTCTCGGAAAATAAGGTGAGAGTAGAGTGTTCAGTCTTTGAGAAATTATTAAAGGTTTTCCAGGCTTTTTATGACAGCACCTTCAGTTTTTTCATGGTGCTTCACAAGTAAAGATTTTTATTTACTAATATAAGAATATAATAGGATTTACATAAAGAAATCACATCCTTTGGAGGGGTTATGTATTAAATCCCATACTTTCTGGGTGAGTGAATTCAGAGACTTTGTTTAGTGGCCCACAAGAGTTAAGTTTCCATTTTTCAAATGAGCAACTAGTGCTTTTGCAGTGGTTTAAGACATAAGAAGAGGGTCTTAAAAACTGAAACAAAAGGGCTGGAATTAGAATAGTCTCTTGTGTGGATTCTAATAGAGCATCTGAAGTGTACAGGTTTGCATGAAAAAGAAGAACTAGTCACACAGACCACACTGTCCTTGAGCTGTGAACACACTGGGAGACCCTCTATTTAAAATTTAATGTAAATTTTCAGGGTAGGAAAACCTAATCTTTTTAGGCAAATATTTAAGGTAGGGTCTAGAATGGAAGGAAAAATGAAATAGAAAAAGAAAGCAATACTCAGGTTGGTTAAGATTATTACCTCTGCTCAACCTATATCTTAAGTAATTACTTTCCAACTCTCTCTCTCTCTCTCTCTCTCTCTCTCTCTCTATATATATATATATATATATATATATATATATATATATATATATATATATATGTCTAAGCAACCGAATAACCGAATGACTAGCCAACTGGTCCCTATGACGTGCACTGACCACCAGGGGACAGATGCTCAACACACAGAATTGGGCTCCCTCCAGTTTGGATCAGGCCTGTGGGGATTGGGCCTGCGGGGATCGGGCTCCCTCCTATCTGGATTGGGCAGGCGGAGATCAGGCTGAAACCGGCTATCTGACATCCCCCGAGGAGTTCCAGATTGCAAGAGAGCGCAGGCCAGGCCGAGAGACCCCACCAGTACACGGATTCGTGCACCGGGCCTCTAGTATCTTAATAAGAGAAATGGCTATGGACTATTTAAAAATTTTTCTACAGTTAGATATAATCCACACCTCGCTGCTTCAACCTCAGATGAATGTTGGAATGCTGATGTGGAGAATGTACACTCAGAATCAGAAAGGAGTCTAAAGGATATTGACTCAAGTTTCTTGTCCTCCTCTCTTTTACTCCATGACTGACTAGAGAGTAATATAGTACTATGTGTTGGGCAACACTTTGTAAATCCCCTTCACATGTATTAAGTATCCTACCTAACCTTCATGAGAACCTGGTGAGATAGCTAGAATCTGTTGCTGGAAAACTATCTCAAAGATGAGCTAAACAAGGTGAGATGTATAAGAAGGGCAAGTGCTGGGAAAGAAGCTGCTTTTTCTATAATAAAAGAAGTTACTGAGACTCTAGCACTCCTTGGCTTTATTCCCAGTATTCTGAATTTCATCTTACAACGTAGCAGAATAGTCTGTCCAAGAAAACTACTAGAATACAGAAACAGAAAGTTTCTGACATGATGAATGAAGAAAAGGCCTCCATTTCTGTCATTGAGGTCTCAGACAATGAAATTCACCCATTGAAGAATGTAGCATAGTGTTAGTTTGAACTATATGAAATTAACAGAATAGCCAAAATGGTCAAATGTGAACAATTTTATAGAATGCAACTTAAAAATAAAGACAATTTTCTGTTTCTGATGTAAACCTGAATCAGAATCTTCACTCTACCACTGTGCTTGGTTATATGATCTTGACCAAGTCCATTTAATTTTCCCTGAGCCCATTTCCCCCTCTGTGACAAAATAATGTTTCTACTGCCCTTCCCCCCCCCCCATAGGACAGTTGGGAGGATCAAAATATGTGATTGTGATGAATATCGAATTCATAAATGATCACTACTATGTAACTAGGTTTGAATTATTGTGTTCAATCAGCCATAATTAGCTGGATGAATAGTCTGAGACATTTGAGTCAACCTTTAGCCTCTTATTTCTGTCTCTGATCATCTTGTATTCTTCCCACCTCTCAATCCAATATCCGGTCAGTCACTAAATTTTTCCTGTTATCTCCTAAATATTTCCTTATTTCATTTTTGTTTTGTTTTCATTCCCATAACACTGCCCAGTTTCAGGCCCACATCATATCTCTGGACAAGATTGTTGCGGTGGTCTCTAAACTGGTCTCTGTGCTTCTAGCCCTCACTTCTCAATCCATCTTCCCTGCTGCATACACATCTAAGCATGCATAGAAATGCTTTGCTGAAAGCCTACATTTGCTTCCTAATAACTTAAGGAAGGAAGTTTTAGTCACTTGGAAGGCATGTAAGGCCTCCATGACCTCATCCTTGCCAACCTTTTCAGCCCCATCTCCTGTCACTGCCTCCTTCTTAGTTTTAGTTACAAATAGTTGTCCATGCATGTCATCTATTTCATCCTTCTGTGCATATGTTTGTGTGGTTTTCTCTGTCTAGAATGCTCAGCCCACATTTCTGTTCAGCCCACATTTCTGTAAGACTAACTCTTACTCATCCATTGGGACTCATATTATGCATGTCAGATGGGACTCTTCCCTGAGTCCCTATGTTGGGGTGGGTGCCTTTCCTCTCTGCTCATAGACTCTAACTACTGCATATAAGTTACACTAATAGAACACTATATTTTAAATTTACATTTATAAATCTCTCTTCCCAGCTCAGCAGTGTTCCTCAAAGACAGAAGCTCTACCTTATTTATCTCAGTAGTCCAATATCTAGAATAATGTTCAGCATTTGCCAGAAGTTTACAGGAGGCAGTTACCAAGGGAGAAACCAAAGTCAGTTCTAGAGCATGACTTTGGAAGACATCATCTGGGCAGACATTAAAAGCTCTCTTATCTGACTACACAATTGCTCTATGACAGTAGTTCCCCAGGCGGAGCTCCTTGGCTGGGTTCTCTGGACACAAAGGCCCCAGACTGGCTGTTTACCTCATCTCAGTTACATTGCCTAAAAGGTAGATAAATGAAAGGAGATGGAGAAATGGAAGCTGTCAAAGAAGGCTGAAGAGATGTAACACCTCTAAAGAACTGTAATGTGGAGTTTCAACCTGGAGACTCTTTTAAGAAGATACTTTTTTTTAAAGACTGGTGCCATGGTCATTATACCAGACTATGTTTTAATGGGATGTGGGGGAAGGCCCTCAGTGTAGATTGTCACAAAGCTACTGTGTTACCTGGTGTGTCCACAGCTCTTAAGAAATGTAGCAAAATGATGACTCATGACCCCTTTATAGCCCCAAACAAGCTGATATTCCTGCCATGACAGTTCATAAAGGCCTTTACTTTTGATCTAGAAGGAAATACAGGTGAAGACTAATTTGGTGTCTGAGAATGAATGGTAAGAGGACATGATGTTTCATCATTACTGCCTAATACTACTGATTGTCTCTGTAGTTTAGTTAGCCATATCTTTAGAGAAAAGACAGTGGTCTCTCTTGACTTCAGTTTCACTTTCCATAGTTTCAAGTTACCTCCAGTCAACTGTGGTCCAAAAATATTAAATGGAAAATTTCAGAAATAAACAATTTATAAGTTTTAAATTTTGTACCATTCTGAGTAGTGTGATGAAATCTTGCACCATCTGGCTCCCTCCCTCCCTTTGTCCAGCATATCCACACTGTATATGCTACCCCCTACCTGCCCACTAGTCAATTTTTAGCTGTCTGAGTTATCAGATTGGTTATTAGAGAGATAGAGAGACCACATTTGCATAATTTTTATTATAGTATATTGTTATAATTGTTCCATTTTAGTATTATAGTTGTTTATCTCTTACTTTGCTTAATTTATAAAATGAACTTTATCATAGGTATGTATATACAGGAAAAAAAACAGCATATATAGGATTCAGTACTATCTGTAGTTTCAGGCATCCCCTAGGGGTGGGTCTTGAAACCTATTTCTCGTGGGTAAAGGGGTACTGATGTTTGAGTCTGAATGCTCTTGGATGGAGGTTTCAGTTGCTTTGTCACTCAGCCAAAACCATGTGACCTTAGAGTTGGAATTCACCTGAGTATTCTAGAAATACTGGTCACCTTTTTCCTCCATGCATATCTTTTTATCTGAGAAAACGTTGAGATCTCTCAGACCTAGATAATTGCAAGATACTGGAAGCATGGAGTTTGATCTCAGACTTATTTTTTTTTAGAAAAGTATATTAAAAAGCATTATATAATAGGAAAATACTGGACTTAGAGTCAGACACAAATATTCTAATATATATAAAAAGCCAGAGGCTGTCACGACCGAAACAACTGGACGGACGACTGAACACAGGCTGTGTGGGGCGACAAGGCTGGCAGGAGGGTTAGTGAGGGACAACCAAACAACTGAACAGCAGGCTGCGTGGGGCAACCAGGCCAGCAGGAGGGGCAGTTGGGGGCGACCAGGCCGGCAGAGGGGTGGCAGTTGGGGGCAATCAGGCCAGTGAGGGAGGCAGTTGGGGATGACCAGGCTGGCAGAGGGGGGAAGTTAGGGGCGATCAGGCAGGCAGGCAGGTGAGCAGTTAGGAGCCAGCGGTCCCGGATTGTGAGAGGGATGTCCAACTTCCAGTTTAGGCCCGATCCCAGGGATAAATCAGCAGTTGGACATCCCCTGAGGGGTTCCGGATTGGAGAGGGTGTAGGCTGGGCTGAGGGGACACCCCCTGCCCCCGTGCACGAATTTCATGCACCAGACCTCTAGTATTTTAATATTAGTGCAACTTATTAACCATGAGTTCCATAATATTTAGAACCTCTAGCTACCCACATGTAAAATGTGGGTGAATGATAGCTACCCAGCAGGATTGATTATGGATTAAGTGAGATCAGATATGTGAGAGGGCCTAAGAATATAATGAGCACACATGGGAATTACATTTATTTTGCCTTGCATTATCATTGCTATGACCAAGCTCTTTAGTTTCTATTGTTGCTTTTGAAATAACTAGGGTTTTTTTCCCCCTTCCTTCTACTCAGTTTTAAAAGCTACATTTCCAGCAAAACACTGGAGCTGTTTGTAATTGAAACAGATGGATGACTAGACCAGCCAGAAGAAAAGTAGGGAGGCTCCATGAGCAAGACATGACAGAGGACTCAGCTGATTGACTGTAATGTGGAGCATCCATCATCATGGGTCCAGGAACAGATATTGTGAATTCAAAGCCTGATTCCTTCTGAGGTGTTAAGGAGCTCTAATTTCTGATGAAGATTCGCCATAATGCTTGGCATAGCTGGGTTGTCTCTGTCAAGATCATTTGTTATACAGTATTGTTACCTATTAATGCCAAAAAAAAATTGAGTTCCTACAGAGAAAGGGGCTTACCTTGGGCTCTGTGATAGATTTAGACAGTTTATAAACTCCCAGGAATAGTACACACAGGCTTATAGATATGCTAGTAGCCCTGTGCACGAATCCATGCGCCAATAGCTCTCTGCGGGGCCTGGCTGCTCTGCACCCACTGCTCAGAGGCTCTCCATGGCCCAGTGGCCCATCTGTGGCAGGGTGCAGAACGCTTGCCTCGTCACCGGGGCGCCGTGGTGACGAAGCAAGCATTCTGCCAGGCCTCATGCTGCCTGCTCTCAGTGGCCGCCCCCCCCCCCCCCCCCCGGGACTGGGGGACTCCGATGGAGCTGAGAGGACTGGGTGCCGCCATCTTGTGGCTATGGGCGCCACCATCTTTGTGATGGAGTGATGGTTAATTTGCATATTACCCTTTTATTAGATAGGACTAGAGGCCTGATGCACGAAATTTGTGCACTGGGGGCGGGAGGGTGTCCCTCAGCCCAACCTGCACCCTCTTCAATCTGGGACATCCCTCTCACAATCCAGAACTGCTGGCTCCTAACCACTCACCTGCCTGCCTGCCTGATTGCCCCTAACCACTTTGGCCTGCTAGCCTGATTGCCCCCTAACTGCTCCCCTGCTGGCCTGATTGACACCTAACTACTCCCCTGCCAGCCCGATTGCCCCCAACTGCCCTCCCCTACCAGCCTGATGGCCCCCAACTGCCCTCCCCTGCCAGCCTGGTCGCCCCCAACTGCCCTCCCCTGCCGACCTAATCTTGCCCCCAACTGCCCTCCCCTGCCAGCCCAATTGCCCCCAACTGCCCTCCCCTTGCAGGCCTGATTGCCCACAACTGCCCTCCCCTGCCGGCCATCTTGTGTCAGCCATCTTGTGGTTGCCATCTTGTGATGACATGGGGGTGGCCATCTTGTGACGACGTGGGGGCGCATCTTGTGGTGGCCATCTTGTGATGATGTGAGGGCGTCGCGAGAGGGTGCGAGGGCCACCTAAGCTTTTATTAGTATAGATGTGAATGTCAATATTTTATGGGGAGAGGATCCATAGCTTTTATTAGATTTGCAATGGAGTCTGTGACCAAAAGTAAAAGCCAGTGCTACATAGTAAAAGACCTTATTTGTTACAGCCAGAGAGACCATTTCCATGAGTGTGTTTTTCCTGGACTTCTAAAACATACACCCTGATGAAAACAGGATTGGAGCCATGTATTGTTTCTGTGAACTGTACTATCTTGTAATGGGTTTTTTACTACATTAGAATTCAAACAGATATTCCAAGTTTTATTTTGTTTGTGAAACATGCTTAAATTTATAATACTTTTCTAACCATGAATTTTCCCCATCAGTCTCTTAGATTTCATAAATAAAATACTGTCTGCCTATCTCAAATGACAAGTTTCTTTAGAATGAGGGACCAAGTCTCAGTGTTTTATCACACACAGGGGCCAGGTGGCCTAGCGTCCTCGATATGTACTACTTATAAAGAAAACCTGTTCAGTGCTGGAGAGTACTCTTACGCAGATGTGGAACAACAAGCTGACTGTTTCAAGCAAGGCCTACCATTGGGTATAGCTGAATGGTTCAGGGTGCACCATAATGGTGGGGTGGGTTTTGCTGGCAACTAAAGGCTGAGAGTATCTAAAATGAAGAAGGTGAATACCATCACTATTGCTAAAATTAAAACTGGTATTCAGAGATAGAAATGGTATCTTTTTCCCTTGCCTTCTGATTGTGTGGCTGAATCTGTTGTATCATAGGGGAGTCCTGAAAGGCCTAGAGGAATGCACCCCCTCTACTCGGGGGCACCCTATCACAAAGATGCCTGATCAATCTCTTCAATTCCTTCAGAGGTGAAATGTACTCAACAGATTAGGACTTAGTGGCAAAGAAAATACTCCGTTCCTACATACCAGCCACTGACTTAGTTATTGCTTTTGCTTTCTATTTTCCTGAGTTTAAACTTCCTTTTTTCTATAATAATGCTAGCAAGATAATCGAGTAGGCCATGTACAAGAGATAATCCCAGGAGTGCTGGGAGAGGAGACTAAGGAACCCTGAGCAGAATCGACTGGAGTTCTCATGAGGGAGTCAGCAAGTGCATGGTCAGGGTGCTGTGTGCACCACCCATATCCCACCCCCCAGCCACCCACCAAACACACAGTGGGTCAAGAGCATAGGCTTTGGGCTCCAGCAAGTGTGACTATGACCCCTGGCCCATCACTCACTCTCCGTTCTGTGCTGTCAAATTATGGACCTTCGCTGAGAGGCCTTCCTCATCTATAAAGTGGAGATGATTGTACCCACCTCACAGTGTGGTGCTGTGAGTATTAATGAGATAATGCAGGGAAAGTTCATGGCAGGCATTGAATAAATGCCAGCTTAAAGATGGCTTGTCTTATTCCACAGAATTTAATTTCCTGAGAAAAAGTTATAGTTTTAACATATAAATATACATAAACTGTAATAAATATTAGATTTTAAAAATATAAAAAGTGAGGTTTTAATATATAACGTTTATGTATTATAGTTATATATCAATATACACTACATACATTTAATATATGTAATATATATTCTGATATATCAATATTCTTACAGTTCTTAAGCAAAGAACATCAAACGTAATTTAAACCATTTTTATAGGGAAAGTGACATTTTTGTAACTACATAAAACAAATTCAAAAGGGCTTTTTATATTTATTATTGTTTAGAATACCAATTAATGCCTTATGCTGTAATTCAATAAAGCTATCAGGCGCTGTTTTTAAGCATTGGGCTGGTAGCTGGAAGATAAAAGCCCTTATTTTCTGAAGAGAGTGATGTGTCATTTCCTCTCTGGCAGCTGTGATTACCACCTATGTTTAACTTTGCCTCCTTGACCTGTTCTAATTGGTTCCTGCCCTTCTGGTCCGGAAAGAAGGTTAATAAGTTTTTATCTCTGTCCTTAAGACAAGAGGGAACAGACACTGAGGGAGTGTGAGATTTCTTCTGTGTTGCATACACAATGTTAATACACCTTACTGTGTACACACCTGTTTATGCAAGTGTGACACCTTCTTTCACCTTTTCTTCCACTTCTTCATTTACTTTGCTATCTTTTTAAGATATTGGCTGTACATAAGATTCATGCTCTTGTAGAAGTGAAGATTAGCAAGTATTTAATGGAGGTTCTTTTCTCAGTGATGGAAGAAGTTTTAACTTGAAAGCTTCCTGTTTGGTCATTTGTACTAAACAAGGATGAAGAAGGTCATTTTTGACGCTTGCACCTTTGCTTGACTTAGAACCTTTTTCTCAATTCAGTGAATGTTAACTGATTATCTGTGATTACCACCTATGTTTAATTTTGGGCACTGAGTTAGACTCATTGATGGGATACAAGATGAATAAGTGGGTCCTGTCCTCAAGCAGCTTAAAAGCTACAAGAAACAAGACACTGTAAATTGTAATAGGAGGCAAAATTTGATAAGCTCTGTCAAGAAGCTAATACGTAGACCACAAACATGCATGCTTGTTTAGGGAATGAGGAGAATTTTTGTTTAATTGCAAAGCGTAATGTTCAAAGAGTAACAGTGACAGATGAAATTAGAGAAATATGATAGATCAGGTCCTATGTCATGCTAACTAAGGAGTTCTGTCTTCTGGCAACACCAAAGCAGATTGAATTCTGTTGAAATCACTAAGAGGGGCTCTACTTAAACCAAATGACAGAGGTGATCAAGGTATGTGTCTGTATTCAGGTGGCTCTAAAAAAGGAGGAACTAGCGCTAGTTTTCAAAGGAGTTTCAGAGAAGAAATATCTGGGGCAGCCGGGCTAGGATGCTAGCAAACTATTGAATTAAGCACCCAATTTTTCATGTAAATGTGACTTCCCAGGAAGAACAAAATACATTTGTGGAAAGTACCACATAATTAGCTTAATTCAGACTCAACATTTAGATCTTAGTGATTCACAGACCCCATTTCAAATTACTTTTTCTCTGCTTTGTTTTGTTTTTTATCATTATTAAAGTCACCTTTTACTTTTATTCTGCCTTTGAGGTTACAGTTTCATAAATTGAAAATATTTTTAGAGTACTTAGAAAATTTAATCAAAATGCTGAGCCAAATTTCAGCTTTAAAACATATTAGGGTTGTTGGAAATGTGATTCAGATTGTTGAGGTAATGCTATTCAGCTAAATAGGGGTTCATGACACTGTTCTAGACATTTAGAAAGTCATGAGATATATTCAGCAAAGAAGTAAAACCAAAAACCATACTCAAGCATAAAGGTACTTGGTATTCTAGACATAGGTATGTAGTTTATGAGAGACCACTCATATTTAATGAAGCAATGTGGTACAGTATACTGGATTGAAGTAAAGGAATGAAAGTTTGAGTCTAGCCTCCTCTATAATTTTCTGTGTGGCTGTGAGCCTATTACTTTAATCTCCCTGCACTTCAGTTTTGCTCATCTATTACCAAGCCAGATGCTGATCTCTACACAATATTCTGCGATTTAGCTCCCTATCAGTTGTGCCATGTCATTTCTCCTTTTTAGTTCTTTAATGGAGGCTGATTAACCCCCCTTTTTATTATACTAATTTACTATGAATCATTTATTTTTAAAAATTTATCTTTATTGTTGAAAGTATTACAGATGTCCCCTTTTTCCTTTTTTCCCATTGACCCTTTCCACCCCACACCTGCCCTTCCCACGCCTTCACCACGCTATTGTCTGTGTCCAGGGGCTATGCATATCCTACCTTATAATAGAGAAACATGCAAATTGACCGCACCTCCGCTATGCCCACGATTGGGCCGGCGGGAGGCTGGGGGGCGGGACTCCAGGTGGCCTATCCGGCCCTTGAGAAGATCAAGATGGCGGCGCCCAGTCCTCTTAGTTCCGGGTGTCACTGGGAAGATCGCCGCCCGGGGAAGGCGAGGCCGGGCTGCCCAGCTGCTCTCGGGGGTCCCTGGGGAGATCGGCAACCCGGGGGGTGTGGCCGCCCCGCCCAGCCGCTCCTGGGGGTCCCTGGGGAGATCAGCAACCTGGGAGGGCGTAGCCGGGCCCATCCAGCCACTTCCAGGGGTCCCTGGGGAGATCGTCAAACTGGGGGGGCGTGGCCAGGCCCGCCCAGCCTCTCCCGGGGGTCCCTGGGGAGATCGGCAAACTGGGGGGGAATGGCCAGGCCCGCCCAGCCGCTCCCTGGGGTCCCTGGGGAGATCGGCAACCAGGGGGGGCATGGCCGGGCCCGCCCAGCCGCTCACTGGGGGCCCTGGGGAGATCAGCAACACAGGGGGCGTGGCCGGGCCCTCCCAGCCTCTCCCAGGGGTCCCTGGGGAGATCGGCAACCAGGGGGGGCATGGCCGGGCCGCTCAGCCACTCCCGGGTATCCCTGGGGAGATCGGCAACCCGGGGGGGCGTGGCCGGGCCCATCCAGCCTGTCCCGGGGGTCCCTGGGGAGATCAGCAACACAGGGGCGTGGCCGGGCCCATCCAGCCTCTCCTGGGGGCCCCTGGGGAGATTGGCAACCCGGGGGGGAGTGGCCGGGCCCATCCAGCCTCTCCCGGGGGCCCCTGGGGAGATCAGCACCCCGGGGAGGTGAGGCGGGACTCGCCCAGCCGCTCCTGGGGTCCCTGGGAACATTGCAGGCATGTGGTTGCTGAGACCCAGACCAGGCCTCTGGCCACAGATTCATAGCTTTGCGGAGACCTAGGGCAGGGATCTGCCTCATCTGCAGAGAGACAGAGGTTCTGCAGTGCCCCCAAGACATGGGTGGGCCCAGCCAGGGATCAAGGGGCATGGAAGGACTCCTGGCAGAGGGCCAGGACCCTCACCCCTGAGGCGGGGGTTTAGGGGTGGTGCCACCTCAGTGGAGGGGTGCTGCACTGCAGGGTACTGGACTGACTGATGTGATTCAGAGAAGCTCCCAGTGCTAACTGGCCTTTCTCAGGCGGCCTTCACACTTCAGAGGCAGTGACTCCTGCTCCTGCCTTGACCCAAAAGCAAGCTCGCGACACCCTGCCCCATGGCAGAGCATGCCTAGGCAGTGAGTGGGAAGCCTTCCACCTGCTTCGGAGAAGGGGGGGCAGTAAAGAATGGGGGGAGAGGAAAGAATGTGGAGCATCCGCAATGAAGAGGTGCTTGAGAAAGAGGCTCGGAAGCCTGACTGGAAGGTTTGTTCTGTTTGCTGGGCCGCTGCCCCTTAGGAAGCGCAAAGAGCATGGCTCTGAGGGCTTCCTGTGTGCTGAGTCAAGTTCCACAGCCAACTGGAATTGGCCTCAGTTTCCTGGTCTGTAAAATGGATTAAGTGTGTCCCAGTGCCTTCACTGAGCTTTGATGGCCAATTGAGATACTATATAAAGAAAACGAGGGAAGAAGTGAGAAAGAAAAGGAAGGACGAGCAACACAAAAGAAAGACTGAAAGGAACCTGTAAACCCATTGTCACTTAAATAGGGAATATAGGAAATAGTGTTGTAATGATGGTATGATGCCAGGTGGGTACTAGAAATATCGGGGAACACTTTGTAAAGTATATGATTGTCTAACCACTATTCTGTAACTAATATAAAACCTGAAACCAATACAAAATAATGTTGAATGTAAAGAAATGAAAATTGGAGTGAAATTTTTATAAATTTCAAAGTTTAAATAAAAGCTGTAAAGGAAGGAAGGGGAGAATAAAAAGTGTTTTTCATTTTACCACTTCATTAAAAAGACAGTTGTCTTTATATGGTGCTTTTATACTTTTCTAAGTCATTATCTCATTTTAATTTCCGGGCAACTTAAAGACAAGATAAGTATTCCCTCCACTATTAAAAGAAAGGAAATCTTGGTGTCTGGTCCTAATGATTCAATCGTCAAGCCCTTATTGTAAAGCAGGGTTAGTAAAATTTTCTGTGCAGGGTCATATCTATACTAATAAAAGCCTTGGGGGTGATCAGGCCAGCAGGGGAGGGTATTTGGGGGCAATCAGGCCCGCAGAGGAGCAGTTAGGGGGGCAATCAGGCCATCAAGGGAGCAGTTAGGGGGCAATCAGGCAGGTAGGTGAGCGGTTAGGAGCCAGCGGTCCCGGATTGTGAGAGGGATGTCCAACTGCAGGTTTAGGCCCGATTCCACAGGGATCGGGCCTAAACCTGCAGTTGGACATCCCCCGAGGGGTCCCATGTTAGAGAGGGTGCAAGCTGGGCTGAGGGACACCCTCCCCAGTGCACGAATTTCATGCACCGGGCCTCTAGTATGCATATAAGCTCCCAGGTTAATCTCTCCCCACCCATCCCCTCCTTCCCTCTGAGATTCATCTGTCTGTTCCATGCTTCTATAAAACCTTCTTTTAAGGACAAGAATTTTTTTGCTTAAACTGTGATTTTAGGAGGAAGAAGAAACCAAAAATCTCCAAAGTCATCTTCAAACTTTTGAAGAAAAAGGTAATTCAGTAAATGATAGTATAGATTCTTTTTTAAATTCTCACCAAAGATATGCTTTTATTGGTTTTTAGAGAGAGAAGGGAGAGAGGGAAAGAGAACATTGATGTGAGAGAGAAACATTGATCTGCTGCCTCCCATATGCACCCCAACCAGGGATTGAAATCGCAACCTAGATATGTGCCCTGACTGGGAATCGAACCCACAACCTTTTAGTGTATGGGACAGTGCTCCAACCAACTGAGCCACCCAGCCAGGGCCAGTATAGATTTTTTCTAATTCAACAATTTTAAGAATTTATCCTGGGGTGAACACTATATTCCAATTTAATTTATAGAAAATACTGATTGTCACAATTTTGCTAAGCACATTTCACACATGATTTCTTTAGTTTTCATAGCAATCCATTTGATGGAAGAGAATACTGAGGCTGAGAGAGATATAAATTTATCCATAGTAACATAAGCAGCAAGTGGCAGACCAGTTAGAGCTCCTGGCTACATAGAAATGATAATGAGACATGTGGCTTCTCCATGTAGGAATTGGAAGCTATAGCTAGTTGACTTCCCAAGAGCCAAGTTCTCTTTCCATGGTGCAGAACTATTGCTGGGAAGTGACTTCACAGCCAGGGACTTCATTTTTCAGCATCTCTTAGATCTAAGTGAGGCCATATGCTATATAAGTCAAATTCCTTCTGGTTAATAGTATATAAGCAAAACCTTGTCTCTTCCTAGCTGAGGTGGTAAAGTATTCAAGGTCACTTCCTTGTGCTTTTTTTGCCCCTCTATGGCAATCTTGAAAGCCATATCTTGAAGTTGACAGCCTTCGTGAGATGGGAGTGGCCAGAAAGACTTCTAACAACACTCGTTGAGGACTGGCTGTACAGAGGGAGGAAAAGGAGGAGTCAAAGATGCTTTTTAGGTTCTTAGATGGAGCATTTTGGGGGATGATGGCACCATTTTACTTGGAGGTGGAACCTTTGGCAAAGGAGCTGGCTTAGGAGCAAGTTCACTTTCAGATTATCCATTCCTCAGCTGAACTCTTGTCATTATCTTTATAGATTATTGAAAATTAAACAAGATTTCATAGAATTTTAGAAGTAATATTATCCAACAGAAGATATTGGAAAATATACTCTTAGATGGTTTGCAAGGGAAAATAGGTTTTTCTCCCTTTTTCATATTAATCAAGGAAGAGATGAATCTTACTATTTGTACTGGGTTGGATACTTGTTTTTCTATTATACATACTGCTACAACTTACTGTTTGTCAACCCTCAATTAAATGACAATAATAATCATACAAATAAGTAATATTACTTTTTGCTTGGATAGTATTTCATTTACATATCCAAATTTATTTTCTCATTTAAGACTGTAATCATCATGTGAAGCAGGTATTTTACAGTTGAGAAAGCTGAAATCTTGAGAGAGTAACTGATTGTTTTTCAACATCATGCAGTTGGTTAGAATATATATTTGGGGCTGACGGCAAATGTAACAGAACTCTATGAGGAGTTTGAGTTCAGGAGTTATGGGAGTTTAAACAAAAGGCTCTTAATTTGAATCTCAATGAAGATTGTCAAAATTGATGTATTTACATACTATCACAAATGGTAAACTCTTAAGTTGTAAGAAAGATTTGGGTATTCAGCTGTTTTAGTAAATTAAATATTTTAGTTAGACTTTCTATATAGAACCTAACTCAATGGTAGTTTTCAAATAATTACTACAACTTAATACTTATAACATTAAAACAATCTATATATATAAAAACCTAAGCGACTATTATGACCGAAAGATGGGAACGACCGGTCGACCAGTTGCTATGACGCGCACTGACCACCAGGGGGCAGATGCTCACTGCAGGAGCTGCCCCCTGGTGGTCAGTGCACTCCCACAGCCAACCTCTCACGGCCCCTCCACATGACTGGCTGCCCCCTCCCCCATCAGCCCCAGCCGGCCCCCCATAAGCCTCAATCGCCGGCCAGGCCGAGGGACCCCACCCATGCACGAATTTGTGCACTGGGCCTCTAGTATCCAATATTAATTTATCTTTTGATGATCTAGAAAAGGCAAGTTACTTATTTAGCACATCATAGTAACCATTACACAAATTAATTACTATTAGAGCTTTCTGATACTAGGTAATAAACCTGCTGATGGGGGGAAAAGTATTTAGATAATGTTACTTTTCTGTCCCATTATTTTCAGTGACTTCTCGGTGCACTTAAAATCTAAAGTCCTTTAATTGACCTTTAAGAACTGGCCCCTGATGTTCTCATGTCACTCATCATCTCAAATATCACACAGTTATGCATATATGGCCCATTAATAAGTAGATAAGAAAGAGCTAAAGTGGGTGACAGCTACTTAATTGAAGGGAAGTATTTTAGGATTTTCATAACTCATCTCACATAATTCAAGGGTAATATTAGATACTATATCTCTAGCCCAGTAGAGTCCCTGGTACATGATAGCTATTCAACAGGTTCCTATTTTTTCAACCACTGAATGAGAAGATGAGGAGATCTTCTAACAGTGATCCCAAATACTCAGAAGTTTTCGTGACTCTACACACTGAACGAAAGGCTGGAATTATATCCCTACCCAATACTGGGAGGCTGATGAAGAGAATACTGACCACTGATGGGAAAATGTTGCCATTTGAGCTTGCTAGAAAAACATGAGGACTTAGAATTAGAGAATCATTAGTAGAGGAACAAACACAAATTTAAATGTTTAAAATATAAGATCTGTAAATAAAGGGAATAATAATATGACCATTTAGCCTAAGAAGATGCTTGAGGGGATGGCTTAATAAATCTGCAAGCCTACCAATGATTTTTTCCAAGAGGGTTGACTTGATATTTTCTACCTCCAATGAGAATAGACTAAAGAAGAGCAGATTTTTGTTGCAACTTGATTGATTTATATGATCTACCCAGAATAATTTCATGACAATGAACTTTGTTGCCTATTGAAACTTATACCCAAAGGATAGATGGGTAGGTGGATGGATGAGTAGACAGATAGAACAATAGATGGACAGAGGGCAAGTGAATAAATAGATGCATGGTCATTATTATTACTATAAATTTTGCAAACAGGATCAACCCACATGCATCCCAGAGACCTTTAAGGCCTCTCAAAAGAACTCAGCTCAATTCTGTATTTAATTTCCTTTTAGATCTTTATTTTGTGTATGTTTATCTGAAAGGTGATTTTTAAAAAAATATAACTCCATGTCTATATATTTTTAACTTTAACTATTTCTATTTCATTTTAGAAAAAGATTTCATGGATTCTTACTAAATGAAGTTGGCTAATAGCCTGTGGTGTGTTGGGTCAGCAGTGCCGTACAAATCTCCTTTCCTCTGTCCACTTCTCTAGTTCCATGTAGTCAGTTAGCATTAAACCAAAACAATTCTATATAGGACATGTCCCAGCTTTTTCGTTTAATTCATCTTTGAAGAATTTAACTGACAGCACTAAAGGGTACACATAGTGACAATTTAGAGATTTTACCAATGGACTTGCTCTTTTTTCTCTGGATAATACATAAAAAGGCAAGGGCATGTGAAAAGTACTTGTGTTATAATCCCGTTTGCTTTCTTTTAGATTTATTTTCTTGTTGAAATTGAATGTTTTGAAAATGAGATTTGGTGAATTAAGATTCAATTGAATATTTCTGTTTATGTCTGGAAACCAGAGTCCATCTAAACAGGACCATTAGCTTTGTTTCTGTCTACATGTCACTGTCAGGCTGAGGAGGCTCTGGAGATGGAAGGAGAGAAGAGAATCAATCAATGTGGGAAGAGAAATGACAGAGACAGAAAGAATAAGAGAGAAACCATTTTACATAGCAATGTCCTCATGGATCAGATCAAATTAATTTCACTAGTGTTTGAAGTGTCGTTCTCCAAGTAAGGTGATGTGTCTTCCCATCAGAGTGGGACCTGGAAGCTCCAAATTCTATATACCACTAACCTAAGTAGAAGTAATATTGGTTTACTTTCAGATCATGCTGGAAAGACCAGCTTATTAAAATTTGTAATAAACTTGTACATCTTCTCCTATTCCAGGAGATAGTTGTATTATTACTTACTGAGTCTTTTAATCCCCACTTACCTTTTAGAATAGAAGTTAGTAAATTACATTTATCGAGACCAAGTTTGGTTTTGTTATTGCTATAGCTGTAACCAATAAAGCTTGGGATTTTGAAAATGTGATTATTTTTTAATTTTGATGTTGTATTTCTAAAGGAATAAAGCTATAGAGATACTATCAGTGCTGAAACCAGGCATTTAGTTACTCTTACGCAATTAGTTAAAATAGTTGATTTCTAGTTGCTTTATAAATCAAACCTGCAAGAAAGCAAAAGAAATTGGTATAAAGTGATGTGTAATATATTCTAGGTATTATTTAGGTGTGGTTTAAAGTTTCAAAACCTTTCATGATACATAACTGAGAAAACTGAGATTCTGAGAGGTTAAGTAACTTGCCCCAGGAGGTGGTGAAGATGAGATTTGAACCTGTCCCAGAATCATCTTCTTTAATATTTTCTTCCATGTCACTAGAGGCTAAATATTTTTTTAAAGTCACTACTATTTTTAGGCCTTATAGGTCATAATTGCCTTCTAACCATCTCCATTTTAGTGCACTAACATGAACTTCTATGTATCAAATGTTGAACTTCTAATGTAATGCATTACTAAGATGCACATTTCTACCAATAGGCTTAGCTCAGAATGTTGGAGTACTATCTTGTAAAGAGGCCTTGTTCTTGCTAAGTACAATGATCCCCGAGATTTCCTGAGTCACATAAAAGTGAAGTAAAGTATTCAGACCAAGGAGCACACACCCACCAATTTTAAACAATTTTGGTTAGAATTGCAAATATATAGAGAAACAAACAAACATTTGTTGAGTGACTACCCTGTTCAGCTAGACACTGAACTCAACTTTTCATATTTCCTGGGACTCACCTTTATTAAGCACCTTCCATATCTTAGGCAGTAGTCTAGGCACTGGAAATCATAAATACCATTTAAAAATCATGGGAGGGACTGGCCTCCATCTTAACTGGTCTTACCTCTTTCTGTAAAATAAAGAATCTAAGTTGGATTACCATACCTATATTTAAAACTTAGAAGAAGAGCTGATATGCAAAGCATCATAATCTTTCCTGACAGAAATGCATTGAACATCATAATGAATGGATATTGTCAGTCTAGAACTGCTATCATTATGCGCATTATGCCCAGCACAATTAAATTAGCCTGTTTTTTATTACTGAGGCCAAATGTTTGGCTTGGGTTCTTGCAGAAAATAAGTAATTCTATTACATGTGATTCACCTTTGAGTAACCCTCCAAACTGATGAAGACTCAAATTAAAAATTTATATTTATTACGGAAATCATGTTTTTAGCAAATATTTATTGGGTTTCCTTATGTTTGCTGGGCAGCATAAAATGATTTAAATATGCAAAATTCAGTCTTTGTTTTTAAGAAACGTGCAGCCCAATTTTCCTAAAAATGTTTTTTCTTTTTTTAAAATATATTTTTATTGATTTCAGAGAGGAAGGGAGAGGGAGAGGGAGAGAGAAACATTAATGATGAGAGAGAATCGTTGATCGGCTGTCTCTTGCACACCTTCCACTGGGGATCAAGCCCACAACCAGGGCATGCACCCTGACTGGGAATGGAACTGTGACCTGCTGGTTCATGGGTGGACACTCAACCACTGAGCCACAATAGCTGAGCTAAAAATAGCCTTTTCAATTAAAAAAAAATCAAGGTTTGTTATTGTTGTTTTGCATGTATGTTTGTTGGTTGCTTTCTAACAAGAGGGCAAATGAACTGTGATGACTAACAAAAAGATATTTCAAAGACATGAAGGGCATGGATTCTGGAGTTAGGCAGAAGGACTTTGAAATGTGGCTTGCCAGTTACTTCCTGTGTGACCGGGCACCACTTACTCCTCATGCCCCATGGTAGGTATATAATCAATACAATAATAGTTCCCACCTTATAAGATTGTGTAGGGCTAAGATAAGGAAGTTCCTGAGATATTTTCTAAAACATTGTAAGTAGTACTTAACAAATTGACATCTATTTGTTTTTATTTATAATATGTGTTTTGGGCTAAAGTCATTCATTTTTGTTTTAATTATTATACAAACTTTGCATGGCTTTTTAAAAATGTGTTAAATAAACACTGATGGTGTGCCCACTATGTACCAGGCATTGCCCTGGGGGACTATGAGAACCCTCATGAACACCTGTAAGAAGTAGCTGAACTTGCCTCCAAATCTTGCTCTTATCACTTGTTTGTTTAGTGACCTTGGAAGAGGAACTTAATCACTTTGAGTCTGTTTCTTAATCCACAAAATAGGGGGTTCGTAATACCTTCCATGCTTGTTGAAAGAGTTAGTGTGTGTAAAACGCTTAGCATAGGGCCTGGCACATATAAGGTACTCAGTGAACAAGCACTGACTTCTTACTCTTAATAATTACAGAGAGAGAAACTGAGGCTGTTCCTCCAAACCTCATGCCCTGTGAGGACATAAATTTTATATAGAAAGTAACACAGTACCTCTTGGATTCCCTATACATTGTGCTGCAAATGACAACCAGCAAAAGGACAAATTGGGACTTGATCCCAGATCTTTAGATTACAAAGAAGGCCTGGATTCTGCTCCCTTCCAGATGTGTCACCTGATTTTATTTCTTCTTTTTCTTCCCCACTCCCTTCCATCTTTTCCTCCTAAACTATTCTGTTTCCCTCTCCCTCTCCCTCTCCCTCTCCCTCTCCCTCTCCCTCTCCCTCTCCCTCTCCCTCTCCCTCTCCCTCTCCCTCTCCCTCTCCCTCTCCCTCTCCTTCTCCCTCTCCCTCTCCCTCTCCCTCTCCCTCCCTCCCTCTCCCTCCCTCCCCCTCTCTCTCTCTCTCTCTCTCTCTCTCTCTCTCTCTCTGTATGTGTGTGTGGGAAAATACAGATAACATAAAATTTCCCATTTTGGCATTTTAATTTGTGCAATTCAGTGGTATTTAGTCTATTCTCAATGTTGTGCAACCATCACCACAATCTCATTCTGGAACTTTGTATCATTCCCTGGGTCCCCCTCCATCTGCCCCTGGCAACCTCTAATCTGCTTTCTGTATTAATGAAACATCCCACTTTGGATATTTTATATAAATAAAATCATACTACATGTGACTTTTTTATATCTCGCTTCTTTCACTTAGCATAATGTGTGCAAGGTTCATTCATGTCATCACATGTATCAATTCTTCATTGCTTTTTTATGACTGAATGGTATTCCATGGTATGGGTATTGGACATTTGTTTATTCACCCATCAGTTGCCAGAGAACAATTTTCTTTCGAGGGGAATTATATTTAGAAAATAATTTTAAACTAAATTATTGGGCATACCTTCATAGATTTGATTATATGTATAGTAAATGGAGCCTTGAGGCATTTGAAGAAATCTAATGTCGATTTATAAAAGCCTGACTATGAGAAAAAGTACTGCATATTCAGAAACTCATGAGATAGTACTGGGCCTCACCTACAGATTCACAATTCATCTACATACAGATGGCAAATGAAACCATGTGAGTGGATGGACTTGCCTCAGGGAGAGGGTACAGAGGAAGCTAGGACTAAGTCTGGAAGAACTTCAACATTTGGGGGAGCAGTGGTAGAAGAGGAGCCTTCAGTTTCCTCCCTGGAGATGATGATAATAAAATCTAATTAGTCAAACCGTTAGGGCCATCACTTGAGATGAAAACACCTATTTTTTTCACAGGGTTTGTGAGAGAATTAAATAGGACAATATATGAAAAGCAACTGGTTCCTGGCCAATAGTCAGGACCTCAGTAATGGCAGCTAGCAGTGTTATAATAATGAAATTTCTTTGTACTGTGCATGTGTCGCATCTCTGTTGTCAGTTGCTACATTTGTTGCTTTATTTCATTATCTTATAATGTCATATCCAGGACTGCCTATTTTGAAATAAGCGTTCCTATCCTCTTAAAAATTAGTTTATTTTTTATTGTGTTGTTGTTGTTCCCAGACTAGACTAGCTTCTCCCATAATCCCAAAGGAAACTAAAAGAATCTAAATTAGGTGGAGAGAAATCTAGAGGCCAGACTTCCTGTGTGGCTGATCTAAGAAGGCAGTTCTGGATGCACACTGGAAGATGTTCTCAGCTCCACAGCTTGGGAGAGACCCCTTCTAGTCCCCAATCATTAGAACAATAACATTTTTTTTCCTTTTAGAGCTCTCTGTTTTGATATTGGCAAGGGAAAAGTCACTTCATTTCTCAAAAACACTATTTTTCCCTCCCATTTTGGTAAAGAATAGTTGACCAAAAAAATTCATGTCCCAGCCCAGAAAAAGCTACACTGTAGAAAATTAATTTTAAATGTTCATGGACTTCTAGGGTCATAACTGAAGAATCATTAGACGTGGTGTTTTGTTAAGCTTATCAGATTATCATATGCTAGTGTCCCGATGCACGAAATTTGTGCAAGGGGCTTGGCCCTCTCAGCCCCGGCTACCTTGGGCCTCGCAGCTGCCCCTGCTGCTGCCTCGGCCTTTGCAGCCCCGACTTCGTCCAGAAGGTCGTCCAGAAGGATGTCCAGAAGGACATCTGGAAGGTCGTTCGGCTGTCCAGTCTAATTAGCACACTTGTTATCCTTGTAAGGTCTTTGACCATCATTTTTTCAAAGAATTTCTTTGAAATTTTAAAATAAACTCTAAAAAAACATACCCACACCTCTCCATTCACTTCTTTTTATTGTTTACACTATTGCAGCTGTCTCTATCCCCTCCCCCCCCCAACCCCCTTGCCTTTGCCCATCTCCACCCAGCCTTTGCCCATCCCCCTTCCCTCTGGCCTACTAACTTTCAACACAGTTGGTGCAATTGTTTCTTCCTGAATCTCCTCAAAGAGCTGCTAAGATATGAATGACTTTTACATTTTATAACTTTGTTTGCTTAATGACTTTTACATTTTATAACTTTGTTCAGAGTTTTCTTCATACTTTCCTAAACTTCCTAAATCTTTTCCACTTTTTAAGGGGGGAAAAGTTTTTAATGATTTTTCAAATTTTTTTTTTAAGTTTATCAGTTGGATTTGTTTTGATTTTATGGAATGTCACATCTTTAGTGCATTCCTATATACATTCCATGTATAGCTGTAGCCTACATATGGGAAACATGACTTTCAATGAAACTAAAGCTACGAATTTGCATAGCATTTTGTGAACATGTGCAAATTCTTTTATCGTTTGGTATTATTGGCTGATTTGTTATAGGCTTGAGAGATCAAAATCTAAAAGGAATGTAACTTGTATTCAACTCCACAATTAAAAATAATCCTGGGAATGGACTCTGTGTCTTCTGAATCCTGATCCAGTGTACTTTTCTCTGGAAAATGGACAACTCGTGACGTTCATAACCTAGTTCATATTGGCTATTGTCCAAATTGGTGGTCAAAAACAGGACAGTCTGTGGAAAACTACTATTGCCTGCTCTGTTACTAATTTAATACAAGAATTACTGGAATGTGCATGTATTTTCTGATCTATTTGGTAGGGCATGCTATTTCTTAATCATGTTGAAGTTGTAGAAAATAAAACATAATATAATAATAGCATTTGTTTTATGGTCCTATAAAAACCAGTAGTGATTGGTTTATATATATAAAATGAATATATTCATTTTTAACCCAAAGCTAAATTAGAAGCATGAAGGAACCAATTAAGAGACTCAGAAGCCCAAGGAAAATTAAAGGAGGAAATGATGATTGTAACTGATATTTTGTCTCTGTAAGGACGTAAGGCAGAGGTGAGAAGGAAGAAAGTTTTCAACAAAGTTAAAAATGAATGGAACCAAAGTGTTCTTAAATATGTAGGTGACTAGCTTTTTAAATGTCAATAACTTTGTTTTCCTAAAATTTCTCCTGTGAAGAGAAAGGAAGAATACGTTTATGTGGCACATATTTTTTAAAACAAACATTGACATTTTAAAGGCCTAAATGTTTTACATGAAATGACTATGAAAATGCAAAATTATACTGAACAGATGCTCTTTGGAGATTAGACTTGAGTAGTACCCTAAAAGCCAAATAATGAGTGACTCAGATAATGTGAGAAATTTGGGCTGACTCACATGTTTTGGAAGAAGGTGTCATCAAATCACTGATTCTGTCATGATTTTCCCTTTGTTCCACCTGGTAGTGCCAAACAAACTCTGAAGTCAGTGACTTTTCCACTCTAATTTGTCAAGAAGACTTTCCAAACCACCGGGAAAATACCTAAGGTTTTGAATATGTAGGCATATAGCATGTTTGAATAACACTAACATAAGAAACACAAGTCACACATGTAACTGTGGAACATATAGGAAATGTGAATCTCAAGCAAAGCCTTGACAGGGTAAGAATGGAGACACGAAGACTGGGCTTTGTCCAGGATGGCAGGAAGGAGTCTCCTTATCTCTACCCTACCTGCATGATGCTTCCTGGGAGATATTTTAAGTCAACAAATATTTTCTGGTTCTTGCACTTGGTATAAGGGACATACAAATGTAGGGACCTTGGCCTTTGTCATAGAAAGACTGACAGCCTAGCAGGGAAACAGACACAGGAACTATTAAGTGAAACAGGTTGATATAAGAGCAACATTTGGGGAAAGCACAGGATAGTCAGTTTCTTATACCACCAGGACTGAGACATCCTTGCTGAGGAGGTGACATTTGGCTAGGATGTAAAGGATGAATTAACATTCTAAATATCAACAAAATAGGAAAGGCATTTTAACCAGAGGTAAGGACCACATAAGAAAAGAAACAGATACTGGACTACAGATGTTATGGTATATTCAAAGAATGGCTAACAATCCAGTCCAGCCACAGAATTGAAGAAATAGAAAAAGGTGAGATGGGAATATGGGATACAAAGATGTATCATGCCAGTGTAGCTCTCCTGGTATGTTTTTTTTTATATTCTGTGTCTTGGAATTATCCAAGTCTCAAGAATATGTCTAACCTGGAAATTGCTATTCTTCTAAATCTGTAACTTGGTTTCTTGGCAGGGCCAATTTGAGTATGAATAACAATAGTCTAACAAAAGCTTGCAATACCATGCCCTGATCTCCTTTTCATTCTTTTACATTCTTATGTTTCTTTTTTTTTTTTTCAATTTTTTTATTAAGGTATTATATGTGTACATATCTTACCATTGCCCTCCCCACACCCCCTTCCCATATATGCCCCCACCCCCCAGAGTTTTGCATCCATTGGTTATGCTTATATGCATGCATACAAGTCCTTTGATTGATCTCTTATCTCCCCCACCTCTCCCTAACCTTCCCCTTGTAATTTGACAGTCTGTTTGATGCTTTACTGTCTCTGTATCTATCTTTTTGTTCAAGATTATAATGTTCTTTATTATCCATAAATGAGTGAGATCATGTGGTATTTTTCTTTCATTGACTGACTTATTTCACTTAACATAATGTTCTCCAATTCCTCCCAGGTTGCTGCAAATGATGAGAATTCCTTTTTTTTTATGGCAGCATAGTATTCCATTGTGTAGATGTACCACAGTTTTCTGATCCAGTCATCTGCTGACGGGCACCTAGGCTGTTTCCAAATCTTAGCTATGGTGAATTGTGCTGCTATGAACATAGGGGTGCATATATCCTTTCTAATTGGTGTTTCTAGTTTCTTCGGATATATTCCCAGGAGTGGGATTACTGGGTCAAATGGGAGTTCCATTTTCAGTTTTTTGAGGAAACTCCATACTGTTCTCCACAGTGGCTGCACCAGTCTGCAATCCCACCAGCAGTGCACGAGGGTTCCTTTTTCTCCGCATCCTCGCCAACACTTGTCGTTTGTTGATTTGTTGATGATAGCCATTCTGACAGGTGTGAGATGGTACCGCATTGTTGTTTTGATTTGCATCTCTCGGATAATTAGTGACGTTGAGCATGTTTTCATGTGTCTCTTGGCCTTCCTTCTGTCTTCTTTTGAAAAGATTCTATTTAGGTCTGTTGCCCATTTTTTTATTGGATCATGTATCTTCCTTTTATTAAGTTGTATAAGCTGCCTGTAGATGTTGGAGATTAAACCTTTATCAGTGATGCCATTTGCAAATATGTTCTCCCATGCAGTGGGCCTTCTTGTTGTTTTGTTGATGGTTTCTTTTGCTGTGAAAAAGCTTTTTGTTTTGATGTAGTCCCATTTGTTAATTTTCTCTTTAGCTTCCATTGCCCTAGGGGCAGTGTCAGTGAAGAATTTCTTTTGGCATATGTCTGACATTTTGCTGCCTGTGGATTGCTCTAGTATTTTTATGGTTTCCCGTCTTATGTTTAAGTCCTGTATCCATTTTGAGTTTATTTTTGTGTATGGCGTAAGTTGGTGATCAAGCTTCATTTTTTTGCATGTATCTGTCCAATTTTCCCAACACCATTTATTGAAGAGACTGTCTTTATTCCATTGTATGTTCATGCCTCCTTTGTCAAATATTAATTGAGCATAGTGGTTTGGGTCAATATCTGGATTCTCTATTCTGTTCCATTGATCTATATGTCTGTTCTTGTGCCAGTACCAGGCTGTTTTGAGAACAGTGGCTTTGTAATACAGCTTGAAATCTGGTATTGAGATCCCTCCTACTTTATTCTTCTTTCTCAGGATTGCTGTGGCTATTCGGGGTCTTTTTTTATTCCAGATGAATTTTTGGAGAGTTCTTTCAAGGTCTGTGAAATATGCCGTTGGTATTTTAATGGGGAGTGCATTGAATCTATAGATTGCTTTGGGTAGTATGGACATTTTAATGATGTTGATTCTACCAATCCATGAACATGGTATGTTCTTCCATCTGTTTACGTCTTCCTCTATCTCTTTTTTCAGTGTCCTGTAGTTTTCCGTGTATAGGTCTTTTACCTCCTTAGTTAAGTTTATTCCTAGGTATCTTAATTTTTTTGGTGCGATGGTAAATGGGATTGCCTTTTTAGTCTCTCTGTCTGTAAGTTCACTATTGGTGTATAGAAAGGCCATAGATTTCTTGGCGTTAATTTTGTATCCTGCTACATTGCCGAATTCATTTATTAAGTCTATTAGTTTTTTGACGGAGTCTTTCGGATTTTTTATGTACAATATCATGTCGTCTGCAAATAAAGACAGCTTTACTTGTTCTTTTCCAATTTGGATGCCTTTTATTTCTTCTTCTTGTCTAGTTGCAATGGCTAATACTTCCAGTACTATGTCAAACAGGAGTGGTGAGAGTGGGCATCCCTGTCTTGTTCCTGTTCTTAGAGGAAATGTTTTTAGTTTTTGTCCATTGAGTATGATGTTTGCTGTGGGTTTATCATATATAGCTTTTATTATGTTGAGGTATGAGCCATCTATTCCCACCTTGTTGAGAGTTTTTATCAAGAAAGGGTGTTGGATTTTGTCAAATGCTTTTTCTGCATCAATGGATATGACTATGTGATTTTTATCTTTCAATTTGTTTATGTGATGTATCACATTTATTGATTTGCGGATATTGTACCATCCTTGCATTCCTGGGATAAATCCTACTTGGTCATGGTGTATGATCTTTCTGATGTACTGCTGGAGCCGATTTGCTAGAATTTTGTTGAGAATTTTGGCATCTATGTTCATGAGGGATATTGGTCTGTAATTCTCTTTCATTGTGTTGTCTTTATCTGGTTTTGGTATTAGGGTGATGCTGGCTTCATAGAAGGAGCTTGGAAGTGTTCCTTCCACTTGAATTTTTTGGAATAGTCTGAGGAGGATAGGTTTTAGTTCTTCCTTGAATGTTTGGTAAAACTCTCCTGTGAAGCCATCAGGCCCCGGGCTTTTGCTTGCCGGAAGCTTTTTGATGACTGCTTCAATTTCGTCCATAGTTATTGGCCTATTGAGCTGTTTAGATTCTTCTTGATTGATTTTTGGAAGGTTATATTTTTCTAGGAATATGTCCATTTCCTCCAGATTGTCCAGTTTGTTGGAATAGAGTTGTTCGTAGTATTTTGTAACAATCCTTTGTATCTCAGAGGGGTCTGTTGTTATTTCACCTCTTTCATTTCTGATTTTGTTTATTTGGGTCCTCTCTCTTTGCTTCTTGGTGAGCCTGGCTAGAGGTCCATCAATCTTGTTTATCCTTTCAAAGAACCAGCTCTTGGTTTTGTTGATCTTATGTATTGTTTCTTTGGTCTCTATGTCATTTATCTCCGCTCTGATCTTTGTTATTTCCTTCCTTCTGGTTACACTGGGCTTTTCTTGCTGCTCTTTTTCTAGCTCTTTGAGTTGTAGGGTTAAGTAATTTATTACCATTGTTTCTTGTTTTTTGCAATAGGCCTGTAGAGCTATGAACTTCCCTCTTAAGACTGCTTTCGCTGTGTCCCATAGATTTTGGATTGTTGTATTTTCATTGTCATTTGTTGCCATGATGTTTTTTATTTCTTCCTTGATCTCTCTGGTGACCCAGTCCTTGTTTAATAGCATGCTGTTTAGTCTCCATGTGTTTGATTTCTTTGGATTGTATTTATTGTAGTTGATTTCCAGTTTTATGCCACTGTGATCTGAGAAGATGCTTGATATAATTTCTATCTTCTTGAATTTGAAGAGACTTTGCCTGTGACCCAGCATATGGTCTATCTTTGAAAATGACCCATGTGCACTTGAGAAGAATGTATATTCTGTGGCTTTGGGGTGAAATGTTCTGAAGATGTCAATTAATTCCATCTGGTCTAGTGAGTCATTTAGGATTGCTGTTTCTTTGCTGATTTTTTGTTTAGAGGATTTGTCCAGTGGTGATAGTGGGGTATTAAAGTCTCCTACTATGATTGTGTTGCTATTAATCTCTCCCTTGATATCCTCCAGGAGTTTTTTTATGTATTTGGGTGCTCCTATATTGGGAGCGTATATGTTTACCAGAATTATTTCTTCTTGTTGGATTTCTCCCTTTAGTATTATGAAGTGGCCTTCCTTATCTCTTGTTATGGCATTTACTTTGAGGTCTATTTTGTCAGATATAAGTATTGCTACCCCAGCTTTTTTTTCATTTCCATTTGCCTGAAAGATATTTTTCCATCCCTTCACTTTCAATCTGTGTGAGTCTCTTGTTCTGAGGTGGGTCTCTTGTAGACAGCATATATATGGGTCGTGTTTTTTTATCCATTCAGCTACTCGATGTCTTTTGATTGGAGCATTTAGTCCGTTTACATTTAAAGTTATTACTGAAAGGTATTTGTTTGCAGTCATATCTATTTTTGTGTCTGTATTCCTTCTTACCTGTTTATTTCTTCTTTTTACAGAATTCCCTTTAGCAATTCTTGCATTGCTGGTTTGGTGGTGATAAACTCCCTGAGGCTTTTTTTGTCTGCAAAGCTCCTGATTTCCCCTTCAATTTTGATTGATAGTCTTGCTGGATATAGTATTCTTGGATTCAGTCCTTTGCTTTGCAACACTTTGTATACCTCCTTCCATTCACTTCTAGCTTGTTGTGTTTCTGATGAGTAATCATTTGACAATCTGATGGGTGTTCCTTTGTAGGTAACTCTCTGTCTCTCTCTTGCCGCCTTTAGGATTCTCTCTTTATCATTTATATTTGCCATTGAAATTATGACATGTCTTGGTGTGGGTCTTTTGGGGTTGATCCTGCTTGGGACTCTCTTTACTTGCGTAACTTTTATCTTTCCCATATCCGGGAAGTTTTCTGTCATTATTTCTTCAAATAGATTTTCTAATCCCTGCTGCTCTTCTTGTCCTTCTGGCAGCCCTATTATACGCATGTTACTTCGTTTCATGTTGTCCCGAAGCTCCCTTAGGCTTTCCTCCTGCTTTTTAATTTTTTTCTCCAATTGCTGTTCAGCTTGAGCTTGTTTCTGTACCTGATCTTCTAACTCACTAATTCGGTCCTCTGCTTCTTGTAGTCTACTGTTGAAACTTTCCATGGTGTTTTTGATTGTAGCTATATCACTTTTCATTTCTTCCTAATTCTTGCATAAGTTGTTGATTTTCTCATCCATCCGATGTATAAATTCCATGACCATTACTCTGAACTCCTTTTCGGTCATGTTGCAAGCTTCATTTTCACTAATTTCCTTTCTTCGCGACTCCACATTTTCTTTCCTCTGTGAGTTATTTCGTTTCCCCATTCTGGCTATTACCAGAAAGCTCAAGCTTCTGTTTGCGTGGACCTGGGCCGTGTGCTGTGGGGACTTCGCTCCACCCTAGTTTCACTGAAGTGCTCTGACACTAGGATGTGTGGCTGTCTTTGGTTGGTGTGAACCAGACTTGCCCAGGATCAGTGTCCCCAGTGTTCTGTGTGGTCTCGTGTGCACATTTAGAATCAGGGGCCCTGTCTGCACCACACTGTTGGTATGTGCCGAGAATGAGATCCTTAGCATGTGCCAGGAGTCAGAGTTTCCCTGTGTCTGCACCAAGACTCGAGTGTCAAAGTCTCTGTTGCCTTGTGCGGTTTCTCGTTGAGAATCAGGGTCCCTGTGTGTGCACGCACCAACAATTGGGGTCGCTGGCTCTTAGTGTGAATGCGCTGTGAGTCAGGGATCCCAGGCAGCTGTGTCCGGTGTGCCAAATTCCCTGAAGTGGAGCTGCGTCCTGTGTGTGCTCTCTCTACTGAGCCAAACAGGCTAGAGCGCACATTCTTAAAAACCTGAAGGTGAGCCGGCTCAGTGCACTCTCCCAAAGTCCCAGAAGGGGGGCGGAGTCCGTCCTGCGCGCCAAATTCCCCAAAGGGAAGCCCCTCTGTGCACGCTCTTAAGAATCTCCGAAGGGGGAGCTGTGACCCGCGAGCCAAATTCCCCCAAATTCCCCGAAGGGGAGCCCTCTGTGCGCACTGACAGATTTCCCTGACGGGGAGCTGCTTCTGTCCCGCGCGCGAGCGCGCGCCAAGTTCCCTAAGAGGGAGCGCGTCCCTGCGCAAAGCTCGGCAGCTTGGGCCAGGGGCGGGTCTATCAGTTACTATGGCGCTGTCTGTGCGCGCGCCCGTGAGCAGCTTGGGCGAAGAGCGTCTATCAGTTACTATGGCGCTTTCCGCGCGCCTGTGGGCGCTCAGCAGCTTGGGGGAGGGGCAGGTCTATCAGTTACTATGGCGCTATCAGCGCGCCTGCGAGGAGGGGGATAGGCTTTTTGACTCACGGAAATCTGCCGGGAAGTCTGGATTCTTGTTGTTTGTTTGTCTGAAGCTGTGATAGCAGTTCTCTGTCCCCGGTGGCTGCAGGGTCCTGGTTTGTGTCAGAAGCCAGGATCCGAGTCTCAGGCAGCTCTGTTTCTCAAGATGGCGTGGTCTCTGCGTCCGCACCAGCCGCCGAGAAGTGTCCGCTTTGTGCGCGGGGCTCCGCCGTCTAGGGCTGCCCTGTTCGGGAGCCCCTTGGAAGACCTGCAGAATCTAACTGACCCTATCTCATACACACACACACACCACACACATCTACACTCTCCTCTATGGGTTCCTCACTCACACTATCTCTCTCCCTACCTTCCTGCCGGTCGCCATCTTTTCTGCGAGCTCTTATGTTTCTTATGGTACTAAGAACTTACAATGCTGAATCTTTGCGAGACATCTGTTGGAAAATATAATAGTGGTCCTGCTGGCATAGCTCAGTGGTTGAGCGTCGACCTATGAACCAGGAGGTCACAGTCCGATTCCCTGTCAGGGCATATGCCTGGATTGTGGGCTTGATCCCCAGTGTGCGGTGTGCAGGAGGCAGCCGATCAATGATTCTATCTCATCATTGATGTTTCTATCTCTCTCTCTCCCTCTCCCTCTCTAAAATCAATAAAAATATATTTTAAAATATATATATATATAAAATAGTGAATTATATGCACATACACACTTACATATATACACCCAATTGATGAAACTTTCCCTGCTTTTTGAACATTCAAATTTAAGAGATATGTTGCAACTTTTAAAATATGTTTATATGAATGTTGCCAGGAACATTCAAATAAAAAGGATTGCTTTGACCCTTTGTTGTTTTCCCACAGGATTGAAAAAACGTACAAGAAAGGCCTTTGGAATACGGAAGAAAGAAAAGGACACTGATTCTACGTAAGTCCTTTAAAAGTTTGCCTCCTCAAAGAGATTCTGTTGTCATTGTCGCTTAGAGGACATAGAGTTTTCTTGGATATTGTGCACTATTCTGTTTCTGGTTAAATTGTAACAGTTAGGCATAAATGGTTCTTAGGTTTATGCTACAAAGATAAAGACTTTAGATCATGTGTTCAATTTTTCATCACATGTTATTATTTTACAACTTGATAACCACGCTTCCCAGAAATCTGGGAGGCAGGAAGTGTTACCGTTACTTCTGTGGGGACTACGAGTATTTATTACCACCTCTAGGTTTGCCCTGAGTGAAATGAAGAAGCAAAAACACCTGTTTAGGTAGATTAGGCCTAGCCAGAAACAGAAATTTTTTCCGATAACATTCCAAAGCTTTTACTTGATGCCAAGATTTTGTACAAGCAAAACTGTAAATCAACCAACAGAACTCACAGGGTAGGCTATTTGGCTGTAAATAAGAAGCCAGTGCCAGAAACAACCCTGTGGATACTTTAACATGTTTAAATGATCACACCCAAGATAATCAATTGCCCACAGATTCTAATAAACCCATCTTGAAAATGTCCAATGATGTAATAATTCTATTCCATTTATTTGACCATCTTAAATAGTCCTCCAGAGTATTTAGCTCAGATTTTGTAATCTCAGGTGTCTCTTAGAGCCAGGCCGATAACTTACGCATGGAAAGTAAGAAGGCCGGGAACTCAGGATTCCAGCCAAGACCAGTGTAAGGACTGCACCATTACTCCCCTGCAGCTGGTTGTGGCCATGTAAAACTGAAGACCTTGTGTGGTCCGCTTAAATCAGAATAATGAGCCCATTAAACCCATCATTTGGCTGGAATCCATGAAAGAAAGTTAGAAAATGTGAAAATCAATAGTTATTTGGGCACAGGTAAAAGTGGAGAAGGTTACATTTATTTATCACCTTTAGCTTTTCTTCCTTTATACTTTTATCATGCATACATTTTATCACAGGCTGCTGAGCATTGTCTGTGTCCTTGTCCTCCAAGATTTCATAATTCACTAGAGGCCTGATGCATGAAAATTCGTGTAAGAGTAGGCCTTCCTTTCCCCGGCTGCTGGCACTGGCTTCCTTCCAGCACCTGGGTCCCGGGCTTCTCTCCTCCAGCCACTGGCAGGCACCCGGGACTTGGGCTGCTTCCCTTCAGCCCCAGCTTCATCTGGAAGGACGTCGGAATGACATCCGGAAGGATGTCCGGTCTGAT